>NC_064641.1:180406147-181031147 GCF_023864345.2 Schistocerca serialis cubense
TGAGGCTTTTTCATTTCAGTTCTGAGTGACTATGTGTCTCAAACGTTTTTTATGGCCACTCATCTGAAAACCACGTAATTTCAACTCTGGGTGTCGCGGTTTTGACCTCCATCGCAGAGTCGCCAAAAGAAGGAGTGAAACGTCCGTAAGAGGAGTTGTGGCGACCTTTCCATCGTGTGGCGCTCACACGGTGGCGTTGTATAGAAGTTTGGTGACATTTGGTGCCAATGTGATATCACTAACCCACTTTAAAGTCACACTAACTGTCGACCTGTGGCCTTTTTTCGCATTTGTCGACACTTCGCTGCTTGAAGAGTCGCCGAGCCCGCGCGTGACGTCACAGGGCGCCACGCCTTGGCACCGTTACAGAAAATATGCCTCTAAGCACTATGGGACTTAACATCTGAGGTCATCAGTCGCGTAGACTTAGAACTACTTATACCTAACTAACCTAAGGACACCACACACATCCATGCCCGAGGCAGGATTCGAATCTGCGACCTTAGCAGCAGCGCGGTTCCGGACTGAAGCTCCTAGAACCGCTCGGCCACTTCGGCCGGCTGCACCGTTACAGGGGAATGTTGTAGGCACCTTTGTCTTATACGCTGGTATTGTAGACAGTTACGGAGTTTCCTTTAATTCCTTTGCGCACTGTATCTAGTGGTAGTTTCTATTACAATACTGGCTTGAGTGTTTTTCTTTGTAAACTTAGGCTCACGATTTCTTGTTTAACTAAAATGATGAAAACAAGTCATGTTAAATTATGCTAGTTATTTATTTAAGAGCTGTCATTTTAATTTCAACATTTTCGTAGACCCATAAATGAAATTTATTTTTATTGTTAATAACTACTATTGTAAACAATTGTCCCACTTTTTGTGTTTAACCCAACAACTACTCCCTTGTTTGTTGCAAGTTATGTTCATTCTTTGTCCATAATAAATCTTTGTCCTCTTCCATTCGCTTGTTGAACTAGGGAAAAACGATTCAGTGCTTCTCTATGTGCCTTAATATCGCTTTATGTTTTCAAGCGAACACGTACTGTCTCGCTTTTTTCTTTTTTTTTTTTTTTTGGCTGAAATACCTACTTGTATTAGCTCAAGCATCGGGAAAGGTTCCAGTGCAGCGAAACACCAAGACTAATGTTATTTAAATACAATGAAATAACAAAAATACAAGGACTTTATTTAAAGTGTATTTCATTTTGCGAATAAGCTATTATTTAGTAAATATGTAAATTTTCATAACGAGACAAGAGAGATAGAGAGGGATATTAGATATTATTCTTTAGTACATGGAATTATTGGTTGATTTTAATTTTTGTGTGACTCCGCTCAGCCTGTAATTATTAATTTTCATCTACACGGAGGTAATTGTTTCCCGGGTCCCTCGGTATGAAAGGGGATCCCATGATCGCAACGAACCGTTAGCGAGGTTAATTGACAGCTATTAGCAACCAGGTAATAGAACTCTGTCAGATATTCTCCCTCAGAACTCGCTTATGAAAGGGGCGAAGCTTTTTAGGAAATACGTTTAGGGTGAACAAAAGAACATTCCAAGTTATGACAATATGATGTTTCCTTGCTGGAGTAGAATCTGTACGGTCGCAGGTTCGAATCCTGCCTCGGGCATGGATGTTTGTGATGTCCTTAGGTTAGTGAGGTTTAACTAGTTCTAAGTTCAAGGGGGCTAATGACCTCAGCAGTTGAGTCCCATAGTGCTCAGAGCCATTTGAACCAACCAGAATCTGTGCCCAGTATCAAGTCTCAAATTCTTCTGCTTTTTCGAGCAGCCTATCCAGCAGTTGGATAGGTCAATATCCACCATAACACACCTCACAGTGTGTGCTATGTCGACGGATATCTCGATGTATCCTGCACCCAGGGGAGCAGTAAAAATGTGTGGTACATCGTGATGTTTACCTTTCGCGACGCGTAAGTTAGCTTTGTTTCATGCTGTTATGCTACACTCATTGCTCACAGCTTTCTCCCTATTTGCCTCAACCCCTTAGTTTCCTCTAAATATCAGAAGACATTGATTTTGTTATGTTCTTCTAGATGCATGTAAATCTTAGCTAGTGAAACCTGATAATCGCTACAAGTAAGAATGTACTTCCCTCCACTTCTTCTTCTCCTTCTCCTTCTCCTTCTCCTCCTCCTCCTCCTCCTCCTCCTTCTTCTTCTTCCTCAGTCCATTTCAGTCCTCTGCTGGATATTACTCTCTTCCATATGTTTCCATTGTCTTCGATTTTGGGTCATCTAGTAGAGTGCAGTTTCAGCCATCATCTTCATGTTTTCAATCCATCTTTTTTGCCGGCCTCTAATACCAGTCTTGTAGTCCCACAATGCCCAATGAACAATTCTGTAAACAACACCTGCTATAAACTTGTCGAGCTACGCTTACGATCCATTGCTACTTCAATCTTGATGTCAATTGCAGTGATTTAAATTCCATAAATTCTAATTCCCCCTGCTTTCAATCTACAATATTTAAAACTCTGCAACGACAAAAGGCAGAGCTAAGCACTATCTGTCGGCGAATTAAGGGAGCTATAAAGTTTCATTTAGTTGTACATTTGTTCGCTTGAGGCGCTGTTGACTAGGCGTCAGCGTCAGTTGATGCTAAGATGGCGACCGCTCAACAGAAAGCTTTTTGTGTTATTGAGTACGGCAGAAGTGAATCGACGACAGTTGTTCAGCGTGCATTTCGAACGAAGTATGGTGTTAAACCTCCTGATAGGTGGTGTATTAAACGTTGGTATAAACAGTTTACAGAGAATGGGTGTTTGTGCAAAGGGAAAAGTTCTGGACGGCCGAGAACGAGTGATGCAAATGTAGCACGCATCCAGCAAGCATTTGTTCGCAGCTCAGGAAAATCGACTCGCGGAGCTAGCAGAGAGCTGTAAATTCCACAATCAACTGTATGGAGAGTCCTACGAAAAAGGTTAGTTATGAAACCTGAACGTCAACTACCCGAGGCAATGGATCGGCCGCCAGGCAGCCCGTGATAGAGCACTTCATCACTGGCCTCCAAGAAGCCCTGATCTTACCCCCTGCGATTTTTTCTTATGGGGGTATGTTAAGGATATGGTGTTTCGGCCACCTCTCCCAGCCACCACTGATGATTTGAAACGAGAAATAACAGCAGCTATCCAAACTGTTACGCCTGATATGCTACAGAGAGTGTGGAACGAGTTGGAGTATCGGGTTGATATTGCTCGAGTGTCTGGAGGGGGCCATATTGAACATCTCTGAACTTGTTTTTGAGTGAAAAAAAACATTTTGAAATACTCTTTGTAATGATGTATAACAGAAGGTTATATTATGTTTCTTTCATTAAATACACATTTTTAAAGTTGTGGTATTCTTTTTGAATCACCCTGTATTTTGATTAAGGAAATGTCAATTTTTGGTGCGCTATATATTTTATTTGACGAGTCAAATTTTGGCGTTATGACTATGGTACGTTCCTTCGTATTCACACACGTCCGTACGATTAATCTTCATCAATCAGTGTATAATTTCAGAACATGATCCACGCCTCTAAGTAGGATCGGATTCCACGCTTTCGAGGTTATGTGATGTGGAATCTCTATCATTGGGTTTCAGTTGTTGGAGCAGTAGTCTCCAAATTTCTGGGCACGGTCACTCCTCAAGGAACTCAGATCAGAACCAATAATGGGAATGAAGTTGTAACAGGTCATTAATAAATCTTATACATCTTGAAAAATAACGGTTCTATATCACTCGCGTGAGGTAGGCTAGAAGCTACATTTTTTTCTAAAGATTCAGCTATTAGGTTGGTGCGTATGTTCGTAGAGTTCTTCCTCATTTTAATAAACGCAATAGACACACATAACAGAGATTTTAGTCATCAATAACCTATTTTCCCTCACTATTTACAACAGTCTGCAAACTCTGGGGTAACGTTTCGATTCCGCTACTGTACAGACCACGGGTTTTTGAGAAGAAGTTCTCGTCGAGTCATATCCGGAGTGTATTTTCATCCGTAGAGTAAGTTCAAAGTTATTCATCAGAGAGTGGAAAAGCTGAAATTCTGAGGGCGCAAGATAAGGTGAATATGGGTGCAGAACGACTTCGCAACCAAACTTCTGTATGGTGTTTCTTTGACAGGCTAGCAGAATGCGGGCAGGCGTTATCGTGAGGTAGCATTACTTCATATGGTCTTCCTGGTTGTTGTTCTTGGATTACTTCAGCAAGACGTCTCAGTTGTTGACAATAAATGTCCGCAGTGATGATTACACCTCGCGGAAGGAATTCATAGTACAGCACACCGTTGCTGTTTTATCAGATACAAAACATTTTCTTTTCTATGTGCTCGCTAATCTGCTGCTTTGTTTGGGCTCAGCCATTCCTTTCTTTCCCTTCAGCACAAAGACGCCATTTACTGTCACCAGTAGCGTTACAGGATACGAGTGGTCGGTGCTGTTCACGAGCCAATTGATGACTATCAAGCAGAGGGGCAGTTATGGCCACCCGCTGACTTGTGTAATTTTGTAATTTTTCATAATGTGGGGCCACAGTCACAATATATTTCTTCAAAGTCAGTACCGCCATTAGACGGATTTTTATTTGCAGTTTTACATTTACACGATCATAATTTTGGTTTCAAAGTGCCATTATCAAGTGTTATAAGTGTTATACAGTGTTTAAGATGGTATACTGTCGTACTTAAAATACACTATTAGACACTGCTTTGTTTTATCACCGAGTGTACCATCTTCACTCAAGAATTAATACCATAAAACCACTTTCCTGCTGTTCTCTATCCAACGGCACTATCCCCGCACACTGTGCAAATGTTTCTGTCGGCCTCCGCTGCTGTAACCCCTTCACTGAACCCAAACAAAAGAATACGTCTGACATGTTGCGTTTTCGACACTTCGCACTCCGTTTTACAGCGTCCAGAGTTTCATTCACTATCTCCAAACGATCTCCAAGTGACAACCTACCTCCAAATGATCTCCAAATAACTTTATATACATCAACGGTGAACTACAAATAAAAAAATGTCAGTATATAAATAAAGCCATAGCAGCCGCAATACCAACATGCAAAAATTTTAAAAAAATCGCTACGAACTTACGCACCAGTCTCACAGTTTAAAGATGTCCCGTTGGCTAGGAACTCTTCAGCCCAATCACAAAACTGATCAGGTAATCCATACGCTCGTGTTTTATTTATAAAGCTTTCAGCGCGGGTGTCAAACTCTTTCCGCACGTCAAGGAACACGTCAACAACAAGAAAGCCGGTAGTGTCAGCTTGTGATTTTCGCAGACAAACAGAGCGAGTTGGTTTGAAATGATCGTTGTTTACGAAATCCACGTTGATTCCTACAATTTTCGGTCTCCTCAAAGATCATAACACGGGAGCGTACAATATGTTTCAAAGTTCTACACTAGACTGAAGTCAAAGATATGGACCTGTGCGATGTTTTCGTCTGTTCTACGCCCTCCTTGGAAACGGTGCGACCTGCGCACTTTTCTATTTAGTAGACGTAATTATTCCAGCGAGCTAGAGGTAATACATGTAGTCTATTTACACAGCGACAGTAAACATTTTTTTTGTTTAGGGTCGCAACTAAACAAGAGTCCTTTTAACAACGCACTGCCAAGTTGTGGGTTTGTCACAAGTCTGTTCTGAGATGTTGCGACTGGCCATAAGTACTGAGTAGTCGACGGCGGAAGGGACAAACCGGGAGTTCAAAATGGTTCAAATGGCTCTCAGCACTATGAGACTTAACTTCTGAGGTCATCAGTCCCCTAGAACTTAGAACTAATTAAACCTAACTAACCAAAGGACATCACACACATCCATGCCCAAGGCAGGATTCGAACCTGCGACCGTAGCGGTCGCTCGGTTCCAGACTGTAGCGCCTAGAAACGCACGGCCACTCCGGCCGACAAAACCGGGAGTAATACAGAACGTGAAAGCCAGGAATCGTCAACAGCGTACAAACAAAGCCGTAATAGCAAACCGAGAGGAAAAACGTAGAGCATGCGAGTAACTGTCTGCGGAAATAACGTCAGGGATCTGAAAGCGTTCGAAACATCAATACAATTGACACCACCCGCAGTGCGGATGTAAACAAAACAACTATGAGTGGCCAAATCAGTTGCGTCTCGATCTCAATGCCCGAGTCTGACGACAATACAAAGAAACTGTTTTTATTTTCATCCCTCACAAAATTTGCTTGTCAGGCGTACCGCCACATTACGTTTCAGCAACTATTGTAAATGGCCAACAATTCGCCTCGAAACATTACGGACGAGACGAATTACGATACGCACTGCACCAAAGTTTATCTCTTAACCGTTTTATAGCGGACCCAATTTAATCGAACGCATATATAAAATGCGTGTTTGACCATCAACTGCTTTCTTATTTAAAACCCAAATACGAGTACAATACAGTTCCAGTCACAGACCATCTTCATGGATTAGGGTTAAAACAGTTTAGGGCACAGCATCACATCCGTGATTACTTAAATAATGGCTGCGTTTCATATGTAGAGTATGCCGCGAATTCCAGTATAGCACAAAGGAATTTTGAAGACAAACATACTAATAATGTTAGAATGAAACTGTCTTACTCGAAAAAGGCCTAAAGTACAATGTCGTGCCCAACTTGACAGAGAAAAATGTAATAGAAAATATGCTTGCCGACCTAAAACCTGCTCTTAATTGTATAAAAATAGATAATTCATGTCAAACTAGAATTGCCTTTGACGTAGCTAACATTCTTAGTAAAAACAAGGCCTGGTTTCAAAATGTTAAGCATAACGATAAGAAACTGGATAAATCTATTAATAATTAAGTTAAAGAAGCTGATGTTTTAAGTCTGACAAAGGTTGCTCTTTGGTTATTGCCTACAATTCTGAATATATTTCTAAAACATTAGATTTTTTTAACGAAAATAATATTTCGGAAATGCATGAGGATCAGACTCTGGAGTTACAAAAAGAAGTCAGTTCAGCTATCAGCAACGCAAAATTTTAAATCAGACCTTTCCATAAGAAAATGCTTATCATCATGATCCCTCAGCCCCAAAAAATTCGTTCTCAATTCAAAATTCACAAACCTAACTATCCAATATGCCCGATTTCTAATAGTATGAACAGCGCGTACCATGATTTAGCCAAATTTCTTCATGAAATTGTGAAAAAAATCGTTCGTTTTCGAGAACAATTATTCTATCCGCAATAGTCGCGCCTCAGTCCGTAAAATAAAAGATTTAGAATGCTGCCCAGATACCAAGTTGTTTCACTAGACATCAAAAATCTTTATACAAACGATCCCGTACAAGAAACGCTTACATCTGTGAAAAAAACTCTACGTAATCTCAAAACAGAACTTTCAGACGAATAAATCACTGAATTGATGAGTCGAATTACAACCGTAGTCAAATACAGCTATTATGAACTTAATAAACAATTATATCAGCAACCCGACGGTCTCGCTATGGGAAATCGGTTAGCTGGTATCCTTGCTAACGTTTTCATTAACTCTCGAGAAGAAAAGTTCATCAACTGTTTCTCAGCTACAGCGCTAGCCACTCTCTCCTATTTCAGATATGTCGATGATATTCTAGTGATCTACAAAGGACCTGTCGATGGCACTGACCGTATTTTCAATCTCTCCAGTGAACTTCACGAGTAAGTATCCTACACCAGCGAACTCGAAAACGAGGCTCGTCACTTGAATTTTCTTGATCTGAAGCTTACAGGAGAAGAAAATAAAATCTCATTTAATGTTTTTTGTATGCACCCACAATCTCATAAGAACGCTTCCTTTCAATCTGATTTTCAGAGAGCTACATCTACTGCACTCTAGAAAGAAAAATTCGAGGAAGAAATTAATATAATGAAAACGATAGCAGTTAATAAGGAATACGAACCTGATATAGTGGATAACATCTTTAAAAAGAAAACTGTAAAAGGAGTTACTACACTCAGCACCTCTATCATTGACTCCAGCCTAATGAAGTTTTTTCTGTTCCTTTCTTGGGACCCAGCTCCTATCAGATCCAACGCCTTCTTCGTAATAAATACAATTGTAATGTCACCTTTACAACCAATAACAGTTCTAAAAAAATTTTTATTCATAATATAAAATGGACCCTTTCTCCTCTGAAAAACTCTGGTGTCTATAAGATTCTTTGCGAAACCTGCATTTCTTAATACATAGGACAAACAGGACGTGCCTTTACAGTCAGATACAAAGAACATATTTTAAGAAAAATTGGCACTAACACCAAAACTTCGTCTTTTGCCGACCACCTTCTAATTACGGGTCACGCGCTTAAATCTGTTCACGATATCAACATTTTACGCACTAAGAAGGAAGGGCGTAAATTAGATGTTCTAGAATTAGATATTTTAAACATCTCTCTCGAAATGATGGCCATATTCTTAATGAGCAGCTACAATTACGCTATAAAAGCTTCATCAACGGTATAAAGCCGTTACTTGATATTTGATTTCGTGTTTCTTCGTGCAGTTACCGCAATATTTCTTCTATCTAAGTTGATTCATAACTGTTCAGTCATTAAATTGTTTATATACACTACATTTCACGTTATACGTTTTTTTTTTTTTTTTTCGCTGAGCTATTCAGCTCCCTTTGTAATTATGTAATGGCGCTTTTCAGTCTTTAAACTGTACTTCTGAGCTCTTATGCAGACAAATTGTTACCATGTCTGCTGCTGTCAGATAAAAATATTGCCTGTGTATCTTTAGAATGTTAAGTAGCCGGTTTGTATTGGCGGCTACTAGATGACACTTTTGATATAACGTTCACCTGCCCGCAATTGCTAACATCGACGTCTCAGTCTGATACTAACGCCGCTCGACATGTGGTGCAGCCCGTAGTGGCTTGCCACTATGTTTTCAATTTCAGTATTTTGTTCAAACAATGACTCTGAGCACTATGGGACTTAACATCTGAGGTCATCAGTCCGCTAGAACTTAGAACTACTTAAACCTAACGAACCTATGGACATCACACACGTCCATGCCCGAGGCAGGATTCGAACATGCGACCGTAGCGGTCTCGCGTTTCCAGACTGAAGCGCCTAGAACCGCACCGCCACACCGGCCGGCTCAGTATTTTCTGACTAAAGTGTTATTACTTCATATCTATTTTATACGTGACATGCCAGCGTTAAACGTTTTATTTCTGATGAGGGCTTTTACTCTTAGAAGTGGCCGAACGTAGGCCAAAAAGAATTCATTTTCACTGGCCGATGTGGCCGAGCGGTTCTAGGCGCTTCAGTCGGAAACCTTGCGATCGCTACGGTCGCAGGTTCGAATCTTGCCTCGGGTATGGATGTTTGTGATGTCCTTAGGTTAGTTAGGTTTAAGTAGTTGTAAATTCTAGGGAACTGATGCCCTCAGATGTTAAGTCCCATAGTGCTCAAAGCCATTTAAACCATTTGAACTTCATTTTCGCGACCAACGGCGCAATTGTTTTAATTTTATTCGTGTAGTGGTTGTAAAACATTTTGACACCCGGTGATTTATATACCATTGCGTTGAAGAGATCTCAGGGTGTATCACTTTATGATGTTTCCCTCTTTCGTTGGTGCGTCAGCTCCATTCTTCATCTCACATCTTTTGCATCGTCCATTTAAGTTGTTGTATGATGTTTGTATGTGGTACCTTTTGGGTACCTGTTCGCTGACGCGCATTCCGCTGTGGTCTTTGACACAGGTTAGTGTTAGGATAAGGTCGGGTAAGTGTACGAGTGTGGTAAGAGTTCGCAGAGGCATTTTTCCTACATCGGCAACAGTGAGGGACAACGAAAAACTACATCCACCTGTTCGTCGTATAATGACACCATCTCATGTAACCTAGAAGAGCTCCACGGAGTGCATTTGTTGTAGTGGGTAAATATAAGTTCCTGTTTCAAGTTATGTAATCTTGAAGTTGTATATCGTAAGCTGTAAACATACACTAGGAGGAACAAACCACGGCAAGGCAAACAGAGGAACCGAGCAGAGACTGCCATTTGTGATATGAAGAAAAGACTACGAGCGTACTCTAATCACCCCCCCCCCTCCCACTTCCACCCTCACTTTTCTTTTATAACGATTACTAACCCAGGAAGGCCCATTAGGCACACAGGTGTGAGTGCTTTGTTTCGAGCTACATATTTTGGAGTAACTGCAATTCAAACAGCTGAGAAGTCCTTTGACTGAACGGGAACATTCCCATTCAATTGGAATATCTTCACAGCAGAAGACTTTGTTCCATCAGAAATCAGTGAGAGAGCCGAATTTCGAATAACTCAAGAAGGCAAATGAGTTTAATAGGAGCCCACGGGCTAATGCTGCTCCTCAGTGACATATGATTTGTCTTTGCAATCACGAGTGAAAAAAACAAGAACTTTACGCAAATGACGTTCAGAGGAATGATGTACGAACAAGCGTAGGCCTGACCAGTATTTATCCACTGCCAAAATATGATCGACCCACAACAAAGAAGATAAAGTCAAAAAAATACGAGAAAAATGCAGTCTTAGACGAACAAGCTAAACCAGACAAAACCAAGAAGAGACAAAATATAAGTACCATCAACGCAGTACCTCTAGGACTAATTTGGACTTAATCGCGCCATCATGTTCAGGAACCACCAGGTCCAAATCCGAGGAGAGATCTAGCATTTTGAACTGCCCACGGTGTGGTGAAATCTACAAGGAGCCTATCACGGCAGAATGGATTAAGTGTGATAACTGCTCCCAATGGCGGCATAAAGAATGCACAGGCTACGAAGGACATAGTACATTTTCTCGTGATTTTTGTTAGTGCGTACTCTTTGACTACATGTCGGGTACTCTTAACAGACGAGATCACAGGGTGTATCGCTTTATGTTGTTTCCCTTTGTCGTTGGTACGTCAGCACCATTCCTCACCTAACCTCATTCGCATCGTAGTCAAAGAGTACGCTCTAACAAAAATCACGAGAAAATGTACTATGTCCTTCGTTTTAATATGTTACATATGTCTACATTAAGGTTTATGTTCAAAGTTATGCAGCTGTAACTGATGTATGTTGTTCCGAATGAACCAGCAATAAGTTGTTACAAGAAAAACCTTCTTATCTAGTACATCCCAACGGTTAAATACTAAGTGCGTACCCTCTTACGACTTTCCCCGTTGTTGGGTTGTTTGGGGAAGGAGACCAGACAGCGAGGTCGTCGGTCTCATAGGTTTAGGGACAGATGGTGAAGGAAGTCGGCCGTGCCCTTTCAAAGGAACCATCCCGGCATTTGCCTGGAGCGATTTAGGGAAATCACTGAAAACCTAAATCACGATGGCCGGACGCGGCATAAAACCTTCGTCCTCCCACGACTTTCCCCTATTTCGTTTTGTTGATATTGTAGTCTACTGAATTGCTGCATGATTTCATAAACGACTGGGTTGTTTTGTCGCTGTGTAAAAAGATTTTTCAAAATCATCACTGCATCTCCGGAGTCGATTAAGATAACGAATTTGCCCTCGACGCAGTTTCCTGCGTACTTAAGTGTTTCTAAATTAGTACAAGGTCTGCCGCCATAACAGACATTCCCTTAGGTAATCTAGAACATCCCCAAGCTTATGTTGTCTGGTCTATGAATGCACATCCGGTAGCATTTACATTTTTGGCATCATCTATATGTAGTATATGTATCCGCTATGTTTGCTAGTCTTATGTGGCCATTACACGCTCTGATGGATTATCATAGGTATTTTTCAAACTGTTCTCTTCGATTTGAACAATGGATATATAATAACAGTTATCTTAAATGTGCAGCTGTAGCGCGCATCACTTCGTGCTGGGGTTGTTGTTCTACAATATATATGGGCGCTTGTTTGTTCATCCAATTGCGTCCGGTAAAATAATCGATAGCCACGGTCCGGAGACGGTGCATAACCAAAGATCTAGTAACCTGATTCAGTTTTAGCATAAACTTCGATGCGGGGTGCAGTTGTGCTTCTAATGTCTCACATAAAAGTGCATTGGTTGGCTTCGATTTCATCGCACAGACACATCTGCGGGTCGCTTTATACCGTGTTTTAAATAGTGTGGACTTGTTTGTAGATGCATGCATACTCCAGATAGTAACGAATAAGTACTCTGTAAATGCTTAGAGTGACACTGGGGTCTGCCCTTGAGATAATACCAGTAACTGCTCGTAGGACATTTAATGCTCTTTCGCATTATTGCGTTACTCTGCTAACACATGAGCTGCTTGGGAGTTTCTGATCTATTCCAAAGATTAAATATTTAACGGTTTTTGGACTATAAGTGTATACTAGCCTATTTTTGTTTCATTCAAGCCTGTACATCTGCGTTTAGTGAATGCACAGACGGAGGTTGTCAGATGAGATTGTTAGCCGGCCGGTGTGGCCGTGCGGTTAAAGGCGCTTCAGTCTGGAACCGCGTGACCGCTACGGTCGCAGGTTCGAATCCTGCCTCGGGCATGGATGTGTGTGATGTCCTTAGGTTGGTTAGGTTTAATTAGTTCTAAGTTCTAGGCGACTGATGACCTCAGAAGTTAAGTCGCATAGTGCTCAGAGCCATTTTTTTGAGATTGTTACAATAAATAGTTTAAAAATTTATACAACTGCGGCATCGTTCGTGACAGCATATACTCCATTACTAATAAACCTAATTATTTACCTATTGATAAACCTCGTTCGTTAAACACTACCACTTGCTTGCGTGCCTCCATGCTCCGCTACGCGGCCGCTCGGTGCGGAGTACGTGTAGGCCCGGCAATGAGTAACAACCGCCAGGGAAAGAGGCAGTGGGCCGAGTCGGCTCCCACGTCCACCGTATTTCTGCCATTTCAATAGGTCGTTTCCCTCTAACGCTAATTACACTTGCCGTTAAGGGTTGCTTCCCGCGAGAACTTTCAGAATTTCGCTTTCTAACAAGTGTTGGGAAACAAATGCTATCCGAAGAAATCACTCAGCGTTTTCGCTTCCCGCGCACGGGGTCCCGCGTTCGATTCCCGGCGGGCAGGGATTTCCTCTGCCTCGTGATGACTGGGTGTTGTGTCCTCTTCATCATCATTTGATCATCATTGACTCGCACGTCGCCGAAGTGGCGTCAACTAAAAAGGACTTGCGATACGGCGGCCGAAATTCCCCGCATGGGGCCTCCCGGCCAACAATGCCATACGATCATTTCATTTCACTCTCTCCTGGAACCAGCGGTGTAAGTCTCACCACAGCTCGTTTAGAAGGACTAGACAAACAATGACCCCGTTTTCAGATTGTGGATAGCCCCCTTCCCTTATACCCGAAACCGGCTGTTGCATTTACTAACTTATTTATTTTCTTTCTTTCTTCAGACCTACTCTATTATCGCTTTTTAATATAATAATAATAATAACAGTTAAGGTGTGTGTGTGTTTGTGTGTGTGTGTGTGTGTGTGTGTGTGTGTATGTGTGTGTGCGTGTGTGTGTGTGAACTTATTATGTATCAGTACCAGTGTTAGTCGAAGAACTAATATGAGGTGATCAGAAGCAGAGGGATGCAAGTGACAAAATGAGATAAGTGCATCTAGAGCCTTCTAAGGCAAGTAAAACTATTGTGGCAAAGGGTTACAATGAAATCCCACTCAGTACTGCTCCATGGTGAACGAAAAGAAAACTAGTTACAAGGTTTAAGGGAAAAGTTGGGTTCATGTAGGATTATAGTGATTTATTATGTTGTTTATTACCTTTTTATGATACACGTTCCGAGGGAAGAGACCTAGCTGTTGCGACGTATTTTCAATAATGGGAAATGTATTACATTACTGGCCATTAAAATTGGTACACCACGAAGAAGACGTGTTACAGACGCGAAAATTAACCGCCGGGAAGAAGATGCTGTGTTATGCAAATGATTAGCTTTCCAGAGCATTCACACAAGGTTGGCACCGGTGGCAACCCCTGCAACGTGCTGACATGAGGGAAGTTTCCAACCGATTTCTCATACACAAACAGCAGTTGACCGGCGTTGCCTGGTAAAACGTTGTTGTGATGCCTCGTTTAAGGAGGAGAAATGCGTACAATCACGTTTCCGACTTTGATAAAGGTCGGATTGTAGACTATCGCGATTGCGGTTTATTGTATCGCGGCATAGCTGCTGGCGTTGGTCGAGATGCAATGACTGTTAGCAGAATATGGAATCGGTGGGTTCAGGAGGGTAATACGGAACGCCGTGCTGGATCCCAACGGACTCGTATCACTAGTAGTCGAGATGACAGGCATCTTATCCGCAAGGCTGTAACGGATCGTGCAGCCACGTCTCGATCCCTGAGTCAACAGATGGGGACGTTTGCAAGACAACGACCATCTGTACGAACAGTTGGACGACGTTTGCAGCAGCGTGGACTATCAGCTCGGAGGCCACGGCTGTGGTTACCATTGACGCTGCATCACAGACAGGAGCGCCTGCGATGGTGTACTCAACGACGAACCTAGGTGCACGAATGGAAAAACGTCACTTTTTCGGATGAATCCAGGTTCTGTTTACAGCATCATGATGGTCGCATCCGTGTTTGGCGACATCGCGGTGAACGCAAATTGGAAGCGTGTATTGGTCATCACCATAGTGACGTATCACCCGGCGTGAGGGTATGGGGTGCCATTGGTTACACGTCTCGGTCACCTGTTGTTCGCACTGACGGCACTTTGAACAGTGGACGTTACATTTCAGATGTGTTACGACCCGTGGCCGGTCGTAGGCTCCTTGTCGGTCCACGCGGCTCCCCCGTCGGATGTTCGAGTCCTTCCTCGGGCATGTGTGTGTGTTTGTTGTCCATAGCGTAATTTAGTTTAAGTAAGATTAAGTAGTGTGTAGGCCTAGTGACCGATGACCGCAGCAGTGTGCTCCGATAAGACTTAACACAAATTTACAATTTCTGAAAACTGGTGAACTATAACATTACTTTCCTCCAAACGACAACAAGTGTTTATGCACCCTCTAACAACCCTACCACAACAAAGGTCATCATTTAATAACGAATGTGGTGTTGCTCACGCTGCTAAACACTGCATTTTCGGGCAACAACTAAGTTATTATGTGGCAGGTGTTCTTAGACCACAGTTAATAAAGTCATTTCATGTAATAATCAAAAAACTAGGCACTCATCTTTTTGTGTTTCCCACGCTGGTCTCGTCGTAAAATCATGGCTCAATCATTGAAAATCTAGGTGGTTATGATTCCAAGCTCCGATGCAGAGAGGCCTAGGTTTTATTCTGCTACATTCAAAAGTGTTGTAGATGCGCTTCACAAATCATTCTTGAAGATTACACTTTTGCAGGACAATGGTGATGTAAAAAAAAAAAAAAAAAAAAAAAAATCAGCACTCCGAATTTAAGTTACACTTCCTTTTAATTGCAATATCACGTAAACACAAAACATCACTCCACAATACAAAACATACTTGAAAACATCTTCCTCACAGTCACTGTTAAAGTTCACATTTTATAAGCGGACTACAATACGCGTCTTTCCAACATGAGGTCCAAGACTTGACCTTCTCAAGGTCCGACTCTCTAACAACTCAACAACTAACTAACTATCGGTTACGCGCCCAAAAATCTGATTTACAAGTACGTCAAATATCATAGTGACAAAAGAAAGAATACACATAAGAATAATATCATTGCAATATAAACATATCGATGTATCACAAATGAAATCAAATCTTAATGTTGTCTCAGAAATATGTTAAGTAGTTAACAGAAACACAGTAGAATATTACTGGTATCGAGAGGTTCAGGTAACGTATTTCAAGTACCATTACAACCCCTAAGCATTTTTATCGCCTAAAGCAGTAGAATGAAAGTTGAATAAGGCGAACGCTTACTGGACAGACGATATTTAATAATAATAGCAATGGTTGCAGCAATGGCCGCAAGGACGAGGCGTAGCCACGACACTGTATGCTAAAAGCTTGGTGCGGCAGGGACTAGAATGTTCAGCCACTGACGACATTGCCGCGCTGACATGGAAGTAGTGACGCCAACTTGGGCGTATGGGTGATCGGCGTCGAGCGTGGCGTGTCACATGCTGCAGCGATTGATGATGACCGATGGTGGCTGCGGAGGGCTATTCTGGTGTGAGCGTTGGCTGGGCTTGCGCTAGTCTGGGTGATGGCGGGAGTGGGGGGGGGAGGGGCGAGGAGTGTGTGTGTGGGAGGGGGGGGGGGGAGGGGGGGGGCACCTAACGACCTCGTCCGGCCTGAGGTGGCGCGGCTGGCTGCGAGTGGCCTGCGACAAGAATGAGCTATTCGCGGCTGTAACGATTACCGCACACTTAGCACGCAATAGAAGCATTGGGAGACAATTTGGAAGACAGGGGGGATCCAAGACTAAAGTCATAATTTGACAAATATTTTGAAGATCTGCGACCACATGAGGTGAGTTCTTTCGGAATTATAAACACAAACAACTGTGCAAGCTGATGTGTTGAATCGGCGAGAATGCAGATACGCCATCAGACTTTCGAGAAAACATCATTCATTGACTCATGGAGAGGTAAGTGAACCAGAGAGGCAGTTTTTATGTTGCGATTGTTAATGGAATCGAGACTTAAGAAAAACCAAGATTCGACCAGGGAAAAGCGCCAGAAAATGTAAAATGGTACAATATCCTCGAAAGTCTGAGAAAAATAAGACTAAGCTACAATGAAAGAGTGATAATACACAATTTGCAGAAGCGCGAAGTCGGAACATTAAGAATACAAGAGCAAGAACGAAACGTTCGGATCAAAAAGGGTGTAAGATGGTGATGTAGTCTTTCACCCCTATTGTTCAATCGATGCATCGAAGAAATAATGATGGGAATTGCTATCCTCAGTGAAAGTGAAGAAGAATTACAAGACGTGCTGAATGGAATGTAGTCCAGTGAGTACAGAAAATAAACTGAGAGTAAACTGAAGAAAAAAACGACTGTAACAGAAATGAGATTAGTGATAAAGTTAACATCAGAACTGGGGACCAATAAGTAAACGCGGTTAAGAAGTTTTGCCGTCTGCCGGCCGAAGTGACCGTGCAGTTCTAGGCGCTACAGTTTGTAACCGAGCTACCGCTACGGTCGCAGGTTCGAATCCTGCCTCGGGCATGGATGTGTGTGATGTCCTTCGGTTAGTTAGGTTTGATTAGTTCTAAGTTCTAGGCGACTGATGACCTCAGAAGTTAAGTCGCATAGTGCTCAGAGCCATTTGAACGATATCTCTGCCGTCTTGGAAGCAAAATAACACACAGCGAACGAAGCAAGGAAGAGATGACAACCACATTAGCACACGCAAAGAGGGAATTCCTAACCAAGACAAGGCTGCAGGTATCAAACATTGTCCTTGATCTGAGGAAGAAATTTCTGAGAAAGGATGTTTGGAGCACAGCCTTGTCTCGTAGTGAAACAGGGGCTGCGAGACAACTTAAAAAGAACGGAGTCGAAATGTCTCACAAGTGGTGCTACGGTAAAGGATGAAAATTAGGTGGAATCGGCGAAGAAAGGAACATATAAAAAATATTGACAAGAAAAAAGTACAGCACATCGGGTAACCTACTTGCTGACAAGATTAATATATTGCAGAATGTGCTAGAAAATCGAAGACGTGTTAGCTGACTATCAGCTGATTCTGACGTTGCACTTGATACTAAAAGCAACAGATAAGAAACATCGGCAAAATTTCACAGGACTTGTTGGATTAGAAGTAGTGTTTGACAAAGGAAAACGGTGAAAGAAGTTTGACATCTTGAGGAAGTTAAGGATAAACTAAAGGAAAAAAAGGGTCACACACAGTATCCACCAGAATCAAGAGGAAATAATGAGAGTGAAAGACCCAGATAGATGTGCTCGGATTAAATAGGGCGTAACACGTCCCATACTGTTCAGTCAATGTATCGAAGATGCGAAGACGGAAATAAAAAAAGCTTCAGAAGTAGAATTAAAATACATAGCGGAAGGTTGTCAATAATAAGATTTGCCGATGACATTCCAATCCTCAGTGAAATACAGGAAGAATTACAGAAATTGTTGAGCGCAAAGGGCAGTCTGATGAGCAGAGTATATATTGATTGACAGACGAAAGTAAAGGCAAGTAGCAATAATGATATTAGCAAGAAACTAAACATTAAAATTGGGCCGTGCGGGATTAGCCGAGCGGTCTCGGGCGCTGCAGTCATGGACTGTGCGGCTGGTCCCGGCGGAGGTTCGAGTCCTCCCTCGGGCATGGGTGTGTGTGTTTGTCCTTAGGATAATTTAGGTTAAGTAGTGTGTAAGCTTAGGGACTGATGACCTTAGCAGTTAAGTCCCATAAGATTTCATACACATTTGAACATTTGAATTAAAATTGGAAACCACGAAGTAGACGAAGTAAAGAATGCTTCTAGCTTGGAAGAAAAAGTGCACACGATGGACGAAGGAAGAAGGCTGTAAGAAGCCACAATTCTTGATGTCAAACATAGTCCTTAACATGAGGAATGAACTTTTTGAGAATGTAGGATTCGTGCTCATCATTTTATTAAAGAACTTCATGAAAAGTAGGGAAACCAGAAGGGCAGATAATGGAAATATTTGAGATGTGGCGACAGAGAGGAATGGTGATTAGCTGGACAGATGGAGATAAGAAATGAGGAGGTTCTCTGCAATATAGGTGAAGAACGGATTATGTGGAGAACGCTTACAAGGACAGAATGGTAGGACGTGTGTTAAGACATGAAGAAAACGAACTACCGCTAGAAACAGCAGTTTATCGGTAGATTGTGCCATTAGTCTTGTTTACTCTAACAATGAGCTGCTATAGTGTGGCACAGTGATTTCATTGTGTACCAGGATTGTTGCCGACACGTACCAGTAAACAGTCAAAAAGCTACTAACATAATTTTACCTTCCTCAGGTGACATCGTCACACAGATAAGAAATCCTTATCAAAATCGATAATACTTCTCCGTAAAATATTTGCTTTGCATCTCTTGCCTATTTGTTTCATTATTTTGTCGGAACTGTCTTATTTTTCAGTATAATTTTTTCCACAACTTTGCAACTTTGCTGTCTCTGTCTCTTTCCTGCCGGCCGAAGTGGCCGTGCGGTTAAAGGCGCTGCAGTCTGGAACCGCAAGACCGCTACGGTCGCAGGTTCGGATCCTGCCTCGGGCATGGATGTTTGTGATGTCCTTAGGTTAGTTCGGTTTAACTAGTTCTAAGTTCTAGGGGACTAATGACCTCAGCAGTTGAGTCCCATAGTGCTCAGAGCCATTTGAACCATTTGTCTCTTTCCTCTCCCTCTCTCTTACACATACACTCACTCACTCACACACACACACACACACACACACACACACACACACACACACGAAAGGGGACTCCAGGCTGTAACACTCCGCAATCACATTTTTCCACTGAAGACCTAGCTTTATGCGTTTTAGACCACTTATAAGGCATTTCATGTTTTCTTTAACTTTTTGCACTATGATACATTTATAAGAGGAAATGAGTCAATATCAGGACGTACTACTATGCACATGTGAGAAGAAAAGGTCTTTAAAGTGAAATAACTCTGTAAAAGAGGACGGCAAACGAGTTTCCTAGCGAGGAGAGCACATCTAAATCTTTTCTTCCATTATCACCCATGCTAAGATGACAACATGGCCAACACATCCCTTAGCTATTCAGAGTGTCCACATTTTGAGAGATGGTGGTCGGGACCAAAAAAGGATAAACGCCCAGTGAACATGGGTTCTAAAATGCGCACCTTAAGTGCTATAACCTCTTGTTCAGTAGAAGACACGCGTTTTAGAGTAGTAAAATTGAGCACGTGCTAATAGCTCTTAAGGTATGCAATTTTGCTGGACATTTTTGTCTCATTGTGGTCCATACTCTCACTTGCCAGAATATGGAATACTTCTTTTCAAGATCTAGTTAGCGTGTGCTTTTCGTGCTAAGCAGGTCCGCCTCCGTAGCTAAGGGTTCCGTGTGGAAGATTTTCCTCGCTCGGGGACTTGGTGTTGCGTCGCCCTCATCTTTATTTCATCTTCATCGACACGCAAGTCGCCCAGGTGGCCTCAAATATAAAAAGACTTGCACCAGGCGGGCTGTAACATGCCATAAGCATATTTTTTGCGTTGGAGACCCAGACATATGCGTTTTAGGCCACTTAAAAAGTACTTCATATTTTCGTTAACTCTCTGCGCTACGGTACAAACAATTCATAATTTTGGTTCCAAAGTTCCAGTTTTCGCGCCCTTTTCTGTAATATCGGATGTAAGTCAACAGTTTTTTTAACTTCCCTGTAGTATGTTGTTGACTGCAACAGTTCTTCTGAACGAAGGTCTTGCGGAGAAGGCGCAGTTGGTAACATGACAGCGTGGGAACGCTAAGTCATTACGCGCTGAGTCACTTAACTTGGTCCTTCAAAGTACTCAAGTCGTTGACAAGGAGAAAAAAGAGGACGCACTCTAAACGTTATTACTAGGGTTTCTATTGCTGTTTCTAGCCCCATACTCGTCTCATGACGTACACTTAAGCAAACGGTGACGTAAAAGCCATCCATAGACGGATGCGTATATTTTATGTTGTGAGCTATTCAATCGACACCGCTCCTTGTTTGTTATTTCAGTCTATGCGAAAGCTCCGCTATCGAAAGGTACTGCTGCAGAGAGTGTGTTAGCTTGTAGTAACATTAAACTCATTCCTTATATTATTTTGTGTTCTAACATAAATTCAAGCATATACTGCATTGACCCATAGTTTTCTCGGAAGGTTGTAGTAACTGTGTACTTTAAGAATTATATTTTTAGTGGTGAAAGTACTTGGTATAGTTTATCAGTATTATGTTCCGCATACAACAGTTTGTAAGCGTAAGTAGACTAAGCGCAAGAACAATTGGGTTGTGTGTCTATTGACTGACTTTTGGCTGCGCTAGAGAGCAAATGAGCTATCTGATTGTTTTTGGAAGGTGATGAAGAATGACAGTGCATTGTACAGAGTACGCTGTTGTAACGAGTCATGGAGTTGTTACTCAAATTATAGGTACTCCGATGTCGTGTGCCTTGTACGGTTGCGTGAACCGTGAAAGTGGAACTCCTTCGAACTGTGTTACAATGCAATGAGGAAGACAGTTTGCTTACAAAGTATAGAGAACTTTTTAAATTATTAGAAACAGTACATTTTCATTAATGTGTGAAATATTAGAAATGTTATGCTGCATATGTGTTTCCCTGTTTGCCATATATGACTATCCCGTAGCCACATCTAAGTCGTTATCCGCTTTGCTAATAATATGATAAGACCCAACAACTTCAATTAGCGCTAAAATTTATTGGTCGTTCGGTCACGTGTACTGGGGCTATGATTAACAAAACTTCCGCACCAGAACAATGTTCGTCTTTGCAAGGTTATTTACATGGAAGTGTGACTTGGAAATGAAGATAATGTGATCTGTCTTTAAAAAAATAGCTCTGCAAACTGTTCGGACATTGAGTAAATCCCTCTTGTTTTCTTTAATATGAATTCTTACAGAGGGTAAATTATGCTAAATTCAGGCCGGAACCAAGTAACTTTAATTTGTATTCTTAATGTGCTAACTGGATTGAACATGGTCAGACCACAGTTTGGAAATTTGTGGTGAGGTCTCATGGGAATAAACTGCTGTGGTCATCGGTCCCTAAGCTTACACACTAGTTAATCTAACTTAAACTAACTTAAGCTAAGGACGACTCACGCCCATGCCCGAGGGAGGACTCGAACCTCCGATGGGGGGAGTCGCGAGAACTGTGGCAAGGCGCCCTAGACCACTCGGCTACCCCACGCGGCAGACCACAGTTTCATTTAACTACAGCTTACTGAACGTTCACTGAAAGTGGCTGCCACTGTTACCACCGGATGTAGCTTTATAAGAAACCACAGACGAAAAATCTCTAATTAATCCATACCACAAAGCCATCAATTTGTTACGGTGTTTATTAACTTTTTGTTACTGCGTGTGGTTCCTCATGTTCTTCCATATGTACGTACCAAGCTGAATGTTGAGGCGTTAGAACTTACAACCGTCAGATAGATGCAAAAGCAGTGCAGGGGAAGGACAGGTAATACTGAACACGTCATATTTTTCGAAGTTATTACATTTTCTGAAAGCTGAATTGGAACATCAGTCACACTAAGCAATACCATTATACATTACTTAATACAGTTATAAACTGTCCAGGCAAATTCTAAGTAGGCTGTATAGGTTTTTATGGTGGTAACGCCACGTAGCGTTCTGTATGAAAATCATCGACTGTGCTGAGTGCAGTCTGTGGCTGGTTTGCATTTTTGGAATATTTGCTATTGTAGTGTTGGGCAGTTGGGTGTGAACAGCGCGTAGCGTTGCACTGTAGTGGTGGATGTGGGGAGAGGGATGGCAGAGTTTTGAGAGCGGACGATCTGGACGTGTGTCCGCCAGAAAAAGGAAATTTGTAAGACTGTATATATAATGAGTTTTGAACACTATTAAGGTAAATACATTGTTTGTTCTCCATCAAAATCTTTCACTTGCTAACTATGCCTATCCGTAGTTAGTGCCTTCAGTAGTTAGAATCTTTCATTTAGTTGGCAGTATTGGCGCTCTTTCTATTGCAGTAGTTCGAGTAACGAAGATTTTTGTGAGGTAAGTGATTCATGGAAGGTATAGGTTATTGTTAGTCAGGGCCATTCTTTTGTTCGGATTATTGAAAGTCAGATTGCGTTGCTCGAAAAATATGGTGTGTCAGCTTAGTGTTGATCAGAATAAGTAAAGAGAGAATGTGTGAGTACGTCCAGTTTTGCTCAGCTGTTTGAAAATCAAATAACGTAGAGGTTTTCCAGCACTGTCATTTATAAATTTTTTCTAAGGGGATGTTTCATAATATGAATTTCTAAGGGGATGTTTCATAATATAAATACGTAAAGCTTTTCCAGCGCTGTCATTTATAATTTTTTTCTAAAGGGATGTTTCATAATATGAATTCCTAAGGGGATGTTTCATGATATGAACTTTTTAGATGTCCTCCGTCAGTCCTATCTGGTAAGGATCCTATAACGCGCAGCAGTACTCCAGAGGAGTGCGGAAAAGCGTGGTGTAGCACTCTCTGTAGTATACCGTTTCATCGCGTAAGTGTTCTGCCAGTGAATCACATCTTTGGTTTATGTTTCCCGCAACATTATCTACGTCACCGCTCCAATCTAGGTTACTTGTAACTGTAATCCATAGATATTTGGATCAGTTCACAGCGTTTATATTTATTTGGTTTATTGTGTATCCGAAATTTAACAGGTTCCTTGTAGTACTCCTATGGATGAAGGTCACACTTTTCATTACTTAGGGTGAATTGCCACGTTTAGCACCATACAGATATCTGCTCCGGATGATTTTGTGATGGTTTTGATCTTCCGATATTTATTAGGCTATAAATGACAGCACCATCTGCAATTTAAGAGAGCTGCTCCGATTGTTTCCTAATTCCTTTATATACACA
Source organism: Schistocerca serialis cubense (assembly GCF_023864345.2). Taxonomy (NCBI): domain Eukaryota; kingdom Metazoa; phylum Arthropoda; class Insecta; order Orthoptera; family Acrididae; genus Schistocerca; species Schistocerca serialis. The sequence continues at coordinate 180,429,644 of NC_064641.1, forward strand.
AGTAACAGCAGAGGGCCTATTACAGTTCGTTGGGAAACGCCAGATACCACATCTGTCCTACTCGACGGCTTTTCGTGAACAACTGTTACCTTTCTGAGAGGAAATCACGAATACAGTCTATAACTGAGATGCGCCATTTGATTACCAGTGCTTCTGAAGAGCGGTATCAAAACACAAGTCAATAAATATAAAATCAATTTGAGGTCCCCTCCCAATAGCGCTAATTACTTCGTGTGGACAAAGAGCTACTTATGTTTCACAAAAACGATTTTTTCTGAATAAATGCCGATTACGTGTCAATAGATTGTTACATTCGAGGTTACTTGTAAAGTTTGAAAACTGTGTATGTCCCAGAATCCTAAAGCAAATCGACGCAGTGGTGTGGGTCTCTAATTCAGCGGTTTACTCTTACTACCTTTATTGAATATCGGTGTGACCTGTGCAGCCTTCTAGTCCTTAGGAATGGACCTTTTGTCGAGCGAGTGATTGTATGATTGTGACTGCTAGGTAGAGAGCTATTATTTCATCGTACTCCGAAAGAAAACTGATTGGTGTAAAATCTGAACCAGAAGATTTGCCTGTAAGTCAGTTAAGCTGTTTAACTATACCGGAGATACCCACTTATAATTTATCCATGTTGGTAACTATTCTTGATCCGAATTCAGAAGTATTTACATCTTCTCTGGGGAAAGAATTTCTGAAAATCTTGTTCAGTAACTCCGCTTTAGCGGCACTGCCATTAGTAACGTTACTATTGATATTGCGTGGTGAAGATACTGATCGCGTGTTGACGCTGGCGTGCTTTGCTTACGACCATAATCTCTCTGAATTATCTGTGGGATTTCGGGACAGACATTCCTTGTGGAAAGTATTAAAAGGATCACGCATTGAAGTTGTATCAAACATACGCAAAAAATTTTCGAAACAGTAGAGAGAGCTGGATATTGCTTCAGAAAGCGCCAGTGAATCACCGTAAGATGTTAATAATCTTATTTTATGAAATAATTAATTTGAAAGGTCGTAAAGGTATGAACTCTGTCGTGTAGGAGCAATACTTGAGTTCCCTTGAGTTAATGCGGGATGAGTTTGGTATGCTACGATCTGTTTCTCTCTGTCCGCTCTCTGGCAATAATCTGCCGTATCACGTGTTCTACAAGGGAGCAGTGGGAAAGAACGGAACTAACGCGAGATTCTAAGAGATGAAACTTTTCATCTTTCTCCGTGCGAAGGGTTTCAGCCACAGAGATATCGCAAGGTTCCCGGACAGATACAGAATTATAGCTGGATATGTTATAAGACGATTTAACGAGAAGGGTCGCGAACAATCTGTTTCTCAAAAGGGGCAGCCACGGTAGCTAAAGGAAAGAGAAATGCGACTAATACAATAATGGTTCAAATGGCTCTGAGCACTATGCGACTTAACTTCAGATGTCATCAGTCGCCTAGAACTTAGAACTAATTAAACCTAACTAACCTAACGACATCACACACATCCACGCTCCAGGCAGGATTCGAACCTGCGCCCGGAACGGTGATGCGGTTCCAGACTGAAGCGCCTAGAACCGCACGGCCACACCGGCCGGCAATACAATAATAAAAAAACTAAGACTAAACCTGCGTTAAGTGCACCTAAAACTGCAATCTGACCGTTTCAAAATTGTGGTCAGAAGTAAGTAAACCAACTGCCCGGAGGCTTGTCAGAAAAGAAATATAAGAGGGAAAAGTGATATGAGAAGGAAATGTTCCAACACGGAAGACTCCTGTTCTCATGGGACCACATCAACGAAGTGGAGAAAGCTATGATGAGCAGAAGGTAAAACGGTTGCAACCTACGGTAAAACATGGTTGGAGGAAGGTAGGTGGGACGTGAGTGTGTTGTAATGGGAATATATTGTACCATCCGGTTTAGCTGAGTTAACATTCGCTGAAGTCACATTAAAAACCTGAAAAAATTTTGCACGAATGTGCAGGAAAGTTTGGCGTTAACATCTGCATTGCAACTCTTCCTTGATAAAGAATGACTTCTGGGCTACTTTATGACTCTCAGAAAGTTATTTAGATTCTACCTCAGTGGCCAGACAATAACCGCATAGGGAATTTAGGACGCAGTTGTTAGAAGGGTCAGGAAATCATCACTCACCCTGAAAGACCTTCTGAAAAAGAATCTCATAGAAGGATATTTGAAATAATAACTCTACTCCGGGTATTTAATGCATCTTTAAGATCTTATCATGTTACAATCGACATGGTTGTGGGACTGCAAAATGAAAGCCCTTATGAAAGAAGAATCGTAACTTATTGGCTGAGTACAAAGCAGAAATGATTGGTGAATTACAAGTGTGCCTGGAAGCGGTTGTAAGGCGGAAAGGATATCCTAAGTAGTATTGCCTCCTATACTGAAGAACAACTTTGTTAAGGTGGTATATTAAAAACACTATTGTGTTAACGGATGAAACGTTGTGTAAGAAAACACTGACTTAGTGTGTTATTTACAAAATTATATGCCACAAATTACACTTATTAAGAAAATGCGTTATTCATTCATTGAAATTATATTTGTTTGTTAAATGAATATGCGATAAAATGGTTCAAATGGCTCTGAGCACTATGGGACTGAACTTCTGAGGTTAGTCCCCTAGAACTTAGAACTCGTTAAACCTAACTAACCTAAGGACATCACACACATCCATGCCCGAGGCAGGATTCGAACCTGCGACAGTAGCGGTCCCGCGGTTCCAGACTGCAGCGCCTAGAAACGCACGGCCACTTCGGCCGGCGAATATGCGAAAATAGAACGTATACTTACTATTGGAAATAGTGAAGTGATGGTACATTCGTGATAGTCTCTGCTTACACGTAATAAAATATACTTGACAGTATTACCAACTGTATTCCTCCCGGATACAATGATACAAACCTCGAAACACTGTCAGCCGAATCAGAATTGGCGCAGCTATATCTCAAGGTTCCTTGATACATTGTAGCAATGTTGTCTTATATTACCAGCTGTGCCGAGGAGAGACAAGAAGGATTGTAAAAGCTACACTCGCCGTCACACATGTCTTTAAAACAGGAAATTACCAATTGCACTTTCCGACAGTGATAAACCAGCCTTATCATATCAGCAAAAGAACATGAACAATAGTAAAGTGACAAGCATATCAGCAGGCTATGCACGCTGCAATTAAAAATCACTGTTTATCCCTCCCATACTGTGTTGATGATTGCAATGAAATTTTAATCTCCTCTTTTATGGCGCAATATTAAATATGTGTTTTAATTATGTTTCATCTTTAATGATCTCCCTCTATTTGCTCGATTAAGTTATTCACATTGACAGTTTTACAAATACCGACAGTTAAATCTTTTCCATTACCCTTGCCGACAAAAGTTGGTAATTAGTTCAGGCCACTCTGTAGTTGGCAATGCCACAAATCAATAATCTCCACTTTTACTATCTTTAACTTTAGAATAATTAGAGCTCCACAACATTTGATGTTGACCACGACAAGTGACTATGAAGTACAGTCATATTTAAGAGTCTTCCTGCATTAACAGACAACAATTCGTCATTCGTACCTCTAAGACAAATTCTGCTCCTTCTATCATGCAAAATTTCAAGTTTGAGAGTACACTGCTAGTAATTAAAACTAGATGGCAGGTAACAAATGTCAAATGGAAATAAAGTTTACCTCATGCTGGGATATGGAAAGGATTATAATTTCAGCGTAAGGCTCACAAAGTAGATGCTACTAATTCTGTTTACATTACGAGTATAGGGAAAGATTTTTGAAATGGTTTTCTAAATTAGAAATCGCGTTTGAGTGTTGGTCATTTGTAAGACCGAGTAAGAAAGGTAACATGTACCAGCAGGTGTAGGAACCCGATAGCGACAGCATTGTCGCCCATCTAGAAAGCTGTTTATCTTTACGCGACTGTCGGGCGAATATAGAATCGATAGCATCAGGAGCACAGTAGTTAACGCGACTCAGGATCTCGGCGTCCGCTGGCGCCTGGCACACGAGAAGGCTGACATAATGTTCGTTCTGCGTGGCAGGATCGTACTAATACGTCACGTGCCTCGGGTTATGAAATGGACTTCTTTGCAGCCTGCAGTTTCCGTACTTACAGTGCGGCGACTTCAGCAGCATCAGGTGATAATTGTGGCAGTTTCCCCTGGCGAGAGAGAGGCCGATCATGCCTACTTTGGAGGAAACATTACGTCATTTTGTAATAATACCATTCGTTTTAGCCCGTTTGACCTGATACAATTATGTGACAGTTATACAAATAGGACACTTAGCTCGCTTCATTACAAAGTATGGACCGTATAATGTTTTACATAAAATTGATATACATTCACATACCCTCACAGTTTCTTACCTTTAGGAAATTAAGATGCTGGAACCGGAATAAATTTTTAAAAAAATGAGATTTTGTGACTTTTAGAGGGGATATCAGGTAACAGTTGACTGCAGTGGCGCAAAGGAATAGAACAGAAGACGAATAGGCAGTTATCAGAGATGACGGAGAGATAACAACACAGAATCAGATAGATAAAAAGACAAGGGCTAACAGAAATCCTTGTTATTGTATTTACTTGGCGAAAGGAGAAATTATGGAAATGCAGCAAGTGAAGCAGGCAAATGAGATTGACAGAGAGTGGAAAACGTCTAAGCAGGATTGTATAGAGGGCAAATGCAACGCTGTAGAAACATATATGAATAGAGGCAAGAACGTAATTAATCAGCTGGACTATAAGGAAAAGAAGCTGCAACTGATAATATGTATACAACTGACCGAAAGGAACCTTCACTTAACCTGATGTAATGATATACGTGAACTGAAGATGTCTGCTTGACCGAAACTAGTTTTCCACAAGAACAACAGTTTTTGATGGTTTGATGTCGTTCTTTAAAACATCTCAAGTAAGTGTTTCTGGTACAATGGGCTTGGGCTGAAAGCAGTAAATAATATTAAAAATCTTGCTGAGTATCCAGCGTTGCATGGGAACGTTTCAGACCATCTCCTCCTTACACCTCTCTCTGTCGATCTCTCCAACACCCCCCCCCCCCTCTCTCTCTGTCCATATCCTCCTGCCCCTCTGTCAATCTGTGCTGCACCATCTATCTGCCCATCTGTTATAGTCTCTCTCTGTCCGTCTGCACTTACTTCCTTTCCGCTTCCCCATCTCCTGCTCCCTCTCTCTGTCTGTCCATCTCCTTCTCATCCCTTCCCTGTCCAACCCATCCCTACAGGAGTTTCCTGGTTTATACCCCAACAGTAAACAGTATTTCTTTCCAAGTAGTAAGGAATATGTAATACATAATTCACTGATATGGAGCCAGGAGGTGGTTAAGACCTGTGGGTTTTCCCCCGTACGCATAAGTCCCATATGCTTCATATATATTTAACGTATTTCACATGTATATGTATACATATTTCACCTGTATCTCTATCGAATTTCGCCCTGTAGTTTCGTTTTTACACAACTAAATGTTTATGACGTCGTATCTTCTGAACCATGTGTCGTGCAATGGTGTAATTGTGCAAGTACATTCAGTGGTTTATTTGAATACTCTCTACAAAATCTGTTACATACAAAGTTAGTAGTAAAGAAGTAATAAATTAAATGGTCATGGCTGATGCAGCACTTTTGCTGCATGAAAAGAGAAAATGTACTAAGCGATAGAGTTTTCTTCCTTTCATCATTTAGTGGGCGGTGTCAGCAAGAAAACAATTCTCGTAAGAGTTTGAAATTTTTACGTAAAGTTAGTTGCAAGTCACTAAGTGCTTTCTTTCGCAAGTAATGAATGAAGATAGTCTGGCTGTTTGCTCGTCGTGAGCTACGCTTCTTTTGCACCCCAACCACGTTGAGAGGTGTTAGCCCATTGCGGTTCTTTGCAGACGGTACAAATGGGTATCAAGTTTTACAGAAACAGATCCAGCGGTTTAAATGGCTCTAAGTAATATGGGTCATCAGTCCCTAGACTTAGAACTGCTTAAACCTAACTAATCTAAGAACATCGCACACATCCATGTCCGAGGCAGGATTCGAACCTCCGACCGTAACAGCAGCGCGGTTCCGGACTGTAGCGCGGTTTAAGAGGAGATGTTGAATATACCTAATGATCAATAAGTCAGGATAACTTTGAAAACTGAATAAATCACGGAATAATGTAGATAGAGAGGTACAAATTGACACAGATGCTTGGAATGACATGTGGTTTTATTAGAACAAAAAAAAAAACAATGTTCACAAAATATCCGACCTATGGCACTGGACAGCAAAACATCAGTGACTGCGCATGATAATCGTGTATAAAAGGAGCTGTAATGAGAGAGAGAATCAGATGCGCCAGCAGTCGCAGCATGTTGACGTTACCTAAAAAGGCGCTTTTAGTGAAGCTGTATTATCAGAATGGGGAATGTGCTAGTTCAGCGTTGCGATCCTATCGACATAGGAAGGGGATTCGAGCGGGTAAGGATCCGTTGACAAATGCAGCTGTGGCGAGGATGATTTCGAAGTTCTAAGCCACGGGTTGTTTAGACGATAGATCCCGTAGTGGCCGACCGAGCACAAGGCGTAATGCTGCTGAGACATGTCAGGAAGATATGGAGACTGTAGTGGGTTCGTCTATGCACGGAGAAGTCAGCGCTCGTGCAGTCGCACGTCGCACCGGCATTCCACACACTACTGTTTGGTTGGCACTGAGGCGTATCCTTCGATGCTATCCGTACAAAATCCATCGGCATCATGAACTGTTAGCTGGCGATTTAGTGAGGCAGAGGGCATTTGCGGTGCGGTCGTTGCAAAAGATGGCGGGAGACAACGATTGGTTGAGTAACGTGTTGTGGACCGACGAAGCTCATTTCACGCTCCGAGGGTCTGTCAATGGCCACAACTGCAGAATTCGGGCTACCGAAAATCCTAGAACTGTCGTGGAAACTCCATTGCACGACGAGAAAGTCACGGTATGGGTTGGATTTGCCACAACTACCGTTATCGGGCCTTTTTTCTTCGAGGAAATGCGTGATTCTGGTTTTGTGACTGCTACCGTGACGGGTGAGAGGTACGCCGATGTGTTACAGAATCGCATCATCCCCAGCCTGGCTGATAAACACCTGCTGGAACGTACGATGCTTATGCAGGATGGCGCACCATCCGATATTGGTAGACGCGTGAAAGATCTCTTGCGCGCGTCTTTTGGTTATGATCGTGTGCTCAGCCGCCACTTTCGTCATGCTTGGCCTCCCAGGTCCCCAGAACTCAGTCCGTGCGATTAATGGCTTTGGGGTTTCCTGAAGTCGCAAGTGTATCTTGATCTACCGACATCTCTAGTGATGCTGAAAGACATCCGACGCCAATGCCTCACCATAACTCCGGACATGCTTTACAGTGCTATTCACAACATTATTCCTCGACTACAGCTATTGTTGAGGTATGATGGTGGACATATTGAGCATTTCCTGTAAAGAACATCATCTTTGCTTTGTCTTACTTTGTTATAGTAATTATTGCTATTCTGATCACATGAAGCGCCGTCTGTGGGATATTTTTTGAACTTTTGTATTTTTTTGGTTCTCTTAAAACCCCATGTCATTCCAAGCAAGTGTGTCAATATGTACCTCTCTACGTACATTATTCCGTGATTTATTCAGTTTTCGAATGTTTTCTGACTTTTTTGATCACCTGGTCATCCATTTATATATGTATGGATTCGGTACTGGTTCCAACAAGCTGGGCGCTATCAGTGTCCTTCCCCAGCTTCATCTATATGAATTAGTGACTGGAGGGCTCATTGTCGACATGACATTAGTCTCCCTTTTTTCAAGATTAAGGCTTGCGCTTGATAGATCGGAGCTTGAAAGACCGATCAGCTTCTCAGCGACGGTCATGTTGTTGTTGTTGTGGTCTTCAGTCCTGAGACTGGTTTGATACAACTCTCCATGCTACTCTATCCTGTGCAAGCTTCTTCATCTCCCAGTACCTACTGCAACCTACATCCATCTGAATCTGCTTGGTGTATTCATCTCTTGGTCTCCCCCTACGATTTTTACCCTCTACGCTGCCCTCCAATACTAAATTGGTGATCCTTTGATGCCTCAGAACATGTCCTACCAACCGATCCCTTCTTCTGGTCAAGTTGTGCCACAAACTTCTCTTCTCCCCAATCCTATTCAATACTTCCTCATTAGTTATGTGATCTACCCATCTAATCTTCAGCATTCTTCTGTAGCACCACATTTCAAAAGCTTCTGTGCTCTTCTTGTCCAAACTATTTATCGTCCATGTTTCACTTCCGTACATGGCTACACTCCATACAAATACTTTCAGAAATGACTTCCTGACGCTTAAATCTATACCCGATGTAAACAAATTTCTCTTCTTCAGAAACGCTTTCCTTGCCATTGCCAGTCGTGTTAGTATTTTGCAGCTGTGGCTTATTAAACTGATTGTTCGGTAATTTTCACATCTGTCAACACCTGCTTTCTTTGGGATTGGAATTATTATATTCTTCTTGAAGTGTGAGGGTATTTCGCCGGTTTCATACATCTTCCTTACCAGATGGTAGAGTTTTGTCAGGACTGGCTCTCCCAAGGCCGTCAGTAGTTCCAATGGAATGTTGTCTACTCCGGGGCGTTGTTTCGACTCAGCTCTTTCAGTGCTCTGTCAAACTCATCACTCGGTGATGTTAGGGAGAAAAAAAAAAGTACCTCCGTTGGGTAGACTCTGGAGACACACTGGTAATGCTGGCGGCTGTCTAGTCACAGTGTGTACGACACGTGATTACCTGCTCCTTCCCAGCGCCGCAGCAAGGCGGATATTCCCAATCTCGCTGTCTTAAGGCGTGCGTAAAGCTCAGTGATAAGCGCATTTGAGAGCTGGCAGCGTGAGATAGGCACGGCTTAACGGGCTGCAAAGCGGGAGCGAGAGTTAGGCCGGGATATGCGTGCCTTTCGGGCAACGCCCTTCTCCATCCCCCCTCCCCTCCCCACTCCTCCAAATCAACTAGTGCATCCTACAATTCCGCCGGCTGGTCGTGTGAGCGTCTTTGTTTCGCTGTCAGTACGCGCCACCTGTAACAAACAGTCTCCGGAAGCCGACCAGACCCGGCCGCAGTATTGGCGGGTTGGGACAGAGCTGTTTGCCGGTCGACTTCTGGGAACGGTGGGAGGCATACAAAGGTAACTGGGCCAAGGACTTACGGCAGGGAGTGCGGTGCACCGGAACGGGTTGCGTGTCACGCCGCGCCGCACTTGCCTTGTTGTTAAGCTGTCAGAGAGTGTGCGACCTCTGCGTTATCGTCACGGTCGCGACTTTGCACAGGCCAGGTGCTTCGCTGCTGAGATACGCGGCGCGAAATTACCCGCCTGCCATTCCACAGTATTAGGCCCAGAGGTTCTCGTGCAGCCGATTACGCGACTACGTGAACCTGCCAATCTAGTTAAAATTGTTTTTTTTTTTTTTTTTTTTTTTCAGACGACTGGTCTTACAGGTCACTCTTACGAATTACTGTGCAAAATAATATACCGGTACTGAACAACTATGCTATGAATACAGAATCTGATAAAAAGTAACGGGACACCTGCTCTTGGAATAACATTTGAAGAGACTGAATGAAAACTGAAAGAGGCTTTGTATACCTTTTGGAACTATTTGTACAGAAACCAGATGGCAGTTATAAGAGTCAAGGGACATGAAAGGAAAGCAGTTGTTGGGAAGGGAGTAAGACAGGGTTGTAGCCTCTCCCCGATGTTATTCAGTCTGTATATTGAGCAAGCAGTAAAGGAAACAAAAGAAAAATTCGGAGTAGGTATTAAAATCCATGGAGAACAAATAAGAACTTTGAGGTTCGTCGCTGACATTGTAATTCTGTCAGAGGCAGAAAAGGACTTGGAAGAGCAGTTGAACGGAATGGACAGTGGCTTCAAAGGAGGATATAAGGTGAACATCAACAAAAGCAAAACGAGGGTAATGGAATGTAGTCGAATTAAGTCGGGTGATGCTAAGGGAATTAGATTAGGAAATGAGACACTTAAAGTAGCAAAGGAGTTTTGCTATTTGGGGAGCAAAATAACTGATGATGGTCGAAGCAGAGAGGATATGAAATGTAGACCGGCAATGGAAAGGAAAGCGTTACTGAAGAAGAGAAATTTGTTAACATCGAGTATAGATTTAAGTGTCAGGAAGTCGTTTCTGAAAGTATTTGTATGGAGCGTAGCCATGTATGGAAGTGAAACATGAACAATAAATAGTTTGGAAGTGAAGAGAATAGAAGCTTTCGAAATGTGGTGCTACAGAAAAATGTTGAAGATTAGGTGGGTAGATCACATAACTAATGAGGAGGTATTGAATAGGATTGGGGAGAAGAAAAGTTTGTGGCACAACTTGACTAGAAGAAGTGATCGGTTGGTAAGACATGTTCTGAGGCATCAAGGGATCACAAATTTAGCATTGGAGGGCAGCGTGGAGGGTAAAAATCGTAGAGGGAGACCAAGAGAAGAATACACTAAGCAGATTCAGAAGGATGTAGGTTGCAGTAGGTACTTGGAGATGAAGGAGCGTGTACAGGATAGAGTAGCATGGAGAGCTACTCAAACCAGTCTCAGGAAGACCACAACAACAACAATGAAGAAAATCACGTGCGACCTAATCAACAATAATCGCTAGCGTGCGCCTTCCATCTGCATAATTGAGAAGCCTCAAGACAATTGGAAATAGTCATACATGGTTGCGTGACAATTCACATAGTGAACAGTTTGTAAAATACAAACGTTGAGACTGAATGAAATGTCCAATGGTCTGTTGTAAAAAAAAAAAAAAAAAAAAATGGCTCTGAGCACTATGGGACTTAACTTCTAAGGTCATCAGTCCCCTAGAACTTAGAACCACTTAAACCTGAAACTTCCTGGCAGATTAAAACCGTGTGCCCGACCGAGACTCGAACTCGGGACCCTTGCCTTTCACGGGCAAGTGCTCTACCAACTGAGCTACCGAAGTACGACTCACGCCCGGTACTCACAGCTTTACATCTGCCAGTACCTTGTCTCCTACCTTCCAAACTTTACAGAAGCTCTAACTAACCTAAGGACATCACACACATCCATGCCCGAGGCAGGATTCGAACCTGCGACCGTAGCGGTCGCGCGGTTCCTGACTGTATCGCCTAGAACCGCTCGGCCACAGCGACCGGCGGTCCGTTGTAGCTGCATTTGTTCAAGTCACTTACAAACCCACACAACCGAGATCGTAACTTTTATGTGGCATCTTCTGGTGCAAATGTCTGTTTAAAATAGTCTTTAAATTAGTGCTGAAAATTAATTCAACTGTAGATTTCAGTGCATTAAGTTTACTAGTTTTTATCACTAATTTTATTTGATTCTTGGGCCACTACAGTGCCCAGTACTTCCCTGAACAACTTCTATGAGGAGCACTTTGTTGCTTCACATGGGCCGCCGACAAAAGAGTATTTTAATCGGACACTGTACACTCCGCGACTTAACACAGCTCAGTCACGGTTTTGGCAGTTGATCCACGTCACATGGGGATGATTCCCATCTGTTTTTCCTTTTACGTTACCGTTTTACTATTTTTTAAAGTAAGGATCAATTATGAGTCCTAATTCTATTCTTTCGTTGCAGACAGGACATTCATCATTGAGGATGGTATTTTTATGAACTGACGACGGATTTTTATCGATTGAAGAGGGCTAAAAACTTTACCTAGCAACGCCAATAATTACTTTTCGGCATTCTGCAACATACGACACAGTATTTGTAATTTTATTTTAGTATGAACTTGCAAATTGTATTTATTAAGCACGTATAATGCCGTTCTTGTGGGGCGTATGCGATACACACCAGTTTCCTAACTTGATCCGTAAAATCTTCTTCCATGTTTAAGTCTAGTCATTCAGTGTTTTAAGAGATCTCAGGTAACTGCAATTCCTTATTATCAAAGCATTTATTTGAAAAACTATATTGTACAGACCTTTTTACGAGAAGATGCAACTTACACGTTTCGAAACCGATTGTGTGTCTTGAGCCACAGTTAAAACTTTCCTGGTTACTGTTAAAACCGACTGCGAGGAAGAAGAAATAACAAGACCTTGTGGTGTATATAGTTTTTATGTAAAATTAAGTATAAGGAGAAAGGATGTGAAACGGAGAAGCAATTTTTCTAGTGGTTTAAACGTCCTACTATCGTAGTTAAAACCAACTGTAATAGAGAACATAAAACCGCACGTTTTCATAGCAAAACATACCACTTTCCTTCTCGCATTAATTTCAAAACGAAGCTTCGTCACTGTTGACATCTTCACTGTTGCTTGATAAAAATGTGACCTACGTCCGTTTGAATGCTTATCGTGTAAAAATCTGAAGTAAATCTGTCAAGATATTAGGCAACACTGTTAAGCAACGAATTGTCATTATATAACAAATGTGCGGGCTGACATGGTGTGTGTGTCCGAACAATTGTTAGCGTATCGTGTAAAAATTGGACTAACGGCTGCACATCACCAGAGGATCGAACAGTTGAAATCCAAGCAGAAGCTACAGAGTTTCACCACAAAACGTCGGGAAGACATTACTGGAAGCTGGGTTTAGAGATATCGAGTTACCGTTCGCCGTTTACTGTTGACTCCAACCCACAGACAAAAAAGAATTACATGCTGCAGTGTCGGAGTCAGCTGGGCCACTTAGTGGCTTTCAGTGCCGTTCAGCGATGCGTCTCCTCTCACATTTACGCTGACGCGTCTTTCGACGACGTGGTGAAAGGTCACAAGAAGCAGCCATTGATCACACCCATAAGTTTCCAACTCTTTGACTCAAAGTTTAGGAGCTAGTATGTATAGTAGCAAGACTGATTCGGTAACTGTTGAGGGGAAATTTGGATGCTCGCCAGTGCGTGTCAAGAATGATAAAGCCTGTTGTCATACTTTTGATAAGCAGAATACCAAATGGCATATCCCGTTAGGACAACGCAAGAAGTCACAGTTTAGTTTACACCACAAACACCTTGAATGGCTTTGAGCACTATGGGACTTAACAACTGAGGTCATCAGTCCCCTATACTTAGAACTAATTAAACCTAAATAACCTAAGGACATCACACACATCCATGCCTGAGGCAGGATTCGAACATGCGATCGTAGCAGCAGCGCGGTTCCGGACTGAAGCGCCTAGAACCGCTCGGCCACAGCGGACGGCTACGGGAAGACGCTTAATTTTATACCTGTCTATAGCCGGTGGTCCTCATAAAATATCAGAGCACTTGTCTTAGGTATAACAAGATATTCCTGGTGATGAGATTCCGACTCGGTTGGCGTCTATCCCACAAAGTGGCCGAGCGGTTCTAGGCGCTTCAGTCTGGAACCGCGCGACCGCTACGGTCGGAGGTTAGGATCCTGCCTCGGGCCTGGATGTGTGTGATGTCCTTAGGTTAGTTAGGTTTAAGTAGTTCTAAGTTCTAGGGGACTGATGACCTCAGATGTTAAGTCCCATAGTGCTCACAGCCATTTGAACCATTATCCCACAAAGAATACAAGGGTGTATTTGTTCCTATGTGCGCGGTCACGTCTCACATTGATGTTCAGATGGATATGTTGCGGATGAAATGAAAATATAATTCTTTTCAATCATTTAGTAATAGTCTTGTGATGAATATATCCACAAAGTTCGGTAAACAGAGGAGTTCATTAGTGTTGTTCGAGGTTAGTGTTGTGAGCAGGCTTGGTAGGCCGTATAAGGTGTTTGAACGTCTTCCGAAATTAAGTGATCACTGTGAAGGACGCGGACATGCCTCGTACTTATGTGAAAGAGTGTTATCAGTGTTATCAGCACCTGAGAGAATTTGACGGGGGCCTCATTATAGGCTTTCAGTTGGTCGACTGATCGAATCGGGCAAGATATAGATTTGTGTAGCGTTCGAATGTAAGACTGGCCCAACGCTGGACTGCAGGGGATTGTGAGAACAGACTTCCTAGTCGTCAAGATTGTAGTCGATCTCGTCTGACCACCACATGCCAAGATCGCCCTACAGTGCACCATCCACATCGTAGCTCCTTGACAACTGCACCCTCCATCTTCGAACAAGTGACGGTCTCCCTGAAACATTCTGTGTCATCCCGCACCGTTGGTCAGAGACTGGCAGCAGCTGTTCGAGGGAGTTACCATCCCGGCCATAGGCTGCCGTTAACACAACACAAATGGCAGCATCTGGAGTGCTGCCGTGACCGGGAAACATTGACGGCTAATGAATCACGAATCTGTCCCACGACGGACTATCATCGCAGGAAGTATGGTGGTCGCCGGAGCTGGTCCTGACCTTCCAATAATCTGCAGAGGCACAGTTGTGTTACTCACGGCATCACAGTACACCGAACTATCGTCTATCGCTTCAATTAACGCTTGATACTGATTCAGGGAATTCTGACCCCACAACGGTATATCAGGCACATCCTGCGTCCTCATGTGGTACCTCTCATGAGACAGTACTGTGGTGCCATTTTTCAATAGAACATTGCTTGACCACACACGGCACGTCTCTGTATGAACTGTCTGTTTGATATTGAGATACTCCCATGGACAGCAAGATCCCCAGATCTGTCCCCAATGGAACATGTGTGGTATCAGCTCGGACATCAACTCCATCCCACTGCCCCAATAACCGGGAAATCAAGTTAGGAAAATTTGCCTCAGTCAAGGGTGCAACGGCTTTATGACCTTCGTCCCAGCTGAACCATTGCATGTACCCAGGCTACGGTGAATACAGTGTCATACTGTAAGCTACCTCATACTGCCAAGTTCTTTATAAATGCAATTCGATGTAATATTCACTGAAATCATATACCATCTCAGCCTGTGAAGATTAATTTTTTTTCTTCTTTAAAAGTCTTACAGGTGCTTCATCTTTTTTGCCAGGCAGTAATTATACATCATGAAAGACATTGACTAATTATCTCACATTATCGTCCTCTTATTTTTGGTTTCGTACTATACATTGAGTATTAAGTCCTTATCTGTGTAACTTGTCAAATGGACTTTGCCTAGCCAATAACAGCAATTAAAAAATATACGAATACGTACTGGAGGGAGACTTGTTTCACGAAGAGAAAAAAAACTTTCCAGGTAAGTAATTCCGACATCTCGCTTACTAATGGACGGAAGATTGAAGCAAAATATGGAAACTTCACTACTTTACTAGTACTGGAGGACCTGTGGGATGTTTTTGACAGTGTAACGTATAATGAGGTGTTACAGTCCTCAGAATACTGGGTTAATGAGCTGTAAGACTCTGCAAGACTTTAGATGTGGAGTAAATGTGGAAATCAAGAAAAACAAGCTCATCTTAAGAATGGTTGTATCATCTGGCCACCACTTTGGTTAAACTTGCACTCTAAACAAGCAATGAAGCAAGTGAAAGAAAATTTCGTAAGAAGAGTGAAAGTGCAAGAGGATGAAGTTCGCCGATTACATAGTAAATGTCTCAAAGTTAAATGGGCGAAAGACGGAGTAATAGAAGTGAGAAAGTTCTCCTATCTGGCATGTAAGTTTACATAGCGGCTGAACCAGGAAATAAATGAGTACAAACGAAGAAAGCTTTCTTCAATAAATGGCTGTTGTTGGCAGATACTGATATGGAAATGAGGAAGAAGTTCCAGGAAAAATATTTTGGGACGCTTTTAATTCTAGATGTTATCCACTAATCTTACAAAGTAATTGGACAGATAAAGTAAGAATTGAAGAAGTACTAAACAGAATACGCGGCAGGAGACGTGTGCGGAAGAAACTTGATTTGAGATTAGTGGGATTTAGGCTACTGTACCGCTGTAGCGTAGATCGCTTGGAGAGGGATTATGTAGCTTCCTTATTCCCTTTCCTGTTGCACTTGGAGATGTATGGAAGGATGGAAGCAAGATTAGGGTTTATCGTCCATTCGATGATGAGGACATTAGAGACGAAGGACAAGCTCGGAATGGGAAAAGCGAAGGAGTGGCTTTTAAAAGGGACTATCTCTCCTTTTACCATAAATGAATTAGGGAAAGCACGGTAAACCAAATTCAGAATGGACGGAGAGAGATTTGAATTGCCGTCTCCTCCACCTCTGTGCATGCTCGTTCGATCACTTGGAAATGGAGCATGCCTCTATACGAGCCCCAGCATCTTGTCTCTATAGGCCTTACGTGAATAGCAGGTTGGAGTTAGTAGAATTGCTCTGCAAACTCTCACTAACGCCGATCATGTAAATTTCGAGAAAATAACTTCTTCTCTGCCTCGAGCTATACTCTCTCCACAATGTATTTGATCCGTGACTATCGACTCCTCGATTAATCGCCTCCGCCACAGCGTGCTGTCGTGTGTTATCTATGGTTTCCTTGACTGCGCCTGCCACCACACTCGCGAAGACGCAATGTTGGCGAGTGCGACAAGGAAGTCGGCGATGGCCGAGCGTGCGGCGACAGTTCAGTGTACAGTAGCCATGAGGACGACCATAGTACGAGGAAAACAGCTGTGAAATGTACAAGAAATATCACCGGAGTCAACAAGCACCGAGCTATCCACAGCGTACGTGCCGTGGTTTGTTTCTGTAGCCGGGCTGGCTGTAGACGTCACTGTACGGCGATACGGTGCTCTCTACATCCGTCGATGTTGTGTGGCTGTATAGTATCGCCGTGCGTAATACGTGTGACTTGTCTAGCATTTCATATTTTCTTGATTAGCTGAATCGTCTAGACCTTCACAGTTTTTTGATTATAGCTGAACTGGTTCCAATGGCCTAGACTCAGTGGTGACACCGGTTCCCGTTAGTTCGCCGCAGCTGAGCGCTGTCGGCTCTGCCTAGCATTTGGATGGGTGACTATCCCAGTCTGGCAAGCGGGATCCTGTCACCCCTTGTATGGACAACTGAGGAACTAATTGGTAGGGGTTGGGAAGAGGGATGGGGAGAACTTACAGTCAATTGTGCCTTACACACACTATTTTTTTTTTTTTGGACTTTTGAGGGGTGTTGTTCGAATCAGTTTGTAATCATAGTCTGGTTACTTTGAGGGATGATGTTCGCATCATTTTGTAAGCATAATATGGTGACTTTTAGACTATGTCGTCATTAGCAATGGGACAGACTCTGTGGTAATTCCCGCCTGTAATGACCTCGTTGTCGACGGAACGTTAAATCCTATTCTCCTTCCCTCCCTTTCTTCCTTCCTTCCTTGTAGGATAATTCTATTTTTGTAAGCAATGTAAAGGCAGTTAAATTAATTCTCTTTTATGCTACAGCGTTTCTGCCACAGGGCGTAAGTTTTCAAAAGTATAACCAGGAAGTTCTTAATGCTTAAAAGGCAGGAAGATAGAATGCTGAATTTCTCATGAAACTTCCGGGTTGATAGGCCGTGATCGATGTATACAGCTTTCTCCTAAAGTTTCACCTCAGTCTGCGGGAGATATCCTCAAAGATAAAGCGGCGAAATGCAACCAGAACTAGAGGGAACGCCTAATATACAGGGTGTAAATTTTTAGTTGACGAACCAGAATAACCCGAAAAAAAAGCTTTACACGAAAAAATGTGTAGAATCCAAAGTTGATTATTTTCGAGGGGGACATCTGCTGGTGCTAAAATTAGCCCTCCGCTCCAGCCCCCTGGGGGTGGGGCGGGAGGCAGCTTTAAAATTTCAAATGGGAACCCCCATTTTTTCTTGCAGAATCAGATTCTACGTGAAAAACTACATACATTTAGTCTTAAACATCTGTTTTGATTCTTGGAATTTGGCGCTTTATTTCAAGAAAATCCATGTTCTCTCTTTTGCGAGGATAATGGTTACGGATAAATAAAAAGTACTTATTTACTTCGTAAATTTTGATTCGCTAAAACTAAAACTCTCCCTCTCTACCCATAGGGTGGGGTTTGAGAGAGAGGAATTAGAGTTTTACAAATGTTGACCCAAATATTAATATTTTCCGCAGATTCGGATAAGTTTTGTTAGTTTCGTGGCCATGGGGCAACACAACGTTTAATTATCAAACAAATCATCTGACTACCTAACTAACTAACCAAACATCCTACTTACTAACGAGTGAACTCATTAACTAACAGAGTAAACAAAGTAAATGACTAACTGAGTAAAAGAGTAGCCCACATATGTGGCCTGTCTGAACGAAGGAAGAACCACATAGAATGGAATGTACAGCAAACTTCAGGATAAACAAAGGTATGAAGATGAAACAGTACACAGTGAGATATATCGCAACACTGAAATTGACTTTAAGTATAATGTATATGGGAATTTAGGAACAAGATATTAATAATCTGTGTCTAGAACAATCAGTTACATTAAAGTCAGACCGGAATCATTGCAGAATCGTGGAAGGAAAGGGAAGCATTTGAAATTAAGTGCTATAGAAAATCGATAAAAATGTGATAGACAGATAATTTAAAGTGTGGAGTGCTACTAGACTGACTGAATGAAGTTTTTGAGAAGCCCTTACCACAAGAAAGAAGTGTTCGAGATGAAAGAAGGTCAGGATGTCAGCTGATAAAAATGTCCTAGATTAAAAATTATTTGAACTTCTTTTCATTTTCTTTCCCCAGATAGCTAGATTTATTAGTGTCAAATAATATTCCAACGATTTCAGAGCCAAATAGCATAAAATGCAGGAATGAATCAAAAACCGAAATCTACATCATCTGACACAATGTGAAATACCGTTTTTCATTCACCACACTCAAATTACTTGTAGCTTCAAGAACAGTTTTCCGCGCTATCTGTCAAGAGGCGAAAAAGACTCCGGATTTTGACTCATGGCTTATTTTATAAAGTTCTTGGGAAACACAGGAGATAGGGTCTGAAATTGGTTGCTTGTAAATATGAAAATTTTACCTCGAGAATTTACTGCAGTATGAAGAAATAATTAACATCTCGTTAGAAAGGGCTACGGAGGGCAAAAACTGCGGTAGGTAAAACACTTTCATCATAATTAATTTATGACAGAGAGGATCTCAAACGTGGGAAAGGCTGCGACTGAATGCCACTGAAGCAAAAAATAATCAGCCAATATGCCATTTGCATCAAAGAGAAAAATCTTGGACAAGAAAAATGGTTTAGTTACTGGGGACGCTTTGTAACAGTACATGAAATTCGTGAACAATATTGTAGTAAGGTGCAAAGTTTTGGTTATTCCCAGCAAAGAGAATTGCGACAACACATACGAATAGATTACCAAATAATTTATTCCTATAGCTTGATACTGTGTGCCAGAGAAAGTCCAAAAAGAGAGAAGAAAAATGTAGTTCTGAAATGTAGTTGAGACGAAAAGCGTTTAAAATTGAATAGACTAATAGAATTAAGAGCGGAGAAGAAGTTCGAAATATCGGAGTAAGAAACCAGTGGTAAAGGAAAGATGTAAACATCTTACCAGTTACATATATTGTGAAGACATTGCCTGCAACCAACAGTGGTCTAAGGGAATATTACAGGATAGAAAGAGACATTGGAAGAAGAAGACTTAGAATGCTGGATAATATCAGATATGTATAAAGGTACTATCAGATTAAGAATATGGCAGGGGAAAGTGGAGAGCATCATTACAAATGATCAAGCCAGACAATGCTTGAAATGTGTAAAACTTACTATCGAGAACATTTGGTTTTTTTTTTTCAGTCATCAGTGATCAATTGGTTTGCTGCTGCCCGCAACGAATCTCTCTCCTGTGTAAAACTGTTAATCTCAGAGTATCACTTGCAATCCGTGTCCTTAGTTATTTGCTGGATGTATTCCAATCTCTGCCTTCCTCTACAGTTTTTACCCTCTACAGCTCCCTGTAGTAACATGGAAGATATTTCGTGATGTCTTAACAGATGTCCTACCATCCTGTCCCATCTCTTTGTCAGTGTTTTCTATATATTCTTTCCGTCACCGATTTTACGGAGAACCTCCTCATTGCATACCTTATCGGTCCAGCTAATTTTCAATATTATTCTATACCGCCTCATCTCAAATGCTTCCATTCTCTTCTGTTCCGATTTTCCCACCCTCTGTGTTTCACCACCATACAGTGCTGTGACTCAGACGTACATTCTCAGTTTCTTTCTCAAGTTACGGCCTACTTTGATACTAGTAGACATTTTTGGCACGGAATACCCTTTTGGTAATGCTAGTCTGCTTTTCATATCCTCCTTGCTCCGTCAGACATTCGTTATTTTGCTACCGAGGTAGCAAAATTCCTTAAATTCGTCTACTTCGACATCACTAATCCTAATGTCAAGTGTTTCGCTGTTCTAATTTCTGTTATTTATCGTTACTGTCGTCTTTCTTCGACCTATCCTCAAGTTATCAATGTTTTCAGCGAATCTTTTCACCTTCAATTTTAATTCCAGTCTTGAATCTTTCTTTTATTTCCGTAGTGTGAAGATTGAATAGAAGAGGCGAAAGACTACATCCATGTCTATCGCTCTTTTTAATCCGAACGATTCGTCCTTGACCTTCCACTCTTATTGTCCTCTCTTGGTTATTGTACATATCGTATATTACCCGTCTTTCCCTATAGCTTACCACTATTTTTCTCAGAATTCCGAACATCATGTACCATTTTACGTTGTCAATCGCTTTTTCGACGGCGAAAAGTCCTATGAACGTGTACTGACTTTGTTTATAACCATTCTCAACCGTAACTCTGGTGCCTTTACCTTTCCTAAAGCCAAACCGATCGTCATCTGACACGTTCTCAATTTATTTTGCCGTTCTTATTCATATTATTCTTGTCAGTAACAGCTGTTCGCGGATTCTGCGATAATTCTCGCAAATGTCAACTCTTGTATCTTCGGAATTGCGTGGATGATGTTTTTCCGAATGTCTGATGGTATATCGTCAGGCTCATATTTTTTACACACCAGCGTGAATAGTCTTTTTGTTGCCACTTTCCCCAATTATTTTATAAATTCTGATGGATTGATTTCTATCCCTTCATACTTATTTGATCTTAAAGATTCCAAAGCTGTTTTAAGTTATGATTCTAATACTGGATACCCTCTCTCTTCTATAACGACTCGTGTTTCTTCTTCTATCACGCCAACACACAAGTCTTCCCCGTCATAGAAACATTCACTCCTTAGTACTTCCACCTCCCACTTCCTTGCACATTGATTCTTCCTGACTAGTCTCTTAAACTTCAGCGTACTCTTCATCACAACTAAACTGTGATTTGAATCTCTATCTGCTCCTGCGTAGACCTTGCAATCCAGTATCTGATTTCGGAATTTCTGCCTGACCATAATGTAATATAACTGAAATCTTCCCGTATCTCCAAGCGTTTTCCAAATATCCCTTCTCCTGTTTTGGTACTTGAACAGAGCATTCGCTGTTACTAGATGAAATTTATTGCAGAATTCAATTAGTCATTCTCCTCTCTCATTTCTAATACCAAGCCCCTATTGTCCTGTAACCCTTTCTTCTGCTCCTTTCCCTACAACCGCATTCCAGTCTCCCATGACTGTTAGCTTTTCGTCTCCCTTTACATATATAATAACCCGTTAAATATTCTCATATACTTTCTCTGCCTCTTCATCTTCCGCTTGCGGTTTCGGCATGTGTACCTGAACTATCGTTTTCGGTGTTGGTTCGCTGTCGATTCTGATGAGAACAATCCAATCACTGAACTGTTCACAACAACTCTCTGCCCTATCTTCCTATTCGTAACGAATCCTGCTCCAGTTCCACCATTTTGTGATGCTGTTGATATTACCCTATATTCATCCGATTGTAAATCCTTGTCTTCTTTCCATTTCACTTCACTGATCCTGATTATGTATGGATGGAGCCTTAGATTTCCCTTTTCATATTTCCTAGTATCCTTCCCACGTTCAAACTTCTTGCATTCCACGCTCCGACTCGTAGAACAACGCTGTCCTTTCTTTGTTTATTTAGTCTTTTTCTCATGTTCACCCTCCCCTTGGCAGTCCCGTCCTGAAGATCCGAATGAGGGATCATTCCGGAATCTCTTACCGATGGAGAAATCACCACGACACTTTTTCATTTATAGGCCACATGTCCTCTTTATACACAGCATATATCTTCAATGCAGTGTTTTCCTTTGCCTTCTGCTTGCTCATGCCGTTGGTCTTGCTGATTCTTTCGCCTTTAGGGGCAGTTTCCCACCCAAGGGCAAGAGAATGCCCTCAACCTATGTCCGCTCCTGCGTCCTCTTTGATAGGGATGTTGACAAAACGAGGGTGACTTATCATGCCGGAAATCTTCATCCGTCATTACTGGTGATTTTAATTCAAAATATAAGCAGTGGCGATGTACCCGGTACTGAGGACTTTTCGACTACTCCTCTAAGACGTTACCCCTAGACCGTGGATAGAATAGGATAGGTACGTAAAAGGGAAAAGGTCAGCTGCACAGCGAAAGAGAATAGCACACCGGCAAACCAATCGAAGAAAATACAGCCCTTACACCTCTCGTGTAAATTGTGGTAAATTTACATGTCTCTAGGCATGGATGAACTATTTCTACATCTACATGGATACTCTGTAAATCACATTTAAGTCCCTGGCAGAGGGTTCATCGAACCACCTTCACAATTCCCTATTATTCCAATCTCGTACAGCGCGCGGAAGGAATGAACACGTATATCTTTCCGTACGAGCTCCCTTATTTTATCGTGGTGATCGTTTCTCCCTATGTAGGTCGGTGTCAACAAAATATTTTCGCATTCGGAGGAGAAAGTTGGTGATTGGAATTTCGAGAGAAGATTCCGTCGCAACGAAAAACGCCTTTCTTTTAATGTTGTCCATCCCAAATCCTGTATCATTTCTGTGAGACTCTCTCCCATATTTAACAATAATACAGAACGTCGTACCTTTCTTTAAACTTTTCCAGTATACTCAATGAGTCCTATCTGGTAAGGATCCCACACCGCGCAGTTGTATTCTAAAAGAGGACGGATAACCGTAGTTTAGGCGGTCTCCTTAGTAGGTCTGTTACATTTTCTAAGTGTCCTGCCAGTAAAACGCAGTCTTTGGTTCGCCTTCCCCACAACATTTTCTATGTGTTCGTTCGAATTTAAATTGTTCGTAATTGTAATACCGAGGTATTTAGTTGAATTTCGGCTTTTAGATTAGACTGATTTATCGTGTAACCGAAGTTTAACGCGTTCCTTTTAGCACTTAAGTGGATGACCTCACACTTTTCGTTATTTAAGATCAACTGCCATTTTTCGCACCATTCCAATATTTATTCTAAATCGTTTCGCAGTTTGTTTTGATCTTCTTATGACTTTATTAGTCGCTAAACGACAGCGTCATCTGCGAACAACCGAAGACGGTTCCTCAGATTGTTTCCCAAATCGTTTATATAGATAAGGAACAGCAAAGGGCCTATAACACTACCTTGGGGAACGCCTGAAATCACTTCTGTTTTACTCGATGACTTTCCGTCAATTACTACGAACTGTGACCTCTCTGACTCTCTGTGCTGTTTCTAAAGGTACGAATACATCGAGAGGAATTTGCCTGATTCTCAATAGCAGAACGACTACGTCATAGTAGATGGTGAGAGCATGCTTCCGTAAATCAAGGAAATAAGTATTTTCCCTAATTTATCGAAAACATATAAAAGAAGACGTGTGAACATCTGTTGTAAAAATACAGCACGTAAGACGTGATTACACTGTGGCTAATCTATCTGTGTGAAGACTGTTTCGACAGACTAAAACTCTGGATTGGATAGAGATTACAGTTTTATTCGCACAATCAGTTTATTTATTATATGCTGTTTCCAATGACGTTAAAATGCTCAAATTATGAATTACTGGAAGGATAACACACCACCGACATTATGTATTAAATACGTCTCACTCAATACATCTATTCTCTTCTACCTTTCCTTTCTTATGTTATTATTGGGGTGCAGTCAGAATGATGGTGTTTAACAAGTGGTAAAAGATAAATGGAAATTAATGTTTTATACTATTAGAATGCCGAGGATACGTCTTCTTCAATTGCAAATGCGAAATTTTTGATGTGAAGAACGGAAAAATAGCTATGGTGTAACGCGTAAAATAATATGGCAACTAAACTACATTAAAGCACTTACCCTATGGACCCGTAAAAAGCAGAAAAAACCCGGGAGTGCCCTGTTACAAGATTTTGTAATGTCCCCACAGAAAATACCCTCTACCACGCACCAATTAATCATTGTCAATCAAACCATCTACATTCATTCACTTTGGAAAAGTATCTGATCTGATTTTCTCGTAACATATGCGGCGACAGCTCGACGACGCCAAAGTATTTTCTAGTGCGTTTATTCTTTGAAATAACAGAAATGCATATATGCATTCTCCATGGTTGTTAGAGAGGGGTAACTAGGACAGCTTCTGGAGTATCGATTGAGGGATTGACGTGTTTCTGAGAGATACATATTCTGCTTTTCTTCTCGCTAAAGCGAGCCAATTAACATTTGTGCCGCTAGCGGTTTGTTTGAATAGAAAGAGACTGTAAACGGAAAAAAATTAAGACGTGGAATCACCGGAGATCTGGACATGTAATGGAGATGGATTTAATACACAATTTCCTTCATAAATAAGGTTTGTGACTTTTTTTGTTCCGGAGTGAATGAACGAATGATTTTTTTCTGAATCATTTGATGATCACATTGGCCCTGTAATTAGTGGGGAAGTTTCAGCTGTGTCGAAGAGAGCCTGCAATCACTGAGTCTGTGTTAAATCGTCCAAAAAGGCTTCGTACACGTCTGGAATTCGCAATCTTTCGTAAAAGGAACAAATTGTCCACACGATTGATTCTCCCGACTAAATGCAGTGTTTTACGAGACTGTAACAGCTGTAGTGCGGAGGGTGAAAGGAAAACCGATTTGCAGGGAGAGTTCTAGGAAAGTGCGCTACGTCTAAAGCGGTTGCGTGGATGGAACCACATCGTAGTTGGCAAGTAGCATGTTTCATTCTGACTTGTTATTTAATACAGGACGTACTTTCTAAAAGCACTTCTAGGTCATCTTCCATTTTCCTGCTCCCTTGTAGGCCAAAAAACAGGAAGAATAGAACGATTCCGAAAACGGCACCATTAAATTTACTAACTGCTCTTGTTTGAGAACAGTGCTTCAAAACTTTGATAACGACGCACTTCGCTTTAACCGCTCTTCTTGAAAAACCATTAAAGCGGTTGTTCGATAAAACAGCTGTAGTTATGTACCCTAACGTCCTGTGGGGATTTTTTTCTGGGTAATGATTGCGACTTTTACAAACTTAAAATGAGGAAAATATACTAACTCTTAGGTAACAATAACACTTGTGAAACTGGTTATTTAAATAACAGACAACAGAACTGAGTTGATACTATCGATATCTCTAAGGTATCTAATGAACTGCCAAATGAAATCGAAATATTTTCTTTCTATTGAGATAAATAACAATCATTAAGCGAATACACTTCAGCGTGTTAAGTAATTAACTATTTTATTTGAGGCTCATATGTATTTCAGCACCTTTTGTGCCATTACCAGTAGCCATTAAAAAGAACAGTTGTTTTCGTAATAAGCGGAACTGAACTCCGATACTTAAATCTCTTAATACAGCAGCTGCTAGAGTTCAGAAACCAAACGATAATATAATGAAGAATTTTTCTGGCGATCTATTCTATTCCCGAGTCGGGGCAGAGCTTAGATGAATATAGTAAACAAATGTTTACGGCACTTGTTTCGAAATTCTCTTCAAGTCATTAATGAAGAATACAATATGACATTATAATAGCAGATGCCTTCTGACACCTTTTCTTCTACCTTTCCTTACTTATTGCTGATATTGTGTTGCACTGAGAACGATAGTCACTAAAAATTCGTTAAAGAAAAATTCTAATTGATATTCTTAATACTATTACAGTGCGCTGCCGAACATAAGCATTCTTCATTTGCAGTTGCGAATTTTTTGATGGGAAGAACGGACAAATAACTTTGATGTGATGTGACAACTATACGGCAACAAAACAACAGTACGCGTGATGTGACTGTGGGAAAAATGTGAAAATCAAAGCTTAAAAAAGGAAACAAAATTAAGAAAATATGACAATGGTACTACGTCGCAACTAGGAAAGAAGAAACCTGTACATCAGGGTATGAAGTGCGTGGCGCGAAAGTGTACCGCTAAAGGAAAGAGGGGAAAAGGTAGAAGTATTTCTACAATTGCGCTAAAGGAGAGTTGACGAGAGATCTACATATCTGAGACCAAAAGCTTCATTTACAAATGTCAGTAGTGGTATCAAAATATACGAGACTAGGGAAGGAACGTAATAATCAACTTTCAGAATATGCCAAAAGGAAACAGCTGGAAACTACGAGATGAGTGTACAGTATGAACTCCACGCAATTTTAGGCCCTATGGTCATTGGTACACAATCCGTGGTTGTAGGATTTGTGTTATACTCCGCAGTTAATATTACAAAATTTGTTTCATAGTTTCAGTAAAAGGCTAGTTTTGAGGAATGAAGTATGTCTGCAGCTTGGTGGATCGGAGATAAATGGTTAGAAGCTATCAGTAGATAAAAATTATCAGAGCAGTCAGACTTTACTTAATCCTAGATTAAGCTCGTGGATGACAGCTGTCCCACCGTGATATTTCTGTCGCTGGACGTTTATTTTTGGTGTTTCTTGTGGCGGCAAGAACATACTTCTGCTTCCTGTCCACAGCTTGTACGAAAGAAATATCCTCTGCAGAAGCATCTTTGGGTGACAGCTGTCAATCGAGCAGCTACAAACATAACAAGTAAAATGTCAAAACGCCAGAAGACGGAGATGACATGACGTGGATGTTGTTCTGCAGTGGCTTGAGGAGGAAGAGGAGGCGTCGGACGTTTGTAATGTGTTCCGATGAAAATAATGATGAAATTGATCACCTGACACCAAGTGACCACGACACTGAATTGGTACCAGAAATGAGTGGTGAAGATAATAGTAAGTGTGCATCCAGTCTGAATTTCTTTATGGAAAGGATATTGATAAAAGACGTGGCAGACAATTTTCTCGAACAAAATGTGCATACTCCAGTAAGTAACGCAGTTATTCATCTTCTTGGAAGCAAAGGTGGGGCTCATTCTGTCAGTACTCCAACAGAAGCAGTGAATTTATATGCTGATGACAACATGCAAATTACTGTTTCTTGTACTGACATATACACTCAAAACCATCGTTCAAGATTTACCAGAGAAAGAGATGCAAGATTGACAGAGAGTACTGAAATACGATCTTCCTTCGGCATCGTTTATGTCAGTGGTACAATACCTTGTTGACGAAATAAACTGAAGCAATTGTGGGGTAACTGTTAAATTCTGAAGGCGACTTATCGAAGTATTGGTTTCTTACTATGAATGAGAAGAGATATAATTTTCCCGACGCTTGCATTTCTGTAGTGTAAATACGCGTAATTCTTGGGAGATGGAAGATAAACATGGTTCTTTCAGAGAATTATTTTAACTTCTGACTACTATTTTCAGCCGGCTGCTGTGGCCAAGCGGTTCTTGGCGCTTCAGTCCGGAACCGCGCTGCTGCTACGGTCGCAGGTTCGAATCCTGCCTCGGGCACGGATGTGTGTGATATTCTTAAGTTAGTTAGGCTTAAGTAGTTCTAATTCTACGGGACTGATGACCTCAGATGTTAAGTCCCATATTGCTTAGAGTCATTTGAACCATTTGAACTAGTATGTTTAGAAATCTTTTATCTCCAAGTGAGGACGTAACTATCGACTAGCAGTTTCTGTCTTTAAGGGGAAATGATCCATTTGGCAGTACATACACGATAAATTAGCAAAATATGGATTAAATATATGCGCTGCGCTCTTGTTGATGCTAAGAATGGCTATACCACTGATATGTAACCATTTGTCGGACAACAGTGTAAATGTGACAGCTCGTTCAGCAGCGTGATATTGGGCCAGACATTAGAAGAGCCAGAAGAGAAACTCCCAGAGAAATACTTCCAAGTAAGAACAGTGGAGGGTACTCCTCGGTCTCTGACTTCAGTAACAAATGAACTGTGTCATACTGCCCAGATAAAAATAAAAACTGTATTCGATATATGAACCATGCATTATGATGACGCCATTGATAAAGGTAGTGGTGATGAGCAGAAACCTGAAATTTTCACATTTTATAAGGTGTCACCTTGGAAATGACTAAACCTGAGACGCGGCGCCAATGATCTTCTCCCCAAGCCCCCGTTGAAATAAGGAAGAGGGGCCAACTGTTACTCGTTAACGAAGAGGGAACGGTTCACCTTGAGAAGGCATCAGATTTCAGAGGACGTTGTCATATCTATGGAATACAAAGAGACAAAACAGCAAGGAATGATGCTTGGAGAACAGCTCCAACACATATATGTGACATGCACAGAGTCAGCCTTGAAGTCTATTACAATTAGTAGAACGATGTGTACAATCAAAAGTGCATCCAGCAATTTTTTGTCAAATAAACAAACGAATCATAATTTAAAAATGATTTCCTTAATTTAGATGCAGGTGGGTGAAATCCGTTATCCACGCGCCTAAAAGCGCCTAAGCGTACGCGCGTTACGTAGAATTAATGAACGTGCAAAAATTTTTCTTCTTGAAAACTGAAAGGATATCTCATTTATATCATTCGTGGGAAGCGTTTCAGGAAAGCAATATATGTAGCACTTGCTCGTAAAAGGCAGAGGTCCTGGATTCGGGCCTCCGTACTGCGCACAGTTTTAATCGGCGGGAAGGTTCAAAGAGACGGTAGAGTTTCACAAGAACGATATTTATTGAATCCGTCCTGGTTGTGTGTCAATATATCGGTTTGTTCTATGTTCTTCATATTGTTCGAACACACTATACGCTCTAAAACCCTACTGAAAATCGATATCAATGATTTGGCTCTTTATCCCAGCGGATTACTGTCCCCAAGTCCCAAAAACCAGTATCAAGTCAGGAAACAAGAAAGATAGTACAGCCCTCTTTGTAACACAAAAAATCGAAGATTAAACTAATTACAGCGCTATCTGAAGCATGCAATCAGTCATAATTCTAGCGCTACAATCGAGTAGAAAGCGAGTATCCC
Source organism: Schistocerca serialis cubense (assembly GCF_023864345.2). Lineage (NCBI taxonomy): Eukaryota > Metazoa > Arthropoda > Insecta > Orthoptera > Acrididae > Schistocerca > Schistocerca serialis. Next base: position 180,458,727 of record NC_064641.1, read on the forward strand.
CTGTTATGTGGTACAGCAGAAAGTCAAGTTTCACATGCACTTTTCAGATGCAGTTAAATGAATTTCGGATAAAAGTAACCACGTACAAAACGTTGAAATAAATATTAGAACGAAATGACGAAGTCCACTAAGAATGATACTGTGAGTCGATACCTGAAAAGCAGTTGCTCGAACAGAAGGAATGCTGTGTTTACAACATAATGATGGACACAAGTATGCCATACATGTCACTTACCTATTCAGACACAGTGTTCACTGCTCATGTTTCATGGTGGCGACATTTTTCACACACCGTCAGTGTTATCGTCAGCTTGTTGGGTTGTGAGAAATAAACATACATAATAAGAAAAAGATTCATTTAATTTATTCATTGGCAACTTGGCAAAGAAACGACTCCGTTGATTTACCTCTGTGAGAGCTAGCGATCCGAAATATTTAAAAGATAGGTGAATCCTGGTATGTCAACAGTTTGCCTACTCATATATTTCCATTACTGAAGGCCAGAAATTCTTGCCAGTAAAAGTTGGGTATTTCGCAGTCTCGATTGTCAGTTTCGGCGTTCAATGGAAACTTCTCGAGGAAGGAAAGCATGTACAGAATTCTTTCATCTCCATGCCTTTGAATACACTGCCACGCACCTTATGGTACACGCACCTTGGAAAATATCGTCTAGATGACGATTTCGGTTAGTTCCGGTTGATACGTGGCTGTTGATAATCGCTTGCTGTTGTTCAGCAGCGTTATTTCTTCTACCGGTATTGGTTTAGAAAAACGGATAACGATTGTTTCTAGATTTATTGTTCCGGTCCCCGTTGCGGTATCTGTAAGCAAGCCCGCACACACAAAATTACGCTTGCCGACGCTTCAGTCACATAGTTAACAGATCGATATCAGATGAAGCTTATAAATTGCACCGAAAACTTACGGCTATGAATCGTCATAAATGTAAAGAATGTAACAGGTACATTGTTGTCGTTGTGATCTTCATTCCAGAGCCTGGTTTCGATGCATCTCTCGAAGATAATCTATCTTGTGCAAGCCGCTTAATCTTCGAATATCTACTGCCACCTACATCAGTCTGAATCTGCTTCCTATATTGTGCCCTTGGTCTTCTTCATCAACGGTGCCCACCAATATCCCTAACTTCGGTTTGCTGCAGAATCATTAAACATATTCTCAGTTAAAATATCATAAACTTTCTTCAGCCCGAGAACCTTACGTCCATGAATCAGGATGGCTCTGAGCACTATGGGACTTAACATCTATGGTCATCAGTCCCCTAGAACTTAGAACTACTTAAACCTAACTAACCTAAGGACATCACACAACACCCAGCCATCACGAGGCAGAGAAAATCCCTGACCCCGCCGGGAAAGAATCAGGATGGTTTTAGAAAGCATCGCTCATGCGAAATATACTGTCAACTGTGAATGAAGGGCAACAGACTGATCCTATATTTCTTGAATTCCGGAAAGCATTTGAAACGGTGCCCCATTACGAACGAAGGTACCAGCTTATGGAGTAAGTTCATAGATATGTGAGTGGCTCGAAGACTTCTTAAGTAATAGAACGTAGTATGTTGTGCTCGACGGCGAGAGTACACCAGAGACAAGGGTATACAGGAGAGCCCCAGGGAAGTGTGATATCCCCGCTGTTGTTCTTTATATGTATACATAAATGATTTGGTAGACAGAGTGGGCAGCAGACTGCAGTTGTTTGCTGATGACGCCGTGGTGTACCGTAAGGTGTCGAAGTTTAGTGACCGTAGGAAGATACAAGACGACTCAGACAAAAATTTTAATTGGTGTGATCAATGGCAGCTAGCTCTAAATGTGGAAAAAAGTAAGTTAATGCGGATGGGTGGAAGAACAAACTGTAATGTTCGGAAACGGTATGAGTGTTCTCCTGCTTGACATAGTCAAGTCGTTGAAATATCTGGGCGTATGTTATTCAAGGAGCATGTGAGAACTGTGGTAGAGAGGGCGAATCGTCGACGTCAGCTTATTGGAGAATTTTGGGAAAGGATGATTCAGATATAAAGGAGCCCGCATATAGGACTCTGGTGAGACATATTCTTGAGTACTGCTCAAGTGTTTGGGATCCGTACCACGTTGCATTGAAGGAAGACATCGACGCACTTCAGAGGCGGGCTGCTCGATTTGTTAGCGTTAGGTTCGAACAACACGTAAGTGCTACGGAGATGCTTCGGAAACTCAAATGGGAAACCCTCGAGGGAGGGCGACGTTGTTTTCGAGGAACACTTCTGAGAAAATTTAGAAATGTGGCATAAAATTGGAGAAATTAGGGCTAACGGAGTGGAACAGGGTAGGAAATGACTGGTAGTGGTACATGGTACCCTCCGCTACGCGCCGTACGGTGATTTGTGGAGTATCTATGTAGATGTAGACGCAAAACCGCTTCCTTGCTTTAGATAAGTTGAACCACAAATTTCTTTTTACCTCAATTATATTCAGTAACTCCTTATTTGTTATTCGATCTACCCATTTAAGTTTCAGCATTTTTCTATTGCATCATTTAAAAGACTACAGGAAATTACATGAGCAGATCGAATAATAAATGAGGAGGTACTTAGTACGTATGTGGTTGATGTAAGCTAGGAGAAAAACCTCCAAGGAACAGTACTAACATATACTTTTTATGTTGCATGAAAACGAAGCACAACGCAAATCATAATGGACGAAGAGCGATTTGAAAACCTTCTAACTAGTGAGGTTGCACTGAGACTGAATAAATAAACAAAACTCTCCCACAAAGTACACTCTACCATATTATGGAGTGTGGGTTCGGAGAGTAAAGAACTCCTCGTTTTATTTGGCATTTGTGGCACGTACCTCAAATATTGCGGTGTGACTTCAAACAACGTAGGGTTCGCTTCTGCAAATCGAGACCACCGCTTGCTATTAACCTAATTACGTTGTGTTCTGTTAAAGTTGCGGGGCCTTCAATTAACTTCTGGTGGCATGTACTAAAGGTACGTGCGCTAATTAACACGTTCACATCCCACTCATATGGGACTTATATTCCGTTCGCAATGCACACTGTGTGATGCTGCACGGCTCAGGTATTTCAGATGTTTCGTTAATGTAGGAAAAGCTCCAATACATAATGCAGCAAGAGGTTTGACTTTTTACACATATTCCGTTGTTATCTACGCTTTCGTAACAGACCAGTGTCCCACTAGAAATGTGTGGTGTTATCAGTTCAGACGTGAAAATAAACATAAAGAAAGTATTGTTTCTTTCTGCGCATTTTACGGGCAAAATCGTCTAGTAGTCGATTAGAAGTCTTCAGGATACATAAAACACTTTGCCACTAGCAGTGTACTCCTGTAAAAATACTATTATCTCCGAAGTTGTACAGTATAAATGAAACTACGAATGCGTAACTCCGCCAGGCATGACAACTGACGGTGTAGGTATGCAAGATTGGATTCTGACTGTGTTTCTGCATAAAGCGGCTAGTCACTGGATGGCCAAAGGACTGTTCTTTGTCTTTGCTTTTCTTAATACATATGTAAATTATGAACCACCGAACGTGGACAGCGTGATAAAAAACTTTTCCGATTGCAGATGATGTAAGTGTCATTGTGAGAGACAAGGAATATAAACAATTTAGAAAATAGGGAGCTGTATAACATTGTGACTTACTGAAATCAGATTGGCAGTACACTTCAACAAAATGAAAAGGCTCAATCCAAATGTAAAGTCCGTCAGTGATGTGAAATGGAAAGGAGATAAGGATATCTGTCAGAGAATATTGGGCAATATCAACAGCAGCATAGAAAATGTTATAATGGAAGCGGGATTCGTTATGAATAGCAAAATACGGTAAAGAAGTGAGCAACTGTAAACAGTTCTCATAAGATTCGACAGCAAACCAATGCCGAAAACGATGGTTCAAGTATACGCAACACTGCAAGCAGAAGATGGAAAGGTAGAGAAAGTATATGAGGATGTCGAACGGGTAATTCAGTATGCAATGGGTAATGAAAAACTAATAATCGTGGGATATTGGAACACGGGTGTGGCGAGGGATATAAGAAAAGGTTACAAGGGAATATGGGCTAGGCAGAGAAAAGACCAACTCAGGTCTGCAATAAATTTCAGACGGTAATAGCGAATACTCTGTTCAAGAATCGTAAGGAGGAGGTATACTTGAAGAAGACCTGGAGACACCGGAAGATTCCATCTGAATTACATCATGGTCAGGCAGAGATTCCGAAATCGGATACGGGACTATAAGGTGTACCCAGGAACAGGTGTAGACAAAGCCCACAATTCAGTAATGATGAAGAGTAGACAGAAGGTTAAGAGAATCATCAGGAATAATCATTAAGGAAGAAAGTTGGATACTGAAGTACTTACGAATTATGAGGCGCGTTTGAAGCGGATACTGCGATAAGGAATACAGCAGTAGCCAAATCTGTTGAAAGGGAGTAGACATCTCAAGCCATCAAACGTCTTGTACAGACAAACAAATGTATAAGAAACGTCATTGCGAAGAAATATAGGTAACAGAAGAAACAAAATATCAAGAAAGAGAGAGGAATATAGCAATTTAAATCTCTAAGGAATGAAATAAATGGGAAGTGCAAGACAGTCAACGAGAAATGGCTGCAGGAAACATGCGAAGAAATCGAGAACGAAATGGTCGCTGGGAGGACTGACTCAGCATATAGAAAAGCAAAAACAAACTTCGATGAAATTAAAAGCAAAGATGTTAACGTTAGGTGTTCCAGAAATTTCAGTAATAGAGCTAGATGTTCAAATCCAAGCTGCAGTGGTAATTCCACTGCTAAACGCAGAGGAGGAAGTGGATAGGTGAACAGAGCATAACGTCCTCTATGAGGGAGAGGAACTGTCTGATGACGTGACAGAAGAAGGAACTGGAGGCGATATGGAAGACATATTGGAGTCCGAATTGAAAAGAGGTCTTACAGACTTCAGATCAAATTAGGCGGGATGGATACCGTCCCATCAGAACTGTAGGGAAAGGGAGAGACTGGAATACATCCAGCCAACACACAACTGAGGACGTAGGGTGCAACTGCTACTCTGAGATGAAAAGGGTAGAGCAGGGGAGGAAGGCGTGGCGTCCACATCAAATCAGTCAGAAGACTAATGATGAGAAGAAAATGAATAAAAGAAGACTTCTGGAGTAAAAACAAAGCTGTTATCTTTACTGTCGGAATACCGCCCTGTTTACGACTTACAGACAGGAAACCATATTTACTGTGTATACTTTATTTCATCCTATAGCAACGCATTTTGGGGAAAACGGAGTTTTCACAAATAATACTTTTAGCCTAGAAATCGGCAGTTGTGTCAGTTCGCGAATGCCGTGGATGTCTTTTTTCGATTGTGTGGAAATCTGATGCCATCCCTATGAATATACTCCCTCATGGGGAGTATTGTTAATAATGTGGAATAATTAAAAAGGACCTGCTAAATTAATTCAGTGAACAACAGAAGCGAAAACGGTATGTACTTGGATAGCGGTTCTTTTACCTTTGTGTATTATGAGGGGCACTATTTTGCAGGTTTCGTTAGCGAAAGTGTTCCAGAAATTTCAGTAATAGAGCTAGTTCTAATCTGAGTTGAGAGGTATAGTTGTCGCACACGACCCTTATTCTGTTCAGCAGATCACCGCGGAAGAAGGTTTGAACCAGCTCTAATGACAGTCTGTTTCAAGAGACTGATTTGCAGTTCTGCAATTAGTTCAGTACACTGATCCTTTATTTCCAATTTTTTCTTGTGATATACGACATTCTGTTCTATGAGACTGTGTTACACATGTGCGTATACTAGATCTGCAGATGAAACAGCAGAATCGTCTCTAATAGCTAGCCAGTTTATTTCCATACACTGTTCCTTTATTTCTAATTTTATTGCTATTATACGACACTTTGTTCCAAGAAACTGACTTGCATTTCTACGAATACTATATTTGCAGATAAAACAACAAAATCGTCTGCAATAGGCAGCCAGTTTACTTCAATACACTGATCCTTTGTATACACTTTTATTGGTGATATACAACATCCTGTTCCGAGAGAACGATTTGCATTTTTGCATCTACTACATTGTGAGATAAAATAACTAAATTTTCTGTCATTATAGCAGACTATTTAAACACATCATTTCTTTGTTTTCAATTTGATGCTCTTACAATTTTAATGCCATATTCCTAATCTTTTTTCAAACACATCATTGAATAGAAATGTAGATAAGCCATCGCCTATACTTAACACCTGGATTTTATTTAAAAGACTTAGAAGAAATTGTTACTATAAGGTAATATTTTTTATTTTTGACAGAATTAGTTTTTACTGATCATAACCGGTGTTGGCCTAGAATGGCCATATTCAGGTGCTATGGGCGGAATTTGGTGGACAAGTGTTCAACGTATGAACATTTGTGCACCGAATTCTTCCCGTAGCACGTGATATGGCCACTGTAGGCCGAAACCAGTTACGATTATAAGATAAGAAAGTGATTGTGTCAAAAATAATAAATAATAACTTATAACAAGTTAGCCCCTGTCTCAGCTAATGGAATGTCACTATTTTTTTTTTAAATAAAAGTGTTATTTATTGTATACATCATTGTAATTTTCTACATTTTCTATTTTATAGTGTTTATTTTGGTTTGTAAATTTACTTATTAGCTGCTCATCAGGTATGTAATGACTAGTTTGATGACGAAGTAGCTTTGGTTTACATGGTCCTAGAGAACTTAATGAACTAATAAAGTATTAGTTTTCCTTAAAAGCAATACACCGACATTAAGTTCGTTGTTCTTTTGCAATCGATAGTTATAATCTCTCTGGTTTACTGTGAATTGTTAATTCATCAGCTGTCGTGCGAAATTAGTTACACGTAACAAAAAGCACAATGCAGTCCGTAAACTGTCATTTTTTGCGTTTATATAGACCTAGATGTTAATCAGAGTGCAAGATATATCTTCAGGGCTTATTAATGTAATTGAAGTTTCAAAAAATGGTTCAAATGGCTCGGAACACTATGGGACTTAACATCTATGGTCAGCAGTCCCCTAGAACTTAGAACTACTTAAACCTATCTAACCTAAGGACATCACACAACACCCAGCCATCACGAGGCAGAGAAATTGAAGTTTACCCTAAGGGGTCTATACTGACAAGCGGAGAAGGCTTCCGTAGGACATTTAACAATTCCTATTACAGGCTTCTAGGGGCTACAGACGGGACTTAGTAGATAGTTCTGATAACCAGCCCATGTGCGGAAACTTTAAAGTCGGATCACTTTCAAATCTCGCGCTACGCAAAACGCACATGAACTCGGAAGTGGGCGCCGTCGTCAGTTCCGGTTGTCATATGACATCACACACCGTTTTCGTCTGACTCAAGCAATCGCTGCGAGAAACTAGTATATTGTCAGTTATTATGCATGTAGGAGGGTTTACTATGGTGCCCCACGGTCGCGCTGAACTCTCGACTTTTCATAAGAGATCCTCCGCCACGAAGAACGGAACACGGCGGCGAATATTCGAAACATTGCACTGGCCATGGGCTGTGTTAGGCAACACGCACCCAGTGTGTGCGTGTCGTAAGGCCCGAGATCTGAAAGACATCCGATCTCCATACTTGTTTTACGTGTATAAGGTCACTATCCGGACATGGATTCCTTATCGGTATTTTATACATTAAGTCCCCTCTACTAAATCCCCCTAGAAGCGTATAATAATAACTGTGAACCACCATAACCCCAACTCAAATTTTAGTAAAATACAGCTATTTGATAGAGCTATAGCTTATTTTATATTGAGGTTATCTGTCTTCTTATTAATTTATCTGAAAGACCTAACTGAGATGCAATACCATCAGCACATCAAGACAGACGTTCTCAGTTACTTTTCTGAGCCCTGAAAATTTTCGCTCTTAAACTATTTAAGTAAAAGTCTTACTGCTACCAATTAGCTACACACAATAGCATAAAAAGTTATCAGAGAGAGAAAAATAATCGCACCAAATATTATTTAAATTGTTAATTCCATTTTTCATATTCACGTCCACGACTCTGATGAACCAATGTACACTCCTGGAAATTGAAATAAGAACACCGTGAATTCATTGTCCCAGGAAGGGGAAACTTTATTGACACATTCCTGGGGTCAGATACATCACATGATCACACTGACAGAACCACAGGCACATAGACACAGGCAACAGAGCATGCACAATGTCGGCACTAGTACAGTGTATATCCACATTTCGCAGCAATGCAGGCTGCTATTCTCCCATGGAGACGATCGTAGAGATGCTGGATGTAGTCCTGTGGAACGGCTTGCCATGCCATTTCCACCTGGCGCCTCAGTTGGAACAGCGTTCGTGCTGGACGTGCAGACAGCGTGAGACGACGCTTCATCCAGTCCCAAACATGCTCAATGGGGGACAGATCCGGAGATCTTGCTGGCCAGGGTAGTTGACTTACACCTTCTAGAGCACGTTGGGTGGCACGGGATACATGCGGACGTGCATTGTCCTGTTGGAACAGCAAGTTCCCTTGCCGGTCTAGGAATGGTAGAACGATGGGTTCGATGACGGTTTGGATGTACCGTACACTATTCAGTGTCCCCTCGACGATCACCAGTGGTGTACGGCCAGTGTAGGAGATCGCTCCCCACACCATGATGCCGGGTGTTGGCCCTGTGTGCCTCGGTCGTATGCAGTCCTGATTGTGGCGCTCACCTGCACGGCGCCAAACACGCATACGACCATCATTGGCACCAAGGCAGAAGCGACTCTCATCGATGAAGACGACACGTCTCCATTCGTCCCTCCATTCACGCCTGTCACGACACCACTGGAGGCGGGCTGCACGATGTTGGGGCGTGAGCGGAAGACGGCCTAACGGTGTGCGGGACCGTAGCCCAGCTTCATGGAGACGGTTGCGAATGGTCCTCGCCGATACCCCAGGAGCAACAGTGTCCCTAATTTGCTGGGAAGTGGCGGTGCGGTCCCCTACGGCACTGCGTAGGATCCTACGGTCTTGGCGTGCATCCGTGCGTCGCTGCTGTCCGGTCCCAGGTCGACGGGCACGTGCACCTTCCGCCGACCACTGGCGACAACATCGATGTACTGTGGAGATCTCACGCCCCACGTGTTGAGCAATTCGGCGGTACGTCCACCCGGCCTCCCGCATGCCCACTATACGCCCTCGCTCAAAGTCCGTCAACTGCACATACGGTTCACGTCCACGCTGTCGCGGCATGCTACCAGTGTTAAAGACTGCGATGGAGCTCCGTATGCCACGGCAAACTGGCTGACACTGACGGCGGCGGTGCACAAATGCTGCGCAGCTAGCGCCATTCGACGGCCAACACCGCGGTTCCTGGTGTGTCCGCTGTGCCGTGCGTGTGATCATTGCTTGTACAGCCCTCTCGCAGTGTCCGGAGCAAGTATGGTGGGTCTGACACACCGGTGTCAATGTGTTCTTTTTTCCATTTCCAGGAGTGTATTATGAACTCCGGACAAACTTTAGAACTCAATGCAAGAGCGATTATGCGTAGCATAGATTCGACATGTCCTCGGTAAGGTTTCCGCACAAGTCACTCAATTCCCATAAATTGACGACCTGTGAGTTCTTGTTGCTGAGCTGGCGTCCGATATCGACCCATATGTATCCATCGTGTTAAGACCAGCCGAATTTGGCGACCAAGACATCAACGTGAGTTCAGTATAATACTCCTGAAACCACTGGAGGAAAACTCTGGTCTTGTGAGTCTGACAGTTACCCGCTGGAAGGCGCCATCGCTATCAGGAAAGACATCACCTATGAAGGAATGTAGGTGGTCCGGAATAATGTTCACGTAGTCCAAAGCTGTCACTGTGCCGTAGATCATTACCACAGCTCCCATATAAGTTCATGCCATTGCCCTCCGTAGCATAACACTGCTCCCAGCAGTCTGCGTCTGAGACGAGTTACGTGTTCCGAGCAGCCACTAGCCTGGATGACGGCGAATTCAGGCACCACCATCGACCTGGTATATCTGGGAAAGTGGTTCAGCGAACTACGCAACATGTTTTCATTGATTCACGGTGTAACTCCATGATCGTGCCCCTTTCCATGGTAAAACACGTTGTCGTTGGTAAGCATGGGAACACGTAGCGGTCGTACGCTGCAGAGCGCCGTGTTCAACAATGGTGTGCTCCGAAGCTCTTGCACATGCACCAGCATTGTTACTGTTATCAGACCTGCAACAAATCGCCGCCTGTCTTTATTTAGACAACGGGATACTCTTGACCTCCATGTTTTGTGATGAGGTGTGTTCGCCTTGTCGTCTATTCACGTTTTCTCCGTCCTCCAGCCACTTTACATAGATGCCCACGGCAGTAGTACGCGAATAGGCGACGACCTCCGTCGTTTCCGACACGCTCATTTCAAGGCACCATCAGTTACGATCTGTTGTTTCTCAGAGTTGCATATGTCAATGGGTGACCCCACTTGCAGCCTCTATCATCGCCGGAATGATTCTCCAATCGTTCCTGTTCTGCTGGAATACTTTTGTTACCACGTGACGTTCCTGCAACACCATCAGACTGTACTCAATCTCGCGGTGGACAGTGGTCATAATTGTTTGGATTTTCAGTATATTTAAGTAATCAGCAATTTTCTATCGCAGTCGACTTCAGAGAAATACGCATGGAATGGCACGTAAATGTTAGTTTAGGGCTCTAGCGCATTTCGGTGTGTTTCTGTCCTAATATACAGAGTGCCGTGCAAGAATATACATCGTCGGATGCTGACGCTGCATTTATCAACGGATTGTCCGGGATGAAACACTTCTCACATCATAATCTTAATCCCGACCACGTGGGTCCTTGGCGTCTTAATTCTCTGGTTCTCATGAGCGCCCGGTGTGAAAATTCCCACGATGTTCTTGCCGGCTCTTACATGTTTAGTCATAGTGAAAAGCCAGACGTTAAAATGTAGCCCTGAAAGAAAAATGAAATGATAAAATGTCCTCAGCTTCCCAGCCTACCTCACTGCCTTGATAGTACCAATGCATTACTGACTGACAGTAATTGTAGAGAACTTTGCCGCAGATACAGTTCATTCCCGCACCTTGTTTTCATTTGGAATTGTAATTTTTCCGTGATTGTATATTACAACATCAAGAAATTGTGTTTCCGCTGAGTGTTCCAGATAAACTCGTATCTCTGACTTTCTAGTGATGTTAATGAACGCTCCACCGTCAAACTCAAAATTTCACATTCCAGTACTTCTCTATGGAGATGAGGCAGAGCGCGGTTGTTATCCTAAGCTCAGTATTCGAATGCACGGGCAGAAAATCGCTAATGTGACACAAAGCACTCGACGCTACGGTCTATGCAGAGCAAAGGAGATGCACCAAAATATGAAAATACTGCGAGAAATGTATGCTTGAAGGTAAATGCAGATGCCAGCTGAGGCGACAAGTGGTGCTCTTGTATTTTATCACGGACGAGACGTCTCTGCACCGTCGTCAATATGTTGCAAGTGTCAGCGGTGGGCAGAACAGTGTTCTATGTAGTTCTGAGAGCATCATGTTTGAGCTAGGTGAGTTCGAACGGGGACAAATTGTTGGTGCTCCTGTGATGAGTGCTGCCGCCGTGTTTGGTGTTCCAAGAGGCAACGTATCGACGATTTATAATGCACAATATGCGAACGAAACAGTGATTGTGAAAAATGTCATTGAAGAGGATTGTGATGTAAAATTAGTTACTGGAGACTGAATGTTGAACTTGCATACCCTATCAGCACGAAAACAACGCGAAGGAAGCTCCGCAAGCAGGCAATTGCAGGGCGGGGCGGAATTCCAAAACAACTTATCAGTGATGCAGGTACCCGTAACTGGAGAACTTGGTGCCGAAGCTACAACACTTCGACTATGGAGCAATGGAAGTGAGTCGTTTGGTCGGGTGAGTCTTGTTTCATTGTTTCACACTGTTTACAACTTCTGGCCAATTTTACGTCTGAAGTAAAAATCATGGGAGAGGTTCGGTGCTGTTTTGAGCATCCTGGTCATCGTATTCCATTGGCCCCATGGGAACTCTGCAAGATCACAACACTGTCAAGGGTTCAAAAAATGTTCATATATGTGTGAAATCTTATGGGACTTAGCTGCTAAGATCATCAGTCCCCAAGCTTACACACTACTTAAGCTAAATTATCCTAAGGACAAACACACACACCCATGCCCGAGGGAGGACTAATACCTCCGCCGCACCTGCCAAGGATTACGTCACCATTTTGGCTGATAAGGTCGAACCTTTGTTAGTGATGAAACTGTGCTTCTTGACGACTGGACCCCTGCTCAAAAAGCTGGTATCGTCCAGGACTTGTTTTGTGTGCGCCGCTCCTGACAGACAAAGTCAGCAGATATCACTGTTTTGGGCATTTTTTGTCTACTTTGGAGAGAAGGGTGCGTGGTCGCTATCCGGGTCCATCACCGTAACCCAGCGCTACCCAACCTTTTCAGCTGGTGGACCCCTTCTTCAGTATAAAATCCATGGCGGACCCCTAGTCAGTCAAGAGCACAGTAACTTTAAATTTCAGAGCGAAACCCATGGGAACTGAAAGCTTCTTAATGCAAGTTTCATGTTCCCAATGACCCCCCCTCCCCCCTCCCTCCAAAGTATCAATAGTCTTTGGTTTAGAGATGAGTAAAAACAACTTGAAGGTCAAAAATCGACTTACGAAATAGGTAGTGCACTGACAAAGCAAGTTTAACATTTAATGTTTTCCGGGGTCGCATACGTGCCAGCGAGCACTGTGGTTGGTCGACAAAGCTCGCTCTGCGCATGCGTAAAAGGTTTCAGCGCAACTACCGCTGTGAGCCGGCGCACAAACGACCCCCGTATTGTCGCGAAACAATCAGAGAAGCCGCATTCTCCGGCACTAAACTGTGTATGCGTTCTCACTTAGGAACCGCAAAGGCTGCTTGGGAATACGACCTGAAGTAAAAGTAAACAGGTTTTCCACACGAAAAAAAGTGATGAATTTGATTTTCACATTTTTATTCAATAATTTTACTCATTATTTTACACGATTTGGTGAAGGGTGGCCGCGGACCCCCTATAAAGAGCCGGCGGACCCCTGAGGAGTCCGCGGACTACACGTTGCGAAGCCCTGCCGTAACCTAAACCTGCCACTATTTTGTGGGAAGATGGTGTAGGAGTCCCACGAAAACCTTAGAGGACTTTCATCTATCCATTACGAGATGACAGGAAGCCTTTTAATGCCAACGGTTTCCCTACACCGCATCGGGCATGGTAATGTGTTCTGTTTCTGGGGTTTCCTTATATCTGCCCGCTCCCTGTACACTCGCGGCTGCACGCTGACGAGATTTATGCAATGGCGGCTGTGGTTCAAGTACGAGCAGCTCATTGGCCTGCCTAATTATAAAAAAGATTCAGCGTTTATTCAAATGGTTCAAATGGCTCTGAGCACTATGGGACCTAACATCTATGGTCATTAGTCTCCTAGAACTTACAACTACTTAAACCTAACTAACCGAAGGGCAGCACACAACACCCAGTCATCACGAGGCCGAGAAAATCCCTGACCCCGCCGGGAATCGAACCCGGGAACCTGGGCGTGGGAAGCGAGAACGCTACCGCACGACCACGAGCTGCGGACCCGCATTTATTCAAGAGATTTGAATTACTTTCTTGAACGAGCGCGGGTAAAATCATACACGAATGGCTGAGAGATGTAGTACTTCGCTCTGTAATACATTTCATGTTTCGACTCAATGCTAGATGATCGCGCACCAACACTTACTTGTGCTACTTTTGACGTGAAAACGTTTATTCGCTCGTCGCCGAACTTCCTTGAGCGACGAAATGCCTCGACATTGAATTGATAATAACTGCGAGATGGATAATGCGTTAACAAAGGCTGAGACAGCAATAGATTAGGGTGACCAAACGTCCCGGAAAACCGGGATTGCCCCGGTTTTCATCCCTGTGTTCCAGTGTCCCGAAAATTTGTTTCGGGACGCTCAAAAGTCCTGGAATTCAGTTTTTAAATATATTTAGTGAAACTTTCTCAAATCTTTTTGGGATTTCGCTATATTAAAAGAAATACAACACAAGTATTTAATATATTTTAGATTATTTGTCTGAAACCTCCATTTTCCCATACTAGTAATCACAGTATCAGTATTGATACACTCAGGCAATAATATACTTTGAGCGGTACTTTCGGCAACAAGTAGTAGGTTGTATAATTGTAACAGAGCTGTGAAACAGTCCGACTGTCGCGCCACTTACTCACACACTCATTGTCAGAACAGTGTAGTAGTTGAAGTTTTGTCAGACAAACTCCAATAGTTTTTTCTCATATTAGTGGTATTATTGCTGCAGTACTGTGACACGCAATGCCGAAACGTGCCTGCAAGTTCAGTGACTGTTATTCCAAGGAATGGAGTTTCATTAAGAATCGTCGTTTTGATTACGAAGCAGAGTGTTCCGTATGTAACTGTTTTATTAGTATAAGTCATGGTGGACGTTCCGACATAGTTGATCACATCAGGTCAAAGAAACATATTAACAGATACAGTGCACCGAGTTGCAGTAAAACTCTACAAAATCATTTTGTGAAACATCAGTCAAGTGAAGAGACGAAAGTTCGAGCAGCCCAGCTTACACTAGCCTACCACACGGTAAAACATCACCAAACTTATAGATCTAGTGATTGTACTAATAAGCTTAACAGCATTATGGTTCATGATTCTTCCATTGCAAAAAAGTTTAGTTCAGCAAGAACTAAAGTGTCAGCCTTAGTGAAAGGATTTATCGCTCCCCAGAGTGTAAAGGAAAGCCTTGAATACATCAAAAAGTCTTCTTTCCACGGGATATCCACTGATGCCAGCAATCATAAGGCCACTAAAATATTTCCGTTTGTTGTTCAGTTTTTCGATATTAATCAGGCAATTCAGATCAAACTTTTGAAGGTAAGTTCCCTACCTAATGAAACATCTGACGAAATTTCAAGATTTTTTATGAATACTATCGAAATGTTTGATCTTGAGAAAAATAAATGTGTGGCATTTTGTGGAGACAACACCTACACAAACTTTGGTGGTTTAAAAAGACATGGCCAATGCAACGTATTTACCAAATTAAAGGCAACATTGCATGAATACATTGAAGGCATAGGGTGCCCAGCACATGTTTTACACAATAGCGTGCAGACACCTGCTGACAGTTTAAGCTGTGATGTTGAAACTATCGTCATGAAGGTATACTCACACTTTTACATATATACTGTTACAACAGAGAGGCTTAAAGAGTTCTGCGATTATGTGGGATCTGAATATATGAATTTAATATGTCACTCGAAAACTCGCTGGTTACCACTGTTTCCAGCAGTTGAAAGAGTAATCCTCCTGTTTGAACCGTTAAAAGATTTTTTTCCTAAATGAAGACAAAGCCCCCAAAATATTAGTTCAGTATTTCAGTAACACTTTAAGTGAAGCCTACTTACGGTTCATTCACAGTCAGCTTAGCACTTTACAGCATGGGATAAAGGAAATTGAGGGAAGCAGGAAAACTATAATAGAGGTAAATGATGTTTCGAAAAATACTCTGGAAACTGTTACTAAGAGGAGAGAACAGCATTTCATTTCTTTTAGTGTTAAATCTGTCCTTAAAAGAGCAGAAGTATCAGAAGCAGCGGAAAGGAGTTTTAGAGAAGAAGTTAACAAGTTTTATGAGACTTGTGTAGAATATCTCAGCAAGTGGAGCGCCTCATATTTACCCTCATCGCCGGTGTTTGATTGGATGTTACTGAAGAGAGTGCCAAAATGGGAAAGTGTTGAAGAGACAGTTTCTTATTTGAAGAGTAAAGAGATTTAAACGATGATTCCATTCTCTTTGATCAGTTCGGCATACTGACAAATTTCGTTGAAGAAAGTCTTCACAAGTGGAATGATGAAAAAAAAAAAACACCATTGAATTTCAGGAGAAGTGGGTGAGTTTTTTTAAAAGCTGTGACTGTCTTCAGCATTACTCTGAGTGGGTAATAATTGCAAGGTATTTATTTGCAATCCCAGCCCATAATGTGAAAAAAATATTTTCGTTCATGAATATCCAGTGGACTGATGAAAGAAACAGAATGGAGGTGGACTCTCTTGAAGCAATCCTGCAGATCCTGTACAACTACGAAATGGATTGTGCCGAGTTTTATCACTGTGTCTCAAAGAACAAAGACATGATCAAGAAGGCTGGAGGCAGTGAAAAATACCCTTTTCTCCAAGGACAGTCAATTCCATCTACAAGTGCTCAGTAATATTAAAGTTCATGTTAATATTAATTGATTAAAAGTTAAAGGGCTGTAAAATTTTGTAAAACCGTAATACATTTCTTTATTACTGTATATGTCTATTAAATATCATTAATAACACAGATAATCTAGATTATATCAATCTTTTGTATCCTCGTATTAGTTACAATAATCGGGTTAACAAAATGTATCAACAAAACATTAATATTTAAAAGCAAGAAACCTGGGTACATGTGGAATGAGGTGTCCATTGGCACCCGGGTGAATGTGTCCCGGTTTTCACCGAAAATAATTTGGTCACCCTACAATAGATAGATCGTGCCTGCACGTAATTGTCGCAGAGTATTTGTTCCGCCTGTGACGTCATCGTACCACCGCAGGTGCATGTGCGTGGTTGTTACCAATTTGCGTTGTGTAACTTCATGAACTGGTGAAACGTGGAAACGCGCTTAGCTAGGACATTGATTTTAGAGCCATTTCGAAGAGCGCGTGAAGCAACCTACTACTAGAACCCCAAAGTGAGACAATAAAATAATCTGCCGGAAAATAAATGAAAACTGGTATTAAGTTGAAAATCACAAAGTAATGAAAGATGTCAACTGATATAACTCGTAAATATGATCAGTATTATAAAAGAGGAAAGCTGGCTTCCAAAGGAATCTAAAAAGCCTAATAATTTCAGTGCTGAAAGAATGAAAGAGCTACAGCAGTGTCGAAAGGGAGATGAAGAAACGACGCAAAGCGATTACGTAGCCGACCTCATCGGCGATGATACTACGCACAACATTTAACATTCCTCAGAAAGCTTGTTAGACTTCACGAGCCCACTGACCCATTCTAAGTGCGATAACTTTGTGATTTATCTGTTTTCTAGACGTTATACTTCTCTGCGTAACCACTGTATATAAGAGTCTTATAATTAAGTTACATATTAATACGAAACACTAGTTATGATTTCATTGCGAAGTTTTCACTAAAAATCTATGGCGCGGGCCCGAATCGTGCTCACGGAAATCCCTTTTAGAGGCGAAAGCGACTGAGTTAAGAAGAATAGTTGGGCTGGTGCACATACGGGAACAAAGAACTGTGCATGTTCGTCTCCTGCGGCTGCCCCCGTCGGACGTTCGAGTCCTCCCTCGGGCATGGGTGTGTGTGTCGTCCTTAGCGTAAGTTATTTTAAGTTAGATTAAATTGTGAGTAAGCTTATGGACCGATGACCTCAGCAGTTTGATCCCATAAGACCTCCAACTTTCCAAATTTCCATCTCCTGCTGTGCTGTGCTTTCTAATAGAGCCAAACGAGTAATGGTAGATGAACGATTCATTTGACAACAGCAGACTTGTAAAATGTACGGAAATCCTGCGCACTTACGGGCGTCTATTCATGTACTTGATAACTCTACAATTCGTAATTAAGAGCTTGGCGGAGGATTCATGCAACCACTTTCAGATTATTTCTCTTCCGCTCCTCTCTGAATATAACGTAGGACAAATGAACAACTGAATGTATCCGTTCTCTTATTTTATCACGATCGCCATTTCTCCCTATGTAAGGCCCGTGTTACACTGTCATATTTCTTTGTCAAAGCTGATATGTCAAATATTTATGTCAAAGAAATTTAATGGTGTAATAGGGAACTTCGTCAGATTTCACCTGTCGTCAAATAAATATGATCAAATCTAGGGCCTCGCCGTAGCTTTGATAATAAAATCGTTCGTCTTCTGAACAATGCAATGTGAAATATAAACCGCTTTGAGCGCTGGCACCGCTACAGCTACTTGTTCAAAATGTTTAAATGTGTGCATTATAAGGGACCAAAACGCTAAGGTCGTCGATCCTCAGACTTCTACGCTTCTTAAACTCACTTATGCTAAGAATAAAACACACACATACACACAGAATGGTTCAAATGGCTCTGAGCACCATGAGCCTTAGGTTAGTTAGGTTTAAGTAGTTCTAAGTTCTAAAGGACTGATGACCACAGATATTAAGTTCCATAGTGCTCAGAGCCATTTGAATTTGAACACTCTCATCCATTCGTAAGTAATTTATACACTCCTGGAAATTGAAATAAGAACACCGTGAATTCATTGACCCAGGAAGGGGAAACTTTATTGACACATTCCTGAGGTCAGATATATCACATGATCACACTGACAGAACCACAGGCACATAGACGCAGGCAACAGAGCATGCACAATGTCGGCACTAGTACAGTGTATATCCACCTTTCGCAGCAATGCAGGCTGCTATTCTCCCATGGAGACGATCGTAGAGATGCTGGATGTAGTCCTGTGGAACGGCTTGCCATGCCATTTCCACCTGGCGCCTCAGTTGGACCAGCGTTCGTGCTGGACGTGCAGGCCGCGTGAGACGACGCTTCATCCAGTCCCAAACATGCTCAATGGGGGACAGATCCGGAGATCTTGCTGGCCAGGGTAGTTGACTTACACCTTCTAGAGCACGTTGGGTGGCACGGGATACATGCGGACGTGCATTGTCCTGTTGGAACAGCAAGTTCCCTTGCCGGTCTAGGAATGGTAGAACTATGGGTTCGATGACGGTTTGGATGTACCGTGCACTATTCAGTGTCCCCTCGACGATCACCAGTGGTGTACGGCCAGTGTAGGAGATCGCTCCCCACACCATGATGCCGGTTGTTGGCCCTGTGTGCCTCGGTCGTATGCAGTCCTGATTGTGGCGCTCACCTGCACGGCGCCAAACACGCATACGACCATCATTGGCACCAAGGCAGAAGCGACTCTCATCGATGAAGACGACACGTCTCCATTCGTCCCTCCGTTCACGCCTGTCGCGACACCACTGGAGGCGGGCTGCACGATGTTGGGGCGTGAGCGGAAGACGGCCTAACGGTGTGCGGGACCGTAGCCCAGCTTCATGGAGACGGTTGCGAATGGTCCTCGCCGATACCCCAGGAGCAACAGTGTCCCTAATTTGCTGGGAAGTGGCGGTGCGGTCCCCTAAGGCACTGCGTAGGATCCTACGGTCTTGGCGTGCATCCGTGCGTCGCTGCGGTCCGGTCCCAGGTCGACGGGCACGTGCACCTTCCGCCGACCACTGGCGACAACATCGATGTACTTTGGAGACCTCACGCCCCACGTGTTGAGCAATTCGGCGGTACGTCCACCCGGCCTCCCACATGCCCACTATACGCCCTCGCTCAAAGTCCGTCAACTGCACATACGGTTCACGTCCACGCTGTCGCGGCATGCTACCAGTGTTAAAGACTGCGATGGAGCTCCGTATGCCACGGCAAACTGGCTGACACTGACGGCGGCGGTGCACAAATGCTGCGCAGCTAGCGCCATTCGACGGCCAACACCGCGGTTCCTGGTGTGTCCGCTGTGCCGTGCGTGTGATCATTGCTTGTACAGCCCTCTCGCAGTGTCCGGAGCAAGTTTGGTGGGTCTGACACACCGGTGTCAATGTGTTCTTTTTTCCATTTCCAGGAGTGTAGATTAAGACTTTACTTCCTCCTCTTGCAGCTCTCTTAGCAAATATTGCTGAATGCTGTTATCATCTCGACTATATACCTAGGGCTTCATCCAAGTATATTTCCTTTTTCCGAACGCTTTTCTTCAAAATACACGCGCACACACACACACACACACACACACACACACACACACAAACAGTGCAACTGTGGTACTACCAACTGCAGCGCATAAGATGTCGTCCGCCATCTTGAAATATGACGAAAAATATGACGAAAGTGTAATACTCTTTTTTAGCGCCACTCAAAGATCTTTGCCAAAGAAATTTTACGAATATTTAGTCATATTTCTAGGTCAAAGAAATATGATAGTGTAATATCGGCCTAAGTAATAATCAGTAGAATATAAAAATGCTAGTGAGAGTAGTTTCGTGAACAGATTGGCACTCCAGCTCGCTTATCACCTAGGACTCTCTCCCCTTTTTTTGATATTACGAAATGAGCTACACTTCTCAGACCACTCCTATCTGGTAAATATTCCATACCTTGTACCGTAACTCCAGAAGATGTCAGATAAGCGTAGAGTAGGCACACTATTTAATAGATTTGTTGATTATTTTCAGTGTTCGACGAGTAAAACACAGTCTCTGGTTCGCCTTCCCCACAGTACGTTGTAAACGATGGTTGCAGTTTAAGTCGTACATAATTGTAATACCTATGTAGTTATTTGAATGTACATCGTTTTAATTTGTGTTATTTATTGTGTAATAGAATTTAACGACATTTTTTATTACCGATATGTCAACTCTCACACTTTTTAATGTCTAGCCTCAACTGTCACTTTACCCATCATGCTGATATGGTATACAGTATATATAATGTTGCGATTCGTTTTGATCTTCTGATGTTTTACTGAACTGGCTGCTACAACCGCTGCTAATTATCAGTTGAGGTGGAAGGGCTGCCCTGAGATGAAGAGGTTTCCGAAAGAGAGGAATTCGTGACAAGCCGCATCACACGAACCAGAAGACTGAAGACCAGGAAGTAGAAGAACTACTCAAGGTTTGCTCCCATTTTTGGGCTTGTAAGGTGTCAGGCAAATCCAACACCTTCCATGAAAACCCTGATTGATAAGCAAATCCAGTAGTATGTCACATAGCTCCGAATAAATCGTGACATTAAATTAACCAAAGTAATACGAGTAACGAGTGAGCAAATGGAATAACACAGACTAACACAAGAATGCCTAAATGCATGTCATACCTTCCCACCGTGAGACAGACGCAGTTACGAGGGGAGAAACGAGAACAGAAGCCGAGAGCAGAACCGTGTTAAGCTGGAAGGCCCTACGATAAGGGACGGACACCCACGTCGCCAGCTAACCGCTAGGACCACCCACCAGCCCATGTTAAAAGCTAGAGCCCCCCAGAAGAACAGTATAGATCTTACAATAACACTAAAAGGGCCACCCCAACCGCAAGTTTTAGCGTGAGACTTTTTCGCGTCTCTGTTACGTTGCTGACTTTAAAAACATTGCCCCACCACGAAAAGTATATCGTTTCTCATTGGATAGACAGAATTTTTGTAGGCAAAGCTTAAGGTTAACATTGAGACCCTGGTTGGTCAGATGAAAACACAGCCAGATAGTTTTTTTAAACCAACTTCGGTAAAATGTAGTAGGGAGAAGTTAGGATAGAGTTGCTTCCGAGACGGTGAGGTGAGCAGAGCTGTGCTGTCTGCCGCCCCCTGACGAACACCGAAAAGGTAATGAACGCACGTGATGCCACATAACAGCACATAAAGCTTCACTCAGAACTGCAGAAGTCCCATCTGTTACAGCCCTTTTTTGCGTAATACTAGTGTCGTTCGTCAATTAAAGCTCATGGTGTTCACATTTGCCACTTGAAGTAAAAATCTGAAACGCGATCATTTTTCTGTTATATACACTCCTGGAAATTGAAATAAGAACACCGTGAATTCATTGTCCCAGGAAGGGGAAACTTTATTGACACATTCCTGGAGTCAGATACATCACATGATCACACTGACAGAACCACAGGCACATAGACACAGGCAACAGAGCATGCACAATGTCGGCACTAGTACAGTGTATATCCACCTTTCGCAGCAATGCACGCTGCTATTCTCCCATGGAGACGATCGTAGAGATGCTGGATGTAGTCCTGTGGAACGGCTTGCCATGCCATTTCCACCTGGCGCCTCAGTTGGACCAGCGTTCGTGCTGGACGTGCAGACCGCGTGAGACGACGCTTCATCCAGTCCCAAACATGCTCAATGGGGGACAGATCCGGAGATCTTGCTGGCCAGGGTAGTTGACTTACACCTTCTAGAGCACGTTGGGTGGCACGGGATACATGCGGACGTGCATTGTCCTGTTGGAACAGCAAGTTCCCTTGCAGGTCTAGGAATGGTAGAACGATGGGTTCGATGACGGTTTGGATGTACCGTGCACTATTAAGTGTCCCCTCGACGATCACCAGTGGTGTACGGCCAGTGTAGGAGATCGCTCCCCACACCATGATGCCGGGTGTTGGCCCTGTGTGCCTCGGTCGTATGCAGTCCTGATTGTGGCGCTCACCTGCACGGCGCCAAACACGCATACGACCATCATTGGCACCAAGGCAGAAGCGACTCTCATCGCTGAAGACGACACGTCTCCATTCGTCCCTCCATTCACGCCTGTCGCGACACCACTGGAGGCGGGCTGCACGATGTTGGGGCGTGAGCGGAAGACGGCCTAACGGTGTGCGGGACCGTAGCCCAGCTTCATGGAGACGGTTGCGAATGGTCCTCGCCGATACCCCAGGAGCAACAGTGTCCCTAATTTGCTGGGAAGTGGCGGTGCGGTCCCCTAAGGCATTGCGTAGGATCCTACGGTCTTGGCGTGCATCCGTGCGTCGCTGCGGTCCGGTCCCAGGTCGACGGGCACGTGCACCTTCCGCCGACCACTGGCGACAACATCGATGTACTGTGGAGACCTCACGCCCCACGTGTTGAGCAATTCGGCGGTACGTCCACCCGGCCTCCCGCATGCCCACTATACGCCCTCGCTCAAAGTCCGTCAACTGCACATACGGTTCACGTCCACGCTGTCGCGGCATGCTACCAGTGTTAAAGACTGCGATGGAGCTCCGTATGCCACGGCAAACTGGCTGACACTGACGGCGGCGGTGCACAAATGCTGCGCAGCTAGCGCCATTCGACGGCCAACACCGCGGTTCCTGGTGTGTCCGCTGTGCCGTGCGTGTGATCATTGCTTGTACAGCCCTCTCGCAGTGTCCGGAGCAAGTATGGTGGGTCTGACACACCGGTGTAAATGTGTTCTTTTTTCCATTTCCAGGAGTGTAGTTATTGAGAAGCCACACCAGCCACTGTAATTTACGACAAGGTAGATAAGTAATTAAAGATAATTTAGGGTCACTGTAGACCATTTTGATAGTTTTCTCTCTTGTTAAACTTAATTTAAACCTAGATTATAGATATGATATGGCATAGTTCATCCTTCGATCCCTTGTATAACTTGGAAACCCACTCAGGGAATATTCGTTCACATTTTCGTTTAACGCAGTTGGTTTTTATCATCCTCTATTAAAACATTTCCTTTTACCAATAGTGCAATTTATAAACAATGTTTTGTGAGTAGAATAAAATTTGCAATGGTAAACTTAGCTGCTTTCTCGACGTTATTTTACCAGCTAACTAAAAATAGGAAAGCCTTGAACCCCTTCCACTAAATTTAGTTAGTATTAAGATTCTTTTACAGGGAGTGCAGTGGAGCTGACGCTGAAATCATTAAGTATTTTGGTTATATCATCGCTAGTCTCACTGAACTCTTCTGAACTCTACATCTCATGTGTGGTGTGGCGTCTCCTTACCAGCAACAGGTCCCAGGTTCAAACTAGTCAATTCCCTAAAACAAACAGACACCACGCAGAATGTTAGAGGCTCATCTACGTCTTTTACAGATTTCGTTAAGTTAAAACTCCATGGGAAAGAGGTCTTTGATAATGGACGCTTCTCAAGTTTTAATCCATTAACAACAGTTCTCGTATAACTTCGTGTTCTATGCGTCATTCGAACAAGATTTTACTTCAGGTCAAAGTTCGATGGAAACGATTTCTGGGCACCAGGGTTTGCAAGCAACAAACATTTCTTGTAATTGAATGCGGAGGGGGAAAGGAAAGGAAAGTGAAGGAATTTATGACATCAGCTGCATCAAGACTTTGTGCAGAATCAGCGGCGAAGAGTGAAAAAGTGTGCCAAACTGGGACTTGAACACAGGATCTGCTGCTTATTACGCGTTAACCACTGTGCCATCCGGACGCAGCGCGTCCACTATTTCGACACGGTCCCCGGCCGATCCACATTCCCACCCAGCGCCATCTACCTGCAGTTCCAGTCAATGTTCTCCTTGCTCGCTACTTTGAGATTCCTGCTGGAGGTAGAGCGAAGTGTGCATCTGTACTGAATGTTGTACATTAATTGCTCATCGAGGAGAATCAATTACGTGAATGTGTGCTGTCTGTTCCTCTGGCCATGTCCCAAACAACAGACAAAACACATTCATATAATTCATACAAATATATCTAGCATGGTTTCAGCTTTACGAACACCACAATCAAACACATCAATATTTCAACATTATCTAGAGGGTTTGGATTCCCTCCTTCGAAGGCACGAGATTCCAGAGGCTCATGGTGTGATCTTCGAAGCGCTAGTAGCTGTTGCTGTTACGTTTGCTGCCTGCCACCGCCGCCTGCTGCTGCTGTTGCCATCTGTCCTTCCGCCTGCGTGCCTGCCTGCCTGCCTGCCTGCCTGCTCGCCATCTTTCGGGGCTCGCCGCCGACTGCTAGCCGTTCGTCCATCGTCGTCGCCAGTGCCTACTGTCCCTACATCACCGTGCGTTCGCCACCATTCATTGCTGTCGCCGCCTGCTGTCTGTCCGTCGCCGTTCGTATACCATGAGCAATCATACCTCCACTGTCATCTACACCAACCTCTCCCCCTCTTCCACAGTCACTTCCTGGAGTGCCGCCCCTAGCCTCCCTTCTTACACCTCACCTCCCCTTCCCCCACTTACCCATTCCTCTATCTTCTCCCCTGCTCTGTACCCCCACCTCTACACCCTTCCTGCAGCCTCCACACCCAAAACAGCTCCCGCTACTGCCCCTGCCCTCAGATACACCTCTGTTGCCACCACTGCTGCCACCCCTCAGGTCGTCAGCTTCCCCTCTCTCACCCTTCCCCTCATCACTTCATCATCTGCATCCCCCCACATGCATCACGTCACGCCAAGCCAGCATCGCCACCAAAGAACCAGCTGCTTCTCCCAGCACCTCCATTACGTCACTGGGATCTGCCACCCACCATCTCCCTCTCCTCCCCATCCCTCTCCCCTCCTCCCAGCCCACACTCTCCAAAAAACCCCAAAAGCGTGTCATTACCGACTCTGCTCCTGCCACTTCCCATAAAATGTCACCACTTCCTCCCCCTCCTCCCATTGTCTCCATGGACACCACCCCTCCTCCAGCCACCCATACCCCAGCCCCCACCCTCCACACCTTTGTCCTGTCAAATCCCAATCCTAAGTTCCTTGAAGCCCATATCCTCACCATGGAGATACAAAAGTATTTACCTGGTGCTCCCATCTCCCAACTCATTCCCCGCAGGGACTCAGTCCTTATCAAGTGCCCATCAACCTCCTTTCACATGGACCTCCTCCGTAAACTACCATATGTTATGTTTGGCCCCCATGCATCTCTGACACCCTTCCTCTCCTCTTCTTCTCCTCGTCAGCCCCAGCCTCCCTGTCGCCCCTCCTCCCCAACCTACACACCCTACCAAGCTCAGCCTAGTGATTACAGAGGATGAGGTGTCAGAACTAAACTCCCACCCAGACCTGGAAATCCGCTCTGCCCACCATATCCACAATGCCTCGGGTCCCTCCTACCTCATGCGGGTCTTCTCAGAGTCCGCCCCCTCCATTGACCATCTGCTGACCCAGGGTACCTTGTTTTACCAGTCGCCATCTTGTTGAATCCTCCAAATACCCTCCCCAATCCTACTGCTGCCAGTGAAGCCTCACCTACAACGATCACCTGACCCCCAACTGCAAAAACCCACCCACCTGTCCCCATTGCAGGGCCTCCCAATTTCTTAAAAACTGCCCCAACCTCGCTGTTCCTCCTTCCTGTAACACCTGCAAGGGCCCCCATCCCATCTACACCCACAACTGTAAAGCCAAATCCCCTCCTGCCACCCCTGAGCTTACAGTCCCTATCCGTCCCGTTGATACCCCTGTCCACCCCAACAATTCCCTCCATCCACCCCCCACAGCAGCGGACATCATCCTGTTGCATACCATTATCCTCCAAAACATTCACCCTTTTCAGTGCACCCACACCTTCCAACAATTCTCCCCTGCCACCCACTCCATACTCCACCTGAACACCTTTCCCACTTACCCCCACAACCAAGCCCACTTCACCCACCTCGACACCCTAGTTTAAGCCTCTACCTTCCCTCTCTTTCCCCCCTTTCTTCCCATCTTGGCATAGTATGAGTGTTGCATCCTCTTCCAGAACATTCGCTTCTTCCCCACTAACAACTACCTACTCATGCACACACTCTCCCACCACCAGGTCGACACCTTCCTCTTGAATGAAACCTTTCTCCAGCCCCACCATTCTATCTGCACCTCTCCCTGTATATTCCACCTCACTTATGCTCCTGGTCCTCATGTGCAGGGTGGAGTCATGATTGGCCACCTTGAGCATATCCCCGTCTGGCCGCATCCTCTCGTCAGTGACCCCACAGAACACCTTATCCTCAGTGTCTTCTTCCCCTCCCTCAACATTACCTGTGCCACCATCTATGTATGCTCCACTGATCCTCTTCCTAATGTCTTCATCTCCCACAATGACTGCACCCTCTCCACCTATGTGATTGCTGCCGACCTCAACATCAATAGCCACTCCCCTGCCACCCTTCGGTGGTGGTATCAGTTCATCTCCATGATCCCAGGTGACCTTGTTCCCCTCCCCCAGCACACCTGTCCTGAAAGTGACACCACCCCTGATGTTGTCATTGCCTCCGCCAACCTACTTTGGGCATATTGCCGTCACCATCCTTGACCCCACAAGTAGCGATCACCTCCCTGTCCTGCTCACCATCACGTCTGCTCACCACCCCCCTCCAGCTCCCCACCCTGCACCCCCTCTCAAGGTCATCCATGACTACCACATTGCCATCTGGGATGCCTACTGTGAATCCATTTCCACCCAGGTCAGAAGCCACCCTCTTACCTATCACCATCCTCATGACATCATCCACACCTCGTCCTTCCTTCAGAAGGTAATTACTGATGCTGTGGACGCCCATGTCCCTGCTAAAACCATCAACCCCCACCGTCCCACTCTCCCTCCCCCAGCTGTCCTCCTTCCTCTGCACTCTTGACAGGGATACACTCCAATGGCACCGCAAATACAGTGACACATATGGAACCTTACTGCAGCAAAGAAACGCTAGGACTGACGGCACACCTGCACATGACTCAACGCCACCCTCCCTATCAACTCCTCCAACTACTGGTCCACCTTCCATTGCCTTACAGGTTCCCATTCCACTCCCCACTACACGCTCCTCCACAATGACTGCCCCCTTCCTGACAACCTTAGTAAGGCCAACCACTTTGCTTCTCACTTTTCCGAGGTCTTCTCCATCCCAGATGATACCTACTTTGATTATTCTCTTTTTCCACACCATCATGGAACGTGCCGATACCTCAGTCGTTCCACTTGCTCCTAGTCTCCAGTACTTGGGGCAGTTTCGCCCTCTCTGACATCAACACTCCAATCACAGCACAAGACATTAAACTTATCCTCCGGTCCAAACGCAATATGGCCCCTGTTCACGACTGTGTCACCTACTGCCAGCTTAGAGAAAGCCCCTTTTCCTTCTTGACTGTCCTTGCCCATCTCTATAACGTTATCCTCTCTACCAGCTTCTATCCTGACTTGTGGAAGACTTCCCACATCCTCTTATTCCTCAAACCCAACAAACCCCCTTTTGTCGCCTCCTCCTATCATCCCATCTGCTTCACCTCTTGAGTAAGGTCTCCAAATCCATCCTCTCCCACCATATCCATCAGTTCCTTAATCAACACCACCTACTCCCGCCTACCCAGTGTGGCTTCCGACCCTCCCCCTCCACTGAAGACCAAATCCTTAACCTCCTTCACTCTCTCTCCCTCCAGCTTCCGTCGCTCCACCATCTTTGTTTTCCTCGACCTCCAAAATGCCTATGACTGTGTATGGCATCCCGGTCTCCTCTTTAAACTCCAAACGTACGCCCTGCGTATCAATTTTGTCCACTTGGTCACTTCTGTTGTGTCTAGGCAAGACAGCCTAGACACAATGAGAGGAAGCCGAAAGGCACGCGCTTAAACTCACGCAGGCTGGCGTGTGGTCTTAAACAGGATACGTAATGAATGCCATAAAGAAAAGTACGTAGCTTCTGGAATACTTAACTTTAATCCATAATTGTAGAACATCGCTCTTGATGATACATGCTTCATAATATTAATTAGCAATTGAATACGGCGCCTTGCTAGGTCGTAGCAAATGTAGCTGAAGGCTAGGCTAACTACCGTCTCGGCAATTGAGAGCGTAATTGTCAGTGATCCCCTTCTGGCAAAGTCGTCTGTACAACTGGGGCGAGTGCTAGTACGTCTCTCTAGACCTGCCATGTGGTGGCGCTCGGTCTGCGATCACTGACAGTCGCGACACGCGGATCCGACGTATACTACCAGACCGCGGCTGATTTAAAAGCTACCACCTAGCAAGTGTGGTGTCTGGTGGTGACACCGCAACTTCCTTCCTCTCGCACCCTCCTTCCTATGCCATCCTCCACAACACCAACTCCTGTATCTTTTATCCCACTGCTATCGTCCCCCAGGGCTTTGTCCTCTCCCCTCTATCTCTTGTATATGGCTGATATGCCCAAGCCACCCCCACCGGTCCATCTTTTCCAGTATGCTGATGACACCGCCTTCCTGGCTCTCTATCCTACTCTTCAACATTCCCAACACACCCTCCAAACCCACCTTGACTAGTTCACCACTTGGTGTAACCAGTGGTTCCTTCCCCTCCAAAAACCAGGCAATCATAGGTCGCACCATCCGCTCCTTCCATCTCCACGATTTCTACCTCACCCTTTATTGGCTTCCAATGCAGCTCACCCCCACCCTGAGATACCTTGGCCTCACCCTCGACCATCACCCTACCTCGATCCCTTATCTCCTGACCATCCAGCAGAGAACCCATTGCCGCCTCCACCTCCTGAAACTCTGTCTGGCCAGACATGGGGATTGCATCCTTCCACCAACCTCCAGACCTACAAATCCTTCATCCGTCCTATCCCCTGTTATGCCAGTGTTGCCTGAATCTCTGCACCCACTCACTTTTACAAGGCCCTCCAAATCCTCGAATGCCATGTGCTCTGCCTTGCCTTCCACATCCACTTTCCTTCCCCCACATGGCTCCTGTATGAACTGATCCCCTTTCTCCACCTCCTCCTTTTCCTCCAACGTCTCTGCATCTTTTACACTGTGCGCAGGATTGATCCCCCCCACCCCCTGGTTTCCTCCTTCCTGTCCACCCTTCGTCTGTTGCCGCACCTCTATCGCTGTATCCCTCCCTCTCTCCACCTCGACACCCTCCATCTCCTTCAACAGGGCAATTTCCAGCGCCTCCCCCTCTCTGATGATGAACTTCGCCATGACATGTACCCTTCCTTCCCACTATAAATTGGCCTTGTTCCCCACCCCTCCACAGGGACCCCTTTTTCCTCACCCTCCTTCTCCCAGAGCAGATTTTCCTACTTCCTCCCTGAGTCCCTGCACCCCCTCCTAGGCGGTTTTCCTCTCCAGTCCCTTCCCTTCCCAGCCCTCCTACAGCGCGCCCCCCACCTCATCCACCTTTCCTTCCCCTACCTCCTCGCCTCCTTCCCCTTCTTCCCTTGTCCGCCCCCCCCCCTCCCATGCAGATCCTCATACGTTTTTATTCGGTATCAGTGTTGTGTTTCGGTGCCGTTCTATAGTGTCATCTAGTGATGTGGGTTTTAATTGTGTGCTCGACTTGTTTATTGTCCATAACTGTTCCTTGCTACACCACCCGTCATGTGGCTGTTTTACTCGTTCTACGGACTTTTATGCTCTGGCTGTACTTTGCCTGGTGCCTTTTAATGTAGTGTGAGTGTGTTTTTTTTATTTGTGTAACATACTTTTTTAGATTTTTATCTCCAGTTTACTGTCACCGCTTTGTACGTCTTATCTGCTTCTGTTCCGCCTTTTTTTCTATATTCCGCCATGTTATCTCTTTTATATTGCTTATAAATGGCTTCCTGTCTCTTTACGTCTCTTGGCTGAAGAGCAGCGCTTTCGCTGCTGCCAGCCCGCCCCTGATGAGGAATGGAAATGAAAATAAATTAAAAAAGAATTAACAACATATGAACCTTTCCCCTAAATAAAGCCATTATCAACAGTCAGATATCGGCAGTTAAATAACGCAGACAATTTGCACTACAGAGTACAGATCGGCGCAACACGGTGACGTTTGATCTGATTTTCTTTCTCCTACAGTACGAACTGATGAATGTGAGCGCTCTTTTAAGTACTTGCTAAACTGTCTCATTTTTCACTGTGTGACACTCGAGAAGTAATGCACCGTCAGATGTGTAAGTAAAGACTTTTATCTCTGCCCTTATTCATGTCTCAGTATCTGGGAACATGC
Source organism: Schistocerca serialis cubense (assembly GCF_023864345.2). Lineage (NCBI taxonomy): Eukaryota > Metazoa > Arthropoda > Insecta > Orthoptera > Acrididae > Schistocerca > Schistocerca serialis. Next base: position 180,489,322 of record NC_064641.1, read on the forward strand.
ACAGGTATAAATTTGCTATTGGTGAAGAAGTATGATATTTATGAATACGATTTCATCCAGAAATTGAAGAGACAAAATAAACATCCATTGTATGCTGCACATATCAGTAACTACAGCATGACAGCGTAAGTGCAGTGAACATTCTGAAGGTGCTGCTATTCGTACGCGAGAAAATGGAATCTTTGGACTCTTCGTTTTTATATATTTTCTTTGTTTATCTAAACGCATTTGACTTAAACTTGTATGAATTGTATGTCAGTGAGCGATGACAGCAGATTTGCAGGAACACAAGACTTAATTGCCGTACCAAAATATTGTGAACTACCTGTTGATTGTTGTAAACATAAAAAGTAAATTGCGCTTTAGAATTTGCTAATAAATTACGGAAACAAGTAGCAGTTGTTCTGCAGTGGTACATATTACAATCTGTGACACGCTGGAAGACGAACCAAGGTTTTTGTATTTGTTAAAAGTCTTGGTGAAACCTTGCTGTCGTTTATTTCGCACAATTCGCTACTGGTTTTGGTTAATGATAATAGTCATTGACCGAAACTAGCAGCGATTTGTGCAAAATAAATGACAGCTGAAGGCTTCACTATGATTTTAACAATTATTTGGTGGCTGAATATCCCCACTTGCAAACATATGTAATTGTATTCAACGGAAATTACTGCGTCAGCTAAGCACCCAGTCACATTTAATGAACTGAGACATATGTCCACTGTAGCAGTATGTCAGTTCAGCATTACAAATATACTCACTCAAACACATACACACACGCACACACACACACACACACACACACACACACACACACACACACACACTCGCGCGCGCACGCGCGCGCGCGCGCCACACGCGTAACGCCAGAACACATATGTACGTTTCATTATTCACCAAGGACGCGTGCAAACACGTGCCTCAAGTAGCCAGTGGAAATACATATACCAGGCTCTTAACGGCTCCTCGGGGATCGAGAAATTTGTCCGCATATTTGCAGAGGCTACCCGCAACGAGTGCTCGCGCTATCTCGAGAAAGTCCATGTTTAATAGACAGGCCCTGAAGTAGGAACGGAGGACGGAGACCAGTATACGAATGCCGTAACACTGTCCCACTTCAGCACACTATTTCAAAGCGGCCGTCTCGTGCGCCTAAATAAATATAGGCTTCAACCTGCATCATTTCTTTGGACCGAAGGATGTACTGGCAAATGCTACGGTCGCAGGTTCGAATCCTGCCTCGGGCATGGATGTGTGTGATGTCCTTAGGTTAGTTAGGTTTAATTAGTTCTAAGTTCTAGGGGACTGATGCCCACAGATGTTTAGTCCCATAGTGCTCAGAGCCATTTGAACCATGTACTGGCAAAACACGGAGATGGAGTCTGGCATTTGCGTATGAAGAAATATGGTGCCTCTGGGAGATTAATTCTCTGTGGAAGATTCGTTCCTCGTAAACAGCTGACCTTCTCTGGGATACTTCAGACTAAAGCAATACGTGTCTCTTACTTCTCTGCAGTATCTTCATCTTGGATGTGTGGCGGGAAATGTGATGTTAGGTGAGATGTGTAGAGTTCTGTCACCTGGCGGGCTCCATACTTTTAAGATTGGTTTGTGTGAACTTCATAGGGCAAGAACAACTGATCACACAAAAAGTGTCTTCTGCATTAATAAAAAAATTCTGATGTGAGAAGTACTTCGTTGAAAGTAGTTTGGCATAGTGATGCGATTCTTTCATAGTCTCGTACATAAAATACTGAGAAAAGCCTAAATGATTTTCTGCTCAACTGCCAAATAGCATCTGTTTATGCTGAGTGATGTGATGAATAAACGCAAACTGGAATAGTACAACCGGAACCATGAGAAAATATCGCGTTAAGGAACTGTTCAGAGCAGTATGGTAGTTTGCAAGACATAGTGATCAAATTGCGTACAAAACAAGGAATGAAAAAAAAGAATCGGAAAAAATTTTGCAGGACTGGATTATATGCGGAAGCGTGACAGATACCAGTTCTATGAATGACGGACGATATTCCCGTTACGACTGAAAGCAAGCTAGAAGCCTGGCTGATCGCAGTGCACAGCAAGCTCATACGATGAGAAAACTAAGGTCGAAGGCGAAAGTGGGCAGTATTCTATGGCGGACATAGTGACCTTTCTCACCAAACGGATACAATGAAATAAGAGGAAAATTGAATTATGAAATCCATTTATTCCCTTAAAATACAGTTTTATAAAAATGGTTCAAATGGCTCTGAGCACTATGGGACTCAACTTCTGAGGTCATTAGTCCCCTAGAACTTAGAACTAGTTAAACCTAACTAACCTAAGGACATCACAAACATCCATGCCCGAGGCAGGATTCGAACCTGCGACCGTAGCGGTCTTGCGGTTCCAGACTGCAGCGCCTTTAACCGCACGGCCACTTCGGCCAGCACAGTTTTATAAATCATTGATATTTCCAACGTTTATTTTTTATTTGGAACTTAAACCGACTGCATTAACTGTGATGGAAATGTTACGGAAGTGTATATCTGTAGTAGGTACCAGAGGATTTCCTAAATGGCGTGACAATATGTAGGGTAGTCTTAAAATTATTTTGTACTTTTGAATATTGGTGTTACTTTGTCTCTGACTTCTTCATTTGGTTTGTACCTCATATCATTTACAATGTATGCGTGTCCTTTGGTGTCAAGAATTTTTAAAGATACTACTTTAAAGATCATCCCAATACAAATTATTAAAGAATACACAGAGATTATATTCTAGGAGTCACGTAACACAAGTGAAGCAATTTTGAACACCATTTTTCCATTTGGCAAAGTTAATATTATCTAACACTGCTCTTGTGATAAAATGTAGTCCTTTATTCAGTTGCTTAACTTTCTCGAAAATGTATCGCAAAAGGAATGCCGTTCTTCTAACCAAGATTTATATGTACGATTACTGGATAGAAACGAAAAAATGCAATGCCAGTACCAGACAGAGGAAAATGGATACAAATTACACAACGATTTGAGCAGCAAGCAATGTTTCCTTTTTGCAACGACGTAGATGTCGGTAAGCACATCAGAATACTGAAACCATAACATTCAGATTCCTTGTACTATAGCTACAAGCACTTTTCTCTCTACTAGAGAAGACTGATATATCTTGGAACACATTTCATACATCCGTTCCTATAATAGAAGCTTCATCCACTTTCATATCCCTTATTTATCAATACTATTCACTTTTCATGTGCTGTAGCATTTTTCTGAATTTACAAGAATTTCTCCGGAATATTAAAGTTTTTCCAAATGTGAAAATATTTTCCAAGGTACAACATTGTCATATACCAAGGAGTAAATACTCTACAGAAACTTATTCTATTTAAATTTAAAAGCCTTGCAGTCGAGAAAATCTTGCCACTAATGTATTTAATCGTTTGTCTGGTACATTATTACCTTACTACGCACCAATAATCAGCAAGTGAAATCAAATTAAGCATAAGATTTACCAAAAACTGGTCACAAGTTAAATATATTTCGAAAGCAAAACTATTGGAAATTAACACATATTTCCATCTGGAAGACAGGTAAAAATGTTAAGACATTAAGGAAGCTCAGTTATCTCCAAATATCACATGTTCCATGGTAAAACAGCTTGCGTTTCGAGGTACACAATGTGATGGACCGACGAAGTTGATCCTAACTGTCCGCACGTAATACAACTTGTTACAAAAACATATAGTAATATCTACTTGCCACGAAATTTTGTAACTGAAGAAATAACAATATATTCCAGACAACTATAATATATTATGCAGCGCTTAAAAATGTTGGAATCGAAATATTTACAAATTCTGCACACAACAACAACGTCATACCTAACAATAAGAAAAACCATAGGTATGGGAGGAAACTGCTTACGGCGAATCGTGGGCACATTTCTTCATGTGGTTTTAAAATCAGTTAGTGAGTAAACAGAAATACGTACTTAAGCCATCATGTGTTCCTAGGTACACTACACTTTACTTACAACACTCTCTCCTACTATTGACTCTATTTTTCACTTTATTTGTGTGGATTTTGGCTCTTACGAAAACCACGGTAATTTCGGAAGTTTTAAAAATTCTGCACAATACAAAAATTCACTGAAAAGACTTTATGTATACCAGATCCGAAACCCTTAAGATGGAACTACACCGCCTTGCGTGATGATCATAGGCGAGGAACCGTTGGGACTGATGGAAAATGTGATGAGATCCTATCAAGGCACAATTATGGCTAGCGAAAGAAAGCTTTTCTATAATTAAAAACTAATTTCAACACGCATGTATGTTGAATGCCCTTTTCTTGTAGCATGTAACGTTTGGAGAATACTAAATCGTCTGCTAGATGTGAATGTGAATTTCGCCGAAACTGTTATTAATACTTTTACCGTACTTCACTACTACGTGAGGTTGAGAGACTGATATAATCAATAAGACACGTTAAAACAAAATCTAAGAAGTATACAATATATCTACAATGAACGAACCACATCACCTCCGATAGTGTTCGCTCATAGTTTTCTGACTCTTTTTTGGACGAAAGTGTGTTCAACTGGCATTATTTGAACATGAAAAAATCCACTCACTGAATCAGAGATTTTAAAAATATTCGAAAAAACAACGAAAGTATTGCAGTGGCAATACGAATGTATTTGAGCACGTCAGAGATATGTGTGGAATGGCAAAACGATGCGGATCTTCACTTCATAACAAAAAAATTACTTACCAATATTATTCACTTTCAATGGAATAATTTCCTCCATAAAATATCTCAACTAATATCTCCCAAGCTCGAAGCCTTGAAATCTTATTTTTGTGTACTTCCGCGCGACCACGTGTCTTAGCACATGCTAACGTCAACGTTTGCAAACGCGCGTCATTGTCGCCAAGTGAACCTGACCTGAAGTAGAAATAAGTTCCACCGAGGGCGTTTCCATTTTTGGCGTTATTAGTTTCATATGTGTTCAAGATGAGGTGGAATTGCAGACTCAATTTCTGATGATGATTTCGGGCATTTCAGGAAGTCACTTAAAGTATGGAACACGATCAAATCTCCCGCACCGGTGACGCTACCGCGAAACGCGTAGGGATGGGGCCACAGTGCATTTGATTACAAATTCCATCGGAACAAAAGAGAACAACCGGCACGTAGCTAATGAGTAGTAACTTCATGCGTGACTGCTCATTTGATGCTAATGAGAAATTTTTGAACATGCCTCACGTCTTTGTTTCAAATTTAATGTTTAACTAGCTTAGCGCCAGCTGCTTCGCTCGCGTATAGCGTAAGATCTGCAACGATTTTTTTTATTTTGCTTTCTTTAATCGAATTTTTATGTTGTCGACAAATCGCAATAGCTTCTGAACTTTTTACGGTACTTAAGGACATACAAGCACGATTTTTTCCGAATGTACTTCTGCTCAAAAAGCGATTTTAGTAACTAGAGTTGGAGGTTTTTGTTAATCTTTCCTTTTGAGCTCTTCTGGTGATATTTCCGTATAATCTTCATTCCCTAAGCTATGTTTTTTTTATTTCTAACCCAGAAGTGAAATATCATTCTTCACAGAACTACCTTCAAAAATGTTTTAATGTAACGAAAGATTTTCTTAAAATTTCTTATCCTCTATTTCGTACATTTAGGGTTTGAATTCCGAGAAACACTGAAACACGTCTTCTTAGTTTTATTTTAAATTATAACCTGGAAGATAAATACAAATGTTTCTAGCTTTAGGTATAAAAATGCTTTCATAATGGCATATTTTGATAAAAATTTTCATCACCTGTATTACCATCTTAGGGACTGAATTTCCAAAAACATGAACCACGTATTTTTTACTAGCAGAAAAGCCAAATATAACTTTTTATAGATTTAGCTTCGAAAATGCTTTCATAATGAAATATTTCCATTAAACGTTTCGTCCACAATTTCACTTCCTTAGGGTCTGAATAACGAAGAAATGTGAAACAAGCGTTTTTCCTATTTCTTACAGAGAACCTGAAATACAAATATTCAGAGATTTAGCTGCAAAATGGCTTCCTAATAAAACATTTTCAACGCCTTTTCCACCCATCCAGGGGACGAAATTCCGAAAACGTTGAAACACGTATTTTTTTAAATTTCTGACAGAGAAGACAATTACAAATTTTCTTAGGTTATGTTTAAAAATGCTTTCATAATCACGATTTCCTAAAAAACTTGTCGCTCTCCTGTTTGCCCCCTTAGGAAATGAATTTCTAAAAACGCTGATACATATTTTTGTTATTTCTGTCCGAGGAACCAATTACCAATTTTTGTAGGTGTAGCTTCAAAACTGTCTTAATAGCGACATATTTTCAAAAAGATCTTCGCCCCCTACTTCATCCCCTTTTTGGTGGAATTTCGAACAATTCCTTATTAAACGATACCTACGGCATAAGATGAACACTCTCTCCAAATTTTTTCTGGCCTTAGTGGTTTGGGCTGGGCGATGATAAGTCATTCATACTCTACTTCACCCACTTAGGGGTTGAATTTTTAGTAACAGTGAAACACGTAGTTCTTTACTTCCAACCGAGAAGCCAAATACAAATTTTCATCTATTTGGATTCAAAAATGTTTTCATAATGAAACAATTTCCTCCTGTTACACGTTGATTTTTCCAAAAACTGTGTAACACTTTTTCTATTTATAACCGAGAAGTCAAATACCAACTTTAAAAGACGTAGTTGTAAAAATGTTTCAGTGGTTCTTTAATAACTATATATTTAAAAAAACATTCACCCACTATTTTCCCCCTATAGGTACTAAATTTCCTTAAATGCTGAAAGACGTATTTATTTATTTCTGACCCAGAAACCAAATACCAATTATCGTCGTGATAGCTTCAAAATTGCCTTAGTAGCGTATTATTTTCTGAAAACTTTTCATCCTCTATTTCACTCCCTAAGGGGCGAAATTTTTAAAACTTCCTTCTTAAACGATGCCTGCACACTAAGATCAGCACCCTCCCATTAGCACTTTGGACAGGTTGACGATGATTTAGGGACCTAGTAAGTCAGGACATTTCTTTTTATATGCAGAGATAGATAAATACGTTAAAACATCATTAGTGCACTTCATGACGAGTGGATGGATCACGCTTCCGCACAGCACCGAAATGAAAGCAAGAGAACTTTATAAGCGCTGGGAGCCTCGAAGGAGACAACAGGGATGGAAAGTTAAATTCGAGAGCGCTAATAGCTATTGATCGAAGAACTTTCTAAGTTCCAAGTTCATGGACAATGAGTAATGAGGTTTCTTCCCGAATATCAGATGATCGCTTTATTTACACTTCTACTGGCGGAATGAGGACTATAAAATAACGTGAAATTAAAACCCTATACCGCTACTACAATTTGGGTATTATATCCAAATTTTACTGTGGCAATTATGGGTCACTGATCACTTTATCACTTCTTGGCAGGATCAGTTCAGTTTTCTGCACGACGACAGTGCACAATACCAAGTTATTGACAGTGCTGGTTAGGTAGTTCATTAGAATCGGACATCTTTTCGGATTGGCGCCTTGTCTTACGTCGGTAAATGTCCACTAACGCTTACGTTTTGCAAGGAGAACACTGGCGAAGGTAGCTCGTAGGAAAGTAGTGGTATATAATAAAATTGCACGTACCAAAGGATCCTTACATAATATTTGGAAGCCAATAAAAGCTGCACCTATGGTTTTATTCAATTTATTTACGTTCGTTCTGTGGTATAAATATCATTTGTAAGAAAGTTATATTTTGTGTGAGAGATTTGTTTACACCATTTTAGCTACAAGAGGCCAATTTGACTACAACAGGAAGCTATACGTGGAGAAGAGTAACGTCAAAGAAAATTGTAGATGTAGAAGTTCAAGAGTTGGGTCACCGAAATCTTTGCTTTTTGACGAAAATCTTCCTGGAAACTCACTTACAACGGAGACGAGCTGGATAACTTTACTCAACGGATATACATAAGCTAGAAATGCTAGATACCGATGTTAAAATCTTCACTGTTCACATGAAGATGACTTTCAGTTTAACAACATATCGTACAAAATAGCTGCTATTTGCTATTTTTCGAATCTTGCTGATTTTATTTCTAGGCAAGCCACCTCGAAGTAAATTAATAAAAAAGACGCTGAAGAAAGTAATTATTACATAAAATTTACTTGAAAGGTGTCTAGCAAACGTTACCACAATTATTAAGTTTTATCTTACAATTGGAAAAACATTTATGCTGTTTGAGAACAAGGCGAAATCCAATGAGTTAGTGAATTACTGTTTTAGTCACTAGTTACTGTCTGAGTAACTGATATCTGGCACTGCCTTCGTTACTAATTGTCCGGATACAAACTTCCTGTTAATTTTCAGAGGAGACGCAATTCGATTTTCGTAAGTCAGTAACGGCTCTATGTAGGAAAGGAACGTAAGGACATTGCTATGGGAAGGAAAGAGCAAGTGAATGAAGGCTGGGTGTTATAGCGATAGAAGATTAGACGAATCATTGAAATACCTAAGTTGAAACAAGGCAACTGGCGTAAACGACATTGCTTCATAATCATTGACACTCTTCAGTGCAACCAACTATCACCAAGCTGTTCTAGTTTGTATGTGGTATACTCTGTCTGCTCAAAAGAACACTGAGGTGACAAGTCGTGCGATGCATCCTAATATCGTGTCGGTCCTCCCTTTCCCCGGCATAGTGCAGCAACTCTACGTGACATGGACTCAACAAGTCGTTGGTAGGTCCCTGCAGAAATATTGGGCCATGCTGCCTCCAAGGCTGTCCATAATTGCGAAAGTGTTGCCAAATCATTCGCTCGAAATGTCCAGGTTGTTCTCCAAAGCAAACACGAACAATTGTAGCCCGGTGACATGAAGCACTGTCATACATTAAAATGCCACCGTTGTTTGGGAACACGAAGTCCATGAATGGCTGCAAATGGTCTCCAAGTAGCAAAACATAATCATTCCCAGTCAACGATCGGTCCACACCACTTAAACACGGCCCACACCATTATGGAGCCCCCACTATCATTCACAGCACCTTGTTGACAACCTGGGTCAATGACTTCGTGGGATGTGCACCACTCTAGAGCGCTACTATCAGCTTTTACCAACTGAAATCGGGACACATCTCCCTAGGTCACGGTTTTCCGGTCGTCTAGGGTCGAACCGATATGGTCACGAGCTCAGGGGAGTCATTGAAGGCGATGTCCTGCTGTTAGGGAAGGTACTCGCGTCGGTCGTCTGCTGCCACATCCCATTAACATCAGATATCGTCGCACAGTTCTGACGGATACGTTAGTCGTACGTCTTAGTCTGATTTCTACGGTTATTTCACGCGATGTGGCTTGTCTGTCAGCACTTACAACTCCAAGCAAATGCCGCTCTGGTCTCGGTCGTTAAGTGAAGGCCGTCGGCCACTTCGTTATCCGTGGTGAGTCGCAGTGCCTGAAATGTAGTATTCTCGGCACACTCTTGACAATGTGGACCTCTGAATATTGAATTCCCGAGTGATTTCCGGGATGGGATGTCCCATGCGCCTAGGTCCAACTATCATTACCCATTCGAAATTTGTTAATTCCCGTCGTGTGGCCAGATTCATGTCGGAAACTTCTTCATATGCATCACGTGACTATAAATGACAGCTCCACCAATACACTACCCTCTCATACCCTGTGTAGACGTTACCACCACCCTCTGTATATGCGCATATTCTTATCCTATGATTTCTGTCACCTCATTGTATGTTGACACCGGTGTGTAATGCGGAATTTCCTGTAGACGCCACCAGAGACGGTCCCGCCAGAATAAAAGGACGCGAAAAGGATTATATCAGTAGAGAATCGGTAACAGAAGAATGTACCAGTAGGAAGAGCTAAGTGACTTCGAACTTGGACTAGTCAGTTGGTGTCACCTGAGTAACAAATCCAAAAGAGACTTTCAACCTGCCGTGTGTGACTGTTGGCGATATGACTGTGATATGAAAACCCGAAGGAACGGCTGCAGGTGTGACTAAGTAGACCTCATGTACTGACTGATGGGAACCGTCAAGTATTCTGTAGGGTGGCTGTAAAAAATCGCTTGCAGTCATCGGAAGGAATCACCCGTGAGCTCCAAAGCGCTACCAGCAATGAAGCCAGCACAATTTGTTTTCGCAGTGACTTACAAGTAACGTCGAGTAGTAAGGGGTACAGAAATCAGTCGCAAATAATGTTCATTGCACGTCAAGATTTCTGTTTCTGTGCGCCATCCTAAATGCTGTAAATGTAAGTTAAAACGTCAAGACCACTTATACACGCATATAGCGGAATAACACGAACAGTCCATTTGGGACTGCGTGCGTATGTAAATTCCTTCACTCTTTTAAGTTATTGCATTGAAGATTGCCACACAGTAACGGAAACGTGGATGTGTTGTAAACATTACATGCGACTTATTGTGGTACCCTTTATTATGTGAAACAAATGCTGTCACTGGGCGCAATTACTTCCCCATGAAATCAAACCTGACAAAAATAATGTGGCGCAGTGGTGGAGCAGGAACTGATAAACCAAACAGGTTTGTAGTCAATGCTCAATGCTAACCGAAATAGCGGCGTCGTTGAACAGTGGGTAACTGGGAACGAGTGATTCGGTGCGGTAAATGACGCTATACGCTGTGGCAATACGATGGAACTGTTCGGGTTTGGCGAGTGCCTGAAGCTTATTACCCGCCACCACGTGCATTGCTGACAACGATATGTGGTTCACGGTATGGGGATGTTTTTGGTGGTTAGTGTGTGTACAAAATTTATAAGTGAATAAATAATTCCTGAAATGAAATTTTCTGCCCAGTCCCAATATGAACCCGATGGTACAGTTTAGTGTGAGTTAGAACGTCAGCTTCTACCCAGATCCCGGCGTTCAACGTCCCTAACTTCTCTACTTTCGCCGCTTGATGAAGAATGGTTGGTCATTCATCCACAGACATCTCGATATCTCATCGTAAGTGTCCCCACCAGAGTTCGAAACGCCATAATGGTGAAGGCTGGACATGTAACTCATCTGTGTCCACCAATAGGTGTTCAGATAGTGCATATCAGACAGGCTAAAGACCCTCATATACTAAATAAGAATGTAATGCTCCCAATACAATATAAATGCCGCGTGGCTAGGGCCTCCCGTCGGGTAGACCGTTCGTCTGGTGCAAGTCTTTCGAGTTGAGGCCACACTGGAGACTGAGCGGAGAAAATTTCCCACCCAGCCGGGAATCGAACCCGGGCCATTAGGTATTTCATTCCGTCGCGCTGACCACTCAGCTACCAGGGGCGGGCTTCCCAATACACTAGAATGCCGAAATACGAGGCAGAAAGTGTCATCACTTCTGTCTCTATGCTGTTCATTTTTGGAACACAGCCTACAACCAGCTTAGAGACAAAAGTGATGACACTTCATGCAGGACTTGACCATCATTTTGCAGGACAATGCTCAAGCACTTACAGTGCAAGCTGTTACTGATTTGTTTGACTGGTGGGGCTCCTAAGTGCTATACCACCTACTTCACTTCCCTCACTTAAGTCGACGTGAGTTCAACTCGATTTCTAAACTGAAGAAAACACTTCACGACATTCGCTTCAGAACTGCTACAAATTCGTCGGCCAATAGACCGCGCTGCTCGAACTGTCAACGTAACTGGCACTGCTAAGAGTATCCTACGACTTCCACATCGCTTGCAACGGGTTATACACAATGCTGACCACTACTTTGAAGGTCAGTAAAACTTTGAAACACGTATCTGTTTTGTACGAGCTGTAAAAAAATAGTTTCCAGTTCCAGCCCTCGTGTCGGTTTAGTAATTCACTGTTGCAAAATGCTGACACGAATAATTCACGGAAGCCATCGTTATGAAAGATCTGTTCGAGAAACAGTAAAATGTATTAGCACATAATGTCGTACTGACCACACGACTTACCTTGTAGACAAAGTCAGAGAAAAGTTTTCACAATATTGACTGTAGTACGCTCTGTAATATTCTGAAGTTATCAGAGATGAAGTGTAATTGACGTCATTTGCTCTACAACTTGAACAGAAACGAGACCCCAGTTATAAAAGTCCAAGAATGCTGAAGGATGTTAAGAAGAGAATGAGACAAAATCGCGGCATATTCCCGGCGCTACGCAATCTGCGTAGGAAAGCGAAGGAAACCAAAGGAAAAAAATGAGAAAAGGACTTGAAGTTCAGGTACGAGTTGTATATCGCCAATGACAGTGAGATTAGAAGTTTTCAATATTTGGCGTTGTTGAGGAATGTTAAATATTGGATGGGTAGACAGAATGACTAATGAAGATTCACCTCATCGAATTAGGGATGAAAGAGTCAAATGGTTCAAATGGTTCTGAGCACTATGGGACTTCTGTGGTCATCAGTCCCCTAGAACGCAGAACTACTTAAACCTAACTAACCTAGAGACATCACACACATCCATGCCCGAAGCAGGATTCGAACCTGCGACCGTAGCGGTCACGCGGTTCCAGACTGAAGCGTCTTTAACCGCACGGCCACACCGGCCGGCGATGAAAGAGTCCTACAGCCCAAGTTTTCCAAAATAAAGGATACGTTGGTAAGGTACATCCTGCCGTATCAGAAAAAAGTTAAACTCGTAACATAGGGAAGATTGGAGAGTAAGAAATAGAGGGAGAACAAGATGGAGGGAGAGGAAAAGCAAGACTATAGTTAGCTTGAGGTGGATATAGGAAGCAGTAGTCACGCATAGATGAAGAGACTTCCAAAAGATAGACAGTTGTAGAGAGCTGCATCAAACCAGCCATCGGACAGAAGACCACAACACCAACACCAACAATAAAAGCAACAATATGAGAAGTTTGACGTGAGGGCCCGCCGCAGTTTGGAATGCGAATACCTTCTCTTCACGTTGAGTGCGGAATGAGTAAGAACAAAACTTTAATTTCCAACAGAATTATCGCACTTTCTTTCGGATTTCTGAAGTTCACCCACTATTATGTGGAACAAATACCTTGTTGAGCATTGCCATAGGAGAGTTTTGGCGTTTCCACAGTGACGCTGATGTTAGTGAGATCGAAATCTAAACCTGCTTCAACTCTCATTTAAACTAGTACCGTTAATCAAGTACTATAAATTCTTCGGCATCGTGGACGAACGGAAAAAGAAAATGTCCAAAGTCGCACCACTGTGTCTGTTACCTATTTGCTGCAGTTCAATGTCAAACAACACAGCCGCAAGTGAAGAAGTATTCCATATTCCTCCACAGATCGTTTGGATGTTGGTGTCAATTTTTTAGCTACCGTTGTCAAGACATGCTGCTTTTTAAAACAGAAGACATGACGCCTTAGGAGAACCGTGACCTTCCTAGTAAATGAAAGGAAGGTCGTCTGGATCAGACATTGGTTTCAATCTGATTGATACAATATCTTCAAATCCAGAATTAGGGCTTCAAAGTACAGTTTTCCTGAAAGGTTAAAGGTGCAGCAGTAGTTTCAAAATGATTTTATCGGCAGCTCGATAGTGGTACGTACTGAAAACAATACACATAAAAGTGAGCTTTTCCTGTGATGTGCTTGGGGTACGCTTGCACTTTATGTTTGTTCAGCTCCATTCCTGGGCATACAGGTCGTACAATGTAAATTTTGTATGTCCTTTTTTATGAGTTTGACAAGCCAGTGTGGTGCAGTTTTCTATGAGTGGAAACTCATCTAGTTCTACTGGTGGCATATATGCATGTTCATAAGAATTTTCTGAAGGACCGACGACGAGAGCAAGTTTTTGTCGAAAGAGACCGTAGTGAAATAAAATAAAGATACTCGGCAATCCAGGTTGCAGGTGTTGCATTAGAGGGAAAATTCTGTAACGTGTACAGATAAAATGGCTAACTATAGACAAGTTCTAGGAAACGAGCAGTTCTTAATGCTTCACACCACAAAAATGGTTCAAATGGCTCTGAGCACTATGGGACTCAACTGCTGTGGTCATCAGTCCCCTAGAACTTAGAACTAATTAAACCTAACTAGCCTAAGGACATCACACACATCCATGCCCGAGGCAGGATTCGAACCTGCGACCGTAGCAGCAGCGCGGCTCCGGACTGGAGCGCCTAGAACCGCACGACCACCGCGGCCGGCGCTTCACACCACAAATGATATTAAGTGGTCGCTTTATTGATATTCCTTAAAAGCCCGAATTACGTATTTGCAATGTACGTAAGCAGCATACCTCGTAAACGAGCGGAAGTTCGAAAGTAGGTGCCCTAAACTGTAACATCTCCGTCAGACTTTCTTAAAATTTAGAGAATCAGCAATATGCGATATTTTTCCAAGTGTCAATTTATTTTTATAATAATTTTGGAGAGTGTGTGATAGATTTACTGTAGATAAGTTAAAATTAGTAATATTTTCTGAAACTGACGTAATTATCTATTACCTAGATACAGTCCGGAAGTATGCCGGTTTCGTGTTAACAGGTTTCGCAGGTGATTATCTGAAAGACTGTAAAGTAAAAGAGACAGTATTTGGTGTTTAGAAGACTTAAAGGTAAGCTCATAGCTTACCGACACAATTAATTATTTTTAAAGTCGGAAAAGCAATAAAGAAGACTAGACAATGAGTCTGAGCAGGAAGATCATTTTGTGCACAAAACATACCAATGCCTAGCTGACTGTATTTTCCCAAGAAAGAGAGCAATTCTTGGAATTTTTGTATGCAGTGGAGTGTCTAATTAAAGCAGCGTAAGTTCCAAAATATAAATAAAGGGAAGAAGTCGAAAGAAAATGAATGTTTGCTAATCAACAAAATTTAGAATGTCAGAGTCGTAGAGGTACATAACATTAAGGAGGCATGATTGTAGGCCGGCTCAAACAAAGGAAATATCTCATATTGAATAGTGAGAGAAAAGACACTTCCCTCAATAGAAATCTGCTAACGAAAAAAATGTTTCTGAAACACAGCAGTTGGGGAACGATATTATTTCGATCTGAATCGTGAAATTGTGATAAAACCATAAATTAACGTAATGCATTGTAAATGCGTTACTTATAAGGAATATGAAAATTAAGAGAACTGATAAAGTTTGAACTGATGAATAGTTAAAGAAGCTGTCCGGTGAAATACGACTATGAAAACGTCTCACAATAGATGAGACGGTTAGTGAAACATATGACAACGGATTCAGGGTTTGTTAACTCGGTAATGGGAGATGCATCAGAAGGGGAATGTGCATTGTAGTCAAGTATTATCACAGGTAAGAAAGAGCATCCACAATGTTGTATGTAGTACGCAGAAGGGAAAATATATGTATACAGAAGGTAATCAGAAGACTAAAAACTTCAAGAGAGGCGTGTTCTACGAAATTTGAGTTTTTATGCTACTATTATATCGTACCAACAAGCAATTACGATAACGCCATGAGTAACGTATAAAAATACTTCACCTACCAACTAAGTTATTGAGACTTCGCACAAAGTGAAACGCATTATCACTCACAAACGAGTTATTTCCGTTACTGTCATCGATTTCCAACCAGTGAATTCATCGTGAGGAACGAAATGCCCTTCCTGTGAGGACACAGAACCACTGGCAACACACCACTTTGCGTGTTGCCTAACTCAGCTGTCATTTCGCGACTACGGGAATTCCAAAGCTGGTGTTTTTGCCGGTGCACTTGCTGCTCTCACAAGAGGACCCTGGCACGATAGTTCGCGGGCTGCACAGCTGCTCGCTGCTGGCCTAATGCGCCGCCATCTCAGACAAAGCAACCAGAAACTGTGTAAGGCATATGAGGAACAAATCGTAGTTGCACATTATGCTCATAACATTTTTCCGTTCAGTAGTTCAAAACACTTCAGCTACTATGTTGACGGTAACTTACAGTAGAAAACGTTCAGGACAAAAAATTCGTTGATACAGAATATCACTGCAGCCCACAGTAATTACTAATTAATCTCGCACTTCTTTTGTTGAAGAAACAAAACTCGTTTAACATGGAGGAAAAGTGCACTTCGCATACGAACAGCCGCGACACCATCCAGCTGTATTGGCTTTCTTTTTTCGTTGTATCGATCACTGTAAACACTACTCGGGACTGTTTCCATGTTACCTCTTTTGTTTGGATACTGCCACTGTCACTTTAGTTAGTTTTCGAGTCTGGAGATAGGTGTCTCGAAGTCGGCGAACTATGTATCGTAAAAGATGTTCACATATGCGCCCGTACGTTAAAGTGGTGGTGTAGATTTTATTTTTAACTGAAGGCACTGTAACTTTATTTATCTACCCTCGATAGCAGAGAAAGCGGGAATATGTGCTGAAAAGAGCACTGTTTAAAACCATCACATACTTTTTTTCTAAAGTAACAATAATACAGTGCAGTAAACTTTCCGTGTACAATATGTACTTACAAGAGTAAACATCGTACTACAAACTGAGTTGCTTTACACAAGTAAAATTTTACTAAATCGAGAAAACCCTTTTGAAACATTTTTCTCGCATGCATTGTTAAACAGAAATACCATTAAATAGTCCGCCTCCGCAGCGTAGCGGTAGCGTTTCCGCCTGCCACGCCGGAGACCCGGGATTGATTCTCGGCAGGGGACTGGGCGTTGCGTCTCCCTCATCATCACTTTCATCGCCGCCGAAGTGGCGTCAACCAAAGAGGACCTGCAATACTGTGGCCAAACCCCCCCACGTGAGGTCCTGTGAGGCCTGCCGGTCAACAATGCCAAACGATCATTTCCATTTTACCTTTAAGCACAGAAAGAAATATTTCGGACCATTCAGTTTCGAGTTAAATATGTTTCACTGTACGTTCGGACAAATTTTGTTATGCATAACGAGGCGTCTTTTACTAAATCTGAAAATTGGTTTTCTTAAGTAT
Source organism: Schistocerca serialis cubense (assembly GCF_023864345.2). NCBI lineage: Eukaryota > Metazoa > Arthropoda > Insecta > Orthoptera > Acrididae > Schistocerca > Schistocerca serialis. The sequence continues at coordinate 180,506,237 of NC_064641.1, forward strand.
CTTTTGTGAATAAAAGTGTGGACAAAGAAAAGTACTTAATACCGACAACATTGACAATCGACATGGGAACAACACACGTGGTTATGACCTGGGAGATCTGTCTTTCGTACTCTCTCATTGGCTCTGAGCACTATGGGACTCAACTTCTGAGGTCATTAGCCCCCTAGAACTTAGAACTACTTAAACCTAACTAACCTAAAGACATCATACACATCCATGCCCGAGACCGGATTCGAACCTGCGTTCGTAGCGGTCTCGCGGCTCCAGACTGCAGCGCCTAGAACCGCACGGCCACGTACTTTTTCATTGTTCACTTAATGTAGACCTACTAACACGACTGCCACTACACGTAAACATAAGTTTCAAGGAGCCGGAGTCACAGCAAGTGACAATCACAAAATTAATTTTTCAGTTGTTCTAGGTTAAGTGAGCTAATTCCACACAAAGCTGCTGCTTGTTACTTGGATGGTTCAAATGGCTCTGAGCACTATGGGACTTAACATCTATGGTCATAAGTCCCCTAGAACTTAGAACTACTTAAACTTAACTAACCTAAGGACAGCACATAACACCCAGTCATCACGAGGCAGAGAAAATCCCTGACCCCGCCGGAAATCGAACCCGGGCGTGGGAAGCGAGAACGCTACCGCACGACCACGAGCTGCGGACTGTTACTTGGAGGTAAACTGCCGTCAAAAGAGTGATCATTCTCTGACCTAGAGTGATAAGAGTTCCACCACCGCGCTGAACTTTGGGTGCATTGGGAAATATTTTATAAGCATCTCATAACGAATTTTCAAATAACTTTAGCTTATTTGAAATAACGATGTTGATGTGTCAAGACATAATGTGAATGAATTCACACTGAGGTAAATGGCTCGAAGTAGGAATATAATGAAACCATAAAGTCCTCAAAAAATCAAGGGGCATTCTTCATAAGTTTTCCTGGGAAATTTAAGGGAAACTATGATACGTTATGCTGTATTTTTGCTCAGGGGGAAACAATCAGATGAAATGACACAATTTCAAAGACTTTACTGGTCTTATATAGATATGATTTGATGTATATAGACTGAAGCGGCGAGTGAACATTTGTACCAAGGCCGGGAATCGCACCCAGTCTCTTTCTTATGAGGCAGGTGCACCAGCCACTAAGCCACCTTTGCACAGTGGTTCGCACAACTCCACGCATTACCCTGGTATGCCTCCCTCCTCGATCCAAATTCTCACTGCTGTCTCAGTCTGTTCGTGTGTAAGGTGGAGCCGGCCGGTGTGGCCCAGCGCTTCCGTCTGGAACCGCGCGACCGCATCGGTCGCAGGTTCGAATCCTGCCTCGGGCATGGATGTGTGTGCTGTCCTTAGGTTAGTTAGGTTTAAGTAGTTCTAAGTTCTAGGGGACTGATGACCTATGAAGTTCCATAGTGCTCAGAGCCATTTGAACCATTTTGTAAGGTGGAATTTAAAGTAGACTGGGACGGCAGTGAGAATCTAGATTGAGGAGGGAATCAGTGGAGTTGTGTGGACCACTGTGCAAAGGTGGCTTAGTGGCCAGCGTACCTTCCTAGTAAGCAGGAGACCCGGGTTCGACTCCTGGCCTTGGTACAAATTTTCACTCGCCACTTCAGTCTATGTACATGGAATCAATCAGTATCTCCAAACACTAATTTCTCCTAATGAGCCAACATAATAAACTTTACCCTCTGCAAACATTGACCAGCTTGCTACTGTTCAAGATCTGTGATAACGAATTACTTGTTTCTGAGTATTGCATTTGACAGCAGGTGCAGGGGTTATTCGCTTTGGCCAAAGGAATTCATGGGAACCTTGCAGTATGTTTCCCCCGAAGACGGGGAACGGCTGAGGGCACAACACTGGGAATAACGGGGCAGTCCGCTCGCCACTCAGAGCATAAAGTCCTTGGCTTACGAGGGTGGTGGAGACACCCGAGTAAGTCTTGTGGGACCCTCGTGTCACTCAAAGAAGGGCAGGAATTTCTGTGTTCTGTCATATAATACTTTTCGGTGCCCGGCTAGCGCATTTGAGCCTCAAAGGCTTGTCCGCCACCTGGTACTATCTGGAGAGAACTCACTGTTCTTGAAGAGGTCAGGCCTGTTGCTGTGGGAGCAGGACTTGGTGGAGTTCCCGCCTCGTTCGCTTGGCGTGTTGGAAATTCCAACTTGCATAAACAATACTCTGATTCGCAAAATCACTCTTGGTATCAGACGGGAATTTCTGCAACAAACTATGAGAGGAGAGTGTCCTGATTGCCCCTTTACTTGATATATTCAGAGCTGTCAAATTATTTATCATTGCATTTAACACTGAAGTTTTATGCCTCTGGACAGAAGTAAGTACCATTTAACGTTATTCGTGTTTGCTGCCGTGCCGGGGCAAACTGGGAAGTCTGGTGATTAAACACTCTTGAATCGGTCGTCTCAAAGGCGATAGCTGTGGAGCGATCAATCTGCTGTTCTGTACCGGACCATCGCACCGACAACATAGCGCGATCCGCAGATTCTGGGCTGGTGCAGATCTCGTGCTGACCAACATCTTCACGTTCGCCGAAAAGACAAGACATTGCCGACCACCGACGCCGCAGTGCCGTTTGATTCTTTCATTTTAGTTCGAACAACCAGCCACCACATAGTAAAATTATTCGCATCATTGAGGGAATGTGCAGTATGAATCCGTTATCCCACCCTGGACGTCATACTTCTGCTGATTAAGTCCCTCTCATGTTAGAATCGTAGTGTCAATCTGTTGGTTTTCTTGTGTATGAGGACGAACTTCTGTAATAAATCATTAGCTTATTTTGAAAGAATTAGTCCCTTCATCGCATTTTCGTTATCAGTTGCTTTAAAACTACAGCTACTAATTAATTTTATAGCTGTTCCTCACTTTAGGATCTCAGGTTAGGTCCAAATTTCAGACAGCGTGTCTTCATTGTGTTAGGTGTCAGCATTAGGTCTTAAGGGGTGAACTGGAGTCTAGATGGCCTCTGACTCCTTTGACTCCTTTAACCATTTCTAAGTTAAAAAATGGGGAGGGAGAGGGTGTATTGCAAAGCACCAGTCCAGTATGGGTCAAACAGTGGCCGTAGTTTCGGAAGTGTATCCCACTGTAGAGCAAGGACTTTCTTTTACGCCTAGTAATGAGGAGGAGAGGCGAAAAGACACCATATTTTATTTCAAAGAAATTTTTAAAAATTTACCTCGACTCTGCACACAACTTTCTTTATTCCGTAGACATTTAAAGCACTCTGGAAGATTTCTGAAGTGTAATGTGAATGCACTAAGAGATGTACATATATTCAAACACAGCGTTCCCCTGCCTTACTTCGACCATAAGGAGTATTGTACATTGCTTTAACCACTACATAACTAAGAAAATAATGCAATAATTTCTGTTTACTTGAATTTCTCATAACGTACCGTTTCTACAAAAGAAGGAAAGATGTTTGACAAAGAGCGACCATCTTCAAGAATTAGGCCTTTTATTATGTGTGCACGGTGTACTGAATCAATGAAGATACAGTAAGAGGGCAGAGTTTAATTTCTAAACAAGAGACCTAGCAACGAACACCTCCAAAGTGACAGTGTCGTAAGCATACATCGTATAGTGAGCGTAAATCCTCATCGCATTTTACCGAATAATGGCACTGAATAGACTGTGATTATTCTCCCATTAACTTCTTGAATATATATATTAACATGAACAAGATGTTGTAAGTGCACAACAAATTACATTTACACTCTTCTCTAATGCGTGTTCTACGATCTTTCTTTCTAGCCTAAATTCATAAATGCAACAATCTTGTGCTTAAGACTTGGGAACATGAAAGGATAGAAGTATTATTTTTCGGTCACTTGCAAGTGCGAATGATGAAAGGTGTTTCTAAAAATCAAGCAACTAACGAGAACCTCTTCTGGCAGTCGATATAGATCTCATTGACACTGCTTCGTAACAGCTTAAGTTTCATCGAGAAAGCTTAAGAGGAATTGCATCACGACAGTTGTGATACATGAACACGTATCACTGAAGAGTAAAGGATTTCCGTCATCTTAACTTATTATCTCCGGCGAGTAGATTTTTGAAGGTATTATCAGAGCGTTTAATTAATTCGTAATCACAAATTACCGCACTCTGCGCCGAATTTTTTTTTCTTCGTTTCTTTTAATGTGTGATAGGGCGCTGGTAGGTTTGCTGATTCAGAGTGACAATTATTGAACTATATGAAAAAAGAACGTAAATTAGTTACAAACTACGACGTGCACACACATCATTCAGTATGTAAACGACACTACAGGTATTCCGATTTAAGTTATGACACGTTCGGTATGCCTGCAATCATTTATGTGGCGCAGACGAATAGCAAAATTGTGGATGAGCCGCTGAACTTGCGGAACCTCGGTGCTGTCGATGTCTTCCTGAATGATTGTTTTCAGCTCAGCAGTGGTTTTGGCGTTCTTGCTGTACACCTTGTCTTTAATATAACTCCTCAAAAAGGAGTCTCATGTGTTCAGATGCGAAACATGGCGGCCAATCGAGGCTCATGCCACTGGCCTCTTACGCCATAGCCAGAAAGCAGTCCTGAGAGTGCTCCTCCAGGACATTAAATACTGTCCTGCTTGGATGGGGTCGAGCTCCGTCTTGCATGAACCACATCTTATCGAAATCAGGGTCACTTTGGACAATGCAGATGAAATCATCTTCCAAAACCTTCGAGAACCGTTCCCTAAATCGCTCCAGGCAAATGCCGGGATGGTTCCTTTGAAAGGGCACGGCCGACTTCCTTCCCCGTACTTCCCTAATCCGATGAGACCGATGACCTCGTTGTCTGGTCTTCTGCCCCAAAACAACCAATCGTTCGGTAGTCACTGTGCCATCAAGGAGTATCGCATGCCATACAGCCACCCGTTGAGGGTTAAGAGTCTTCTCGATAGCGAAATGCGGATTCTCAGTCCCCCATATACTTCAGTTTTGCTCATTGACGAACCCATCCAAATGACAGTGGTCTTCGTCGCTAAATCAAAAAATGCGTGCGCATACGAATTCCCATCATATCCCACGGCCAACCGTGCAGTTTGAACGACCTAACGCAAACCGTTCAGAAGTTATGACGATTTTATTTCGTGTAGTTCAGTAATTGCACCCTGCATGTGGTTGCGTATACTGAATACTTCCTATTGTATCTCAGAAAAAAGATGTGCTGTTTTAAACACTCTGCTACATTGATTTCAGTAATATCTGTAAGTCTCACAACTACACGCAAAGACAGAATGTCATTGCTTCAGAATTTCTTTAGCGACGGTAGGTGTAATAAATTCAGAGTCTCGGTACTCTTTTTATTTCCGTTAGTGCCTCGTACAAGCAATAACAGACGGAGGACGTTGACAGATACGATGAACAGATTACAGAGCGTGTCAAGATCACAGTAGCAGGTAAGAAAGGAAAGTACAATAATAGCGATGCTGTACCGTAAATTTCCTAACAATATATGTTTCTCATGCGACGCCGCCTTGTATTTCTGCTGATTTAAATATTCACACGGAGCAATAGTTTCCTTGTTTTTAAATAAGTGCCATACACAGAATTTAATAGAAATGATGAGTGATCGTTTGTTTGTTCAATCTTCCGCTATAAATCCGCAGTAGTGTTATTTGAAATCAGATGAGCGGCGCTGTTATTCGGCTTCTTAGCGTGTAACACTGTAACACCGATACATGACTCCACTATCATTTATCAACTCTTGGAAAGAAAATATTAGATTCACACTAGTTCGTGTGTGTTATTGTGTTGCGAAAAATGTTACAGTGACAGATTAGTTACACCGCACTCTTAAACCCAGTGAACAGCTGTTCTGCCGTCGGTTTGTCAAAATATGCGATATGTTATTGTGTTGTGTATGCGGATCAATTTCTCATATCCCGAGAATGGAGTATCAGCTTCACGCTTAAAGCGTTGTTGTCGACTGAGCTGCCTGCGTTAGATACACAATGTTCCGAGCTTCTCAACGAGCAATATTCTCCTTCGGTCGTTATATGTAACCGTGAAATCATGACCTTTGGTGTGAAATGTGTAAATTAGCTTCAGTACCTATGAAAGTAAAACTTCAGCCATTTTGGATTATTAAAAGTCATACACGTGCTTGGAAAAAAATATGATTATCGCCGTTATGTTTCTAGAAGCTCAGTGATATAGTTATCTCAACATATTTGATTACAGTGAAATTTTATTTGCTTATCTTTACATTCGTGGTTGAGTGTATCTGCTGTGTAATAAACGCGGGACGATGTTATTGTTGTAATTGACAATGTTCCGAAACTTATGAGACGGATGTTAGGCTTCATTTTGTTTTTCACATTGTTTTTGACTATTGTTCGTTTGAAGACACGTTTTTCAGGCAGCTGCAAAGCAGATGAGGTACGACTGTGCTGGTTACATTCCAACGTATCGCAGGAACACGGATGTGTCTGGGACAAATATCAAAATATCTATCGCTGTTTTATAATTCGCGTGGTGATCGAATTCTTCATTTCTTGCAATGGAAATAATAGCTTTATGTGTATAGAAAATCATGTTGAGGTCAGTGCACGATACTGCAAGGTAGACGAGAAGCAAGGCGGTTGTTTAGACTTTGTATTTCATAACATTATGCCACGCTAATTTAAGGGGAAGGTGTACTGTGAATACGGCTTTTCAAATCAACTGCCCTCACGCAGCAAAACACATACGATGTTGGCTTCGTATTCAGAGTATTTCAGTTGCCCCTACCGATGTTGTTTATGCAATCAGCAAAGTTAAATGTGGCCTTCAAAAACAGCGCGCAAGATGGTTCAAATGTCTCTGAGTACTATGGGACTCAACTGCTGAGGTCATTAGTCCCCTAGAACTTAGAACTAGTTAAACCTAACTAACCTAAGGACATCACAAACATCCACGCCCGAGGCAGGATTCGAACCTGCGACCGTAGCGGTCTTGCGGTTCCAGACTGCAGCGCCTTTAATCGCATGGCCACTTCGGCCGGCAGCGCGCAAGATTTTAATATTCTCTTGCTCGCTACGCGGAAGCTGTTAGTCCTACAGGAAACATGAACGCGACAAATTTTGTAGGAAATTTAACGTAGTTTTCATATCTTACTGGGATATGTTTTCTTTGGAGGTCACGGTTTTCGATTTGTTCAAGAGAAAAGAACCAAAGTAACCATCAATGCACGTCTACCTCCACATTCATCCCTTCCCAGTCAAGATTTCTAGTATGTTCATCATGCTATATGTTAAAAAGCAATTACATTTTTATGTAGAATTTCAGCGACTTAGATTTGAGCAATTTTTTTTCTTAGTATGAACCTGAGACAGAATTTTCACCATCGGGACAATAAGTTAGGCCTATGCATATGCGCAAACATGAAGTATTGTGGCATGTTGTGGTGTTATAGGTAGAAGCTGGTAGTGCACTAAATACATCCACTTAATACGAAACGCTGGAAATGTTGACTGTGGCAATCTGACAGAATCAAGTTATAGGACGTGTGTTAAAGACCTTCTCGGCTTTTGTATCTATCATAAACTTCTAAATATCTATCGCGTAATTTACCTGTCTGAAAAATGCACTGTGTTGTGTAAGAAGGAAATGATACGAGCAGTACAGTAAAAGTTGGGGCAGTTGTTTAAGAAACGTCTGTTGACGAGTATTAACAATGGTATTAGTGCTAAATGTAGAGGTACATTTACAGTGCAGCGAAGTGGACGTTTTATGTTCGGAAACATAATTTTGTGAAACTTGGGACTCCATGCGTCAAGAGGGAAGTGTACTTTACTATCTATAAGGAGAATGTTTCGAATGTGCACATATTTACTGTCGGAGGTTTAGCAATGCTGATTTATTAGTTACATAATAAAGGCGCTTTCGTTATTGAAGCCAAAAATAGCTACTGCTTATCGGAAAAATGTGAACAATGCATTCTTGATAACATTAGAGATTACTGAAGTTAAATTCGTAAAATATTTCGGTGACCAAACTGGTTTCGACTTTTGCCCCGATAAAGAACTGCTATGTTGCGCCGGCCGCGGTGGTCTAGCGCTTCTGGCGCTGCAGTCCGGAACCGCGGGACTGCTACGGTCGCAGGTTCGAATCCTGCCTCGGGCATGGGTGTGTGTGATGTCCTTAGGTTAGTTAGGTTTAAGTACTTCTAAGTTCTAGGGGACTTATGACCTAAGATGTTGAGTCCCATAGTGCTCAGAGCCATTTGAACCAATTTTGCTATGTTGCCAAGTGGCCGCTTAAATAAGTATTGGTACTTTATTAATCACTACTGCCCAGTTTCAAGCTCGAAACAATGTGGTAGAAACGATGCTGCAATCTAAATGATTTCATTTTCAATAGCACATAGATAATTGGTAGCATAAGGCTGCGTCAAAAGATGTTGTCTTTATTTGTGTGTGTATATCCCACCTATTGACTACCGGCTACTGATAAGAAGAAATCGATTCAGGCAATACAACACCTTACGCAAATATTTTACTGATATCAACGTTATTATTAAACGAAATATGTTCGTTGCTCAGGAGCGTAGCAAGCGTCTGAGCTAGCGGGGAGCAACTGATGTTAATTTTGTGGTGAATCGCGACATAATTTGAGATTTCACGACAGACGTTTATGGGTAAAGTTGCTAGTGATTTAAAACTATATACCACTACGTATCGGAACAGAATACGAGCTCGGTTCGGGAAGATGATTTTGCTAAGGGTGTAGCTGCTGCCTCCCCTCGCTCACCCCAGTCTCCTCTCCCACACTTGACCCACACTGGATACGTCCCTATGGCTGATACTTGCCACAAGTAACAAGGCAAACATGGACGGAAGCATCATTAGCTGTTGTGAGCCACCATACAATCTGTACGGAATGGCACCGTAAAGGACTGTGTCAAGAAAACAAATCATTACTTCGCACTGCTGCATAAAATAGCACGCAAGTATTGCCAACCTGTCTTTTGTACTGCCTACTGAAGTCAACTGCCCTCAAGTAGCAAAACACATACGATGTTGTTTTCGTATTCAGAGTATTTCAGCTGCCCCTACCGATGTTGTTTATGCAATCAGCAAAGTTAAATCTGGCCTTCAAAAACAGCGCGCAAGATTTTAATATTCTCTTGCTCGCTATGCGGAAGCTGTTAGTCCTACAGGAAACATGAACGCGACAAATTTTGTAGGAAATTTAACGTAGTTTTCATATCTTACTGGGATATGTTTTCGTTGGAGGTCACGGTTCTCGATTTGTTTAAGAGAAACGAACCAAAGTAACCTTCAATGCACCTCTACCTCCACATTCATCCCTTCCCAGTCACGATTTCTAGTATGTTTCTCGTGGCATTTCTTCCTATCACTGTACAAAAATTGCTGAGTACACGAACTATCCCCGATGTTCGACCTTTTTTAGTCTGTATTAATTGGGCTGTTAAGCAAGCAACATAGTCGGCTATTTTGTTAACGTTATTAATTTAAACGTGCTCTTGAAGGTAATCAAAGACAAACGACTTTGTAGACATTACGCTAAAACTAATTACGTTGACAGTTCTATCCAAACTTAACCCTTACAATAACAGTAATTTTGGGGTCCGAAGGCCTGACGAGGACAACAATGTAATTCCTTATTTTATGCCGTTAAAATTGACAAAACGTTTATGTAAAATCTACACGAACATTTGTTTTCCAGTTTGTAAGTGCTCGACTAAGCTGATAGCGTAATAAGGTCAGTCGACGAAAAGAAGGTCGAACGTGGAAAACAACTGGTGAATTCGTAAACTTTTGTACAGTGGTAGGAAGGTGTGCTATGAAAAATATACTAGAAACCCTGACGTCTGGGGTCTGAGTGTGGGAGTGGAGGTGCATTTGAAGGTGACTTGTATGTTTTTGTCGGATACTCGAAAACTACGGTCTTTAGCGGAAACGTATCAAAAATGGTTCAAATGGCTCTGAGGACTATGGAACTTAACATCAGAGGTCATCAGTCCCCTAGAACTTAGAACTACGTAAACCTAACTAACCTAAGGACATCACACACATCAATGCCCGAGGCAGGATTCGAACCTGCGACCGTAGCGGTCGCGCGGTTCCAGATTAAAGCGCCTACAACCGCTTGTCAGTGCGGCCGGCGGAAACGTATCCCAGCACGGAATTTAACTACATTAAATTTCTTAGAAAAACGTCGTGTTCATTTTTGTAAGTAGGACTAATATAGACTGTGAGTAGCGAGCGAGACAATATGAAAATGTCGCTCATGGTATTTGAAGGCAAGGTATCACCTTGCTGGCGCAGAAAATGACATCAGTAGGGACAGATGAATTACTCTATATACGGAACAACGTTGATGACTGTTGAATTCAGTATGCGGTACAAAAGACAGATTTATATTAGTGTATGTTTGTGTTGTGGTGTGAATGAATGATTTTTGATTTCTTGCTTTATAGGAGTTGATAATACGATCATGTAGTCCCGAAACAGTTTGTGGTAAGTTAATACGATTCTTCTGGTGCGCAAAGTGTGTTCAATCACAGTCAATAAAACTCTTCTGAGACGGTGACCGCATTGTCAATATGTAAAACTTCCGACGTTTCAGCCACTACTGTAAGTGGGCAAGTAAAGTTAGGCTCTTATACACTGGTGGCAGAGGCTGTTGACGAATTCTGACAGACTATTGAGGATGAGGAGGAGGGGTGTTAGACTTCCACATCCCGAGGAAGGTCGCTTGCAATAGTGGCCGAAACGCCGGAAATTTTACATACTGACAATGGGGTCACACGCCCAGAAGAGTTTTGTTGACTGCGAATGAACACACTTTGTGGATCGCGATCACAATGTAGAACCTTTTTTCTTAAAGGACATCATAGTCGCCGTTGACTGTATAAAATATTTATTATTACGATTGCAATTTTGGCCTTATGGCCATTTTCAAGTAACGGTGCATAAGTTACCTTTTGCAGTGTTACTTGAAAATGGCCATAAGGCCGAAATTAATAATAATAAATATTTTATACAGTCAACGGCGACTATGATGTCCTTTAAGGGGGGTAGCACGTCAAGCGGCCCGACTTGGAGCAAGACAGGCACCACAGGACATTAATTCCCACTGTCTATACTTTTCCAAATAAATTCGTATAACTTTGTCAGAATGACCAGGAAGGATTCAGGATTCACACTCATATGAGTGGAAGTTCAAACACGTAACAGAATAATTTTTTTTTTTTGCTTTTGAAATTTCAGCATTTTTTCACATACTATTGGCTGCATTTGTTGCTATAGGTACACTTTTCTTCATGAGTAAGAGAGATTGTTCGATGAATTTTGCACAGCGCACAAACCATACTTACAGGTATAGGAAACTATAGAATTTATTTAAATTATGAAAAAATGAATGAACTGTTGCATTTTAAGCTTCATGTTTAGAAAAAATAACTCAACTCTTATAGCTAATTACCTCAATTTTTACCACAGTTTTTAATAGATTTGGAAAATTCTAGAGTTTCATACACCTGTAAGTATGGTTTGTATGCTGTGCAAAATTCATCGATCAATCTCTCTTACTCATGAAGAAAAGTGTATCTATAGCAACAAATGCAGCCAATAGTAAGTGCAAAAATACTGAACTTTCAAAAACAAAAAAAAATTATTCTGTTACGTGTTTGAACTTCCACTCATATGAGTGTGAATCCCGAATCCTTCCTGGTCGTTCTGACAAAGTTATACGAATTTATTTGTAAAAGTATTGACAGTGGGAATTAAAATGTCCTGTGGTGCCTGTCTTGCTCCAAGTCGGGCCGCTTCACGTCCTACGCCCCTTAAGACATATTATATGACTGTGAATCCCAACCATGAGAAGTAGACATTTTTGTTGTTCCAAGATGGCCGCTTTCAACAAGCTTATACTTCCACAGAGTCAGAATTTTGTTGACTATGAATGAATACACTTTGTGCACCGCGGTCGCAATGTAGACATTTTTGTTGTTACGAAATAAATCTCTGGAGAACAGCCTTGTATGAGTGTGCATAGGACACAATATTTCGGCAATCAAGTGTTCAAATGCGTGTGAAATCTTATGGGACTTAAGTGCTAAGGTCATCAATCACTAAGCTTACACACTAATTAACGTAAATTAACCTAAGAAGGGAGGACTAGAACCTCCGCCGCGACCAGCCGCACAGTCCAAGAGTGCAGCGCCTTAGACCGGTCGTTTCGGCAATCGACCACGTTGCCATCATCAGGTGCACTGATGTACTGACCAGCGGTGGGCCCACCGCCCACCAGGTGCACTGATTTTGGCAACGTGGTCGATTGCTGAAATATTGTGTCCTATGCACACTCATACCGGGCTGTACACCCCAGATTTATTTCGTCATAAAATACGCCTCGAGAAATTGAAGAGTCACATTTTTGTTGTTCCAAGATGGCCGCTTTACTGCCACCATATAAACTTATGGAAACTCATATAAGGTTTGCCACGTTTATTGACTGTGACTATTGCCATGGAGGGTGGTGTTAAATAAATTACACATTTTAGACGACTAGTGCATAATGAACCCTGTGATGGGGACATCAATGTTGTTTCAAAAGGCGCGGTGTAGCTGTGGACAGACTGGGCGCGGGCAGGTGTCTGGGGACCACCTGTTGGTACTCACGGTGGTGTTGGTGCTGGTGGTGCTGGGCCGGTGCTGCTGCTGCTGGTGCTGCGCCCTCACCGCGGGCGACGACGACGACTGCTCGTCGGCCGCGGGGGTGGCGCCGTTGCCGTTGGCGGCGCCGTCCACCGCCGTGTCCGCCTCCGCCGTCGCGGCCGAGGCGGCGAGCCGCGTCTCCGGCGGGCCGCCGCCGTTGCCGACGCTGATCTCGAGGTAGGAGTGCGCCCGCAGGTGCGACTGGGCGCGCCGCTCCTCCAGCACGATCTTGCGCGCCGCGCGGAAGATCTTGTAGTAGACGACGATCATGACGCTGAGCGGGATGTAGAAGGAGCCGAGCGTAGCGTAGATCTGGTAGGCGAAGTTCTGGCACACCTGGCACTGCGGCAGGCCGTGCGGGTCCTCGTGCTCGTTGCCGAGGATGAGCAGCGGCGGCAGGCTGATGCAGGCTGCGCCCAGCCACACCAGCGCCACGCTCGCCACCATGCGGCGCGGCGTCCGCCGCACGCCGTACTCGAGCGGCTTCGTGATGGCGTAGTAGCGGTCCACGCTGATCATGCACAGGTTGAGGATGGACGCGGTGCACGAGAGCACGTCGAACGAGACCCACAGGTCGCAGGCGACGGGGCCGAAGCTCCACACGCCGAAGATCTCCGACAGCAGCGCCATCGGCATCACGAGCAGCGCGACGCACAGGTCGGAGACGGCCAGCGAGACGAGCAGGTAGTTGCAGGGGCGGCGCAGCTTGCGCACCAGGCACACGGCCACGCAGACGAGCACGTTGCCCACGACGGTGCCGACGATGACGCAGAGCAGCACGAGCGCGATGAGCACCGCCTCGGCCGGCGTGTAGGGCGAGCGCGGGCCCGGGAACCACCACTCGTCGGGCGGCGGGCCGCCGCCGACGCCGCCGCCGCCGCCGCTGCCCGCGCTGCTCGCGTTGGCGCTCGAGTTGCTGGAGGCGGCGCCGGCGCCGGAGGCGGCTGCTGCTGCTGCGGCGGCGGCGGCGGCGGCGGCGGCTGCGGTAGCGGCGGCCACGCCGGCGGGCGCCTCCATGCGACCACGCTCACTCGCGCCGCCGGGCCTCCCTCACCATGCCCCCGACACCCGCTCCCCTCGTCTATGGTCGCAGGTGAGACGTCAAACACTGCTAGGTTCCGACCGCCTTCCACTGCTTTTCACAACTTCACTGCTCTCGTACGCGCTCCCCTCGTCTATGGTCGCAGGTGAAACGTCAAACACTGCTAGGTTCCGACCGCCTTCCACTGCTTTTCACACCTTCACTGCTCTCGTACGCGAAATCGACGATTCTCCAACAGCTGTCTCTCAATCACCACTATGTTCCAGGCCTCACACTTTGTATCACTACACGAAACTTCTCGTAAGCTAAATCGTCGTGCAGTTGTCCTTCACAAGTGTCTGTGGGCACCAAATGGTTCCAGTAGTCTTACACTATGGATCACTCGGAAAATCACCGATTCTCTGTTAACTACCACGTAGAAGCATCTTCAGCGACCAAATGACCACAATAGCCTCACAGTCCGTATCTTTTCCGGCACGTTTTATGTGATATATCGCCGTTTGCACCACCACTGCGGCTCAAAAGAAATCACACCCACTTAATAGTTGCAATATTGCCATATCACTCTTATCCGGCACTAGTGATAAGCAAAATTACTGATTGGTTCCGACAGCCTTCCACTGCTTATCACTCCTACACTGCTCTCGTACGCGAAATCGACGATTCTCCAACAGCTATCTTTCAATCACCACTATGTTCCGGTCCTCACACTTTGTATCACTACCCGAAACTTCTCGCAAGTTATATCGCCCTGCAGCTATCCTCCACAAGTATCTTTGGACACAAAATGTGTCCAATAGTCTTCCACTGTGGATCACTCCTTTATCGAACGTGTCATTCGCAACATCGCCGAGTGTCTGTTAACTACCTTATAGAAGCATCTTCAGCGACCAAATGACCACAATAGCCTCACAGTCCGTATCTTTTCCGGCGCGTTTTATGTGATATATCGCCGTTTGTACCACCACTGCCGCTCAAACGAAACCACACCCACTTAACGGTTGCAATATTGCCGTATGTATCTCTCTTATCCGGCACTAGTGATAAGCAAAATTACTGATTGTCTCACTGCTATCCAGTGGAACCTTCTTCAGTCACTACACTGTGAAACGGTGTTATTTAAATGTTAATCTTCACTGTTTTTACTGTGCGGACGTCGTTCACTCGATCCTGAATTCATACTCGAGATATTTCGGTCCTGTTTACAGCAATGTACATGTATATTGTGATCGATGAATCGTCTCCTATTGTTCTACACAATTTTGTACACTAAACGTCGGCCAACAGGTGTCTCCAATAGTCTCACACAGTGTAGCAAACTTATTGTCCACTATTTATTGTCAAAACTACACAGCTTTGATAAGGAGGACGTCTTTCAGTTCTTAAATGTCTTTCCGCTACAACAGTGGATTTCTTCTGTGGGACTGAACTGGTTAGAACTCTAATCAATGCTCCTAACAGCATCCATCACTTCTCTCATCTCTCCAATAGACTCAAAAATAACCGTTACCAACTGTTTACAAAACTGTTGTGTACTACTTATCTACAAATGTCTCACCTTTCGGGCTGACAAGCTGCAATCTCATATTTCAGAACTCATCCGCTTCCTTCTTCTGCTTATGTGGAAACGAAAGTGTTTTCTTTAATACGGACAGAAACTACCAGTCTACCTTACTAATGTGTTCCCTATAGCACCTGTTTCACTATATAAGACGCACAGCAATTGCACCAACACTGTCGCTCAACGTGGCAGCTGCATATTTATCACATACGTCATGTTCACTACCAATGTGAACGATATCAGTCTTACCTGTTTGCCACAGACTCGTCAAGAGAAGAGACTTTACCGCGTGATGTTTATTATACACAAGCACAACCAAATTCGTAGTGAACTGTGTTATTTACAGGTTACTAACGATTTTAAACCTAAATTTATTCAGTAACAACTCTATAGTCGAATTTGTTTTCACAGTATCTTACACTGAGAAGAATACTTCAAAATATCCAAACTATGTTACGGATAACTGAACTGGCATCTCATAAGGCGCCAGCACGACGTGATTTAAATGTGGTGTACTATTTCATTCCTCAAGATTATTCCTCAGCACCATTCCACGTACGTCTCTTGATATTTCATAATATATCACACTCTTAGGTCTTTCTGTTGATATTTAACAGTTGCATAAGACAATTAAAATTAGTATGAATGTGTATCTTCAGTATCATACTAGTGTACGCCTGGTGTGTGTTTCATGTATACACGAACTTCTTTTTCCGAGCACAATGGAGGCCGCTAACGGATCCGTTCATTAATCAGTGAAGCTTCGCGTCTGAGTCGGTACACCCCACTGAGTTTTTTGAACGATGTAGTTGTCTAACGATGCTAAACAGATTTAGAAATGTTACGCTTTGGAAGGCTATCAGACGTGTTCGGCAGAAACGAACAAGCATGACAGAATTACTATAAATCTCTATTAGTAATTGAAAAAATATTTGGCCCAGTAAGCGTAAATTTGTAGCAATGTACTTGCTTTTGATAATAAAATATTTTAGTCTACAATATTATTTACACACGGAGTAAGGATTCAGTGGGAATCTTGACAGCACTGCCAAAAAGTCACCTCTCTGTCGTTTCCGCAAATGAGTTATCTATACTGTATCTCCTGACTTCTCCACTGTAGTAGTATTTGTATGGTGTTGCCTTATCGCAACGACGTATAGGTAGATGCCTGTTTGGACGTCTGTAGCTCTCAAGATAACGGTTTTGGATCGTGACTTGTCACGACTGCTGTCGCAGTATTGTCTACGTTGTGGCACTTTAGCTGGGCGTGGGTACGCCACCACCGGTGGCAATCAGTACATTCCGGGACATCGCTATCTGCTTGCCTGCGCAAGCGTGCCTACAGGATGGGCGGGTCGCAAAAAATGCTAAGAGCTCGCCTGTCTCGATGATGACGTCGCGGCTGAGATATGCCTCGTCACGGCCGTTTATTGCTGAGCTCGACTCCGACCTTTCTTGTCTGTTTTTTATTTGTCTCTGTCGCTGCACGTCAAGGAATGACCCTTAGGCAAGTCCTAGGTACGCACTCTGTCCTTCGGTGGAAATTGAAGTGTCTCGTGCCTGTCGCTTCACAAGCCACGGTATTCTCTTTGCTCGAGTCTCACTGGCCCGGGAAGAACTTCTAGTAGCGTACGACCATCGAAGGAGACTACATGCCAAGCATTATAGTCATTGAGTTTGTAAAGCGATTATCGAACTGAAAGTATCCCTTTTATTTTGCTTCTCGTCGATAAATCAGTCTCTCGCTGTAATTAATGTTTACAGGAGTCGAGTATCAACCTACAGGGCTTCCGAAAGGTTTAGACAGTTGCTGAAGAGCATTGAGTAGCTCCAGAAAGGCGCTCCTGGAAAGAAAAGTGTTTTATAGTGTTTTGGAGAGGCTTTCTTTAATCTTTCTAACACTCGAATTGACAGGCTGTAGAACTACAACACCGATCTTGACTGGAACTTAATGAACACAGATTTCCTTTGTGAACTGATTATTGGGTAAGTTTCTCGTGACAGGATTTGTAGGCAATAATACTGGGTAACTTTAAGCGGCCGAGCTCGAAGCTGTTGTGGGTGGATGTAGCGTTTACCAAATTAGCCATCACATTACTGTGACTTTGTTTTCACAAAATCTTGGCACAGTGTATATTGATATTGTTATCATCCAAACGTCATAACTTGCTACTTGGTAGACGTCAATGCGATTGCGGCAACACATTCACAATACGTGGGGCAGGCGAAATAACTCTAGAGACACTGCAAGAGATTACCTGATACCGACAATATATTATAGTCATATTTCGGCCTTGTATAACCGTCCTCTTTGGTAGTCTCGGGCAATTCTTAGGATCTTCGAGCGTCGAGGAAACGAAAGGGTGGTATCCGTAACAGGGCGAGTTGTCAGACGGCCGGCAGTGGAAGAAATTGACGTCACTGACTGATTTAAATCGGCTGTCACCAGCGTCACACGAGAGAGAGAGAGAGAGAAAAAAAAAAGAATAACGAAGCACGCGCGCGAGTCCGGTGGCGGACGCCTGTAGTGGAACCAGCTAGCCGCCCGGCAAGCCGGTGGACGCGCCGTCGGCGGCCCGGCCGTCGCGCTGCGCTGCCCGGCAGGTACGCGCTCGCGCCCTCACTCGCTCACGTTCGTGCTGTCGGGTCGCGTCGCGGCGCTGTGTGACGCGGACGCGGCGGCTGCCCGGCGCACACTGGCCGCCCCGGAGGCCGGCGCCGCGGCCGCGCCGTCTGCGCATGCGTGCTGCCGCTGCCACCCGCCGCTCCGGCCCAGCTCCGGCGACCGCGTGCCACAGCCGGGCCGCGTCACCACGGCACACTGTGTCACCACTGAGAAGGCGGCGACCCTAGGTAGCAAATATGCTTTGTACACGGTCTATCACACAACAAAAGTTACGAACCGATCTACGTAAATAAAAATATAAATATTCTTTTGTTCATTCAAAATCATGTACCGGAACCTCCGACATATATACATATGGTGAGTCACCTAACGTTACCGCTGGATATATTTCGTAAACCACATCAAATACTGACGTACAGATTTCACAGACCGAACGTGAGGAGAGGGGCTAGTGTAATTGTTTAATACAAACCATACAAAAATGCACGGAAGTATGATTTTTAACACGAACCTATGTTTTTTTTAAATGGAACCACGTTAGTTTTGTTAGCACATATGAACATATACACAAATACGTAATCAGTGCCATTTGTTGCAATGTAAAATGTTAATTACATCCAGAGATATTGTAACCTAAAGTTGACGCTTGAAACCTCCGACGTTCAGTTGCGTGTTGTAACAAACACGGGCCACGGTCGGCGAGTAGCATCTGCAGGGACATGTTTACGACGACGACCGTGTTTACGAGTGTGGCTGTAGTGCACTGTTGTGGTTTGGTCTAGCTGTCGCAGTGTCCGCATATAGCGCTTGCTGCTATTGTTATTCTGCATTCGTCTCCGCAGGCAGACCAACTGTAGTACACCGTGTTACCAGACGTCTGTGATAGTGTAGTGTTGTAGGAACTCTGACCATGGTGTATTCGAACTCTGAAAAGGCGGAGATGATACTCATCTATGGCGAGTGTCGAGGAATGCAGCTGAAGCCTGCAGGGTATATGCAGAACGGTACCCGGACAGAGAGCATCCAACGTGCCGCACATTGCAAAACATCAACCGCCAACTGCATGCAACAGGTATGGTATTAGCACGCAAACGGATCCGTAACAGGCCAGTCACAGGAGAAGCGGGTCCAGTTGGTGTGTTAGCTGCTGTTGCCATGAACCCACACATGAGTACACGGTTCATTGCGAGAGCCGGTGGACTGAGTCAAAGTAGTGTCATGCGCATACTGCATCGTCACCGCTTTCACCCGTTTCATGTGTCGCTACATCAGCAATTACATGGTGATGACTTTAATCATCGAGTGCAATTCTGTCAATGGGCATTAACAGAGAATGCGTTGCAGTTCTACCTGTGTACCGATGAAGCGGTGGTGGTGGTGGTGGTTTTTGGGGGAAGGAGACCAGACAGCGAGGTCATCGGTCTCATCGGATTAGGGAAGGATGGGGAAGGAAGTCGGCCGTGCCCTTTGAAAGGAACCATCCCGGCATTTTCCTGGAGCGATTTAGGGAAATCACGGAAAACCTAAATCAGGATGGCCGGACGCGGGATTGAACCGTCGTCCTCCCGAATGCGAGTCCAGTGTCTAACCACTGCGCCACCTCGCTCGGTTCGATGAAGCGGGTTTCACAAACCACGGGGCAGTGAATCTACGGAACATGCATTACTGGTCCGTCGACAACCCTCTCTCACCCAGATAGGTAGAGCGACAGCGACCGTGGACTGTAAATGTATGGTACGGAATCATTGGCGACGACCTCATTGGTCCTCACTTCATTGCAGGGGCCCAAACAGCTGCCACATACATCGCGTTTCTACAGAATGATCTGCCCACGTTGCTCAAAAATGTCCCACTGGAAATGCGTCGACGTATGTGGTATCAGCATGATGGTGCACCTGCACATTCCGCAATTAACACTAGGCTGAGCCTTGACAGGATGTTCGACGGGCGTTTCATAGGACGTGGAGGACGCATAAATTGGCCAGCCCGTTCTCCTGATCTTACACATCTGGACTTCTTTCTGTGGGGTACGTTAAAGGAGAATGTGTACCGTGATGTGCCTACAACACCAGAGGATATGAAACAACGTATTGTGGCAGCCTGCGGCGACATTACACCAGATGTACTGCGGCGTGTACGACATTCATTACGCCAGAGATTGCAATTGTGTGCAGCAAATGATGGCCACCTCATTGAACATCTATTGGCCTGACATGTCGGGACACACTCTATTCCACTCCGTAATTGAAAACGGAAACCACGTGTGTACGTGTACCTCACCCCTCATGGTAATGTACATGTGCGTCAGTGAAAAAGACCAATAAAAAGGTGTTAGCATGTGGACGTAATGTGCTGTTCCAGTCTCTTCTGTACCTAAGGTCCATCACCGTTCCCTTTGGGTCCCTACGTAATTCGGTGCTCTCCGATACACACGATCGAACAGCGGAGGAGTGGTACTCAAGCGTCAACTTTAGGTTACAATATCTCTGGATGTAATTAACATTTTACAATGCAGCAAACGGCACTGATTACGTATTTGTTTATATGTTCAGATGTGCTAACAAAACTAACGGGGATCCATTTAAAAAAAACGTAGGTTTGTGTTAAAAAACATACTTTTGTGCATTTTTGTATGGTTTGTATTAACCAATTACACTAGTCCCTCTCCTCACGTTCGGTCTGTGGAATTTGATGTGGTTTACGAAATATATCCAGCGGTAATGTTAGGTGACTCACCATGTATATATACAGGGTGCTACAAAAAGGTACTGCCAAAATTTCAGGAAACATTCCTCACACACAAATAAAGAAAAGATGTTATGTGGACATGTGTCCGGAAACGCTTGATTTCCATTTTAGAGCTCATTTTAGTTTCGTCAGTATGTACTGTACTTCTTCGATTCACCGCCAGTTGGCCCAATTGAAGGAAGGTAATGTTGACTTCGGTGCTTGTGTTGACATGCGACTCATTGCTCTCCAGTACTAGCATCAAGCACATCAGTACGTAGCATCAACAGGTTAGTGTTCGTCACGAATGTGGTTTTGCAGTCAGTGCAATGTTTACAAATTCGGATTTGGCAGATGCCCATTTGATGTACGGATTAGTACGGGGCAATAGCCGTGGCGCGGTGCGTTTGTCTCGAGACAGATTTCCAGAACGAAGGTGTCCCGGCAGGAAGACGTTCGAAGCAATTGATCGGCATCTTAGGGAGCACGGAACATTCCAGCCTATGATTCGCGACTGGGGAAGACCTAGAACGACGAGGACACCTGCAATCGACGAGGCAATTCTTCGTGCAGTGACGATAACCCTAATGTCAGCGTCAGCGTCAGAGAAGTTGCTGCTGTACAAGGTAACGTTGACCACGTTAGTGTATGGAAAGTGCTACGGAAGAACCAGTTGTTTCCGTACCATGTACAGCGCGTGCAGGCACTCTCAGCAGCTGATTGGCCTCCACGGGTACTCTTCTGCGAATGGTTCATCCAACACTGTGTCAATCCTCATTTCAGTGCAGATGTTCTCTATACAGATGAGGCTTCATTCCAACATGATCAGATTGTAAATTTTCACAATCAACATGTATGGGCTGACGAGAATCCGCACGCAATTGTGTAATCACGTGATCAACACAGATTTTTTGTGAACGTTTGTGCAGGCATTATTGGTGATGTCTTGATTGTGCCCCATGTTCTTCCACCTACGCTCAATGGAGCACGTTATCATGATTTCATACGGGATACTCTACCTATGCTGCTAGAACATGTGCCTTTACAAGTACGACACAACATGTGGTTCCTGCACGATGGAGCTCCTGCACATTTCAGTCGAAGTGTTCGTATGCTTCTCAACAACAGATTCGGTGACCGATGGATTGGTAGAGGCGGACCAATTCCATGGCCTCCACGCTCTCCTAACCTCAACCATCTTGACTTTCATTTATGAAGGCTATTGTCTACGCAACCCCGGTACCAAATGTAGAGACTGTTCGTCCTCGTATTGTGGACGGCTGTGATACAATACGCCATTCTCCAGGGCTGCATCAGCGCATCAGGGTTTACGTGCGACGGAGGGTGGATGCATGTATCTTCGCTAACGGAGGACATTTTGAACATTTCCTGTAACAAAGTGTTTGAAGTCACGCTGGTACGTTCTGTTGCTGTGTGTTTCCATTCCATGATTAATGTGATTTGAAAAGAAGTAATAAAATGAGCTCTAACATGGAAAGTAAGCGTTTCCGGACACATGTACACGTAACATATTTTCTTTCTTTGTGTGTGAGGAATTTTTCCTGAAAGTTGGGCCGTACCTTATATATATATATATATATATATATATATATATATATATATATATATATATATATATATATATGATCAAAAAGTCAGTATAATCTTGAAAACTGGATAAATCACGGAATAATGTAGATAGAGATGTACAAATTGACACAAATGCATGGAAAGACATGGGGTTTTATTAGAACCAAAAAACACAAAGTTTAATAAACGTCCGACAGATGGGGCGTCATCTGATCAGAACAGCAATAATTAGCATAAGAAAGTAAGACAAAGCAAAGATGATGTTCTCTACAGGAAATGCTCAATATGTCCACCATCATTCCTCAACAATAGCTGTAGTCGAGGAATAATGTTGTGAACAGCACTGTAAAGCACGTCCGGAGTTATGGTGAGGCACTGGCGTCGGATGCTGTCTTTCAGCATCCCTAGAGATTGCGGTCGATCACGATACACTTACGACATCAGGTAACCCCAAGCCAATAATCGCACGGGCCAAGATCTGGGGGACCTGGGAGGCCAAGCACGACGAAAGTGGCGGCTGAGCATACGATCATCACCAAACGACGCGCGCAAGAGAGCTTTCACGCGTCTAGCAATATGAGGTAGAGCGCCATCCTGCATAAACATCGTACGTTCCAGCAGGTGTTTATCAGCCAGGCTGGGGATGATGCGAATCTGTAACACATCGGCATACCTCTCACCCGTCACGGTAGCAGTTACAAAACCAGAATCACGCATTTCCTCGAAGAAAAAAGGCCCGATAACGGTAGATGTGGTAAATCCAACCCATGCCGTGAGTTTCTCGTCGTGTAATGGATTTTCCACGACAGTTCTAGGGTTTTCGGTAGCCCAAATTCTGCAGTTGTGGGCGTTGACAGACCCTCAGAGCGTGAAATGAGCTTCGTCGGTCCATAAAACGTTACTCAATCAATCGTCATCTTCCGCCATCTTTTGAAACGCCCACACCGCAAATGCCCTCCGCTTCACAAAATCACCAGGTAACAATTCAAGATGCCGATGGATTTGGCACGGATAGCATCGGAGGATACGCCTCAGTGCCAACCAAACAGTAGTGTGTGGAATGCCGGTGCGACGTGCGACTGCACGAGCGCTGACTTCCAAGTGTATAGATGAACCCGCTACAGTCTCCATTTCATCCTGCCATGTCTCAGCAGCATTACGCCTTGTGCTCGGTCGGCCAGTACGGGGTCTATCATCTAAACATCCCGTGGCGTCTAACTTCGAAATCATTCTCGCCACAGCTGCATTTGCCAACTGACCTTTACCCGTTCGAATCCCTTTCCTATGGCGATAGGATCGTAACGCTGAACTAGCACATTTCCCATTCTGATAATACAGCTTCACTAAAAGCACCTTTTCAGGTAACGTCAACATGCTGCGACTCCTGGCGCATCTGATTCTCTCTCTCTTTTTCTTCTTTATTGTGATGTCATTCCCCTGCCCATATGGGCAATTAAAACAAGAATAAAATGTTACAATCATAAGGCGTTAAAAAAGGGGAACATAAAACATGAGAGAAAAAGGAGGTAAAATACACTGACATGGAGATGTTCATGGGGGACAGTTAAAAGAGTCACCGGAGAAGTAAAAAAACACAGTTGGCGATTCTTAAAACACAGAGAAGACACTTAATGCACATGCACAGGTTGAAAGTCGGCCACAGTATTGAAAACACTCCAGAACAACACACTTAAAACCCACTTGGAGCACACACGACGAAGAATAAAACTGCCAGGTGGGACCTGCCGAGGGAAAGGTCAGAGAGGATGGAAAAGGAGGGGAGAGCAACGGGCAACAGGGGAAGTGGCGGGATGAAGAGAGTAGGGGCGTCAGCGGGGACACTAATAGGCAGGAGACACGTGGGGTGGGAGATGAAGAGGGAAGACAAGGCAGGAGGGGGAGCAGAGACAATGAAAGGGGGCACAAGAGAGGGAGGGGGAATAGGAGGGGGAAGCCTCTCAGGAGGAAGGAGGGGAGGAGAGGGAGCCCTGAGGAGGATGCAGGAAGATGGGGTTAGAGTTGGTAGGAAGGGTAGATGTCAGGGAAAAGCTAATCATCCGGGAGGGATAGATGGTGGAAGTTGCATTGGGAAAGGAGATGGAGGGTGTGGAGATGGAAAGAGGGTGGGACACAACGGTAAAGGTGCGGCAACTGGTTGGGGATGGAGAGGAAGGGAGACACCAGGGGGTGAGGGGGATCAAGGAAAAGGAGAAGGTGGGGGAAGGGGATGAGGTCGTAGAGGATGCACATGGGGGATGGAAGGCAGGTGCGGAAGGCGAGGCAGAGTGCATGGCATTCGTGGATTTGGAGAGCTTTATAGAACCAGGGAGGGGCGGAAATCCAAGCTACACTGGCATAACAGAGGATGGGGCGGATCAAGGATTTGTGGGTGTGAAGGATGGTGTAAGGATGTAGACCACACGTCCGGCGGGACAGGAGTTTCAGGAGGCGGAGGTGGTTGTGTGCTTTGTTTTGGATGGTAAGGAGATGGGGAGTCCAGGCTAGGTGGCGGTCGAGTGTGAGTCCAAGGTATTTGAGGGTAGGAATGAGGTGATGGGACGGCCATAAATGGTGAGGTAAAAATCATGGAGGTGGAAGGAGTGGGTGGTGCAGCCTATGACGATCGCCTGGGTCTTGGAGGGATTGATACGGAGGAACCACTGGTTGCACAAAGCTGTGAATTGGTCAAGGTGGGTTTGTAGGGTACGTTGGGACTGTGGAAGGGGAGGATAAAGGGCTAGGAAGGCGGTGTCATCAGCAAACTGGAGAAGATGAACAGGTGGGGGAGGTTTGGGCATATCAGCAGTGTACAGGAGTTAGAGGAGAGGGGAAAGAACAGAACCTTGGGGTAGGCCAGCAGAGGGATAGAATGTACGGGAGTTGGAATTGTGGATAGTCACATAGGAGGGACGATGGGAAAGGAAGGATGCAACGTGACGGATGAAGTTGATGGGAGAGCATAGGTCTGGAGTTTGAAGAGGAGCCCGGGATGCCAGACATGGTCATAGGCATTCTGGAGATCAAGGGAAACAAGGATAACGGAGCGACGGGAGTGAAGTAGGAGGGAAAGAAGATTTGTAAGGTTAAGGAGCTGGTCGGCGGCAGAGAAGGAAGGTCAGAAGCCACATTGGGTAAGGGGAAGGAGGTGGTGCTGGTTAAGGTGGCAGTGAATACGGTGAGAGAGGATGGCCTCGAAGACCTTACTGGTGAGGCAGATGGGACGATAGGAACAGGTATCAGAGGGGGTTTATTAGGGTTAGGGAACAGCAGGACACAGGAAGTCTTCCACAGGTCAGAGTAAAATCCGATGGAGAGGAGGACATTGTACAGGGTAGCAAGGACAGACTGGAAGGATGGGGGGGGGGGGATTCCTTGAGGTGGCGGTAGGTGATGCCATCATGACCAGGGGTGGTGTGTGGAGTGGAGTGTAATCTCTTGTGTGGTGATGGGAGTGTTGATGTCTGAGAGGGGTAACCAATCGAAGTACTGGAAGCTAAGGGCGAGTGGGATGACAGAGGTGTCAGTGCGGTCACGAATGGTGGGGAAGAGGGAGTAATCAAAATGGGGATCGTCAGGAATGGAGAAGAACTCAGATAGGTGGGAAGCAAAATGGTTAGCCTTACTGAGGTTGTCAGGAAAGGGTCAATCATCATGGAGGATGGGGTAATGTGGGGTGGGATGGCTACCAGTAAGGTGGTGGAAGGCTGACCAGTACTTGGAGAAGTTGACAGGGAGGGTGGAGTTGAGGTGCGTGCATGTCTGGTGCCGTCCCGCCATTTCTTTGCTGTATGGAGGTTCTGGATGTGTCGCCGTAGTTGCTGGTGGCGGATGAGAGTATCTCGGTCACGGGTGTGGAGGAAGGAGCGGTAGAGCCTGTGGGATTCATTCAGAAGACGGACGGCCTGTGGAGGAAGTGTAGGTTGGTGAGGGTGGATGAGTTTGGTAGGGACATGAGCCTCCACAGCGTCAGTGGTGGTCTTCTGAAGGAAGGAAGAGGCATGGGTGATTTCAGAAGGGTGGTGAAAGGTGACGGGGTGGCTTTCGACCTGTAAGGCAATGGATTACCAGTAGGCATCCCAAATGACACAATGGTAGTCATGGACAGACTTTGGAGGGGCAGCTGGGCCGGTGGCTGCAGGGGCGGGTCAGGTAGACGAGATGGTGAGAAGGACAGGGAGATGGTCACTACCAAAGGGATCAAGGACATCAATGGTGATGTGACCAAGGAGGTTGGGGGAAGCAGTGAAAGGTGACGGGGTGGCTTTCGACCTGTAAGGCAATGGATTCCCAGTAGGCATCCCAATTGACACAATGGTAGTCATGGACAGACTTTGGAGGGGCAGCTGGGCCGGTGGCTGCAGGGGCGGGTCAGGTAGACGAGATGGTGAGAAGGACAGGGAGATGGTCACTACCAAAGGGATCAAGGACATCAATGGTGATGTGACCAAGGAGGTTGGGGGAAGCGATAACATTGGGGGTGGAGATACTTTCAAGATGGGTGTGCTGTGGGAGAGGAACAAGGTCACCATGGAGGATGGCAAGGAACTGATGCCACTGCCGAAGGGTGGCAGGGTCATGGCAGTGGATGTTGAGGTCAGTGGCGATCACATAGGTGGAGAAGGTATGGTGAACATGGGAAATGAAGTCAAAGGGGAGAGGAGCGACGGGGCAGATATAGATAGTGGCACAGGTGGTGGTGAGGGAGGGAAAAAATAGGCTGAGGAGAAAGCAGTCGGGTCATTGAGGAGGGGTTGTGGGCAGACACGGAGATGCTAGAGGTGGCCTATAGCGACCCTACCTCGGGCTAGGGGAAGCGGATTGTCAGTGTGGTGAAGGAGAGAGGGGGAGGTGCGGACAACATGGTGGGGTTGGAGGAAGGTTTCATTAAGCTTGAAGGAGTCAACCTGGTGAAGGGTATGCATGAAGAGGTATTTGTTTGCAGGGAGGGAGCAAATGTTGAGGTAGAGGAGACGATACTGGTGAGGCGCCAGGAGGATGGAGGTGGGAAGGGAGGAGGAAGAGGAGAGAGGGGCTTAAATGAGGGTGTCGAGGTGGGTGAAGGTAAGGTGGGCCTGGTTGTGGGAGTAGGTGGTGATGGTGGAAAACACAGTGGGCGGCAAGGGAAATCTACTGGAGTGTGTGGGGGCGCCGGAAGGGGTGGATGTTCTGCAGGACGATGGCAAGGAACAGGTTGATGTCTTCTACTTTAGGGGGAGGGCAGAGGGCATTGTTAGGGTGGATGGGTGGGTCAATGGGGTGAATGGGGGAGTGATTTCAGGGTTGGTGGGAGGCGGTTTGGCTTTGCATTAGGAGGAATAGGTGGGGTGAGGTTCATTGCAGGTGTTGCATGAAGGGGGGGAAGCAAGGTTGGGACACTGTTTAAGGAAGTGCGAGGCTTTACAATGGGGGCAGTTTTGGGTGAGGTAGTCATTGTACAGGAGACAGCACTGGCAGCAGTAGGACTGAGAAGAGGAACAGGACGGGTCAACAGGGTGGCGGCAGTTGAAAAGGAGGCGGACTCTGTAAATATACACATGAGGAAAGTAGGGCCATAGGAGTTGTAAATACAGCGGGCCGATCGGACTTCCAGGGTGGGGTGGGCGTTCAGTTCCACCAGCACCTCAGCCTCTGTGACCACAGGGCTGAGTTTTGTGATGACGATGGTGAGGGTCGTTGGATGACGAGGGGCTTGGGGCTGAGGAGGAGAGGAGGATGTAAGGAATGGGGTGAGGAATGCATTTGGCCCAAAGGTGATGCAGGGAAGGAGCTAGAGGAGGAAAGAGGGGGAGGGAGACTTGATGAGAACAGAGTCTCTGCGAGGGATAAGTTGGGTGATAGATGCACTGGAGATGTATTTCCAGATTTCAAGGGTGAGGGTGCGGGCATCCAGGAATTTCGGATCAGGGTTGGCTAGGACGAAGGTATAGGGGGAGGGGGCTGGAGATGAGGGAAGTGGGGTGGTATCTATGGCAGGGTCGGAGGGAGGTTGGGCGGGCAGTGTTATTTGGAGGAGGGAGTAGTGGAGAGGTCGCCACTGGGCTATTTGGAAGATTTTTTTGCGGGTGTTGCCTGGGTGGAGGGATGAGGGACTGGATGGATGTGGAGGTGGTGGGAGGCAGGGCTCTCCTGTGAGGCAGTAGAACTGGGTGAGAGGGTAGGGCGCTCTGTGGCGGCGACTGTGGCGCGGCAGGCGGTGACTCCGGCAGGGGAAGCAGCGGTAGTTGTAGGGGGAGGGGGGGATAGGAGCAGGAGGGAGTTGGGAGCAGGGGCAGGGGCAGGAACAGGAGTGACATACAGGTGGGGATACAGTGATGGGGAGGAGATAGATGGGGAGGAGACTGTGAGGAGGGGAGGTGGATGAGACGGAAGCACTCCATGACGTTACAGTGGGGGTAGGTAAAGGGGAGGTGTTGATGATTGTGGTAGTTGCGGTGTACATGATTGCAGGCAGTGCCCACGGGCAACAGGAGTCACCGAAATACAAAAGGTACTAAACCAGAGGCGGCGACCGGCTCTCGGCGGCGGCTAGCACAGGGAGACTGCGGCAGCGGCGGCGTCAGCGGTAGCAGCGAGCACCGAGAGACGGCGACCAGGCGGCGAGCACCGGAGGGCGGCGGCGGTGGCGGCGTCTGATTCTCTCTCTCGTTACAGTTCCATTTATACACGATTGTCATGCGGACTCACTGACGTTTTGCTGTCCAGCGCCATCTGTCGGACATTTTGTGAACTTTGTTTTTGTTTTGTTCTTATAAAATCCAATGTCATTCCAAGCATGTGTGTCAATTTTTACCCCTCTGTCTACATTATTCCGTGGTTTATTAAGTTTTCAATTTTATACTGACTTTTTAATCACCCGGTATATACTATTGGCCATTAAAATTGCTACACCACGAAGATGACGCTACAGACGAGAAAATAACCGACAGGAAGAAGATGCTGTAATATGCAAATGATTAGCTTTTCGGAGCATTCACACAAGGTTGGTGCCGGTGGCGACACCTACAACGTGCTGACATGAGGAAAGTTTCAAACCGATTTCTCATACACAAACAGCAGTTGACCTGCGTTGCCTGGTGAAACGTTGTTGTGATGCCTCTCGTAAGGAGGAGAAATGCGTACCATCACGTTTCCGACTTTCATAAAGGTCGGATTGCAGCCTATCGCGATTGCCGTTTATCGTATCGCGACATTCCTGCTCGCGTTGGTCAAGATCCAATGACTGTTAGCAGAATATTGAATCGGTGGGTTCAGGAGGGTTATACGGAACGTCGTTCTGGATCCCAACGGCCTGGTATCACTAGAAATCGAGATGGCAGGCATCTTATCCGCATGGCTGTAACGGATCGTGCAGCCACGTCTCGATCCCTGAGTCAACAGATGGGGACGTTTGCAAGACAACAACCTTCTGCAAGAACAGTTCGACGACGCTTGTAGCAGCATGGACTATCAGCTCGGAGACCATGGCCGCGGTTACCATTGACGCTGCATCACAGACAGGGACGCCTGCGATGGTGTACTCAACGACGAAACTGGGTGCACGAATGGCAAAACGTCATTTTTTCGGATGAATCCAGGTTCTGTTTACAGAATCATGATGGTCGCATACGTGTTTGACGACACATTGGAAGCGTGTATTCGTCATCGCCATACAGGCGTATCACCCGGCGTGATGGTATGGGGTGCTATTGTTTACACGTCTCCGTCACCTCTTGTTCGCATTGACGCCATCCAAGCTCTGTTTCACTCAGTGTCCAGGTGTATCAAGGCCGTTATTACGGCCAGAGGTGGTTGTTCTGGGTACTGATTTCTCAGGATCTATGCACCCAAATTGCATAAAAATGCAATCAGTCAGTTCTAGTATTATATATTTGTCCAATGAATACCCGTTTATCATCTGCATTTCTTCTTGGTGTACCAATTTTTATAGTCAGTAGTATATATATATAGAGACAGAGAGAGAGAGAGAGAGAGAACGAGGTGGGAGAATTTTTCTAACAACATTGTCCTATTGTTAAAATTGTATATCTTTATTTATTACATATATTTAAAAATAGATAAATAAAATCACGATTGTATACTGATGGCACGTTGAACGATGATTTCAAAGGAATCAGACAAAAACTTTCGGAGATATGGGATTCGGGACAGCTACATCTCTATATACAGGGTGGTCCATTGAGCGTGACCAGACCAAAAAAAAACTACAAAGAAAGCAACTCGTCTAGCTTGAAGGGGGAAACCAGATGAAGCTATGGTTGGCCCGCTAGATGGCGCTGCCATAGGTCAAATGGATATCAACTGCGTTTTTTTTTTTTTTAAATAGGAACCTCCATTTCTTATTATGTATTCGTGTAGTATGTACACAATGGAATGTAGTCGAGTTAACTCGGGTAATGCTGAGGGAATTAGATTAGGAAATGAGACACTTAAAGTAGTAGAGGAGTTTTGCTATTTGGGGAGCAAAATAACTGATGATGGTCGAAGTACAGAGGAAATAAAATGTAGACTGGCAATGGCACGGAAGGCGTTTCTGAAGAAGAGAAATTTGTTAACATCGTATATATATTTTAGTGCCAGGAAGTCGTTTCCAAAAGTATTTGTATGGAGTGTAGCCATGTATGGAAGTGAAACATGGGCGATAAATAGTTTTGACGAGTAGAGAATAGAAGCTTTCGAAATGTGGCGCTAGAGAAGAATGCTGAAGATTAGATGGGTAGATCACAAAACTAATGAGGAGGTACTGAATAGGGTTGGAGAGAAGAGAAGTTTGTGGCACAACTTGACTAGAAGAAGGGATCGGTTGGTAGGACATGTCATGAGGCATCAAGGGATCACAAATTTAGTATTGGAGGGCAGCGTGGAGGGTAAAAATCGTAGAGGGAGACCAAGAGATGAATACACTAAGCAGATTCAAAATGATGTAGGTTGCAGTAGGCACTGAGAGATGAAGAAGCTTGCTCAGGATAGAGTAGCATGGAGAGCTGCATCAATCCAATCTCAGGACTGAAGACCACAACGAAAACAACATCGTACACAAATTTGAATGTTTTAGTTGGACCACTTTTCTTCGCTTTGTGATAGCTGGCCCTGTAATAGTCACAAACGCATAAGTACGTGGTATTACCTAACATTCCGCCAGTGCGGACGGTATTTGCTTCATGATACATTACCTGTGTTAAAATGAACCGTTTCCCAACTGCGGAAAAGGTCGGTATCGTGTTGCTGTACGGCTATTGTGATCAAAGTGCGCAAAGGCGTGTGCTATGTATGCTGCTAGGTATCCTGGACGACATCATCCAAGTGTCCGGACCGTTCGCCGGATAGTTACGTTATTTAACAAAACAGGAAGTGTTCAGCCACATGTGAAACGTCAACCACTACCTGCAACAAATGATGATGCCGAAGTAGGTGTTTTAACTGCTGTCGCGGCTAATCCGCACATCTGTAGCAGACAAATTGCGCGAGAATCGTGGATCTCAAAAACGTCGCTGTTGAGAATGCTACATCAACATCGATTGCACCCGTGCCCAGGAATTGCATGGCGACGACTCTGAACGTCGTGTACATTTCTGTCACTGCGCACAAGAGAAATTACGGGACGCGTTATATTTAGCGACGAAGCGTCACTCACCAACAGCGGTAACGTAAAGCGGCATAATATGTACTATTGGGCAACGGAAAATCCACGATGACTGCGACAAGTGAAACATCAGCGACTTTATCGGATTAATGTATGGTGCGGCATTATGGGAGAAAAGAGAATTGGCCCCCATTTTATCGATGGCAATATAAATGGTGAAATGTATGCTGATTTCCTACGTACTGTTCTACCGATGTTCCTACAAGATGTTTCACTGAATGGCAGAATGGCGATGTACTTCCAACATGATGGATGTCCGTACATAGCTTGCGTGCGGTTGAAGCGGTATTGAATAGCGTATTTCATGACAGGTGGGCTGGTCGTCGAAGCACCAGACCATGGCCAGCACGTTCACCGGATCTGACGTCCCCGGATTTGTTTCTGTGGGAAAAGTTGAAGGATGATTGCTACCGTGATCCACCGACAACGCCTGTCAACATGCGTCAGCGCATTGTCAATGCATATGCGAACATTACGGAAGGCGAACTACTCGCTGTTGAGAGGGATGTCGTTACACGTATTGCCAAATGCATCGAGGTTGGGGGACATCATTTTGAGTATTTATTGCATTAATGTGGTATATACATGTATTCACGCTGTAACAGAATGCGTTCTGAGAAATGATAAGTTCTCAAAGGTACATGTATCACATTGGAACAACCGAAATAAAATGTTCAAACGTACCGACGTTCTGCATTTTAATTTAAAAACCTACCTGTTACCAACTGTTCGTCTAAAATTGTGAGCCATATGTTTGTGACTATTACAGCGCCATCCATCACAAAGCGAAAAAAGTGGTCCAACTAACACTTTCATATTTCTTTACCTACTACACGAATATGTAATAAAAATGGGGTTCCTATTTTTAAAAAAAATTGTTGATATTCGTTTGACCTATGGCAGCGCCATCTAGCGGGCCAACCATAGTGCCATCTGGTTCCCCTTCGAGCTAGACAAGTTTCGTTCTTTGTAGTCTTTTCGTTTGACGCTTATTTCGTGAGATATTTGGCGCGGTCACGATCAGTGGACCATCCTATCGTGCGCCGCATGGACGCTATGATCTTTGTTACCAGTGTCTAGACAGCCAACGTCTCGCCACAAACTAGCCGGTGATCGTCCTTACCGAGCATGACGCACTGCTGACACATGTGCGAATCCACCAAATGTATTGCGTAATTTTTGTCATTCGTTGGGTATTTCCGGTGCATACAATGTACCATGTTGACCTGAACTGTTGTAGGTAGGTCGGGGTGGCGTAGCGTGCGCCACACCATTTGCCCATTAACGGCTGGATGTTTACGTTCCAGCTTGTTCCGGGCGATCTGTCGAACAAGCAGATGGTACACGTCCTTTGATGTCGTCTGTCGGGAAGTCGGTAAATGTACCTGAACGTAACTGTATTCGACAATGAAAGTACCCATGTAAGTTAACGGGTGCGATATATGGTCTCCACTGACAGGGGGAAGATGCGATTTGGCACTAGTACTTCGGTGATCGTCCCCGTAAAGAAGTGATACCTGTTGCGTCACCGTTTTAGCATAGTTTTAATATATGGCACGCACGTGTGCGTTCATTAAACTAACCCGCCCTTCTCGCGTTAGGAGGGTAAGCGTGTTGTACTGTACCTTAATGAGCTGCCCACCACTAATCTATGTGGACACAGTTCTCACTGCAACTTCACAAGCTACTCTAGGACGCCTCCCATCAGACCTAAATATTCAGCTTACCCAAACGCCACTAATTTAGTGCCCCTTGCCCATAATCCTCATTACTCGCGGCATTTCGCCGATTCCTGTAGGAGTTCTACCCTGGTGTGCATTTGCATTGAGGAGATCATTGGCCGTCTGGCCTTAATTATTGACGTATGTGATCTCTGCTCTCCAGGACATGTCGGTAAGAACAGACACCTCATGTATATGTCACTGAAATTTGCTAACGAAAGATACAGGTCAAGCTAGGAGCTACTAGAAACGCTAGGAAATGTGACGCCCTCAGAACACCGTGATGCTTATGTTTTCGAGAGAGGTTGTTACCATAGTAATCCATAATCTTCCGTTTGAGACTGTGGATCATTATCGCAACAATCCTTCCCGAAAAAAAAAAAAAAAAGAATCGCCGCCCGATGAAGGCGCTATCTTCGCTCGAGTTCCTAGTAGCTCCTAGTTTTACCTGTATCATTCGTTTACGAACTTCAGTGATGTTCACTTGTGACCGGACATTATGTATCGACTTTATTTACTGTTACAGAAATTTTGGACTTACATTTGACGTTGCAAGCATTGTATGTATCGTCTTCGACATGCAATCCATTTATGATTCGCACTCGTACTTAATGTAAACATATGTTTTGATATATTGTAATATTGACTTTTCGTACATAGGTTGGTACGAAAACAGATATTAACTCGAAATCGAGTACCAACTGCGTAAACATTTATAATATTCGCAACTCTGCTGTATTTTTGCATTACAGTTGTTGTCCCGTAACATCCATCATGCTGGAAGTGAGAACAAATATTTTTGCAAATTTCTCTAAAATAAATGATTTTCGTGTCCCTATGTAATTTAAAGTTTGAATGGACCCTCCACTAGGATACGGAACCTCTATGCTGCAATATCTACGTCTACATGCGTATTCATCATACCACTGTGTAGTGCTATGCGAAGGGTACGTCGTACTATTATAAACGATCTCCCATGCTAATCCATTATCGCTCTGGGCGAGGGGAGAATGACTGTGTATATGTTTGCAAGCGCCGTCGTCTCTGTTATCTTACTCTCGTGATCTCTACAGTGCGAGCAGCAGACCGTTATCACAGCCTTTCTCGAATAGAAGTTCTCTAAATTTACCGAACATGGTGTCGCGAGAACTGCATTACCTTTCTTACAACGATATGTATTTACGTTTCTCAAGCTCTCTGCTGAATTTTCATAAGGGCTATTCCGAGCTGTTACGACTCTAGTAGCGTGTGTCAGAATACGTTCGATGTCTGTTATCGTGCTTACATCAGAAGGACGCAAACTACTGGAACAATACGCTATAACTGTTCGCACTAGCGTCTTGTATGCAGTTGCCTGTACAGGTACAATAGACGTTCAGAGAACACTTCCAGCCAATGTAAGTCTTCATTCATCTTCCGTAATACTGATTTTACGTGTGCGTTGCATTACAGATCGCTTTCCTTTAACACATTAAATACTTGTACGAAGCGGCGCTCTCAAGGTGTGCTTTCATCATGTTTTAGGACTTACGTCACATTTATGCGCATTAAAAAACAAGTGCCGTTCTTTGCACCAGTTGGAATATTTGTCCAGTCCCTCCTTGCATTCTCGTACGGCACTTTTGTGAGTATACACAGCAGCGTCGACTGCTAATACTCTGACAGTATAGGGAATGCTCTGTGATGAATCGTTTCTGTCTAATGATAATATTAGAGGTCCTATTACGCTTACATGACAGACTCCCGATTTGGCTTTCGTTTCTGTCCGATATTTTCTGTCTAGTGTAACATACTGAGTTACGTCAGTCGAAAATCCATCGAGATAATCACAGATCTGCTTAGATATTTCTTATGATGGTATTTTGGCTAGTACTCGACGATACAGTGCAGTGTCGAACGGCTTTTGGAAATATGAGGAGACGGTTTCTATCTGTTCGCCATCTACTGTTGCAACGAGTAAAGCACTTTACACACAATATTGTTTTCCCGCTAGCACCGAGATGACATCACGAGAACAGATCTGGCCTCACACTGTTCTTCTCCTAGTTATTTGCTTAAGGAAACTTAACATCCCCGTCAGATTGGAATGTTAGCCACTCAGTTTCAAACTCGTTGCTCGCGGAGTCCGTGCTGCGCCCCAGAGATCGAAGTTTGAGGCACTGTCCACTGGGGTCTGGTAAGTTTCGCATACATTAGCCTCGATTTGTTCATATGCCATGGACAAAGAATTGTGTTAAATCGTGTCGGTTTGGTTTTGTAACTAATTTGGAACAGATAATCATTTCAATGAGACACTACCTTCTTTACTTTCGATTAGTCTACATTACTGTTCTGATAAATTCACCTGTTTTGTGGGGCTTCTTGGGGCTTTCACCGCTCTAGAAAACGACATTTAAATTCGTGTTGTTGTAATAGTACCTGCAGTGTAAAAATGGGCCACATTACGTACGTAGAGTTACGATATAGTTTCTCTTCCTGAAGTGTGTGTTATCTGTGTGTTTTCACCAGATACTAGAGGTGCTTCCTTTGCATTAACAGTTTGATGCTGTAGCCATCACTCAGCACGTATTCTCCAGTTGCAAGCAAGCTCCCTGTTTCTGTGTTCAGCGAACAACCCTCCGATTCAAATGAATACTTGCACGTTTGTCTGTTTTCTGAGTTATGTTATTTTCGTGTTGAATTTTATGTAACTGGTTTATTTCGTGGCCATGAGCACGTTTAATGTTCTGAGTACATGTGCTACCGGAATCGTGTTCGAAAGGTGCTTTGAACCCATTGAGATAAATAAGGTCACCTACATTTGTGGGAAGTTCCAGCCAGTCAATGAGTTTTATGTGTTCTCCCTGTGTGGGGGTGATTAATTTGTGCGTGCCACCGAAGCACACTTCCTTGGTACCCCCCGACCGCTCTCTAGGTCCTGCCAAACGCTTAGTTTTCTGGATTCCAGTAGATGGATAGACGCATGTATCATAGCTCAATCTGCCGCACCTGTGACTGACTCTAATGCCAGAGCATTGTAAATGGGCCGAATCTGTTTCAGTATCAAGCCTTCAAATGTCATTGTTTTATCATGGATCCTATAAATTAGTGGATGAGTTCCCTAAAGAATTTTAGATCGGTATTGTACTCTGTACCATGTAACGAAGCAATATCAGGAGGTTCTGTGTCAGTAACGTTATGTAATAAATGAACCTTACAACTAATTAACGTTGAAATGAACAATCGTCCCCGCCATTTCACTACAACCTCCCTCCCCTAGTCACTTTTGTAATCAAGCAAAGAGAACAATACCAATGTGAGCTCTAAAAGCATCAAAGAAATTGTAGCCTACTGAGTTCAGACTGATAACTGCACTGCTCATGACGTCTTCCTCCCCTTATACATCTACGCCGATCGTGTGTTAGTCTGAGACACAATGTCGTTATACGTTCCGCTACGGACTTATATCCATTTTATTAACTGATTCAGTTAGGCCATTTATGGAGTTTGTGTGGTGTCACCGCCAGACACCACACTTGCTAGGTGGTAGCTTAAATCGGCCGCGGTCCATTTAGTACATGTCGGACCCGCGTGTCGCCACTGTGTGATCGCAGACCGAGCGCCACCACAAGGCAGGTCTCGAGATACGGACTAGTACTCGCCCCAGTTGTACGACGACTTTGCTAGCGACTACACTGACGAAGCCTTTCTCTCATTTGCCGAGAGACTGTTAGAATAGCCTTCAGCTAAGTCCATGGCTACGACCTAGCAAGGCGCCATTAACCGTATCTGAAGATAGTCTTATTTGTATTATCAAGAGCGATGTACCACAAGGATCGAATAAAGTTAAGTATTCGAGGAGCTGCATACTTTTCTTATTAGAATTCACTACTTATCCTGTTCCAGAATTCACGCCCGTCTGCGTTAGATTTCGGCCTCCTCTATCTACAAGGTGTTGGCACATTTGCAAACACATCAGTTTGCATTCCTTAAAGGCTACTGACTGGCAAACAAAATTACGGAACATCACTCGCCTCAGTGAGACCGAAGTTTATTTACCCATGGCAAGAGAGCTCACAGTCGCCCCCCCCCCCCCCCCTCATTTCTCCGAGTGGGATCATTTCAACATTCATTCAAAAAAAGAAACAATCAGTTAATGCATTTACGAAGAATACATGAACATAAAATCTAAAGTACCACGCACATGCAATGATCCACAATCTAGCACTATTAATCATCAGAAATCCTTCGAAAATTTGGTTTTCCATGATTGCTGAGACAATGGAGATGTCAACTGGTAAAAATATCAAGCACGAGAAATAGTTAAACTGGCGGAAAAAGTCACAACGCCAAAAAAATAATTAATGTAGAGTTATGAAATTTCAGGACTCCATTTGTCTATTTAACGTAAGTAAGTGATTAACATTGCAAGATCATAGGTTAATGTAAGTGCTAGATACGCCGTTACAAATGTGAAATGCTGGTACAGAACGTTGAATTCATGCATGCAGACATGCATGCATTGTGATGTACAGGGGCCGAAACTCAGTTCGTGGGACGGAGTTTCATGCCTGTTGCGCCTGTCGGTCAATTCAGGGACCGTTAATGCCGTCTCTAGATGACGCTGGAGTTGTCGTCCGATGATGTCCCATATGTGTTCGGTTGCAGACAGATCTGTTGGTCGAGCAGACCGTGACAACATGTCGCCACTCTATTGTGCATTTTGGGTTACAATAGCTGTATGGGGGCGAGCGTTATCCTGTTGTAAAACACCCCCTTGAATTCTGAATAGCAAAACACGATGTCGAATCACCAGAATGACGTACAGTTCTGGTAGCTAGGGTGCGTGGGATAACCATGTAAGTACACCTCCTCTCATACGAAATCGCCCTGCCAGGTGCAGGTGCAGGTGCAGTGCGTGAAGCACACAGACAGGTTGGTTGCAGGTCCTCGACTGGCCTCGTCCTGATCAACACACGGCTATCACTGGCACCGAAACAGTACCAGATTTCACCAGATAACACGACACACCTTCACCCTGCCCTCCAATCAGATCACGCTTGTCACCACTGAAGTTGCAAATGGCAGTAGTTTGGGTCAGTGGAACGCACGATTCAGAGTGACTGACTCGGAATTGCCCTTGAAATAACCGATTTGTAACAGTTCATTGTGTCACTGTGGTGCTACTGTTGCTCAAATTGCTATTGCAGATGCAGTACGATGTGCCAGATCCATACGCCGATCACGACAGTCTTTCCACTCGGTAGTGCCACATGGCCGTCTGGATCCAGCTCTTCTTGCGACTGTACATTCTTGTGATAACTGCTGCCAGAAGTCATGTACAGTGGCTGCATTCCTGCCAAGCTTTTCTGCAATATCGCAGAAGGAACATCCAGCTTCTCGTAGCCTTACTACAAGATGTTGTGCAAACTCACAGTCAGTGTTCCGTTGACAACGGCGTGTCTGTCGCCTTACAGGCATTCTTGACTAGCATCAGTTCACCGCGTCCACTCTCAAAGGTAACTAATGTTCACGACCGTTGCAGCGTGTATTTGAAGCAAACCTGATTTGCATCCTGATTGTGGCGCTACTAGTGCCACTCTCACGCGACTAGCACGAAATCTGAATAGACATAATCTTTTAGATGCAGAAAAGCGCCCGCCAACTTTCGTTTATGCCGCACAAATCCTTCTTGGTGTTACGGTTTTTACCATCTGTGCGTATTTTTATCCTCCTCTATATCCAGTACTCTTTCATCTAAGCTATATTAACTGAACCCAGATCACAAGCTATCGATATCAGAGAGCCTCACTAGTATGCTATTGTCAATATAAATCTATTACATATGTAAGAACTGTTCGACACAACCGTACAAAAACCAATGATCAAAAGCTGTTTAACGGACACTCTGTTACGCTATGACTTGGAATAGATTCCTTTAGATTGACTTCCGCATGCTTGTAAGGTGCCTGAAGGCTAGCCATTTTGATCTAACATCGAGTATCATATAAATATATGTGCATGGAAATAGAAAAGGGAATGGTGTGTGTTAGTAGTATTTATTTTTCCTCCGCGAAGTTCCAGAAGTACATAATTTTCATTTTGGCTGGAGCCTACGTCAATTTTTAAAATGATGCTGCCGCCATTTGACTATAAAAATTTTTATTTTATTGTTATAGGGTTCAGATTTCGGCCTTACGCCATTTTAAAATACAAAAACCTATTTGTATTTCAAAAGACATCTGACTGCTATGAAATTCAAGTTCTTGTCGAAAACGCATATCTGGTCATTTAGGCTAGATCTGCTATTAGTAAGAGTGAGAAAATCTCTAAAAAGCCTAAATATATTGCAGACTTTGATTTCTTGAGCCTATAGTACAGCTCTTATTTGAAAATGCTAACCAGTAAACGGGTATGACCCACTTTATTGGGTCTGAACAATAGGGGATTGCGCATACTTGTTTATTGGTTAGAAGTACATATAAGAGCTGTGCTATAGGCTCCATAAATAAAAGTCTCCATTATACTTAGGCATTTTAGCGATGTAGTCACTTTTACTAATTGGAGATATCCTTTGTCTACAAGGACTTTTATTCCATAGCAGTCTCCGTCTTTTGATATGCAAATACGTTTTGTGCTTGAAAATGGCCTAAGGCCGCAGTACAGACCGTGTAACAATGAAAGGAAAATTATTACGAACCTCCAGCATGCTGGAGTAACTTGGCTCAGTAAATTGTTCATCAATAGAACGAAAAACCAATCCAAGTTGAAAACATCTCACTTTTCGTTCGATGACTAGTTTCGGGCCTAGATCTATTTTCAAATCAACGTAACAAAGTCGAAAATGGAATTTATGAAGATGTCAAAAATATTTACAGTGCATACAGATAATCTGTATTTCTTTAAAGTTGTTTTGATCCTTTTAAACCTTTTTTCTCGCTTGCTACATTATATATGCTGTTTGCCTAACTACTTTCCTTGAATATCAGCTCTTATCTTTATTGTGTCCGCAATCATTGTTTTCTAGGATATTTAACGTGTTGGTTAATTTAATTTAGTACATCTTCAGATAAAGCCTATCGTTATTCTATGTGCAAACATCGTATTCTGGGATGCTTAACGTGTTGCTTAATTTAATTTAGAACACCTTTAGATAAAGACTAATAATATGATTTCCTGGATGACAGTTTTGATTATTTCGATAGTACGAGAATCTTCTTGTCATTTCCTGCATTATACATGCTGTTTCCCTAGGCACTTCTCTTAAATAACAGCAACTATTGTTTATCTGTGCGAAACATTAGTTTACTAAGATGGTTAAAGAGTTACTTAATTTAATTCAGTAGATCTTCTGATTCTTAGATAAAGCCATGTAGTACGTTTTCCTGAATGATTTTTTGTTTGCTTTTAGACATTTTTCTGTTTGTAATGCGCATTTTACTAATCTGCAGTCCTTCAAAATTCTGGTGGGTTTAACGACCTTCACATTCTCCATAAATGAACATGATCATTTTGTAATGTGATACCGTTAACGGCGTGTCTGTTTCACTGTGGAGCCCAATTCTTTTCGATTATTCTTCTGTATCCAGTGACCAACCGCTTCCACAACACTCCGTTTATTATCTAACTCCACGTAAATAATTTAATAAGTGACCAGAGTCTTTACCTTATTGCAGTTTATTTCGCACTGAAATAATTTCAACATTATATTTGAGAAAAACAATGCCCTTAACATCAGCAGGATAAAGCATCCTGTCAGTCAGGAAAAAATCTATTTTATGAAGGGATATTCTACTTACTACTAACGAAACCCTTGTCAAGCGTCACTAAACGCAAGAAAGCTGATGGGTTGATTTTATGTAGGTCACCGTTACAAATTACGGTTTGGTGCGTCACTTGGTGTTATTGACTACGATCCTACCAACAATTTACTTAATCCGTTGTACTGTTACAGTGAGCTGAACGTTGCAGACCTTTACCTATCTCTTGTTTGTTTGGTTGATAATAATAAAAAGATTATGAAATGTGATATTAAAAACATGTCATAGTTACGTAATGTACATGAAGACAAAGTGCTAAGACCATGTCTATAATATTGACGTTTCGTTGTAGGCAAATTTCTCTTCGTCTTCAGCTGTTGACGTCGGTTTTACACATTTCTTTATATTAATACTGCAACTGATTCTAGGAATATACTGGTTCCATGAACTTCGTGTGTAGTCCGTCGGTCTCAGAGACACAGCTTGTTTGATTAATCCGAGACCGACGTGAACATTCCGTCTCGGATTTGCTTATGCAACATCAGAGACTCCTGCGGGCACTCAGTGAACTGAAGTGGGAGTACAAGAAAGACTTCGGGCACTGCAGAGAGCATTATAGACTACCAAGAGCTCACGTTCGAAAATCAGTCTACATTATGTACTTCACATAATGCCAATATTAGAGGAATTTGGACTCATGTAGCAAGTTTCCGACTATTAACCCACTTTTAATTACTAGCTGAAACCCATTATCTCATGTCTATAAAACAGGCCGTACAACAAATGAAATACGGCGAGTATTGTTCTCGTAATGGTGCTTCTATTTAAATTCTTAGGTCTATTAATGCGATGCTCAGTATAGTTAGGGATAAACTGAAATGTTTTGCAGGAAACAGATATCAGACAGCCTGATTGGCACCACCTTCGTACCCCTAAAAAAGGACACAAGATAAGCCATCCATTTCTTTGTGCATACTGAAGGAACCACTGTATGAAATTGGGTTCCGTAGATACCTTCACAATAGATGTAGACTAACGAAGTATCCATGTCTGTTGAGAAGATATCTACGGAAACCAGTTTGATACAGTGGTTTCATTAGAATGCACAAACGTATGGATGTCTTATCTCATACCCTGTATAGGGGTCTGCAGATGGTGGAAACACCGAACCTGGTGTCGTAATAAAACTATTCCATAGATTTACGGCTTTTGGATGTCTGTTGTCTACAAGTCATCTAGCCGCAACCTCAATCTTCTGTTTGCAGATGATGGAATTAGAGAAAATTATAATACTGTCGTGGTCTTCAATCTGAAGACGAGTTTAATGCAGCTCCCCACGTCAGTCTGTCCTGTGTAAGCCTTTCCATCTCTGAGAAGCCTACATCCGTTTGAGCCTGCTAACTGCAGATAAACCTCCGTCCCCCTCTACAATTGTAGCCCCTCTCACTTCCTATTTTTACCAAATTGACGGTCCTTTGACGCCTCAGAATGTGTCCCAATCTATCCGTTCTATTAGTCACGTTGTACCGTAATTTTCTTACCTCCCAGTTCGGCTCAGTAGCTTTTCAGTAGCTATCTGAACTACCAAAACAATATTCAGTAATCTTCATAAACGTCACATTTTAATAGCTTCGATTCCTTTTTGTCTGAACTGCTCATTGTCTACGTTTCAGTGCCTTAGAAGGCTACATTCAGACCTTCAAAGAAATTTCCAGACAATTATATTTATATTTGACGTTAAGAAATTTATCTTTTACAGAAT
Organism: Schistocerca serialis cubense; assembly: GCF_023864345.2. NCBI lineage: Eukaryota > Metazoa > Arthropoda > Insecta > Orthoptera > Acrididae > Schistocerca > Schistocerca serialis. Next base: position 180,549,355 of record NC_064641.1, read on the forward strand.
GCTTCTTCTGATCTTGTTTCCTGGGCTTTTCTCGGCTTATTGAATATTCCATCATCTTTATGGATGACAACTGTATCCCGTTCTCAAGATTAGTCGCTTGCAAGATTTTAAAATCACATACTACAGAGTAAACGAGGATACGTCACAGATAACACTGATTCATGCCCGTTTACACCACATATTGTGTAAAGTGATTTTAAATACTTGCAAGAGACTCATCTTGAAGACAGCGGTAAGAATGTCAGCCAAAATATCGGGAACAGAGTTAATAACAACCCGGATACACGTGGAAAGATGATAATAGCCTCCCTGCATTTTATACTCACGTTACTTCGGCCGTCGTCATTTATTTTGCTGCACAAATAGCAAAGCTCTCCTGCTGCTTCAAGAGTCTCATTTCCGAATGAAATTCCCCCAGACTCCTCTGTCTTAGCTCGACTATATTTTATTACCAGCGTTTTACTTCTGTGCACGTTCATCTTCTAACCTCTTTTCAAGACTCTACCCATTCCATTTAACTGATATTGCTGATAATTTACCATCTCTGACACAACTATAACAAGGCCATCAGAATTTTTATCTCCTTGAGTTGCAGTTCCAAATATCTCCATGGTTTTATGAACGGTTTTCCCAGTGTATACGCGGAGTAATTTCGGAGACATACAGTCCTTCGCGCTTTCTTCTCAACTACTGCTTTCCTTTTATGGCGCCTAGACTATTATAACTGCTGTTTTATTTTTGTAGAAGTAGTGGATAACCTTACACTCTCTATGTCTTATCACTGCTAGCTTCAGACTTTAAAAACGTAATACGAAGAGTAGGAACTCATAGTCTATCTGTCATCAGTTCAGTAATACAAGCGGAAAATGAGTGCTACTCTGGAGCACATAGGCCGTGCGGTTCTAGGTGCTGCAGTCTGGAACCGCGAGACCGCTACGGTCGCAGGTTCGAATCCTGCCTCGGGCACGGATGTGTGTGAAGTCCTTAGCTTAGTTAGGTTTAAGTAGTTCTAAGCTCACATGAAAATGAAAATTAAATACCAATTTCTTTAGGTACAGAACTCTGAAATTCAATTAAAACGAATAATTATCAACGCATTATTTCTTTGCATTACTCTAGAAATACCGTTTACTCCATAAAACTTAAGTACAAAATAATAGAAAATGACAACTTCAGCCGGCAGGGGTGGCCAAGAGGTTCTAGGCGCTTCAGTCTGGAACCTCGCGACTGCTACGAACGCAGGTTCGAATCCTGCCTCGGGCATGGATGTGTGTGATGTCCTTAGGTTAGTTAGGTTTAAGTAGTTCTAAGTTCTAGAGGACTGATGACCTCAGATGTTAAGTACCATAGTGGTCAGAGCCATTTTAACTATATTACTTCAGCAATAAAGATCAAATGATATCATCAAAAAGACAGAAATAATAAACACGAAGTTAATTAAGTAGGCTACTAAAATATTTAGTGAAATCAAGGTACTTAGTTACGTGGTTGACGTGCACAAGAAATAATGGTACATATTGGTTAATTAATTACAAGTGGTAAATTAAACATGTAAGAATTAACCTAAAACATGTAGCGGCGTCACAGCATAAGTTAGTTTTACTGTGCATTTGCGGCTGTGGATAGCAGCAATACCAGTAAGACTGGCGGGTGCTTGTTGATAAAAACTTTGTGCACCGTGAAGTAGCGAACTATGTTTGGTTTACATGGGCGCAGGAGTTCCCGAAAAGACGTGCTCACTGGGATTGCGAATAACTCTTGCCGAAAACCACCATCGAAACCAGCGCACTGGCGCTAACCTAATACATACACTACTGGCCATTAAAATTGCTACACCAAGAAGAAATGCAGATGATAAACGGGTATTCATTGGACAAATATATTATACTAGAACTGACATGTGATTACATTTTCACGCAATTTGGGTGCATAGATACTGAAAAATCAGTACCCAATAGAACCTCTTCTCGCCATAATAAAGGCCTTGATACGCCTGGGCATTGAGTCAAATAGAGCTTGGATGGTGTGTACAGGTACAGCTGCCCATGCAGGTTCAACACAATACCACAGTTCATCAAGAGTAGTGACTGGCGTGTTGTGGCGAGACGTTTTCAATTGGTGAGAGATCTGGAGAATGTGCTGGCCAGGGCAGCAGTCGAACAGTTTCTGTATCCAGAAAGGCCCGTACAGGAACTACAACACGCGGTTGTGCATTATCCTGCTGAAATGTAGAATTTCGCAGGGATCGAATGAATGATGGTTCAAATGGCTCTGAGCACTATGGGACTCAACAGCTATGTTCATCAGTCCCCTAGAACTTAGAACTACTTAAACCTAACTAACCTAAGGACGTCACACAACACCCAGTCATCACGAGGCAGAGAAAATCCCTGACCCCGTCGGGAATCGAACGCGGGAACCAGGGCGTGGGAAGCGAGAACGGAATGAAGGAGGGAGGAGCCACGGGTCGTAATACATCTGAAATGTAACGTCCACTGTTCAAAGTGCCGTCAATGCGAACAAGAGGTGACCGAGACGTGTAACCAATGGCACCCCATACCATCACGCCGTGTGATACGCCAGTATGGCCATGACGAATACACGCTTCCAATGTGCGTTCACCGCGATGTCGCCAAACACGGATGCAACCATCATGATGCTGTAAATAGAACCTGGATTCATCCGAAAAAATGACGTTTTGCCATTCGTGCACCCAGTTTCGTCGTTGAGTAAACCATCGCAGGCGCTCCTGTCTGTGATGCAGCGTCAAGGGTAACCGCAGCCATGGTCTCCGAGCTGATAGTCCATGCTGCTGCAGACGTCGTCGAACTGTTCGTGCAGATGATTGTTGTCTTGCAAACGTCCCCATCTGTTGACTTAGGGACCGAGTCGTGGCTGCACGATCCGTTACAGCCATGCGGATAAGTAGCCTGTCATCTCGACTGCTAGTGATACGAGGCCGTTGGGATCCAGCACGGCGTTCCGTATTACTCTCCTGAACACACCGATTCCATCTTCTGCTAACAGTCATTGGATCTCGACCAACGCGAGCAGCAATGTTGCGATAGGCTACAATCCGACCTTTATGAAAGTCGGAAACGTGATGGTACGCATTTCTCCTCCTTACACGAGGCATCACAACAACGTTTCACCAGGCAACGCCGGTCAACTGCTGTTTGTGTATGAGGAATCGGTTGGAAACTTACCTCATGTCAGCACATTGTAGGTGTCGTTACCGGTGCCAACCTTGTGTGAATGCTCTGAAAACCTAATCATTTGAATTTTACAGCATCTTCTTCCTGTCGGTAAAACGTCGCGCTTTTAGCACGTCATCTTCGTGGTGTAGCAAGTTTAATAGGCAGTAGTGTATGTGTAAGTATGTGACCTGAAGAAGAGTTTCTGCAGAACATAAGCCCGCTGCTGAGTATAAAAAGAGGGCGGTCAAATAACAGTAGTGTCTTTAGTGTCACTGCGCTCTGGGACCTACCTATTCCCATAAACTCCGGATCGCGTCAGGTTCTTACACGCTGCCAGTCCCCGACTCTGCCAGTCCGCTGCTTTCACCCTTCAATATCCCACTTCTGACACCAGATGGAGTCGCCAGCCGTACGTGTGTGCTGTACTGTAGGCTGCGGAGTGAGGCGCCGGACAGAAGCTGCGGCAATCTGCAAACGTTTTATTTTCCTATGCCTCAGGCGGTACAGGTGTCCGTCGTTCCGCTCATTTGGATCTCCGCTCATTTTGCGGTTTGGTCGCTCTGCTTTGCTGAGGACGCAGTCCATTGCCCGTGGGTGTGCTACACGAGCGGCCAAATGAAGCTCCTGAAGGAGGACCACAGTTCCAGTCTGTGATGGGGCCACAGTTCGTCCCTTTGAGTTCACAAGGGACGCGGAGCCAGCCAGCAGTAGGGCAGAAGCCAGACCAGACCTTCCAGCAGCAGGGTTGTCTCCTGCCTGGAGACCAGGGGTTCGCATCCCGGCTGTTGCAGAGGACATCCACCCACCAACATGCACCTTCAATCGTCGCGGGGAGTGGGTCGGTGTGGCACGACTGCCACTTGTCTCCGGAGACCGGCGCGTTGCCATCATCTAAGAATTCGCTGCTGATGTAGCGTGCCTCGTCGTGGATGTCGCAATTGAGCCAAATTCAACGGTGCTGCGTCCCCAGCAAAGCACAATGACTATACCGCAAAGTGAGTAGAATTCCAATTGAGCGGGACGACGGACACTTCTACCGCCTGAGGCATAGAAAAGCAAAATGTTTGCAGATTTGGCGCAGCCTCTGTCTGCAGCAGTGAGCTGCCCCGCCCCACAACCTCCACTATAGCATCCGTGTACAGCTGGCGATTTCATCTGGTGTCAGAAGTGGGATATTGAAGGGAGAAAGCAGCAGAGTGGCAGAGTCAGGGACGCATGGCGTGTCAGAACCCGAGGCGATGCGGAGTTTATTGGAACAGGTAGCTCAGTTAACAGCCGATAATACCCATTTAAGTAATCTGTTACCAGCCAGGAGATGGATCCGGCTGCCGCCTACTTTATTGACTCCATATTTGGGTAGAGCATCTGAAGGTGTGCGTTCTTTTTTAGAGGATCCAAAGATGTCAGCTGTGATGAATGGCTGGCCAGATAATCAGTTGTTCCTCGTGATTAAGTTGCGGTTAGCAGGAGAAGCTAAAACGTAGTTGATGTTTTCTGAGGGGTTGACAAAGGCGACGGAGATTGTACAGTGGAAGGAAGAGTTGTTGACGATATATAAGGAACAGAAGAGCGCATGGTATTTTTGGGAGATATTGAGTAGGAAGTAGAAACTCGGAGATAGGCTAACAGAGGTGAACGAGCACACTTATGAAATGGGACAGAGCGATGAGGCAAATAAGGTTCTGGCACAAGGGCAGAGCAGAAGGCACTCCCCCGAAGTCTCTTTGAGGAGGTTGCTTGCGAATATGTTTAGAAAGATGAGTGAAGGACGCCGAGGAATTTGTATTCTGGTATACAGTTGGCGATTCAGTATGAGGACATAGACATAGCAACAGGGATACATGATAAGCGGACAGTGTTTTCGTCTAAAAAAATGGTTCAAATGGCTCTGAGCACTATGGGTCTTAACATCTGAGGTCATCAGTCCCCTAGAACTTTGAACTACTTAAACCTAACTAACCTAAGGACATCACACACATACATGCCCGAGGCAGGATTCGAGCCTGCGACCGTAGTAGCAGCGCGGTTTCGCACTGATGTGCCTAGAACCGCTCGGCCACAGCGGCCGGCTTTTTCGTATAGCATAAGGTGTTATAAATGTGGTAGTACAGGAAATATGGAGATTCAGTGTTACCAGCTACCAGGGAATAGGTGTAGAAGTGGTAAACAGTAACACACAGGATGGAGGGGTGGACGTGGTAATGTTAAGCGGTCGTTAAACGGCAAAGAGGGACCAAGGTCCTCCTAAAGCAGGTGCCATCTAATTTCAATGTTAAAAGTACCCAAGCAGAGGTGGATTGTTCAGTGGTAAGATTTATAGGAACCATGAAATTTAAGTCTTTGCTGGCACGTGTCTGTTGGTAGTAAGAGCCTAATAAATCAAACTAATCCATCACGTTATAGGTCGCATGGAGTGAGGGATGGGGATGTCACATCGTTGGGGTTAGTGTACATGGATTTTTCAATAGGGAAGGTTCAGTATGACGAAAGGGATTTTCATAACAAATTTAGATGAGGATGATTGGTGCACGAGTGACGCCCACAGCAAACAACCATGAGCCCTTGTTAGAACTGCATTATGTAAGAAAATACAGCATTTGGGAGTAATAGAAAAGAAGGAGATGGTAGAATTGTTTTAAGAATTTGAAGATCTGTTTTCTCTGTAATGATAGTTCAGCACAGAATACCAACGGGGAACAAACCACCAATATACCACAAACATTACCATACACCGAGGTATTTACAAAAATACAGGTTCTGCTGTCATTATCGTTATCTTAATAGCAAGATAATAGTAGATGTGTACCTCATTCCAAATACATCTGAGACTTTGAATCACTTGGGACAGTGCCAGTAATTTTCGAACGTGGATCTGACGAGGTGTTATCATCAGCTAGAAGTGGCCCTGGGGATCGTACGAAAACTGCATTTTCCGTTCACAGAGGCCACTACGAGTATGCCACTTGGTATCAGAAATGCTCCCGGAAAGTTTCAGGGATTGTTGAGCAGTGTGTTGAGTGGTTTGACACCACAGCAGTATCTCGTGTACCTGGACAACATCACAGTTTTTCAAGTAGCATGCAGCAGCACAGGAAGCGTCTAGGGGAAGTGTTGAAGAGGTTGAGAGTGGCACGTTTGATATTGTGCCTGGGAAGATGTCATTTTGTATTGGAGGAGTTTAAATATTTGGGCCACATTATTAGTAAGGATGGAGTGCAGAGAGATCCGAGGGCAGTACAGGCAGTGTGGGATTTTACAGAACCAAAAACAATTAGTGAAGTTCAGTCCTTCCTCAGGATCTCGAATTTCGATAGAAAATTCGAGAAAGGATTTGCCAACATATCACGGCCGTTGACAATGTTGTTTTGAAAAGGAATGAAGTTTGCGTGGCTGGAGGAGAGTGAGGAACCATTGAACAAATTGAAGGAAGGATTGACATCGAGTCTGGTTCTTATTTGTCCAGATTTTGATAAGGAGTTTATCCTGGCACGCTATGTATCTGTTCAGGTACTGGTGTATGTTCCTAGCCAGGAAGTTGATGGGAAGGAGCATACTGTGGCTTATGCATCAAGACAACTGAATCCAGCAGAAAGGGATTACTCGACGACTGACAAAGATACGCTTAATGTAGTTTATGGGGTTACATATTTTAATCGTTATTTGCACGGGAAAAGTTTCTTGTGTTAACAGACGACGCTGCTTTGAAATTGTTATTGAGACCATAAAGATCCATCTAATAGACTTACAATTTGGGCTTTAATGCTTTGTGAGTTCGACCATGCAGTCCACGAGGGGGTGCCAGCCAAGTTGAAGGAGGAAATATTAAGGGAAGCACATGATCATATATTATTCGGTCATGGTGGATGTAGGTCAACGAATAGGAGAGTGACGGAGAGGTACTGGTGGAAGGGAAGGAGGAGTGACATAGACATGTACGTTAGGGGTTTTACACAGCGTGCACGAAGGGCCGATTTGAGTCGGAAGCAGATACAATTAAAGAGATATCCAGAAGCGTAAACCCATTTTCTTTGTTAGGGACTGGCGTCATGGAACTGTTCACTGGAACACCAGCAGGGAACAGATTCGTTCTGATGACGAAAGACTATATTTGGAGGTACGCAAAAGTGTCAGCCAAGCCGAATCAGCAAGCGACGATGACGCAGGTATTGGTGAGCAACTGGGTTTTGAAGTTTGGTGTACCTGAAATGATAATTACGGACCAGGACACCAATTTTATGTCAGATGTTCTGGAAGAGCTTTGTCGGTTTCTGAACATAAAGAAGCTGAAGATAAGCGCGCTGCGCCCGTAGGCAAATGAGAGGCACAGAACGATTGGTAAGATGCTGGGTTACTTTGTAAACTTTCATCGTCAGGACTGGGACGAACATCTGGAAAATGTCATCTGCGCCTATAGCTCAAAAGGGCACACACATAACAGGTTGTCTCCATATGAGGTAGCATACGGACGGAAAATGCTATTTCCATTTGTGGTAATAAAGGTAGGAAAGGAAAGAAATGGGTAATCAGTTCTAGAGTTCGCGAGAATGGCTCGGGACATATGGATACGAGTGGAAAACGCAAATGTAGGGGCTTTGGAAAAACTGGAAGAGGCAGTGACAGGAACGTCTAGCTTGTCACGGTATAGAGTGGGGTACTGGCTGATGCTGTCCAGTCCACATATGCCGAAAGAGAAGCTCAAGAAATTCATCACAAAGTATCAAGGGCCATGTCAAATAGTAGCAGCCGTTAAACTTGTCAACACTGAACTTCATTTGCCTATGGCAACGATAATTGTGCACATTGGTCGTCTGCTACGATTTAAAGTTGGTCCAGATGTAATTTCAGCTATGTTACAAGGGAAGAAGGAAGAGATCGAGCGAAGGGAGGAACAGAAAGATGTGTTTTGGCCAGAGTATTCGATGCCATATATGTTGCAATCTGTGAAGTAGTTGGAAATATCTGTAATTATTTCTATTAGTTAGCAGCGAATGACTGTTCCATTTTATTGTAATTTAGTTATGTTGTTTGATTTTATGTGTATTACAGAACCTGCTAGGGGCAGCAGTCTTTTGAAAAGGGAGGAAAGGTAAGGGTAGTCCGCTGTCCTGGTTATCGAAAATGATAGTACTGACGGTGATGCATCTCGTCGTCCTCGTCAGGGTGGACGCCTTGCAGTTGAGGCACTTGAACGAAGGAGTACTGTGCTCGAGGCAGGAGGAATTGGTGGCGACGAGTCACCAGTGAACCTTTAGGTTAGTATCAGATGCATGAGAGGGTCGGAATAAAATGAGGAGATTGGAGGAGATATTTGATGAGCTTAAACGTGGTGCAGAAAACAACGGAGTGCTTGGGCAAGTAGCAGGGAATATGAGAAATTGCATCACACACATGGCATGCTACAAGAACGGGACAAATGGTGGAGGCTATATGACATGTAAGGCGAAAGAGGGGTTGGCTGGACGCCGGTGGAAAAATTTTGAAGAGAGTGTTTGAAATGATAGACGAAAGCAGGGTTAGAGAACTGAACAGCACGGTGGAAACCGTAAAGAAATTAGCTGAGGAGAATAAAGTAACGGAGGCGTGGCACATAACATAGAGGGTGTGGAAGGGAAAGTCTTGGAAAACGCGCAGTTACTTCATAAGTTGACGCAAAAGGCGGTGGAGTATGCTATCACATCGGAAGATGTCGTGAACAAAGATATACACTCCTGGAAATTGAAATAAGAACACCGTGAATTCGTTGTCCCAGGAAGGGGAAACTTTATTGACACATTCCTGGGGTCAGATACATCACATGATCACACTGACAGAACCACAGGCACATAGACACAGGCAACAGAGCATGCACAATGTCGGCACTAGTACAGTGTATATCCACCTTTCGCAGCAATGCAGGCTGCTATTCTCCCATGGAGACGATCGTAGAGATGCTGGATGTAGTCCTGTGGAACGGCTTGCCATGCCATTTCCACCTGGCGCCTCAGTTGGACCAGCGTTCGTGCTGGACGTGCAGACTGCGTGAGACGACGCTTCATCCAGTCCCAAACATGCTCAATGGGGGACAGATCCGGAGATCTTGCTGGCCAGGGTAGTTGACTTACACCTTCTAGAGCACGTTGGGTGGCACGGGATACATGCGGACGTGCATTGTTCTGTTGGAACAGCAAGTTCCCTTGCCGGTCTAGGAATGGTAGAACGATGGGTTCGATGACGGTTTGGATGTACCGTGCACTATTCAGTGTCCCCTCGACGATCACCAGTGGTGTACGGCCAGTGTAGGTGATCGCTCCCCACACCATGATGCCGGGTGTTGGCCCTGTGTGCCTCGGTCGTATGCAGTCCTGATTGTGGCGCCCACCTGCACGGCGCCAAACACGCATACGACCATCATTGGCACCAAGGCAGAAGCGACTCTCATCGCTGAAGACGACACGTCTCCATTCGTCCCTCCATTCACGCCTGTCGCGACACCACTGGAGGCGGGCTGCACGATGTTGGGGCGTGAGCGGAAGACGGCCTAACGGTGTGCGGGACCGTAGCCCAGCTTCATGGAGACGGTTGCGAATGGTCCTCGCCGATACCCCAGGAGCAACAGTGTCCCTAATTTGCTGGGAAGTGGCGGTGCGGTCCCCTACGGCACTGCGTAGGATCCTACGGTCTTGGCGTGCATCCGTGCGTCGCTGCGGTCCGGTCCCAGGTCGACGGGCACGTGCACCTTCCGCCGACCACTGGCGACAACATCGATGTACTGTGGAGACCTCACGCCCCACGTGTTGAGCAATTCGGCGGTACGTCCACCCGGCCTCCCGCATGCCCACTATACGCCCTCGCTCAAAGTCCTTCAACTGCACATACATAGATATGACGCCACTTCGGCGACTTGCGTGGCGATGGGGATGAAATGATGACGATTAGGACAACACAACACTCAGTGCCTGAGCGGAGAAAATCTCTGACCCAGCTGGGAATCGAACACGGGCCCTTAGGATTAACATTCTGCCACGCTGACCACTCAGCTACTGGGGCCGGACAGTCTGTTGGATGTGCAGGGATTAATGACGGGCCTGTAGGAAGCTTTGGATCACGTCTTACACGAGCGGCTGAGTACTAAATCACTACCGTCGGGCCGGTGAGTGTTGGGATTGCGTAAATTGCAGAAATAACTGCCACCAGGTGAAGTTTGGTAATACGACCTAGCAAGCAATGCCTACTATTTTACTCTTCTGTTGCATTAGTGGAAGTAAAGATCGACCAAAGACGTGTATACATTCTTTCGATTTCCAGTAATGGATAAGCATGCGAGATTCCACTGCTACACCGTCCATCCATACCCAGTAAAGTGGGGGCCTCTTAGGAAGTTCTTGGAAGTGAGGATTGAGAGGATGCTGCTAATCTCGACAGACAGAGGCAGGTACGCCGAAATTTCAAGGGAAGAATTGCCATAGTGAAGGGTGATACACATCAATCAGAAGGCAAGTGCGGTGCAATTGTTTCTAGCCAGACAGAAGGAGATTGATTGCCCAAGGGCTGTAGTGAAACCCAAGCTGAGTCTACAGCGAGTTTTGTTGCACTGAGTTTACTCCACCTACGAAAGTCTGGTAGTAGTACCAAGCATCTATGAAGGGGGCAGATTCAAGGAAGCTAAATGCATAGAACTGCATAGAAATGGAGTACTGATTAATGCGACTGCATGCAAGATAATAGGACCAACTTTTCATCTACAATTGTCAAATTAAGGGGTCACACAACTGACCGTCACCCAGTCAAAGCTGTACCGGCTGGAGACAACAGTGGGATTTTCTCCTGAACGAAATATAAACTTTCTGAATCAGACGTTGGAGGCGGACCTGATGCAGTATGTGAGTCAATTCATCGCCGAGAAATAGGGATGTATCTAAGCCGAGCAGCTGATGGAGTATGTCACATGCTACAGAGAAGGGCAGCAGCGTTTACCAATCCTTCTGAGCACCACCGTACAGAGCGCCATAGTGGCCCTGTTATGTGTTGCTTTCACTCTTGTAAGGAGGAACGCGGGCAGGCTAAAGGAACCATCACTGGTACAAATCCCAGTGGACTGGATACCAAGAGCATGAGAGCAGAAGGGAATTCCAGAATAATATTCTTGGTGCCTATTGCTTACTTAACAGAGTACGATTAGGATTCATGCGCATGTGGATGAAGTGGATGAAGCAAAACGCCTGGAGTACCACAAAATAATATATGTTATTATGAACACTTGAGAAAAAGACATTAAATTGTGCTTTAGAGAAACCCATATAACTGAGGAGTATGTGACGGCAGTTAGAGGTCGACCTGATGACCGGGTCTTCCCACGGCGGAAAATAATGTAGCGACGTCACCGCAAAAAACTAGTTTTAGTGTGGATTGCAGCCGCACACGTAAGTGAGGCGCGCGCTTCTTAATAATAGCTTTGTGCAGCATGACGTAGCAAAGTATGTCGGTCTGAAATGGGCGCAAGGAGCGCCGAAATAGCGTGCTCAGTGGGACTGTGAGTAACTCTTACCGCTAACCACGGTCGAAACCAAGGAACTGGCGCTAGCCTAATGAGCGTTAGTGCGTGATCTGAAGAGGCGCATTCGAAAAATATATGCTCCAACCCAGCATCCCCGTACCTCTGGTGACGACAGACTTTTAAAAACTATGAAACATGAATGCTGTACTGTCCACAGTGAACCTCAGTACGCAGTAAAGTAACAAACTTTAAGTTATTGCATGTCTTATGAAAGAATGATATAAGGACTAAAATCATATCCCTGATGGTGCTGACGAGAGTCTGCCCCCACAGGGGGCATTGTTAATTACCAAAAACTGGACGTCAGCCGCTGAGATATAAGATAACAAAAAAATGGCTCTCAGCACTGTGGGACTTAACTTCTGAGGTCATCAGTCCCCTAGAATTTAGAACTACTTAAACGTAACTAACCAAAGGATATCACACACATCCATGTCCGAGGCAGGATTGGAACCTGCGACCGTAGCGGTCGCGCCGTTCCAGACTGTAGCGCCTAGAACCGCTCGGCCACTAAGGCCGGCTATAAGATAACAACACACACTACGACTCACCTGTTTGTCGCATACACTTGGTTTATCACATTTCACTTTATCTTTAGAAGACAATGATATACACTTCGTGGTCACTGGAGGCGGGATAAATTCACTTTCATTGCCTAATAGATGATGTGGACTTTGAGACGATCTTTATGAGACACAGCTCAGCTCATAATTTCTCTACTCTGCCCAACCGGAGACCACTATTTAATCAATGAGTACTTGTTCTTCACTGTTTAGGCTGCCACAACACTATAACAATGTGAAGGGGACTAGACCAGTAATTATTTGTCCACAATCTTCACTCATTTCTAGAATCGTTCGTCTCTAACATGTCCTAAGAATGTGTATACATGCCAACAGGTCAAGCAGAACAGTGTGTCCTTTAGCTTGCTAGAGAAGTACACCTCCGTTATTAATTCAAATGGTTCAAATGGCTCTGAGCACTATGGGACTCAACTGCTGAGGTCATTAGTCCCCTAGATCTTAGAACTAGTTAAACCTAACTAACCTAAGGACATCACAAACATCAATGCCCGAGGCAGGATTCGAACCTGCGACCGTAGCGGTCTTGCGGTTCCAGACGGCCACTTTGGCCGGCGTTATTAATTCATAATGAGGTGTCTGACGTAGTTTATAGGAAATCTCCTCTTATGTGATTGACCTGAGTAGCATAGTTTCAAAACGCCACCTTATACATATTCAGAGCTGCCTGCTCATTAGTTAAAAATAGTGTGGTAAGCACCCTCTCATTGTACATGAAGTGTATTAATTGAGTCCTGGATTATGTATAATGAAGGAATATACATTCCATTTATTGTGTCATATGGACTCAAAAATGTCAGTAGTCCTGATAAAACCCCACGTACACATCATAGTAACGACAACAAGGTCTGTCTGAACTTGTTTCGCATCTTTTTGTTAGTTTCAGCTTAGCAGAACAGATGAACGGGCAGCTCCTTCCTGTGTGTTACCGCGGTGTTTGGCCTTGGCTGGTGAGTCCCAGGGGTAGCCGTGCGGTCTGTGGCGTCTAGTCATGGTTCGCGCAGCTCCCTCCGTCGGAGCTTCGAGTCCTCCTTCGGTCATGGGTGTGTGTTTTGTCTTTAGCGTAAGTTAGATTAAGTTCGATTAAGTATCGTGTGTAAGCTTAGGGGCCGATGACCTCCGCAGTTTGGTCCCATAAGACCTTATCACAAATTTCCCATTTTACTAGCATGCTCACAGGTAGAGACGTCTCCATTGGGCAGTCCAAGTTGGAGTGCATGCCACATGACATGGAATGGTTGGCTGAGTGTCTTTAGTAGCCCTGGTGGAACATCAAAGGGCTGCTTGGATTCTCTAGTACAGTGAAAATGAACGGACCCTTCCACATCGACAGCTGGTCCTCAGCAGTGACACACCGATACGACAGTTTTCAGTCGTCTTCATGTGCGGTCTCATATTGCCTCTAACAGTGTGATAACAGAAGTTTAAAATATTCACATACACCTGTAGCAGAATATGATGGTACGTCACATGAATATTGACATTTTTATCGGTTGTAAAGCGCAGTTAAAAGATGTAGTTAATGTTCTTGAAACAACTGATATGCAGCGATCATTTAAGAGTAGCAGCTTTATTTAATGTCTATGAAAATAAAAAAGGATCGAAAGAGACGCGATTGTACGGCCGAGGAGGAAGGACGTATTTTATGACACACTCACTGTTTTGTTTCGCGATACGAAAGGCAGCCATTGAGCGGCTACACATATTTTATGTAAGTTATTTGGTATTGTACTAAAATAAACTAATTATTATTATCACAAAATGAATTTTTTTGTAATAATTGTCACCTCAAATGCTCGCAGTGGCCAATTATTTTTAATAAGCATTTTTTCAGTAATTTGCGCTGCGGGAAGCTCATTTTCTGATGCAGCCTCTGGTCGGCCATTACGCGCCGAAGTATTAATTTAATTTTCAGTGTTAACAGTAACTGTAAATGCGAGAGATATCGTTGTAAGAACCTTTTTAAATTGCAACAGATAATTAATTAACGTTAAAGTTCATTTTTTAACTTATACAGATTTCATGAGTTCAGTAAGTTTTATCTTGGCCGCTCCACGGCAACAATCGAAATTCTCTCCAGCCTTGCTTTGCAATCAATAAATAGAAATTAACAAAATTACATTCAATTCAGTTTACGGCAACTATATTTTAGTCATCACGTTCAAAATCTAAAGATGGTAGATGAATAACAGCGCCCTTCAAGAACCCGTTTCATATTTACTTATGCACGTAAGTAAAGGTGATAAGAAAAGATAATTTCCATGAGAGAAGGAATCATGCTGATAAATTAAAAATAAAAATATATAAAACATACATATATATATTTTTGTATATAACGTAACAAATGCCACCGACATCATAGGTAGTAAAAGTTTCCCTAAAAAATTTTTGCGTGCTCTTGCCTTATGCTGTGGTGCAAGTCTATGCGGATCTGCGACAACTGTACACCCTGCATCCTATTACCGCCAGCTTAAGAGATAAAGAAAATTACAAATACATGGAAAAACAAATTAGGGCCTCAACATTGAAAAAATTACACAAACGTAAGTATTTTATAATTAGTAACTGACCTTTATGTATTGCAGTATTATAGACTAAAACTAGTTGACTGGCGAGTCACTGCAGCGAACTCTGTATATTGACTTAACTGGTGAAGACAGTGAAACACGACTCAAAATACCGTAACGCAGCAACGGAAATCAATAGAAAAGAGCCCTTCTCAAATGAAGAAACTTTATCACAAATATAAATGGGGAAAGTAGAAAGAATAGAGGTTAGTTGCTCAAAATTACATCTTAACGGTACTTTTAGCAAAATGGTAATGTGGATAGATCTTCTGACTAGCTAATAGTACTGGCTAACCTTCCAGAGCATTTATAAATTGGCTTTGATAGTTTTTTATACAAGCCTTTATTTTCGAAGCAATCTTCATCGTTTGTTTCCTGAAATCTCTAAGTTTAGAGGAGATACTTGTAAACAAAACTCCATCGTGTTCATGGCCGAAAGAATGAACCAATTTAAATATGTAGAGGTGAACCGAACTTCTAATTTTCCGTGGACTATTGAAACTGCGAATTCTCCTGGTCTTATAACAGAACTGTCTTCTGCATCACCGTCGTCCTCAAAAAAATTCATGTCCAGGTCAGAGTTAGTGTAACGCAAAGACATCTTTGTCTCCGATTCCGACAAAGACAACGAAAAGGTTGGTTGGTTCCCTTGAAGAAACCATCAACAATCTTTGTAACTTCTATAGCAATTCATTTTTCGTTAGTGTGCTCTGACACCTTAACCACAGTTTTGCTATGCAAGAGGCAGCGGGACCATCCCACTTCTTCTTATTTTCTTTTTGACCACCACTAGCAACAGACTTCTCACTTTAACACATTATGTGTTACTACATTATACATTAAAGCAGAATTTAATCAACGTAAATAACTGCCGGCACTGAGGGCCAACACAAAGAATCGGCCTTCCCATGTCAGGATCGCGAGGTCAAAGCCACCTCACAAACATGTTATCCTTCCACAATGCCAAGAGTCAACTACCAACCACTCCAATAATATCGTGACACTATTGGTGTATAAAATTCGCTAATAGATGTGCAACAAAGCACGAAGTCGAAGGATAGTCCTTCGATTCTTCTTATGGTATTACGTTAGGCGGCGAGGAAAGCAGGGGGCACACACCTTTGAGTCCTCCAAATAGTGGACGAGTGTGTCAGCACTACCAACAGGGAAGTCCAGTTGTGAAACGAGGTTTTGGATTGTGATCCGTCTGTCATCTCGAATAAGAGTGTCTGCACGTTCCAACTCTGCAGGAGCCACAGTTGTGTGCGCCCAGCCGGCACGCTGGAGGTAAGACAACTTTGTTTACTTTGTTGCGATGTTGACAGACGTCTCGCCCAACGACTCACCGTGATTTTGTTCACTGCCAGATCTTCATAGGCATTCTACAAGCGCCTACGAATATATGCGATGATCTTGTTTTCCGCCACAAAACGCTCAATGTTAGTTCACTGCATGGAACGCACCTCAGTTACAGACGCCATTCTGAAGGCTACTTACAGCGCCATCACCTACAGGAACATCATCAAAACATACGGGGTGACGCGGGAATATTCCATGACGTCTGACTACAAAATCCGCATTTTTTTCTAAATCGCCCAAAAAAAGTGTTGCATTACTTATTGAGTGCCCCACACTTTTCTGTGAACTCAGTCTTTGACCCACGTCATGCGAAACATCTAAAACCGGCAGGAAGACACCTGGATGTCGCCAGCCCTGATAGTCGCTGTGTTGGCGTTCCGCGTCTACCTCGAGTGGTCGCTGCTGTTTTGCGTTATCGTCTGAAAAGGTAGACCTACAGTTCCCAGGAAGGTAAACCCGTCAGCATTGGTTCATCACACAATCATCTGTGCTACAGGAAAAACTACATGCATAACTACTGGTAAAAGAAGGAATTGATATCGTGGTAGATGGTTTCTTCTTGCAGACATTGACAGTATTCATTACAGTCGCTAAGGGTTTTATGAAGTGATGGAAATTAAATTCAAATAGTAATGACAGTAAATCAAAGAATGATTGGTACTTGAGACGCGCCAGTGTTGCAGTAGACTGCCACATATGGAGTATCCCCGTCACATCGCGTGGCATGAGTTGGGAAACAAGCTTCTTTGCACCAAGACCAGTATCCATATCGACTGGGTAAGGACAATTGTAGCACGACTGTCAGCATGGCGACCATTGATACCGTTTCCTACACACACAGCGCCGGACACATGTACTGACATAATCATCCTGTACCTTTATTCCAGCATGAAAAAAGAGAAATGAAAAAACTGAATAAACATCGTTCTCTGGTATTAAAATTGCCTGAAAAATATAGTACCAACGATGTTCAAAGACAAGTATGTATGTATCCAGACGTACACTGTCTCAGGCCTCAAACACCAGCTGTCGGAATTGAGCGCAGCGCCCGCTGCAGTGCTAGATCAGTCCGAACAGGACACATTCATGACAGCTCCCCCGCAGACTTCCATAATGTAACGAATACCAAAAAGGCAGCTGAAATTAATTAGTGAGATGCAGATAAAATTCCTCCATACACGATCTCGTATTCTTGTAATTGATTATTGAGATGAATAGAAAATTACTCCATACACAGTCTCCTATTTCTGAGTTCGTGTGATAGTGTTAATAACACCAGTGCCCGAATGAAACTAATGTAGGTACAAATGCTTTGCTTACCCACTTGAACCAAGCTCGTTGATACGCAGAGAGCTTGATGTGAATATACATTAACTATCGATCAACGTTTACATCATATTGCATTCTTCGGCAATCTCCTTTTGTAATAACAAGCTTATACAATATTATTAAACATCCCCCCTTCCATTCCCCCCCCCCCCCTTTCAGTGTTTACGTAGCATATTTGTCTATGGGAAGTTCTACTCCGTTTCACTCGGTCAACAGCTTAAGTTCATTGAGTGGCGGGATACAATTCAAGTATTATTCGCAACAAAGCATAGCCTTCATAATGTTCAACTGACATTACGCACAAATATTGCCTCACCAGGGATCCATATATTTCCATCCATAGCAATCGCAGGAAATGTTTTAGTTCATACGGGAATAAAAGCACAGCATACAGTTTACTCAGTAGTAAACACTGTCTTTTTGCAGTTCTCGCTGATACGGTGCACATATTATTTAAAATGAATTGTCCATGTCCTCATACATCAAAGTCCAGCCACCACTCACACTGTGAAGACAACCGTCCGCCTCCCTCACCGCTCACCATAGCTCTCGATTGTTTAGTTTCGATACCTAAAAGAGACACTTTTATGACCAGCATCATAAACATACATTGAAACATTCAAGGTCAGAAAAATATATTTGTACTTTTTGAATGGATTAAAATTTAAAACATTTTCTTACGTGTCTAGACTGAATTAAATTTTTTAAATGTACGGTTTTTGTTCGACAAGAACCATTTCATATCTGACTGTATCTGATGCAATGGTAACCCATTCAGCTATCAGAAAATTTTATTAAGTGACGTAGAAGTTATGTTGATAGTTTTATGGGTTACTCTTGCAACCGATACAGTCAGATAAGGGAAAGGTTCATGTTGAAATAAAACTGCTCAGTAAAGCAACATTGCTGCAGTCAAAACCGATAATAAATCAGTTTTAAACCAGTGAATTCAGATTTTATCTCCAAGGAAATTTTCAAATATGTTACTAAATATAAGGAAAATAAAAGAGGATGAAAGGAGAAAGATATTTATATAAGTTTCCTAGAACTGTCTTTGCACTCAGGAGAAAAATGATGTAGTTCTCACGAAATACTCTTGGCCAATTTTTTTTTTTCTCTCCAACCCGGCGCAGGTAGAACACAGTTTATGATCACTTACACTGTCAGAGACCGGTGAAACAAGCAGGCATTTCTATAATCGGTGACGGTTGCGTTTAACGAATTCACAAAAGTGAATGGATTGCTGGAAGTTAAGTGTAGAAGACAGCAAAAGTCATCGTAAACATGCGCAAACAATACAGGGCTCGATTCACGTTGAAAAATGGAAATAGACATTTTCAACTACCCTGCTATCAATGGCGTTTTGCCAAAGACATCAGAGAACAGAAAGAACCGCCGGATGAGTGCAGAGCCATGGTGTTTACGGACATTGAAGTGCCAGAGGATGGGCACATGGGACATCACAGAACCGCAGCGGAGCCCTCCGTGGGAGTTTAGCAGCGGATGTGGTATGAAGATCGAGTATCTGTGACCTTTCCCCCATTCGAATTCCCCAGGGAGTCCGAACAGCTATCGGGTATTAAAAGTATTGCTGTCACCATTGTGTATCTCATGTAGAGACCATGAGAAAAAAGTAAGGTGCTTACAGAGAAGCACAATAATGTTTCCTCGCTCAATATGTGAACTGATTAGGTCAGAAAATCACAAGTTCTTATTATTAATTCTCATGTTCTGTACAGTGATTTGCGAGGTATATATGTAGATGTCAACGCTTTTACAGCAGAGTCTTTGATATATTGCTGTGTAATGATTACTGCATTGGGCTAAGGGGGACCTTACCATACAGTGTTAAGAGCCCGATTACGGAGGTGTGTATTGTATCTCAAATGCCAGTTATCATCCTATACACTTTTCCACATACATCGTAGAGTAAAGACTGTTATTTATTTTGCAGATAGACACTGTAATAACAAACCAAGGCTTGTTTAGGAACCATCTAAAGTACAGTCCTTATTCTCTGAAGACAACACAAAAACTCGGAGACACTCTGAAGAGGAAAAATACCTAATTATTCCACAGAACCTGAATGTGAACCCTGAAGGATTGTTTTTTTTTTTTTTTTCAAAAGATGTTTTTCCAGTGTTGGTTGTAAAATTTAATCGTATTCAAATTGTCGCCATTTGGCCTGTCATTAAACACAGTTGATGGTAATAACGTAGCAACCAAAAGTTCGATATTGTTCAACGCCAACTGGAAATGCGTTGTTCGTCATCAATGTTCGATGTAAAGCTATTTCGTGAGAGTAATGGCTGTTTTACACTTCACATACTTCGTTTATTGCTCTGTTAATCAGAATATGGTATCTAGCGATTTGACAGACCGTATCGTGAATTACTGCTATGAAAATAACGGGTTACAGCTGGTCGATATCTGTATACAGCCGAGCTCTGCCTAACAGAATTATCGAGCACCAGTGATAACAAAGATATTGTATTAGAGTACTAACCGACAAATCCAGCGTTGCCCGCGTAGTCGATTCGGCGGAACGAAAGAAAAGGATTTGTGTGTCTAGTGAAGGATCGAGAAAATTCTGTTTTTACGTATTCGTGGAACGTCCTTTGAAATTATGAAACAGTCGTAAAGAGAAAAATGCATAATGCGCAAGAGTGTAACTACAAAATGTGGATTAAGAAGGATGATCCGAGACAGTTTCCGTAAGGTTGAAACACATGCTTGTCGTGTCTACAACGCCATTTTGTAAACGTCTAGCTGACTGGTGTGGCCGAGCGGTTCTAGGCGCTTCAGTCTGGAACCGCGCGACCGCTACGGTGGCAGGTTCGAATCCTGCCTCGGGCATGGATGTGTGTGTTGTCCTTAGGTTAATTTGGTTTAAGTAGTTCTAAGTTCTAGGGGACTGATGACCTCGGATGTTAAATCCCATAGTGCTCGGAGACATTTTTTTTGTAAATGTCTCTATGGCAACGCATCTTCATAGCGTTGCCATACGCCTCTTCATAGCGCTATAAATGGCTAGTGTTTTCGCCTACAACCACTTGCGCTTCGTAGTCGAAATCTGTGAAAAGCGCTGCCAGATTTGAGGTACATCCTTAAGCTGACGTGACTGGGCGACCGTCTTAATGGTACAGAAAAGTATTAAGACTTCATGCATCGTGAGGAATTTTTTCACGTATCTCAGTGCTTCTGACGTCATATCTCGTGAACAATGTGTCGTGCAGTGATGTATTTGTGCACGTACATTCAGCGGCATATGTGGATACAGTCAGCGATCAGAGTTATTAGCTTTCCAACACAAAATTGCACTTGTAGTATTTTCATAGTTCTGATCACTTTCTGCAAGCGGAATGAATGTGACACACATGTCGTAAATGAGTTTATTGCTGACCAAACAGCCAGCAACAAACATTCAGTCAGTTTTTTTTCGCCCATCGATTGTCACTTTGTATAGTAAACGCTCTCTCTTTAATATTATGATTAATTCCGTATCTCTAAGGTACAGCAAACCGTTACAGTAATGACCTATTGAAGAGTGAGGGACTATTTAGTTAAATATCATGGGAGCCGGTTGTGGGACGGAGGGAATCCGAATTAGAAACATTTGGCAGGGAATTTCCAGTTTTGGCATATGCTCTACAAAAAAGGAATACCTCCCGCAAATCTTGCTGATAACCAGGGGGATGGGAACTATTTTTAATTTTGGTTTTGTCCGTAATGGATATGAGGTCGTGATTGTAACATTCAATTTTAAAATGTCGGCTCAACCAGGCATGTACAGTGTATAAATCACTATAATTTATGCGATCTGAAGCTCAAGATTTCATTATCAGAATTACTGTATAGGAACCTCTATAATCGACCAATATGAAAAGTAAATAAGGACAATGAAAATGAAACAACGTTGCTACTTCCCTTCAGAATTTGTGTACAGGAACCTCTATGACCGAACAATATAAAGAGTAAACAAGGGCAATAAAAATGAAACAACGTTTCTACACCCCTTGAGAATTGCTGTTCAGTAACGTCTGTAATCGACTAATATAAAAAGTATACAAGGACAATAAAAATCAAACACCTTTGCTACTTCCACTGCATCCGGATCTTCTCCGTCCACATCACCGCAGCTGATAAAATAAGTATTGAGACGTTAACAACCACATGCGTGCATGACAGGTGTATTTTCTTGCAAGCCACATCCACAAACACAGCATTAATACGAGTGTGTATTTCGTGAATGTAACTGGGAGATCAAAGAGATGCCGAAGAAACGAAGTTGATGCATAACAATGCTGGGTAGCCAGGGAATTCAAATCCTGTCATGAACAGAAAGCTAAATGTATGCCGTAATTACAATCACTAAACAACTGAAGATATTAAAACCGGTATAAAGAACACCGGACGCTTCTAGGCTTAACGATTTCGAGGAATCACCTGTAGCCATATCCATGAAACTGGCCAGCCCCTGTCATGAACTGATGAGGATCTTGCAAATTATCGTATGCAAGACGAAAGCACGAAACTGGACATACCGGGGCACTGGGAGATTATGTAGCGTGGTAAAGCATAATGCGTTAAATGAACAGCTTATTGGTGACACAAACAACTTCTTCAGAAACAATGCTGACCATTTTTAACCTCTGTACTTATTTATCGACTTAAATTACAGTATTATTTAGCTTTCTGTTCATGGCAAGGTATGAATTTCTGGGATGCTCGGCATCGTTATGCATCATCTATCTTCGATATCTCTCTATCTCAATTTTATATTCACGGCGTGCTCCCTTGCGTTTCTTCTGTGACTGTCTGCGGTATATGGCTCCACGAGGGTGAAAGTCATATAGGGACTCCCGATAATATGACGTTGTTTAGCTGGCAGGCCGCTTGCAGCACTGCAAGTTTATCAGTCCATCATCTCGCTTTCTTATTGGCTTGTTGTTTAATGTTCCTAGATTATTTTCGTTTCGTAATTGATAGACGCTGGTTTCACCACATTGTGCGTCTGACTGCGGCTTCTCGTGTGTCCTACACTCCTTTAGTTGCATTGTAGATGAGTTGCTCGTATTCTGACTGAGTTATACTTGCATCCGTCATACATTATGTGGAATAAATGATGTGGTTTCGTCACAAGATGTTCTGTGGACTTTTGTGTATTTGCTACTGCTTACGAATCTGTGTGTGTACTCCTCAATTTAAATGCATATTAAGTGCATTGCTTTTATTCTACTTTATTTCTGTTTGCATCTGTTTTTCGTAGTTTCTCGTATTTAACGGAGAACACCGTGTTAGCAGGTTTTGGCAGTATCGGTATTCAGTTTTATTACATTCTGTCATGGAGTACCACATATAATTCTGATTTGGATGGTGTTCCTTCTAACCACTGACGGCCATGTATTTCACAGTGGCTTCGAGCGACAGTAGTTTTGCTATTGCTTTGACACATTATTAACAGGAACTGCAAGCAGTAAATTTTACCAGAAGTCAATGAAAATTTGGGTGATCTCTACTAGATGCGAGAGTATGAAAAACAGATAATAACAAAACTAACGAGCAATATACTTACGATGAACGTAAATCGAGAAATTCACACACGAATTCATAAGCAATAACACATGGACGTGAATCGACAGACTGCCGTGCTACTAAACCAATTTCTGTTTCACAGGAACAAATGTTGGTTCATTTACCCCACCTAACATTGTGGATGAGAGCAAAAATTAAGCAGAATGCGAGCAACGTATTTGCAATGTAATCCAAAGAGTGCGATACATGCAAGAAGGTCGTAATCAGGAACATAATTTCACTTGATACAAGCCACACTATCGAAATTTCAGTATTGGGATTTTACAAATAAATACACTTCACTATCAGACTAACACGCCCATTCATAAAGCATAAATGAAAAATGTATCATCTAGTACCCGGCCGGCCAGAGTGGCCGAGCGGTTCTAGACGCTACAGTCTGGAACCGCGCGACCGCTACGTCTCAGGTTCGAATCCTATTTCGGGCATGGATGTGTGTGTTGTCCTTAGGTTAATTGGGTTTAAGTAGTTCTAAGTTCTAGGGGACTGGCGACCTCAGCAGTTTAAGTCCCATAGTGCTCAGAGCCATTCCCGAATTCAAAGATCACTGTCACGCCACACGGAGCGCAGCTGTCAGTGTCTGTTTCCGTAACGTAATATAGGCCGTCTACTTCTGATGTTTCGGTGTGCTGTTTGTGGCTTCCAGGAAACTACACGGGACATGCACGCATGTGGTTGTATTGAGACGCTGCCAATATCCGAGAAAACATATTTCAGACGCTTCTAGTCAATCTCATGAGTTGCCGATGACGTGGATGTACATCTTAAGAAGACGCGTATGGAGGGGAAGTAGTCACGCTATTTTATTTTTATTGTTCTTATTTATGTTTCATATTGGTCGCATTTAGAGGCTCTTGTACTTCAGTTTTAATGATGAAAGCTGGCCCATCGAACTCCATGAATTTTAGTGTTTTTTACAATGTAAATAGGTGGTTGAGCCTACATTTTAACATTTAGTTTTAATTTAATTCAGGGACTATACGTTCAAACAAAAAAATATGAAGCCTAAGATAAGTGACAATTACATATTTGTTCACGTGTATACTGCGTAAAATAAACACATTACGGAATCACTAAATGAATGTAACAAATTTTGAATTGATGCCTGTGAGAATTCTTCGAAAAATATGGAAGACGTGTCTTCAAGATTTATATTGGCTGTATGTGTAAATTAAAGTTCCACTTTACATGGACTCATGATTCAGTTTATTTTTGGTTCAATTCTATTGTCAATATTTTTCGATACCAAAAAGTTCAAAAATGGTTCAAATGGCTCCGAGCACAATGGGACTTAACATCTGAGGTCATCAGTCCCCTAGAACTTAGAACTACTTAAACCTAACTAACCTAAGGACAACACACACATCCATGCCCGAGGCAGGATTCGAACCTGCGACCGTAGCGGTCGCGCGGTTCCAGACTGAAGCGCCTAGAACCGCTCGCGCTCACAAAACTATTTCAGGTGCACTAAATTATTGAAGTATTTACTAACACACTTGCTCACTCACACAGCCTCCTCGACAAAGGCACACTTACCAGCACCAACAAAGAAGAAAGCCCTTAAGATAGACAGCAACGTAAATAATGATTACCATTCAAATTTAAAGCTGATTACACACGTGTATTATACTAGAAGAGAGAGAACGACATTGCAGTTATTTTTCTATCAATCATTAAAATAACAACACAGCGTGTACAAAGTTCACAAAACAACAGACTGACAATACTTAAAAAAATTTATAAATACATACAAAACAATAAATTGTGCTTACTTTTCATTCAGAAAATTAGGAAAGGATCTGGAATTTCATGCTGCCTTCATATTAAGTGTAACTCTCGTTGATTTATGTTGCTTGCACGTCTGCATATCACATTGTTTGTAATTCTGTGGATACATGCATGAACTGAACGGTACTTTGTTGTGGTACTGATATCGGTAACTCTTTGTCAAAA
This sequence comes from Schistocerca serialis cubense, assembly GCF_023864345.2. Lineage (NCBI taxonomy): Eukaryota > Metazoa > Arthropoda > Insecta > Orthoptera > Acrididae > Schistocerca > Schistocerca serialis. Next base: position 180,574,469 of record NC_064641.1, read on the forward strand.
TGATTCAAATGGCTCTGAGCACTATGGGACTTAACTTCTGAGGTCATCAGTCCCCTAGAACTTAGACCTACTTAAACGTAACTAACCTAAGGACATCACACACATCCATGCCAGAGGCAAATTTCGAACCTGCGACTGTAGCGGTCCTGCGGTTCCAGACTGTAGCGCATAGAACCGCACGGCCTCCCCGGCCGGCAACTCTTTGTCAGACGCATCGTATGATAACGTTGCCCCAGTAGGTTAGTTTTTAGTTTTATAATCTATCACAATGAAGACAACAGTTTTTTTTCCGTTATTGAGTTCTGATTCCCCCCGAAGGGGGCAGGCTGGCAGCAGCTTAGTACACCACTCTTCAGCCCACACAATTTTTAAAACATAAGAAGAAGATAATAAACAATAAAAGCAGCCGATGAAAACGGTGACTTAAATTGTAAAATGGCGGAAAATTGTGGAAGTTGAAAATAAAACAAAGGGTTGACGATGCTAATAAAATACACAGGAAGCAGACAGGTAAAATAGTAGACATACAATGAAAAAAAACACGGCGGCTGTCTGATTTCTGTAAGCAACACTTCGGAAAAGACGCACAACACTTAACACTCACTTAAACACTGCACTAAAAAGTTGGCACGAAGATGACGCACCACAGCCAAGGGCAGATGGGGGGGGGGGGGGGGGACATGGACAGATGAGGTGAAAAAAGTGGGGAGGAGAGGAAAAATTAAGTGGGGGGAGTAGCTGACGAAGGGAGAGGACTCATAGGATTTGGGGGGGGGGGGGGGCAGGGCAGACGCGAGAGGGAGTGGGTAAAGGCAGAGGAGGGTAATGCAAGAGGACTTTGGGGAGAAAGGGAGTCAAAGAGAGTGTAGGTGGGGAAGAGGGAAAAAATAGGAGGGGAAGGGGGAGAAGGGGAGAGGCAGCTTGGGAAAAGGACAGAGGAAGGGAGGGGGAGGAGAGGATCAGAGTTGATAGGATTGATAAATTGAGGGTGAGATGGCATCATCCAGGAGGGGGTGTCGATGGATGCTATCTTGGGAAAGGAGATGAAGTGTGTAGAGGTGGAGGGTAGGGGGGACACAATGGTGAACTCGCAGCAAACAAACAGTAACGTTCATAATATTAACCCTAAAATGATGCTTGAAACTGTAATGAGCTCGTCCCATAGCCACGATTTTCCTGGTTTACTTGGTTTTCTTGTATGAGGTTTTTAGAGTCTGTGACGTAATTTCGTTGAAAGTACACGAGAGGTGTTCACAAGTAAAGCAACAAATATCTTTCTACACCTATTTTTTTGAAAAAATGTGGAATTTGTTTTGAGACATCGTGGACTATTCCTGTTTCAGTTCCTATAGTTTCGTGACGTTCCCATAGGTGGCGGTGCTACATGTAGCCTTCAAAATGGCGTCTGCAACTTAGGTACTTTCCACATACAGAAATGACAGTGACCTTCATGCCTGAAAACCAGAGCATCGCAACTATTGAGGCGCCTGTAGAATGTCTACAGCGAGCTGGAAGTAATGAAAAGCTCGGTGAGTCTTTTGGCGAGGCGTCTGTCATCATCGCAACAACGTCGCTCAAACCTGTCCGATCCCCTTCGTGCTGACCGACCCCACTCAGCTGTGATTCCTGCAATGTTAGAATGTGCGGACACTTCAGTCGAGGTGATGGAGGGATCTCAACCATATTCCTCGCTGCCAAAATGGACATCTCAGTTGGTACTGCTGAAACATTCTTTCACCAGTGTGGGTACGCGATAATGTGTGCCCGCTAGGTTCATCACCGTCTAACCGAAGTCCAAAAAGAGCAACAGACCATCTCTGCGCAATTCTTTAAGCGTTACGAGGCTGTTCGTGAGAATCTTTTGTCCAACCTCATCCACAGGTGATGAAACATGCATTCATCACTTCGATACGGAAACGAAACTGCAATCCATGGGAGGCTGGAATGGCCGAGCGTTTCTAGGCGCTACAGTCTGGAGCCGCGCGTCCGCTACGGACGCAGGTTCGAATCCTGCCTCGGGCATGGATGTGTGTGATGTCCTTAGGTTAGTTAGGTTTAAGTAGTTCTAAGTTCTAGGGGACTGCTGACCTTAGCAGTTAAATCCCATAGTGCTCAGAGCCATTTTTTTGCAATCCATGCTGTGATGCCACACAACCTCTCCTCCGAAAAAAAGTTGAATGCCGCACGCTCAGCTGGTAATGGCGATGGACTTTTGGGACTCTAAACTAACTATTATCTTTGATGTTCTCCCTCATAGTGCAACAAACAACGCTGACGTGTATTGTGTTACCCTCAGGAAATTGAAGATACGACTTCAGCGTGTTCGTCACCCTACGAATGCAAACGCAATTCTCCGTCTCCATGACAACGCAAGGCCTCACACAAGTCTGCCACCCGGCCGAAGCTCACAAAACTTCATTGGACTGTTCTTCCCCATCCACCCTATAAAGCGGATCTCGTTCCTTCCGAGGTACTTCTGCTTGACCCAGTGAAAGAAGCACTCCTAGGGAAGCAATACGTGGATGATGGAGAGGTTACTTACACAGCACGCCGTTGGCTCCACATCGGCCAGTAGAGTAACTCTATGTGGGCATACAGGCCCTTTCCGTAAGGGGGAGTAAGGCCGTTGCATTGAACAGAGAGTATATTGAAAACTCGGGGTTTGTAGCCAAAAGAATGGGGAATAATAGAGTGTATTGGAATGCTGAATAAAACCAAACTGCTTCCAGAATAAAATATGTTGCAATACTTTTTGAGCCCCTCTAGCAAAATATTCACGATCAACTTAGTTCATTTTAGCTGTCATTCTGTCAACTTCACCCCTACAGACAACAACACCGACTATGGCCTAAGGAAGTCCTTCATACCGCTACCAAGTCGTCAATTTTACCTGCAGCCAACAGATGCGCTGCTGACACTGATAAGTGCTACAAGCCGCCAAAAGACTCATCACAGATAATATTAATTATGTTGTTATTTTTCTGGTCTTCAGTCCTGAGACTGGTTTGATGCAGCTCTTCATGCTACTCTATCCTGTGCAAGCCTCTTTATCTCCCAGTACCTACTGCAGCCTACATCCTTCTGAATCTGCTTAGTGTATTCATGTATTCATCTCTTGGTCTCCCTCTTCGATTTTTACCCCCCCCCCCCCCCACGCTGCCCTCCAATACCAAATTGGTGATACCTCGATGTCTCAGAACATGTCGTACCAACCGATCAAGTTGTGCCACAAGCTCCTCTTCTCCCCAATTATATTCAATACCTCCTCATTAGTTATGTGATCTACCGATCTAATCTTCAGCATCCTTATGTAGCACCACATTTCGAAAGCTTCTATTCTCTTCTTGTGTAAACTATTTATCGTCCACGTTTCATTTCCATACATGGCTACACTCCATACAAATACTTTCAGAAACGACTTCCTGACATTTAAATCTATACTCGATGTTAACAAATTTTTCTTCTTCAGAAACGCTTTCCTTGCCATTGCCAGTCTACATATTATATACTCTCTACTTCGACCATCATTAATTATTTTGCTCCCCAAATAGCAAAACCCCTTTACTACTTTAAGTGTCTCATTTCCTAATCTAATTCCCTCAGCATCACCCAAATTAATTCGACTACATTCCATTATCCCCGTTTTGCTTTTGTTGATGTACATCTTATACCCTCCTTTAAAGATACTGTCCATTCCGTTCAACTGCTCTTCCAAGTCCTGTCATCGGCGAACTTCAAAGTTTTTATTTCTTCTCCATGGATTTTAATACCTACTCCGAACTTTTCTTTGGTTTCCTTTATTGCTTACTTAAAATACAAATTGAATAACATCGAGGATAGACTACAACCCTGTCTCACTCCCTTCCCAACCGCTGCTTCTCTTTCATGTCCCTCGACTCTCATAACTGCCATATGCTTTCTGTCCAAATTGTAAATAGCCTTTCGCTCCCTGTATTTTACCCCTGCCACCTTCGGAATTTGAAAGATAGTATTCCAATCAACATTGTCAAAAGCCTTGTCTAAGTCTACAAATGCTAGAAACGTAGGTTTGCCTTTCCTTAACCTTTCTTCTAAGATAAGTCGTAGGGTCAGTATTGCCTCACGTGTTCCAACATTTCTACGGAATCCAAACCGATTTTCCCCGAGGTCGGTTCTATCAGTTTCTCCATTCGTCTGTAAAGAATTTGCGTTAGTATTTTGCAGCTGTGACTTATTAAACTGATAGTTCGGTAATCTTCACATCTGTCAACACCTGCTTTCTTTGGGACTGGAATTATTACATTCTTCTTGAAGTCTGAGGGTATTTTGCCTGTCTCATACATCTTGCTCACCAGATGGTAGATTTTTGTTAGGCCTGGCTCTCCCAAGGCTGTCAATAGTTCTAATGCAATGTTGTCTACTCCGGGGCCTAGTTTCGACTCAGGTCTATCAGTGCTCTGTCAAACTCTTCACACAGTATCATATCTCCCATATCATCTTCATCTACATCCTGCTCCATTTCCATAATATTGTCCTCAAGTACATTGCCCATGTAGAAGAAAAGAAAAATAAATAAATAAACACACTATAAAAATTCACTTACTTTCTCCCGGCTATTCAAGTTCAATACTGAAACACCAATTTATGCATCAGTTAATTGATGCAACGAGTGCTCATACTCTTCAATCACCCTCAAGGTTTAATTTCGTCAACTGATTTTATCCTTGCAATACCAAGGGAGGATGGGCTGTGTTGTGCCCAACTTTCGAAATTACTGTATTCTAGTCATGTATTTGAGATTTTAAAATTTTTAAAAATTATTTATTGTTTTAGATGATTTACTATACTAGATCCAATAATTGTTTAAAATTTTTCAGTTAACGTTAACACAAAATTTTAAGTATTGGTAGTGAATGTGACATTTGCATCAAATGTCATATTCATATTTTCATGTTCAGGACCCTTCTTACACTTCTGTATACCTTTAAATAGTACGTTATGAGATAAAATTTAAAAAAATGTTGTGGTGGTCATAAAGTGCCTCTCCGCACGACGTACACGTTATGGAAATGCGTTGTTATTCCTAAAATTGTGTTAAAGGATAATTTTACGTTCTGGGCACTAATTACATATCAGTGCCTGTTTAAAAGAGATGTTGTTAATAATATTTAACAACAATTAACTAAATTTATTGCTTTTTATATTTTGTGGTGGGCATATAAAGTGAAACACCCTCTCCTCTCCCTTGGTCGTATGCATTATGGAAAATACGCATTTTTGTCTAGTTGAGTCAGGACCCGTCTTGAGTAGCCTTTATGTTAAGAAGCTGTTGAGTCACAGTTTTCCCACTCTCTGTGCTATTCCGCCTTACCACACACAAAAGAAGGAAAAGCTCCCAAGTATCACCTTGTGGATAGTAATGTTCCTCAGATTACTTCATTCAGTCATTTAATGAAATTCAGTACTACATTTTCTTTACTTAATCAGTGGTCATACAGAACGTGTTCTACGGACATATGGTGCTTGCCTGAAATTTCATTACGTCAGTACGTCGTTTAACTGCCATACAGTATCATAACAGTGCTTGAAGGTAATCACAGATATGTCGGATGTCTTCTTGGAGAGAGTGTTGAACGACATGTGTAACATGTTACAGCTCGAAAACCAGCAAGTCATCGTAGAATGACAGGCAGAAGGCCGGACGCATACATCAAGAAGTTAAGCTGTGAGAGCGTGCCGAGCCAGCTGTTAGGAGTAGCCACTGGCGATTTGTGATGGACGCTAACTACCTGCGAACTACCTGCGATCAAAGGGGCCACGGCATCGAAGCATGGCAGTGATTTGCAGTATAATTCTGTTCCTGAATAATTGCTTCCGGGTCCCAACATACAGGATCACATAGTTCCATTTAGTATTGCAAGCTACAACTTATCTGAGAAAGTGTAGCTTCACAATGCCAGAATAATGCCAACAGAACAATAGATAATACATCAAAGTGTTGCCCACCGAGAAGCGACTCCCGTTAAATTTTTTGCCATCATTTTGTGAAATGGGACAGGACCTCTAATTTAGATTTACTAAAGACGATCTCTGCAGTTACAAGAATCTTGCGAAAGTTATATGTTCTGAATACTGTGAAGTTCCTCGTAGAGTCTATAGAGCGACTCTCTACCGAGGATATTCGTAACGCTGTTTCACTATAATTCTACTTTATATCTATCCTGTTACAATTCTTCCTGCGAAGGCATATTACAAGCTAACATTACCCTTAATTTGTACAGACGGGATGAGTTAGAAGTCCACCGCGAGACTTCCAAGAGGTCGTTTACGAATGCCTTCTGAGCATGTTTGTGTGAGGGACTAGCGATATCCTGTCGCTAGTTGCACAGAAATTGCACTTCGTATGTTTCTCGCCCAAAGTTGCCTTTTACGTGTGTGGCGCTCAAAATGGTGCACAACGGTGCGAAAGTCGACGGGTTACGCCGTGTGTCGTATTTTGAAACAAACTTGTTCCATCCGCTCACGGTGCTTGCTGTTGACAATAATAATACCCACTCTGATCTTCAGTCTCAATAATACTTTAATCACTGCATTGTTCCGTCTCGAGTCTGTCTTTCAGGCATTGTTAGCGGTACGTTAACTGTGATACACAACACATCGAGTAGGGTTACTGACGAAGAGCCCACCGACATGCGCTCCTTGTATGGTTTCACTGAGTCTAGTGAAGCAGCGACGCAACGGCGGCTGTGCTGTGATGTTCCCGTAGTGACGACAACATCGCAGTCCTTTTTCGTCTGTACATAGGCTTCTACGAGAAGTTGTATGTGTTTTACGTTTTGTTAATTGCATATTAGTCTTTTTTTATTGTTGTGACGCTAATCGAACAGAAGCCGGCCGGTGTGGCCGAGCGGTTCTAGGCGCTTCAGTCTGGAACCGCGTGACCGCTACGGTCGCAGGTTCGAATCCTGCCTCCGGCATGGATGTGTGTGACGTCCTTAGCTTAGTTAGGTTTAAGTAGTCCTAAGTTCTAGGCGACTGATGACTTCAGAAGTTAAGTCGCATAGTGCTCAGAGTCATTTGAACCACTGATGACCTCAGATGTTAAGTCCCATAGTGCTCAGAGCCATTTGAACCATTTTTTTAATCGCACATAAACGTGGGTAACTGGGGTAACAAACTAAATTATGATTACGTTATTACTCAGTAGCGAGCCACTGAAGACTGTGGCTACCTGATACCAAAATTGCGCAGAAGGCATCCGTGAACGACCATTGACGGTTTGTCGGTGGAGTAATAGGGTGTAGGAAAACTAAGTGTACAAAATATTAGAAAGCTTATATGAGATAAAAAGAAACACTGTTTTAAGTACAAAAATTTCACAGGTCCTCCGTTTCCGCGATAGCGGTCTATGAAGATTTTAAGGCTAGTGACGTTCTGAGATGTTGTCAAGATGCCGTCTGGTGAATAGTGTTTAACAAGCTGTCAGGGGGCAACATTTCAGTCGACGTGTTGAGAGCTTGTGGTGAATTGTGGTCCGTTTATATTCAAAAATGGCGTCATCATGATTGTCTAACATACTCGAAAGGAGCTGTGGTTCTCGTTTTTATTACTGTCAGACCTAAGATCAGTTTTGACTCTACAGAAATTTAGGAGCACACGAGGCAATACTGATCCTACGACCTCTCTTAGACTATTGGTTAAGGAAAGGCAAACATACGTTTGTAGCCTTCCTAGACTTAGAGAAAGCTTTTGACGGTATTGGCTGGATACTCTTTTTGAAATTGTTAAGGTAGCAGGAGTAAAATACATGGAACGAAAGGCTATTTACAACCTGTACAGAAACCAGACAGCGGTTGTAAAGAGTGGAGGACGGTGGTTGAGAAGCGACTGTCATAGGATTGTAGCCCATCCCCGATGTTATTGAATCTGCACGTCGAGCAAGAAGTAAGTGAAAGCAGAGAAAAATTTTGAGTAGGGATTAAAGTTCAGTGAGACGAAATAAAAACTTTGAGGTCAGTCGATGACATTGTAATTCTGTCAGGGAGAGCAAAGGACTTGGAAGAGCAGTTGAACGGAATGGACAGCGTCTTGAAAGGGGGACAGAAGTTGAACATTAACAGAAGTAAAGCAAGGGTAGTGGAATGTACTCGGAATAAATCACGGCATACTGCAGAAATAGGATTACGAAACGAGACGCTAAAAGCGGTAGACCTTTGCTATTTGGGCAGCAAAATATGTGATGATGGCTGCAATAGAAACTATATAAGATATAGACAGCGTTTCTGAAGAAGAAATATTTGTTAACATCGAATATTGATTTAAGTCTTAGGAATCTATTCTAAAGGTTTTTATCTGGTGTGTAGCCACGTGTGGAAGTGAATTATGGATGATAAACAGTTTAGACAGGAAAGAAATAGAGGTTTTGAAATGCGGTGATACGGAGGAATGCCAAAGATTATATGGGAAGGTCGGGAAACTAGTGAGGAGGTACTGAACATCATTGGGGAGAAAACAATCTGTGATACAACTTGATTAAAGGAAGATATCACTTCATAGGACACTTTCTGAGACGTCAAGGGATCGCCATTTTAATACTGGAGGGAAGTGTGTGTGTGTGTGTGTGTGTGTGTGTGTGTGTGTGTGTGTGTGTGTGTGTGTGTGTGCGTGTGTGTGTGTGACCGGAGAGGGGGGGGGAATCTTAGAGGGAGACCAAGGGATGAATATAATTAGTAGATTCAGAAGGAATATTCGGTTCGTTTCCAATTCGAGGCCTAAGACTACAATATGTGCACTCTGTTTAGTGTGAATGGAATTCCAAAGCTTAAAAAATATATTTGATAGATAGTACAAGATGGCCTGCTTCCATTCTTGCAGTGAACAATAGGCCGTTTTAGCCGTTTGATGAATAATACGCGAGTGTATTTCGCAACCCGTGAAATTATTGCTTGCGGATGAAATGAGACAAGTTGTCCAAGATACAAAGATACCGTGTGTAATCGCCCCAAAACGAACGAGTATGTAATGAATCCGCACGTAGACTAGTATACAGACTAAGTAAAATGAACCTAATGTTAATGTCTATTGCAAACAAGCAAGCCATCTGCCGGTATTTTGTTCCATTTTATTTAGTGCTTGATTTATGAATTACTTTCGACAGATTTTTCGATCCCTTTGAGTTCATCATTCATCGGTGCCAATTACTTTGTCTGCGGATACGGCCGATGATGGATTTTGTGTGCAAACACGTTGTTATCTCAGTTCTGCGAGTGCTACGCTTTGTCGTAAGCGAATCTTGCAGTGTTCCATGAATATCGCTTGAGTGGAAGGAGGAGAGAGGTAACTTACCTGACTTGCTGCAGTGACGCTGCGGTAAATATCCTGGTGGGCGGCAAGCCAATCACAGCGCACGACTATGGACTGTAATAGCTGAATGTGTGAGTCCGCTACACAGTCTCACACTCCGGCTGCCCAGTCCGTTCGTCCGTCGGAGCAATAACTTGCAAATCATGACGACGGGTTCTTAAGCAGATGTTGACGTAGGTTTGAGCAGTGCGTTTAATGCTACCGAGTACCTCTCCAGTTGCTGCACGTTCTGACGCCTCATGGATAAAGTGTTCAACGTGACACTGAAGTATGGTTCAGTTCTGCTCCATCGCAGTGAGTTTGCAAGAACATGGGCCGAGCTGTGGATTGTCAGCATTCTTCCGGCAACCGATGATGATGGATCAGTTTCAGTCTGCGCTGAATTCCAGGCACTTCAGCAATCAGATGGTTGTCCAATGAGTCAACGAACTGTACGTTCAAACTCAAAGGACCTCTGTGTTGTCTGTATTCAGTGCGAGATGAGATGCCCTGCTTAACCCGCAGGACAGGACATATAGAATAAAATGTGGAAGGGGGCCAAAATAAGGGGCTGTCGGTAACACTCGAACATGTAACTTTATCTTTTGATCAAACATTACAAGAGCCCAAAAAAAAGATTTAACACACAGCTTTAACCTTTGGGACTTAATTACCGGCTGAAAGCCACTTTAATTTAAAAACAGCTGAAGTCCAATAACTTAAAACGCAAGCACTATTAGAAACTTAAAAGGCAAGCCTTATCTTAAAATAGTTCTTTAGTTAGCCTGAGGGAAACAAGTTAATTTCAATTTGGCTAAAGGTCGAATACTTAAAACTTCAAAACATTAATTTTTTTTTAAATACCAAAGTCCTTACGTGAAATAGTTCTTTAATTGAGGCTGAAGGCCTTAAGAACAAACAACTGAAACACAAACCGGCTGAAGGCCAAAGACTTAAAAATTCAATAGGTTGAAGTAAACAAGTTAAATTCAAATCGGCTGGAGGTCGAAGACTTTAAAAATTAAACAAAAGAAATTTAAAATGCAAATGTCTTAGGTGAAGCTGTACTTTAAACTAGGCTGAAAGCCTTAAGAGTAAAACAACTCAAATTTAAAACACAAAACCGGCTAGACGCCATAAAAGTACCAACAACAAAAACAAATTTAGATAAATAAGGCAGTACAAGCAAGGGCGCCCAGATGTTCGAGGGTCGGCCAGTAATTCTAACACTAACGCTCGCTTAGGTGAGACAGGAAGTCGGGCCGACCATTCACGATCCGACGACAACCCAACCGACCGACAGTCAGCAGACCTACCTACAAGATAACTTCCACTTCACCCGACCAGGGCACAACAAGGAGTTCAACGGAACAACGTAGAAGATATTGGCGCCCACAACCAAACATACACGGAGCTGTCAAACTACACACCGTGCTGGACAGCCACAACACGATGAGGAAATACACTGCCTGAATTTACGTCAACGGCCGGGGCAGGTAACCGGAACGTTAACGGCCACAAGGCAGAAGATTCCGCTGGTGCACTTCAATTCTAATAACCAAACACAGTGAAACTCCACGGGAGGGTGGCTAGAATTTTCCAATTTGAAATCTACGTTGCTGCTCGCGGGAATATCCCAATAGCCGACTACGAACTCCAAACGACACAATGTGAACTGTCTTAATTTGCTGGTAGAATAAATCAGAACTGGACTTTCGTGTGCTGGGTTCTGTGAGCCACGGACCTCGTAGGAATGGGAACAGCGCCACACACTCCGACACCGCGTAGAGACTGCCAGCAGGCCCCGGCCAAATTACGCCCCGCCGAGAATTCCTCTCAGCTACACGCCAAACGACCGAATCCTCAGAGCCAGTACGCCGACAAAATTTAAAATAACTTGTCAGTCAAAATCACACAAACTGCACACACTTTCACGAGCACTTGCGCGAAGATCTAGACAATGCTAACGGCAGTCACTGTACAATAACAGGGACGAATCACGAGTCAGCACACACAGCCAACCCATAAGCCATCGCCGGCCAAATACACGTCGTCCGGCAAGACGACCGACCGACGACCAACCAGAGTCGTCTACACTACAATCATGTGTGTCGGCAACTGTCGGGCATGTCATGGCGGTCCGGACCTCAGTCCTGCCGCGCCCCGAATGAACTTGAGCCGCGTGCCAACTCAAACACTGCCAGGTCCGAACTAACTAGTGGCACGTTCCAATTCACTGGCAGATCCCAACTAACCACAAACACTCGACAACCGGGAAGTAATAGCAGTCAGCAAAGATAATACGCCAGGGCTTATATAGATAAGCGCCGCTGCTGCCGCTCATGGGCAGGCAAGGCGGCAACTCAGTGACACCGGCAACTGAAATTAAGATAACGAGGTGGTAGTACAGCATAAAAGAGGATGTCAAATGAGATATGACACTAACATGAGCCACGCACGGCTCACGTGGTTTCATGCTGTCAGTTATGTGAAGAGGATCAGTCCCAGCATTGATGAGGTAGTCGCGCATTTGGAACTTTTTCACTCTGGTGTGTCCAGAGGCAACGGACTTGTTGAACTGGAGGAACCTGATTACAAAAGACGCCATCATGCCAAACCCTGTCGAAAGCATGGGAGACGTCTACGAGGACGACACAGGAGAGTTCCCAACTTCCCTTTGTGCCTATCGTCTCCTCTACCAGCCAGATTGCCTGATGAAGACACAGAATCGAATTTCCTGCCTGGTGTAAGGCGTTCTGTTTGCACACGTCAGCGCAGTCCATGCAGGATCTGTAACTGTTAATACAATTCCCAAGTTTGCCGCCGGATAACATTGTGAAATACCACAGTATTTCGTCGAAACAACAGTTTGACATAATCTGGTGGTGATAGTTTATGTCGTCGCTGCTGTCAATCGCAACTGATGATACTGGCGCGGTGGCATCGAGATTTATCGGGGCCGCGAGCGTAATGTAATGTGGGCAGAGAAGCACAAACAGCTAAATGAAATTAGCGTTCATAGTTCCCCATCGTAGGGCCCGAAGAGAGACGCAGGATGCTTATGGAGAGGGCAGTAAAGGATCTGCCGTAAGCTGCTGTGATTAGAAACTGAACTAACTCTTTAGAATAGACTGCCTCCAGTCAGTAACGTAGGTTAATGTGTCTCTCGTTGTAATTTAAAGACAACCAGTGCTAGATTCCTGGTAGTGTTCAGCTGAAATACCATATCTCTGTTGACACGACTGTCTACAGTACTCTCATGTATGGCTCCCTTGAGAACACGATCCCAGAAAGACGATGCAAAGTATAAAACGTTACTATTCCCACAAGATAAGTGATGCAGGGTGTTCAGATAGGGCCCTGCTACCACTGATTTATCATGTTGACACAGGAGTGTATGTCGATGGTGTACGACACAACTTTCTCGTACTTTGCGACGTGTGTGCCCAATCAAAGATGTCTCACGACAGCGTCAAATTTCATATGCAAAGCATTCTATAAGGCCAAGATAGTATTTTAACGAACATAACAAGTCATTCAATTTTGGTGGTGGACGGGAAAAGCACTTTCTGTCGTGCCGATTGAGGATGATTTCAATTCTTAAACACATACGTCAGAATAGGGCAAATAGGCCTTGCAGCTTGTACCTATGCATCTTCTCTTACATCCCTACACCGAACTCTATCTGATTGCAACACATTACGAATCTGTTATCTGTCTCCGTAGCCGAGATCTCTAACGGACGCCTGAGCGTTGTGCTCAACTCGGAACTAAGGCGGTTCGAATCCTGGTGGTGGATGAAATTTTCACAGCCAATATTCGCCAACAAGATGAGGAGAGGTGGTGTCATAAATATCCTGAACAAATGTCCTGGGTTACAATCCAAAGCTCTCCACAGTGTGTCGTGAAGTAATGGCACGTGACGCTGTTTACAGACATTCGCCCATCGCAAGGGGATTTTAAGCTAGGCTGCCACTTGGTGCTTTCCGAGAGGACCAGGCTATGTGCGGCTTCGGGTTTCAAATGGTTCAAATGCTTCAAATGGCTCTAAGCATTGTGGGACTTAACATCTGAGGTCATCAGTCCCCTAGACATAGAACTACTTATACCTAACTAACCTAAGGACATCACACACATCCATGCCCGAGGCAGGATTCGAACCTGCGACCGTAGCAACAGCGCGGTTTCGGACTGAAGTGCCTAGAACCGCTAGTCCACAGGGGCCGGCCCTTCGGGTTTCAGTCTCGCCTTTCTCCCATCATCTCCAGCGCCAACATGACACTACACTACACACGCCCCTAACAGATACACTTACGTACACAGTTCTCATACTGCGCAATGGAAACGTGCCTGACAGCGAGAAAGATAGGGAAAATCTTTCCAATTAGATCGCTGAACCTACCCTTCGGGCTGTTCCAGCCACTGACGACATACGACTTAACTTTCCTATTAGGTGCCTTCAATAAGAATACAAGCTGAAGTGATGAATTAAAATTTGTGTCACGGCCAAGACTAGACGCCACATCTCCTATTCAGTTGGTAGATGTTTCATCCACTACATTACCCTGCCATTGTGTGTAATACATCTGTATGCCCTCCGTAAAACATACTTCAATTCACACCTCACCCCAGGTTCAAGTCCCGGCCTTCGCACACGTTTTAATTCATTACTTCGGCTTCTACCCATATCGAAGATAAACTTGAGACTCGGTATGTCTTCATGAAAATTTAGCTCCATCGTATCAATATTACTTACCAGTTTATTCGAAAACCGATCTATCGAACACTTCTCCGGTGTTACAGCTCACATGGCGAGCTGCTTCATGTATAGGAGAGCGTAAGACACTGCCGCATTGCACAAGCTGTTGACAGCTTTTGGCCTGCGCTACGCACTATGTCCCAGCTTTCCTGTCCGCTTTTCTTCTAACCATGACATCCACGCATGGTAAGCTGTGAGATAAATCCGTCAGATCCTTCTCATATTGAACCGTGGCGGCTTTAATTTTGGCGAGCATGGCACTCCGCTGTCGCCACTAACTACTTGGGCTGCCGACATCGATCTTCGCCATATGCCAGAGTTATGGTCATTGGTCGAAGCGTGTTTTGTTGGTTATGGTGGGTCCTGTTACTACCAGTTAGCTGGAGGGCACTGTTCCCTTCTGAAGTATGCTAGTAGTTTCGTTCTGGCAGAGGACGACACGTTCCTGATTGCTGGACCAGGAACAGAGACGTGTTTTCTTTCCGCTGTGGCGACACTTCCATCAGTACACAACGTCTTGGTTGGCGTGCAATCTGGTACCTCTACCAGCCGCCTCGTTAAGTAAATTTGATCGTTTGATACATGCCATGGCGGAGTGTCGCCAATTAATTCCAGAACTCTTGATCTATTCAACATTGTGAATTCAACAAGCGCATAAACTTCGAAGAGTGTTCTGCAAGTCTGATGTTCCTTCTCACTATTCTTTCTCTTTAACTACTTGATTAAACGTTGCACCCTTACTGCTTATTCTGGAGCGTGTTAAGTCTTAAAGCCCTTTACTTATGAGTATAGACTGTATAATTTTCCCTTTTTATCCACAGTCGTCATCTATCACGAGTCATTGTGAAACTTGTCTGCTTCTTGGCTGTGATATTCATCTGCTGTATTTTGCTATCTTTTCTTGTATTTTGGGGAACCGCATATTTATTTAAGGCTTATTGTTAATGTTTCTGCTGGTGTGTTCCAGTTGCGAGCCACATTTAAACTGCATGTCATCACAGCTTATCTTGTATTTTGGGGGTTCGTACATTCATTTAAGGGACATCGTCAATGTTTCTGCTGGTGCGTACCAGCTGGTATGTGTGTATGTACGTATGTATGTATTTATGCTTTGCTTGTGTTTTAGGTGACTGTGTTTCTTATTGCTCACGGGATTTTTTTAAGGTTTACAAATTGCTAAGGGCTTACCAACAGCCACAATCAGTGGTGTGACTTATTTCCCTTCCCGTATTTTAGACAGGTGTTGTACATTTGTTTAGATTTGTATCCATGCTTGGGAATTGTTAGTACCTTTAGTGGCAGTCATTTGTGATTCATTTTACAAGTAAAACTCAGTTTGGGGATCATTTTGCAGTTCCATCTTTTTGGTGTGGCTTCTTCTTTCTATTTTGGACTTAAGGTATATTTCTCTTGTTTAAGCCACATAATTAGTGGTAAAATTGTTAAAGTTTCTTATCAGTGAATTGATCCTCTTTAAATTATTGTGAGCGTTATTATTAATTTGTAAGAGAGTATTCAATTTGTGCCGACCGTAGTGGCCGAGCGGTTCTAGGCGCTACAGTCTGGAACCGTGCGACCGCTGCGGTCGCAGGTTCGAATCCTGCCTCGGGCATGGATGTGTGTGATGTCCATAGGTTAGTTAGTTAGGTTTAAGTAGTTCTAAGTTCTAGGGGACTGATGACATCAGACGTTAAGTCCCATAGTGCTCAGAGCCATTTGAACCATTTATTCAATTTGTAATCATAACAACTCATTTTAAACAATAAAGTGTGTCCTACGAAAGTGACAAACAACGGAACATGTGGCTCCACTTCCATGCGTTTTTCCTTAAAATTACCCCAACTGTTATTTTGAGGTGTCGCATATACACAAATAAAAAACCTTTGGCATCACCCTGGTTCCCAGCACTCCTGAAGATAGACGTTGACTGTGGATATTATATCACATACACAGTCCCTTTGACTGTTCAGAGATGTCACTAAACCCAAAAATGTAAACAACTATGCATTCGCAGTGCCTCCTAGACAGAAGGGGTCCGAAAGTCTATCAGTTCCAGTCATTCCGCGAGGAAGGAGGTAAACGGCTCATGTTGTCTGTAGTTCAACCATGCCTATACGGTCAATACCGCGGTTTGATCGCGTCCGCATTGTTACTTTGTGCTAGGAACGGTTCTTAACAAGAGAAGTGTCCAGGCGTTTCGCAGTGAACCAAAGCGATGTTGTTCGGACATGCAGGAGATACAGAGAGATAGGAACTGTCGATGACATGCCTCGCTCAGACCGCCCAAGCGCTGCTATTGCAGTGGATGACCGCTACCTACGGATGATGGCTCGGAGGAAACCTAACAGCATCGCAACCGTGTTGAATAATTCTTTTCGTGCAGCCACAGGACGTCGTGTTAGACTCAAACTGTGCGCAACAGGCTGAATGGTGCGCAACTTAACTCCCGATGAGTCATGGCGAGGTCCATCTTGGCAACCACGACACCATGCAGCGCGGTACAGATGGGACCAACAACATGCCGAATGGACCGCCCAGGATAGGCATCACGTTCTCTTCACCGATGAGTGTCGCATATGCCTTCAACCAGACAATCGCCGGAGACATGTTTGGTGGTAACCCGGCCAGGCTGAACGCCTTAGACACATGGTTCGGCGAGTGCAGCACGGTGAAGATTCCCTGCTGTTTCGGGGTGGCATTATCTGAGGGCCACGTACGTCGCTGGTGGTCATGGTAGGCGCCGTGACGGCTGTACGATACGTGAATGCCTTCCTCTGACAGATAGTGGGACCATATCAGCGGCATACTGGCGAGGCACTCGTCTTCATGGACGACAGTTCGCACCCCCATCGTGCACATCTTGTAAATGACTTCCTTCAGGATAACGACACCGCTCGACTAGAGTGGCCAGCATGTTCTCCAGACATCAAACCTATCGAACACGCCTGGGATAGATTGAAAAGGGCTGTTTATAGACGACGTGACCCTTCAACGACTCTGAGGGAGCTACGCCGAATCGCCGTTGAGGAGTGGGACAATCTGGACCAAAAGTGCTTTGATGAACTTGTGGATACTTTGCTACGACAAATACAGGCATCCAGCAATGCCAGAGGACGCGCTACTGCGTATTCGAGGTACCGGTGTGTACATCAGTCTTGACCACCACCTCTGAAGGTATCGATGTATTGTGGTACAACATGCAATGTGTGCTTTTCATGAGGAATAAAAAGGGCGGAAATGATGTGTATGTTGATCTTTGTTCCAATTTTCAGTACAGATTCCGGAACCCTCGGAACCGAAGTGATGCAAAACTTTTTTTGATGTGTGTATAAAGATAGATCTTTTTCCCTTTATTCTTGGATGTGTAGTTTTGTGCCAATAGGTTTTCGGAAGGAAGAGTGTCTTTTACATGAATGTCTTTTCATTTCTTTGTTATATTAGCAATATGTGGGCACCTGAATCGTTCTCAGATCCATGGTACATCTTTTAAACTGTTGAATATGACTGAAACGAGTGAATGTGAAAGTAGCAGGTAGCTGTCTGTCTGCTGCTGCAGTTCCGTCTGCCGACCCAGTTTTGCCAACAGCTGTGGGGGAAATGCAGAGAGGTCTACCTAATTCTTCAGAGCTGGTATAATTGCACACAAAAGGGTTGGGATAGCAGGTAAAGAGGTCTGCGTCTTTGGTGGGTACCCGACGACAGAAGTAGCGTGCGGCGTTTCGGCCCATTGCAGACGGAAGGCCGCTATTCAATCGTGCCATGTTGAGTACAGATTGATCTGTGGTAGCCCACTGAGGGTGGAATTCGAAATGCTCAAGGTGTGAATTTTCAGTCACGTCATTGCAGTTTCTGAAGGTGATCAGAGATTATTATATTTTTTAGGGGATTAATTTCCTGTGAAGTTTTGATATCGTTCTGGAGATTTTGTTAACAATACTTTGCTTGTGAATGAGCTGTGCTCACGTTTGAGGTAGACCAAAGGAGACATGGTTTTCCAGACCGCTATGGTAGCGGACTCACTATAAACGTAGTAAGTATATTTTTACACAGAACTGCGAAAGTCACGAACTCGAATAACAATTCGAGGCCGAGCGGTTCTAGGCGATTCAGTCCGGGACCACGCTGATGGTATGGTCGCAGTTTCGAATCCTGCGTCGGGTATAGATGTGTTTAAAGTCCTTAAGTTAGTTAGGTTTAAGTAGTTCTATGTCTAAGGGACTGATGACCTCAGATGTCAAGTCCCATAGTGCTTAGAGCCATTTGAACATAAAGTGTGTATGAGTGGCCTAGGCCCCAAGTTTGCGTGGATGAAAGAGCTCTGGGTTCTCATGTTGTATGACAGTGGTTTCACTGTAAATACATACAGTAAATAGATTTAAGGGAGCTGCAAGAGACGAGGGTTTGCCAGATTGGCGACTTGCAACTAGATGGCTTTGTACTATCACACTGCCACGTGGTTGATGGTCAAATTAATACCCATTTTCTGGTAACTTGTAGTAAATCTATGCACCTTCAGTGTGTGTGTGTGTGTGTGTTATATCAAGCACGTTTTTATATCTTATTGAATTTCTCATTGTTAATACCTACGTTCTCGTTGTTGGGTTCGATGTTTGTCAACCACGTGCCAACAAAGTAAAGTATACTGCATTATTCAATCAGTCCGTAATTTGGAATACATGCACTATGAGATCAAAAGTATCCGAACACACCCTAAAACATACGTTTTTCATATTAGGTTTCTTTTGCTGCAACCTGCTGTAAGGTACTCCATATCAGCGACCTCAGTATCCATTAGACATCGCGAGAGAACAGAATGGGCCGCTCCGTGAGAGTCTCGGACTTCGAACGTGGTCAGGTGATTGGCTGTCCCTTGTGTCATTCGTCTGTGCGCGACATTTCCACACTCCTAAACATCACTAGGTCCACTAAAACGTACAGGCCGACCTCGTCTGTTGACTGACAGAGATCGCCGACAGTTGAAGAGGGTCGGAATGTGTAATAGGCAGACATCTATCCACACTATATAATAGGAATTCCAGACTGCATCAGCATCCACTGCAAGTACAATGACAGTTTGGCGGGAGGTGAGAAAACTTGGATTTCATAGTCCAGCGGCTGCTCGTAAGCCACACATCATGCCGGTAAATGCCAAACGACACCTCGGTTGGTGTAAGGGGCGTATATATTGGACGATTGAACACTGGATATTCGTTGTGTGGAGTGAAGAATCATGGTGCACAATGTGGCGATCCCATAGCAGGGTGTGGGTATGGCGAATGCCCGGTGAACGTTATCTGCCAGCGTGTGTAGTGCCGACAGTAATATTCGGAGGCGGTGCTGGTATGGCGTGGTCGTGTTTTCCGTGGAGGGGGCTTGCACCCCTTGTTGTTTTGCGTGACGCTATCACTGCACATGCCTATATTGATGTTTTAAGCACCTTCTTGCTTCCCACTGTTGATGAGCAATTCGGAGATGGCGATTGCATATTTCAGCACGATTGAGCACCTGTTCATTATGCACGGACTGTGGCGGAGTGGTTACGCGACAGTACATCCCTGTAATAGACTGACCTGCACAGAGTCCTGACCTGAATCCTACAGAACTCCTATGGGGTGCTTTGGAACGCCCAGTTCGTGCCAGGTTTCACCGACCGACATAGATACCTCTACTCAGTGCAATCCTCTTTGAAGAATTGTAAGTCATTTTCAGCCAGTTGTCCGGATACTTTTGTTCACATAGTGTATTTTCTTAGCTAAATTGCTTGATGGTTTGACAACCGAGTGATACTCGACCACTTTTAGATGATCCTCTCATGAATTTTCCAGCAAATTGCCTCGCTGTCAGCGTTCGTGGATTTATGCTTAACATATTTCTGCAATTTTGTCGAGATATAACGGGAGTTTCAGTTGAACTCATTATGCTTGAAGCGACCTCGTATTGTTCAGTTCATTTTCTATCTCTTACATTTAGCCACCATTCTTTATGCTGAATTGTCATTGAATTTTTGGTAGACCTAGTAGTAGTAGTAGTAGTAGTAGTAGCAGTACGTTATTTCTTAGGGCTGTTGTTGAAGGAGTAAGTGTAAGGGTTTTCCGCATTCTTGTTTTCTTTGGCCATCCTAACCGCCAACGATAATATATAGATTGATGCATTAAGGCAATTCGATGAATTTCATTTAATGTAGAGGATGGCACTACTTTATTAATATTTGAATATTAGTGTCCTGACTAGACTTAGTCCACAATCTAAATCTTCATTAATCTAAGTGGATCGGTTATCCAAATATTCCATAGTTTCACAATTGCAATCCCATTCCATACGCTTAATATATTTGTCTAAGAGTAAGTTGAATTGACTGATGAAATTATATGTACAATTCTGTCCCCTTAATTAATGTGCTAAATAGTTATGCGTTACTCATTGTTTAAATAAGTGGGCTATCTAATCCAGTTAGTGAGTAGGTCCTAAAAAAAGGTAAATTAAAAGACAGTTTGAGGCGTTACTTTCGTTTTGCCTCAGGTTACAGTAGGAAGTAATTATGTTCTCTATATCTAGATATAAGTTTTTCTTTGATTGCTAGCAGCTTCAATAGTTCGCTGGGTGAAAGAAATATTTGACGCATTTGTTTATTTCTTTTCATCATTTCACAAAGAGGTCACACGCCGTTTATATGTACACTCCTTGTTCCATCCTGTATGAGTGTGCATGGGTATGGATGGAAGTCAAATGTAGCGGGAGCATGGACCAAAGGGAACAGTTTAAGGGAACAGCAGACTTTGCCAACATTACAAGAAGGCAGGTAGACCAGAGCAGCAGGCAAAGATGAAAACAGGCACGACGGTAGGTTACAAAGTTGGTGCGGGGATGAGGTCGGTCTCCCCACCACCGCGTTTGAATAGGAACGGTTGGTTGGATTTTGGTACGTGGAGAGCACTGTGGGGGCCAGCTATGAGACGGACCGGACGCGGGAGCAGAGCAGCTCGCAGATTCGGTGAGATAGAAATGAGGTAATATGGCTAAAAATTCAGGACAGGGTATGCTCATAGCACGCATTCAACATACCTTCATCGGTACAGGTTACGGTTTTAATTTATTTGCAATAGTTTTCTCTGAAACATGTTTGTGAAGTTTTCCTTTGCGGTAGTGAGAATGAAACAGGAACCATCAGTTCATGTAGCTATTTCCCGAGTTATAAGCTTCACTTTCAGCTCAATGAGTGCAGATTGCTTATCGGATGGTAGATCGAGAAATTTCTGTAGCGAAATTTAATTATTTTTGGTACTTTCGTTGTGAGTTCAGTTCCCACTTCATTTTGGCGCCAATAGTACATCATTTTTGCCTAGAATCTTTTCTTTGATAGAGGTTTTCTACATTCAGCAGTGGCCTACCTTAAATTTCTAGTGGTGTACATCATGCATGATGATACGTGAGTCTTAAGAAATGAATGACGACTATCCTGCTAAAGACGGTGTGGTCCACTTATGTATTTTTTTGTGTTAAGAGACCATAATGAAATTATTCGTGTAGTGTATTCGTTTTGTCATTGCTCTACCCATGAGAGGTTTAACGCTCATTCAGACATAAGTTTTGTAACTGACGAAAGATTCTAACGTGTCGTCTTCTAAAATATTTTCATCAGAGTAAAAAATAAATGTGTTAAATGAGAGTCAGCATTTCATTTAAGAAATATTCACCCAGTCACCTGATACATGAAATGGATAGGATGTTTCTTATTCAGTTCAATTAAACCTGGCAAGACTTTTCAGTTCGATACTCTAAATTTAATAAAAAATAGAAATAATCTGCAATTTGAATTTAGATAGGCTGCCAGTTGCTATAGTGACGGCTTTGAATTCAACCACCCCAGAACGTGTTATCTTAGTGAAACTCGCACCAGTTTCCGTAGCGCACATTTTTAAAATAATTAATTTGTTTACCAAGTTAATCAAATAAGGGCCAATATATATACCATTTCTTATGGGCCTAGTATATTAGAAGCCAGGACGCAAAGTTGAGTATAATTCTCTAAGGTAACGCGAGGAGATGGTCACACAGGTTCAGTATAAATTAAAAATATATAAAGAACCAGCATACAGCCAACCAGCAGTCATATAGCAAGTTCAGGAAAAGTAAAGCTCACTCGAAGGAAGACGGAACGAAGTGTATGCTAATCTTCATTGTACGAGTAAAACGTTAGCTTCCATCCCACCGCAAAAGAAATGTTTCTGGTGCCAGAATCTTCCATTTTAAAGGTAAAATGAATATTCGAGCGTACTGCGACATCAAATTTTTGTAGCTCTGACGGTCACGTTGACCTTATTGCCTAGGGACGATAACTAAACTCAGATTTATGACGCTTTAGTTAATGAAAGTAATGATATTGTTCCTGATGTCATCGCAAAATTTAAAAGGTAACAGATTGAATGTAGGTGCTGCGATGTAAATAATGTTCCCCAACTATAAATTATTAAATTTCAATATAACATTTATTGTTATCACACATACTGAATGAGGACTGGTGATTAAATTCCACCACGTAGTTAAACGAATCGATTTTAGCTCGAGCCCCCAATTTAGTGGTTAGCAAACACACTACTTAACTAAAAAAAAGCACATTTTCACTGCTTAAATTGTTCAATGTGTAATCAACACCACACAGTGAAATACAAGGCTGACAAACATCTGTTGCAGCGAATCTAGTTTTTCACCAGCACTGAAATCAACCGAGCCCAGTAGCTAATTTAGATAAAGTTAGTGCAAATATTTCCAAGTCCTATCCTGGTTAGACCGTGGAAGTCAAGATCCCCTAAACTACTCCCACAACAAAAACAGAGTCTGATTACAGCGGAGTTTTCGAAGTATTGCAGACTATTTCTATTTATTGAGCCCATCGTCTCGGAGAAACTTCCAAATCACAAAAGTCAATAGCTCTACTTCCGGCCAAATCGACATACGCCGTGTCTCTACAGCTCTGTCCAGAATAGCGCAAAAGAGACAAGATGCTCACTGTAATACAAAGGTTGTCACCCCCGTTCCTCGGATATTCTAAGCATCTGCTACATCTACATCTGAATCTACATGGATACTCTGCAAATCACATTGAAGTGCCTGGTAGAGGGTTCATCGAACCACCTTCACAATTCTCTATTATTTTAATCTCGTACAGCGCGCGGAAAGAATGAACACCTATATCTTTCCGTACGAGCTCTGATTTCAATTATTTTATCGTGGTGATCGTTCCTCCCTATGTAGGTTGGTGTCAACAAAATATTTTCGCATTTGGAGGAGAAAATTGGTGACTGTAATTTCGTGAGAAGATTCCGTCGCAACGAAAAACACCTTTCTTTTAACGATTTCCAGCCCAAATCCTGTATCATTTCTGTGACACTGTCTCCCATATTCTGCGATAATACAAAACGTGCTGCCTTTTTTTGAACTTTTCCGATGTACTCCGTCAGTCCTATCTGGTAAGGATCCCACACTGCGCAGCAGAATTCTAAAAGAGGACGGAGAAGCGTAGTGTAGGCAGTCTCCTTAGTAGGTCTGTTACATTTTCTAAGTGTCCTGCCAATGAAACGTAATCTTAGGTTATCCTTCCCCACAACATTTTCTGTGTGTTCCTTCCATTTTAAGTTGTTCGTAATTGTAATAACAAGGTATTTAGTGGAATTTTCGGCTTTTAGATTAGACTGATATGTCGTGTAACCAAAGTTTAACGAGTCGCTTTTAGCACTCATGTGGATGACCTCACACTTTTCGTTATTCAGGGTCAACTGCAACTTTTCGCATCATTCAGATATTTTTTGCAGTTTGTTTTGATCTTCTGATGACTTTATTAGTCGATAAACTGCAACGTCATTTGCAAACAACCGAAGACGGTTGCTCAGATTGTCTCCCATATCATTTACATAGATAAGGAACAGCAAAGGGCCTATAACACTATCTTGGGGAACGCCAGAAATCTCTTCTGTTTTACTCGATTACTTTCCGTCAGTTACTACGAACTAGGACCTCTCTGACAGGAAATTGCAAATCCAGTCACATAAAGGGGACGATATTCAATAAGCACCCAATTTCACTACAAGCCGCTTGTGTGGTACAGTGTCAAAAGCCTTCCGGAAATCCAGAAATACGGAATCGATCTGAAATCCCTTGTCAATAGCACTCGACACTTCATGTGAATAAAGAGCTAGTTGTGTTTCACAGGAACGATGTTTTCTAAACCCATCTTGACTGTGTGTCAATAGACCGTTTCCTTCGAGGTAATTCACAATGTTCCAAAATTCTGCTACCTATCGACGATAACGATATAGGCCTGTATTTTAGTGGATTACTCCTACAACCTTCCTTGAATATTGTGTGACCTGCGCAACTTTCCAGTCTTTGGGGACGGATCTTTGGTCGAGCGAACGGTTGTATATGACTGATAAGTATGGAGCTAATGCATCAGCATACTCCTAAAGGAACCTAATTGGTATACTGTCTGGACCAGACGAGGATATTTACTTCTACGTTACTCATGTTGGCAGCTGTTCTTGATTAGAATTCTGGAATATTTACTTCGTCTTCTTTTGTGACGGCATTTCGGAATGTGTTTAGTAACTCTGCTTTGACAGCACTGTCTTCGATAGTATCTCCATTGCTATCGCGCAGAGAAGGTATTGATTGTTTCTTGCCGCTAACATACTTCACATACGACCATAATCTCTTTGGATTTTCTGCCAGGTTTCTAGACATCGTTTCGTTGTGGAAACTGTTAAAGGCATCTCGCATTGAAGTCCGTGCTAAATTTCGAGCTTCTATAAAAGATTGCCAATCTTGGGGATTTTACGTCTGTTTAAATTTGGCATGTTTGTTTCTTTGTTCCTGCAACAGTGTTCTAACCTGTTTTGTGTACCAAGTAGGATCAGCTCCATCGTTTGTTAATTTATTTGGTATAAATCTCTCAATTCCTGCCGATACCATTTCTTTGAAATTAAGCTGCATCTGGTCTACACTGATATTATTAATTTGGAATGAGTGGAGATTGTCTCTTAGGAAGGCGTCAAGTGAATTTCTATCTGATTTTTTGAATAGGTATATTTTCGCTTATTTTTCGAGGATTTGGGGATTACAATATTCAGTCTCGCTACGACAACCCTGTGTTCAGTAATCCCTGAGTCGGTTTTGATGCTCGTTATT
Organism: Schistocerca serialis cubense; assembly: GCF_023864345.2. NCBI lineage: Eukaryota > Metazoa > Arthropoda > Insecta > Orthoptera > Acrididae > Schistocerca > Schistocerca serialis. The sequence continues at coordinate 180,599,730 of NC_064641.1, forward strand.
AACTTAGGATTATTTGTTGCTAAGAGGTCAAGTGTGTTTTGACAACCGTTTACTATTCGCGTGCGCTCATGAACTAATTGCTCGAAATAATTTTCAGAGAATGCGTTTAGGACAATTTCGGATGATATTTTATGCGTACCTCCTGAATTAAACATGTATTTCCGCCAACATATCGATGGTAAATTAAAGTCACTACCAACTACACTCCAGGAAATTGAAATAAGAACACCGTGAATTCATTGTCCCAGGAAGGGGAAACTTTATTGACACATTCCTGGGGTCAGATACATCACATGATCACACTGACAGAATCACAGGCACATAGACACAGGCAACAGAGCATGCACAATGTCGGCACTAGCACAGTGTATATCCACCTTTCGCAGCAATGCAGGCTGCTATTCTTCCATGGAGACGATCGTAGAGATGCTGGATGTAGTCCTGTGGAACGGCTTGCCATGCCATTTCCACCTGGTGCCTCAGTTGGACCAGCGTCCGTGCTAGACGTGCAGACCGCGTGAGACGACGCTTCATCCAGTCCCAAACATACTCAATGGGGGACAGATCCGGAGATCTTGCTGGCCAGGGTAGTTGACTTACACCTTCTAGAGCACGTTGGGTGGCACGGGATACATGCGGAAGAGCATTGTCCTGTTGGAACAGGAAGTTCCCTTGCCGGTCTAGGAATGGTAGAACGATGGGTTCGATGACGGTTTGGATGTACCGTGCACTATTCAGTGTCCCCTCGACGATCACCAGTGGTGTACGGCCAGTGTAGGAGTTCGCTCCCCACACCATGATGCCGGGTGTTGGCCCTGTGTACCTCGGTCGTATGCAGTCCTGATTGTGGCGCTCACCTGCACGGTGCCAAACACGCATACGACCATCATTGGCACCAAGGCAGAAGCGACTCTCATCGCTGAAGACGACACGTCTCCATTCGTCCCTCCATTCACGCCTGTCGCGACACCACTGGAGGCGCGCTGCACGATGTTGGGGCGTGAGCGGAAGACGGCCTAACGGTGTGCGGGACCGTAGCCCAGCTTCATGGAGACGGTTGCGAATGGTCCCCGCCGATACCCCAGGAGCAACAGTGTCCCTAATTTGCTGGGAAGTGGCGGTGCGGTCCCCTACGGCACTGCGTAGGATCCTACGGTCTTGGCGTGCATCCGTGCGTCGCTGCGGTCCGGTCCCAGGTCGACGGGCACGTGCACCTTCCGCCGACCACTGGCGACAACATCGATGTACTGTGGAGACCTCACGCCCCACGTGTTGAGCAATTCGGCGGTACGTCCACCCGGCCTCCCGCATGCCCACTATACGCCCTCGCTCAAAGTCCGTCAACTGCACATACGGTTCACATCCACGCTGTCGCGGCATGCTACCAGTGTTAAAGACTGCGATGGTGCTCCGTATGCCACGGCAAACTGGCTGACACTGACGGCGGCGGTGCACAAATGCTGCGCAGCTAGCGCCATTCGACGGCCAACACCGCGGTTCCTGGTGTGTCCGCTGTGCCGTGCGTGTGATCGTTGCTTGTACAGCCCTCTAGCAGTGTCCGGAGCAAGTATGGTGGGTCTGACACACCGGTGTCAATGAGTTCTTTTTTCCATTTCCAGAAGTGTATTGTCGTATGAGTCAGTTGCGTGTTTGAAATCAAACTCAAGTTTCCTTTGAACTTTTCAGCAAATGTATGCTCTGATTTGTGAGGTCGGTAAAAGGATCCTATTATTATTTTATTCCGGTTGCCAACAACGACCTCTTCCCATACTAACATACAGGAAGTATCTACTTCAATTTCGCGACAAGTTAAACTACTTCTGACAGCATCAAACATGCCACCGCCAACAGTGTTTAGCCTATGCTTTCGGAACACCGTTAGGTTCTTCGCAAAAATTTCGGCAGAGCTTATATCCGGCTTTAGCCAGCTATCGGTGCCTATAACGATTTGAGTAAGAGTGCTTTCTATTAGCGCTTGGAGCCCTGGTGCTATCCCAATACAGCTACGACAATTTACAACTGTTATACCAATGATTCCTGTATTTACTCGGCTGGTCCCGGCGGAGGTTCGAGTCCTCCCTCGGGCATGGGTGTGTGTGTTTGTCCTTAGGATAATTTAGGTTAAGTAGTGTGTAAGCTTAGGGACTGATGACCTTAGCAGTTAAGTCCCATAAAATTTCACACACATTTGAACTTTTTTTAAATTTACTGTCATCCTATGTTCAGCCTGCTCCCTTTGTGACTGAAGCCCTTCTTGTGTTTTCCCGAGACCCTCTAACCTAAAAAATCGCCTAGTCCAAGCCACACAGCCCCTGCTACCCGTGAAGCCGCCTCCTGCGTATAGTGGACACCTGACCTCTTCAGCGGAACCCGAACCGCAACCACCCTTTGGCGCAAGTCGAGGAATCTGCAGCCTTCACGGTCGTAGAACCGTCTGAGCCTCTGATTCAGACCCTCCACTCGGCTCTGTACCAAAGGTCCGCAATAGGTCCTGTCGACTATGCTGCATATGGTCAGATCTGCTTTCATCTTGCAAGCAGGACTGGCAGTCTTTACCACTTCTGTTAGCCGCTCGAAACCTGAAAGAATCTCTTCTGATCCAAAGTGACACACATCATTGGTACCGACGTGAGCAATCACCTGTAGTTGGCTGCACCCTGTGCTCTTCATGGCATCCGGGAGGACCCTTTCCACATCTGTAATGATTCCACCCGATATACACGCGGACTGCACATTGGTTTTCTTACCCTTCTTGTGAGCCAAGGGGCCCCATAACGCGCCTAACGTTGGAGCTCCCAACTACCAATAATCTCACCCTCTGCGATTGTCCGGATCTTGCAGGCTGAGTGTTTTCCTTGTTTTCCTCTGAAACAGGACAGGCTACAGCGTCTGGCTCAGCGACAGAGTCAGCCACAGACAGCACCTGATACCTGTTTGTCAGACAAACCGGGGAGGCATTAGGTGCGGCCGCCTGGGAAGTCTTTCGCCGCCTGCTTCGCCCCGGGGCGACCTCCCACTCGACCACAGGTGAGGGGTCAGCCGCAATACGAGCAGTAACTGGGTTGGCTACCGCTGGAGGCCGATCGGAGGACTCTGACGTGCTGGACGTCCGTTGGATCCCCAAGTCCGGCCCACAACGGTGGTGCCCTTCGTTGGAGCAATCACCAGCCTTATTTTATACTTCCATGCACGACAGTGCAATTTTCAGTCTGGATACTCCATTAGATGCGTCCTAAATATCTGAACAAAAAGATAGATTTAAAGACTTGATAGCATGAAATATTTGCTAAAATGGTAATTATGATCGTCTTCAGACGGATCTCTGAAATAAAGATAGTGTTACAATTAATAGGGACACAGAAACAATGAAAGTAGAAAACTTTGGCCAATAAAGTAAATATACGTAGTTGAAAAATTTATAGCCTAACGTGGTTAGTGGGACAGTAGGCGTATCGCGAATCGTATCGTTCACAGAAGAACATGAAAATGACAGAAAAATGATTTGTCTTGATCTTACTATTTATAACCATGATGGCAAATATTTGTTTGGCGTTTATGCAGAATCACCTGCAATAGATGTTATGATAACTGCTGCTTCTCGTCACCCAAAAAAAAAAAAAAAGGTTCTAACGGCTCTGAGCACTTTGGGACTTAACTTCTGAGGTCATCAGTCCCCTAGAACTTAGAACTACTTAAACCTAACTAACCTAAGGACATCACAAACATCCATACCCGAGGCAGGATTCGAACCTGAGACCGTAGCGGTCGCGCGATTACTAACAGCAGTGCCTAGAACCCCTCAGACACCCCGGCCGGCTCCCGTCACCCACCCAAATACAATAAAGTATTATCTTATTCAACGGTTTACAAAATATTAAAATCGCTGATGAAAGCAATAGCCAACATTTTCAGTACTGAAGAAATTTGTGTTTTGTTGGACAATTGATGGAAATCAATAGATTCTCTAGACATAATTAATTTAAAATTTATATATGTATTCATTAAAAGACACCTCCATAGGATCAAAAGTAAGTAGGTGGCTGAATGGAGAGACTTGATTCCAAATCGCAGACAGCATTTCCTACAGAAAACGTAACACCATAGATCTGAAAAGCCTATGCATTTAGTCGTAGGATCTTGTAAATTTGTTACGACCTCAATCTAGTGCTGCATTTTTTTAGTTGTTCCACAATTAGCACACCATTTATTGTATGTGATCAGTAGTTAGCCATCATCCTTCCTCGCCTAAAACTCCGTGGATGTATCACAGGACCTCTGTTACACTGTCTACATGGTATCAACATAGAATGCGTTACAAATACTGTTTGTTAGCGTGGGAAATATCTAGCAGCAGCGAGAGGAAGTGGCAAATATCGGTTTAATACCACGTTCCTTAGCCGAATAACTTTCGAAATTCGCTGATAAGTGTGATTTTATGACGAGCTTACGCCACTGGCGTCGTGCACCGGCTCTTTCGGTCTGTTAATACACACCCCGTGATCACTGTCTGTATGCAATGTGTCAGTAGTTGTGTGGAAGCCTACTTCATTCGAAAGCAATACCATACCTGGGTTTATAAGGCATATATAGTTTTTTAACATGGATATAGTTGACTATACCTGTGTGTGCCTGTAGAGCCCAGACCGGCTTTTATGCAGAGTGACAGTGACATGGTGTTTGCCATCTGTTTTAACATCTGGTCGCTTATAAGACGATTACGTCTCTGTTTCTAAGGTTCACTGGTACCACTCGCAAGAGAAACAAATGAGGCATGTCCATCTCTCGCAGATTTTCGCTCAGTGTTGTTTGGTGACACCAGCATTCAATTATTGGCGAAGTATTATGTTCACATGTGTGTGAAATCTTACGGGACTTAACTGCTAAGGTCATCAGTCCCTAAGCTTACACACAACTTAACCTAAATTGTCCTAAGGAAAAATACACACACCCGTGCCCAAGGGAGGACTCGAACCTCCGCCGGGACCAGCCGCACAGTCCATGACTGTAGCGTGTTGGCGAAGCATTATACGTAGCAGGGGATATGTGATAGATTCGTTATGATCGGTAGGCTTCTAATTTTTGTGTTGGGATTTAAAGTTATTGTGTTCAGTGCTCCGACAGGTGTAAAGAAAATGACTGTCTAGTCGTAAGGGAGGTACGGATTTCACGTAGGGAACTGCAGTTTCAACAGACCGATAGCTGTAAGATGGATGAAGGATTTTACTTGGAAAATAACAGAGGTATAGATTATGATATTTCCAGAGCCACAGCCAACAGAAGGAGGTATTTTCTATAATTCACTCATTGTCAAATGTCATGAGATTGGTGCTGCAATTCTAACGTTTAATTGTAATTACACAGACAAATATGTGGTTGCTTTCCTAAGATGACACTGTTTGGCGTGCGGCGCGGATGGCGGCGGTAGCCTGTGGCCGGAACAAAGAAATAGCTCTGAGCGCTATGGGACTTAACTTCTGACGTCATCAGTCCCCTAGAACTTAGAACTACTTAAACCTAACTATCCTAAGGATATCACACACATCTATGTCTGAGGCAGGATTCGAACCTGCGACCGCAGCGATCGTGCGGTTCCAGACTGTAGCGTCTAGAACGGCTAGGCCACCTCGGCCGGCCTGGCCGGAACAAATGGGCATTTCCTGCTCAAGGCTCTCGTGAGCAGCGAGTGCGAATAAAGGTTCTTGGCCGGCCGGAGTGGCCGCGCGGTTCTGGGCGCTACAGTCTGGAGCCGAGTAGAGAGCCTGTATAGGGAGAGAGTGGCCATAGGTGAAGTTGCCCGTGATTGGTTGATTAGCTTTGGCGCCATTTTTCTGCCCAACGTCTCTCGCACTTCCTATGCTCGCCGTGCCTTTGAGTTGAATTGAAGTTCAGAGGAATTTTGGAAACAATTAAAAGGTATTTGAATTATTGAGAGACTTGTTATACGTTGTGCATGCATGTTCGATTTAGTTGTATATCGTTTTTAGTACGTAATTAGAGTTTGCGTGCATACAGGTAGCATCACAAGCTTTTATGAAGCCAATATCTGACAGTCCTTGCTGGAAACGTAAAGTTCCTGTAAGTGTTGTGCCATGCTCATTCGACTTTATAGTGTCAAACTTTATTTCGTTCCGAATCAGAACATTAGGCACTATTTTGGTTTTAGTATTATTGCCTGACTGTTGACGCAGGCAAGTTGTAGGCACGTTTTCCGCAGTTGTCGTGGTTGCTGAAACATTATTCGTAGTAACTAATTGTACGTACTTTTGAAGACAGTTTTTAATAGGCCTACTTACTGTGGGGTAGAAGGGATACGGTGGTTTTCTTCTTATATTTGGTCGTTATTACAGTAGTCCACATTTAACATTTCCTGATTTTTGTAACCTTTTTCGTTTGATATCTACGAGAGGTATTCAACTGCTTACTTCTTTTATTCATCTGACGTAATACAGGTACGTTAAATATTTAACTTTATGCGCTTCTGATACAAAACAAATGCTATACACTATATTTTTTTTATTTACGTTACTTTCATAGCAATAGCCGGCCGGTGTGGCCGAGCGGCACTAGGCGCTTCAGTCTGGAACCGCGCGACCGCTACGGTCGCAGGTTCGAATCCTGCCTCGGGCATGGATGTGTGTGATGTCCTTATGTTAGTTAGGTTTAAATAGTTCTAAGTTCTAGGGGACTGATGACCTCAGAAGTTAAGTTGCATAATGTTCAGTGCCATTTTGAAATGTTCTGGCTAGCCGACTAGTCGATTCTTACCTGCAGCTGTAGGGGCGAGTTCAAATGGCTCTGAGCACAATGGGACTCAACATCTTAGGTCATAAGTCCCCTAGAACTTAGAACTACTTAAACCTAACTAACCTAAGGACATCACACACACCCATGCCCGAGGCAGGATTCGAACCTGCGACCGTAGCAGTCCCGCGGTTCCGGACTGCAGCGCCAGAACCGCACGGCCACCGCTGCCAGCTGTAGGGGTGAGTCCAGTGACCTCTACACTATCTAGACGTAGAAGGCCTGGTCTCTGAGTATAGAACTGCGGCGTGGCTGCAGATCCATCTGCTTTGCGTCATCCGCCATTTTGTAATTTGGCACAAAAATTTCCATCGGTCTGTATGTGACAAAGAACTGCAACCTGATTTATTGTTCTGAACTTCATGTCAACATGTAATGTAATAGGCTGATGTGGGAGCGGAATCTAAATGTATTTTCTTTCCTTGTTGTAGTAACTTTTCTAGCAGCCATGTTGTAGTTTGGCAAGAAACGAAATATGAGAATCTATGGCTGGTACGATCACAGAGCTGAAGTTCAACATCCAGGCTGTCTAGAGATCACTGGGTAAGCGCCGGCGGCGGCGCCCTCTGGATAGCTGATTATCGAACTAATAGTGTACATTGGGCTGTTCCTGTGCTCGTGCATGTTGCAAGACGGAGTCCATTGCCATGTACTGAGAAGCACTAAACATGACACAGTTTAACAGAGATCCAGGCCATAGCAATAGTTGTCCGGGTTAGACATCTGAGTTCGCTGAAACACTTTCACATTCTGCACGCTCATGTCCTGATGTCCACATGCAGTCAGCCAGTACCCTCAAACACCGCCAGCGCCAAGGTGCAGAGTTCCGAGAAAACTGCGGCCGCAGACTCAGCTACAGTTGTGGTCGTGCGTGTATACCAGAGTGCACCAATTGGAGCCATGCAGTGGTAACAATTCGGATGTTATCAATGTGTCCAGCGCAAACACTTGACACAGAAAATTGAGCGATTCATATCCATCACTGCAAGTGTTGGTGCTGCACGCATTGATAACACCCGAATTCCAACCACTCCAATCACCTCTGGACGCCCTCCATGGCCCACATTGGTGCACTCTGGTATAAACGTGCATCCACAACTGTTGCTGCGACTGTGGAGGCTGTTTTCTTCGATCTCTGCAAATTGGCACTGGCGGTGTGTGAGGGGACTGGTGCACTGTGTCTCGACTTCAGGACATGAGTGTGCAAAACGTGCAAGTGCTTCAGCGAGCTCAGATACCTACTCATGACAGCTACTGTTATGGGATGGATCATTGATTAAGTGTGTCATGTTTAGTGCTTCTCATTACATCGCAGTGGACTCTGCTTGCAGAGGAATTTGTTGCTGTTGTTTTTATCATATCATGCAATAGGCTCTTCCTCCTCCTTTCGAATGTAGCAGATGGAACCAATTTAGGAATTCTATAGTGCTTTAGGAACCCAGTCGAATAATCGAATTCCTAATTGAGCAAATTATTGTTTCTCACAGTTGTACTGTGTGCATGCATCTGTCCAGCCGCTCCTGATAATTGTTTAAGGACACAGCATGCAAGTGAGCTGATATTTTAAATTTTCAGCTACCTCCAATGTAGCGGACTTCCAACCAAATAACCTAACTATGACAGTTTAAACGGTTCAAATGGCTCTGAGCACTATGAGACTTAACATCGGAGGTCATCAGCCCCCTAGAACTTAGAACTACTTAAACCTAACTAACCTAAGGACATCACGCACATCCATGCCCGAGGCACGATTCGAACCTGCGACCAGAGCGGTCGCGCGGTTCCAGACTGAGGCGCCTAGAACCGCTAATTGTGAAGTATCCACAAACAGGAGGCAAGGGGAAAAAAATCCAGTAGGGTTTGGAAACCGTCAGTTGCTGTCGCTTACTGCAAATTATACTGGTTGTAGTATCCACCAATAGTATGCAAGGTAAAAACTGGCTGCAAACAAATGATATAGATTTAATTCATTAGACAATCAATCTGATAGGGTGAGGGAATATTTCCACGGCTTCCACAGCTGCTGGCTTACCATGTATCCACTACTTTGCTCAGGACGAAGATGGGGCTAGTGTGGCACAAGGCAGACTCTACCTACTTCATCTCAAATGTTCTGTTCTCTACAGGTTTCCATAGCAGTGGAAGTGTGAGAACAAGTGGGTGTACCGACTACTAACACCAGGTCTGCAGGAACGTCGAGTTGCACAGGGGAAAGGAATGGAATGGAGGAGGGCTGGGTGGACATATTGGTTTGTGCTGTTTACTTACTATGGTTCACACAAACAGTACACATCCACTAGAGAGAGAGAGAGAGAGAGAGAGAGAGAGAGAGAGGGAGGGAGGGAGGGAGGGAGAGAGAGATAGAGTATCTGTTTAGACAGGAATTTGTTGGGTGTCAATATCAATGGGTTTCCACCACCTGACGATTTGTTCAAGGATTATAACGACGTCCAATCTGTGTGGTGCACGAAGTGGCTGGTGTGTGGTGAACCTGTCAGTGGTCACAGGATCTGTGCTTGCGGAAACACGCAAGGCAGGTATCGTCTGGTGCAGCCTGGAAGACGGGAGGATGGTGCATGCTTCACAATCGAAAGATTTTTAGTGGTGTAGTTGTATGTGGTGAGTTAGGCTGATGGTATTCCTTGTGTGGGGTATAAAAACGTAGCAATTGTTTAAATATTCCATACTGCCATGTCACCCTCAAGTATTTAAACAAACAGTACTCCACAAACAGCAGTCAATTTCCCAATAAATTCTTTATATAAATAAATAAACCAATTTTGAAATGCTGCCTTGTATCCCCTAAATTGCTTGAGTAAACAATATTCCACACACTGGCTTCTCTATAGAAATTGTTCAAACAATATTCCATACACTGCAATCGATTTCCCGCGAAATAGCCAATCTAGTGAATCTTTTTCCTGCCAGTTTCCAGGAGGTGGAGTGAAGGAGGGATGTGGGTGGTAGGGGAGGTGTTAATTAATCAATTTAAATAATTAGTCAATCAAATTGATAGATCAGAAGGGTACTATTGGAATAACTGAGGTTTTACAGTGATCTTGTATTGGTTAGGGGAAGGGAGAAGGGTTGGTGGTTTCCGGAGGGGTGGGGGAGGAGGAGGAGAAGGAGTGGGAGGAGGTTTCCGCAGAGGAACAGATTATCCCCAAAAGGTCATAACCCACTTATCAGAATAATAGCCTAAGAGGAAGGGGTCACAAATCATTCACGCGTGCCCCTGAATATATGCAGTCCGCAATAACAAAATGCGGTGACATCCACCTCCCACACCCTCTTGCGTTACTACTAAGGAGAGTCAGTGGTGAGAAGCTCGAGGGACGACTCGGTGGTCAGCCAAGGCGCGTGTTGGTGGCTAGAGGCCAAGGCGGAGAGTCTGTGGCGATGACAGAATCTCGTAGTATTCATTACCAAGCGCACCCAGATTTGCAGCTCATCCTAATGCTGAGCTCTAAGTCCATACAATGCCAAAGGTCTGTGGTAAATATAATCACATCTCGCGTATTTAGAGAATTCGGCAGACTTTCTATTAACACCCACTGTAGTGTGTTTCCTATACAGGGTGTTACAAAAAGGTACGGCCAAACTTTCAGGAAACATTCCTCACACACAAATAAAGAAACGATATTATGTGGACATGTGTCCAAAAACGCTTAATTTCCATGTTAGAGCTACTTTTAGTTTCGTCAGTATGTACTGTACTTCCTCGATTCACCGCCAGTTGGCCCAATTGAAGGAAGGTAATGTTGACTTCGGTGCTTGTGTTGACATGCGTCTCATTGCTCTACAGTACTAGCATCAAGCACATCAGTACGTAGCATCAACAGGTTAGTGTTCATCACGAACGTGGTTTTGCAGTCAGTGCAATGTTTATAAATGCGGAGTTGGCATATGCCCATTTGATGTATGGATTAGCACGGGGCAATAGCCGTGCCGCGGTACGTTTGTATCAGATTTCCAGAACGAAGGTGTCCCGACAGGAAGACGTTCGAAACAATCGATCGGCGTCTTAGGGAGCACGGAACATTCCAGCCTATGACTCGCGACTGGGGAAGATCTAGAACGACGAGGACACCTGCTATCGACGAGGCAATTCTTCGTGCAGTTGACGATAACCCTAATGTCAGCGTAAGAGAAGTTGCTGCTGTACAAGGTAACGTTGACCACGTCACTGTATGGAGAGTGCTACGGGAGAACCAGTTGTTTCCGTACCATGTACAGCGTGTGCAGGCACTATCAGCAGCTGATTGGCCTCCACGGGTACACTTCAGCGAATGGTTCATCCAACAACGTGTCAATCCTCCTTTCGGTGCAAATGTTCTCTTTACGGAGGAGGCTTCATTCCAACGTGATCAAATTGTAAATTTTCACAATCAACATGTGTTGGCTGACGAGAATCCGCACGCAATTGTGCAATCACGTCATCAACACAGATTTTCTGTGAAGGTTTGGGCAGGCATTGTTTGTGGTGTCTTGATTGGGCCCCATGTTCTTCCACCTACGCTCAAGGGAGCACGTTATCATGATTTCATACGAGATACTCTACCTGTGCTGCTACAACATATGACTTAACAAGTACGACACAACATGTGATTCATGCACGATGGAGCTCCTGCACATTTCAGTCGAAGTGCTCAACAATAGATTCAGTGACCGATGGATTGGTAGAGGCGGACCAATTCCATGGCCTCAACGCTCTCCTGACCTCAACCCTCTTGACTTTCCTTTATGGGGGCATTTGAAAGCTCTTGTCTACACAACCCCGGTAACAAATGCAGAGGCTCTTCGTGCTCGTATTGTGGACGGCTGTGATACAATACGCCATTCTCCAGAGCTGCATCAGCGCATCACGGAGTCCATGCGACGGAGGGTGGATGCATGTATCCTCGCTAACGGAGGACATTTTGAACATTTCCTGTAAAAAAGTGTTTGAAGTAACGCTGGTGCGTTCTGTTGCTGTGTGTTTCCATTCCATGATTAATGTGATTTGAAGAGAAGTAATAAAATGAGCTGTAACATGGAAAGTAAGCGTTTCCGGACACAAGTCCACATAACATATTTTCTTTCTTTGGGTGTGAGGAATATTTGCTGAAAGTTTAGCCGTACCTTTTTGTAACACCCTGTATAGCGGCAGCAACCGATCAGTTGTTCTACGTATTGCAGCCGATAACTTTTGCATTCCACAATTACGGTCTCGCGGAGTAAAATCAGCCCGTAGCGTAACCAAAAAGTACTCGCAGTAGGTGGCATAGTAGTGTATTCTAACAGAAGCGCTTGTCATATCAGGATTGCCAACTGAACGCTTCAGATCCCGTAAATGTGATTCACTGAACTGAACTAACTTTGTTTTATTTTGCTTATGATAAAACACCATTTTTGACATTAAAATCTATTTTTTATATTGGAAGTTCCATCATTTTAACGTTAATAACGCCTTAAATAACTTAATTTTGCAATCCTAATTTCATTTGTGAAATATTTCACATGATATGTACTTATTTATGTCGAACTGCCAACCTAAGATCCACTAAAGGGCCAAAATTTATTTAATTAGCTATGTAGGAGTCCGTCTCTTTCAGATTAAAATGGTAGTTCTGTATCAGGGGTAAACTCTGGTCCAGAATTAAATGTTTGATAGATACCACGTTCCAACAGCCACCGGCGTTTCACAAACTTAGTTACCAAAACCAATCCACGAAGTAAAAATTTTGAGTATTACGTCCCTGTTTCGTCCAGATAGGAGGCCCACTGGCCATCAAGCCATTTGAGGTGTCATTCATTGAAAATAGGCGTTTTTCGTTGAGACAAGATTTTTACGTAATTTCAATCATCAACGGTCCTGTCCATTTCGCCGAGTCCCATAATAGAGATGTAGAGATCTCAGGGAAAGTCTTCGATATTTGTTTTTTTCCCACGTGCCATTCTAGAGCCGAACGGTCGGGAAATTGCCTGAAAGGGATTGTTTGAATCCTCTCCCAGACCCTGCATAGCAGTCACTTAACTGTAGCAAGTCCAAAAATGGCGATACGTTGGATCTGAAGGTCCTGTCCGCTTACCGCTTTGGAATCCACTGGAAACAGTCCGGTAACGTTACGCACATCCAGCAGCCAACATGTAATAAAGCCATTCTTCATCTGTAGGATTCAAATGTTTCCTCATTGGAAATGGGGCGAATAAGCCTAGAGAAAGGTGGAATTAAAAATTTTTCGATGTTTTTGAGCCACAGTCATTTTTTGAATGAATAAACTGCCGTTTGACAGTTTATTAGTGTATATATCTTTGCATTGTCTTAACAGATATGACTTGTTAATGCTGTAAGAACTTTTAGCATTGTACCTGATAATGGCATAAAAGCCTGAATCTAGTTAGTACAGAAGATAAATACAGTAATACACAGTCATTGGCGGTTTATTCATTTAAAAAAAGGGGTTGAGTTATAATCAACGTAACGCAGAAGCATGAAAATATTGGAGTACCAGTCTCGCACCGTCCGATCAAGTGCTGGACAGAGCACTTAGAGATTGCGATATCGCATTTTCCTATAGGCCCAACAATTTTCGTACTGCTTTCTAAAATGGAAGATTAGCTTTGTCTGAAAGAAAAGTGTGTTCGCGCTGGGATAAAACTCTTGGGCGTCTGTGACAATGAATACAACGAAAGTGTACGGACAAAGACGGAAAGAGCTTGTCGTGAATCGTAGTCTCTGAAATTTCATCTTATTCAGTGGGTTCCGTTTTAAATAAATATGGTGTATCTCGAAAGAATGTCTCGTCTTTGTTCGTCAGACGTCGACAGAAACCTTAGCGCGGAGCTTTAGTGGGCTTACCCGCGTTTGAAGTGCGAGAGAGGCGGTACGATACCGGGTAAGAGGTAGAGGCGGGGGGGGGGGGGGGGGGAGCAGGGGCCTAGGGAGCATCGGGAAGGGGGGGAGGGGCACAGGGGGGCGGAGATCTGCTTTGTAAAGACGCGCTGAGCGCGGCATTACGGCGCGAGTACCGTGAGATGAGATTGCTGCAGCAAGGGGAGGGCGGCATTCTGTGCAAAACGACTCGAAAAGGCGGACTGCGGCTGTGCCCAGTAGAGGAAGCAACCGCCGAGCGCACACATATTGCGCCGGAGAAGGCCTTTTACGTGGTACGGGAAACGTCTGGAACTCGTATCCAGTGAATCACATGCGTCGAGATTGCAGTAAAGGAAATAAATATTTCTTACTGTTTCTTTTACACGACTGAACCGTGGGTCAGCTTGGGATTTCTCGTCAACAACGGATCCACGTTGCACCTTAAGTTGCAGTATATCTCGCTTGATGCCTCCCATCCATTACAATGAATGAAAGATTTAATATCCGAAATAGACGTAAGTTCTGCACAGGCGGCCTTTCGATAGACTGGGTGTGGATTTTAAAAGTTGCCTGACCTCAGACGCTTATTGTTGTTGTTGTTGTGGTCTTCAGTCCTGATACTGGTTTGATGCAGCTCTCCATGCTACTCTATCCTGTGCAAGCTTCTTCATCTCCCAGTACCTACTGTAGCCTACATCCTTCTGGATCTGCTTATTGTATTCATATCATTGTTTCCCTCTACGATATTTTATCCTCCACCCTGCCCTCCAGTATTAAATTGGTGATCCCTTGATGCCTCAGAACACGTCCTACCAACCGATCCCTTCGTCTAGTCAAGTTGTGCCACAAACTTCTCTTCTCCCCAATCCCATTCAATACCTCCTCATTAGTTATGTGATCTCCCCATCTAATCTTAAGCATTATTCTGTAGCACCACATTTCGAAAGCTTCTATTCTCTTCTTGTCTAAACTATTTATTGTCGACGTTTCACTTCCATACATGGCTACACTCCATACAAATACTTTCAGAAACGACTTCCTGACACTTAAGTCAATACTTGATGTTAACAAACCTCTCTTCTTCAGAAACGCTTTCCTTGCCATTGCCAGTCTACATTTTATATCCTCTCTACTTCGACCATCATCAGTTATTTTGCCCCCCCAATACAAAAACTCCTTTACTACTTTAACTGTCTCATTTCATAATCTAATTCCCTCAGCATCACCCGACTTAATTTGACTACATTCCATTATCGTCGTTTTGCTATTTTTGATATTCGTCTTATACCCAATTTTCAAGACACTGTCCATTCCGTTCAACTGCTCTTCCAAGTACTTTGCTGTCTCTGACAGAATTGCAATGTCATCAGCGAACCTCAAAGTTTTTATATCTTCTCCATGGATTTTAATACCTACTCCGAACTTTTCTTTTGTTTCTTTTACTGCTTGCTCAATATACAGATTGAATAGCATTGGGGAGAGGCTACAACACTGTCTCACTCCCTTCTCAACCACTGCTTCCCTTTCATGTCCTTCGACATTTATAACTGCCATCTGCTTTCTGTACAAATTGTAAATAGCCTTTCGCTCCCTGTATTTTGCCCCTGCCACCTTCAGAATTTGAAAGAGAGTATTCCAGTCAACATTGTCAAAAGCTATCTCTAAGTCTACGAATGCAAGAAACGTAGGATTGCCATTCCTCAGACGCTTACCGTTCTATAATATTCTAAGAATTAAACCCAGGAAATCAGAGCCATTGCGCTGGCAAATACACTCCTGGAAATGGAAAAAAGAACACATTGACACCGGTGTGTCAGACCCACCATACTTGCTCCGGACACTGCGAGAGGGCTGTACAAGCAATGATCACACGCACGGCACAGCGGACACACCAGGAACCGCGGTGTTGGCCGTCGAATGGCGCTAGCTGCGCAGCATTTGTGCACCGCCGCCGTCAGTGTCAGCCAGTTTGCCGTGGCATACGGAGCTCCATCGCAGTCTTTAACACTGGTAGCATGCCGCGACAGCGTGGACGTGAACCGTATGTGCAGTTGACGGACTTTGAGCGAGGGCGTATAGTGGGCATGCGGGAGGCTGGGTGGACGTACCGCCGAATTGCTCAACACGTGGGGCGTGAGGTCTCCACAGTACATCGATGTTGCCGCCAGTGGTCGGCGGAAGGTGCACGTGCCCGTCGACCTGGGACCGGACCGCAGCGACGCACGGATGCACGCCAAGACCGTAGGATCCTACGCAGTGCCGTAGGGGACCGCACCGCCACTTCCCAGCAAATTAGGGACACTGTTGCTCCTGGCATATCGGCGAGGACCATTCGCAACCGTCTCCATGAAGCTGGGCTACGGTCCCGCACACCATTAGGCCGTCTTCCGCTCACGCCCCAACATCGTGCAGCCCGCCTCCAGTGGTGTCGCGACAGGTGTGAATGGAGGGACGAATGGAGACGTGTCGTCTTCAGCGATGAGAGTCGCTTCTGCCTTGGTGCCAATGATGGTCGTATGCGTGTTTGGCGCCGTGCAGGTGAGCGCCACAATCAGGACTGCATACGACCGAGGCACACAGGGCCAACACCCGGCATCATGGTGTGGGGAGCGATCTCCTACACTGGCCGTACACCACTGGTGATCGTCGAGGGGACACTGAATAGTGCACGGTACATCCAAACCGTCATCGAACCCATCGTTCTACCATTCCGAGACCGGCAAGGGAACTTGCTGTTCCAACAGGACAATGCACGTCCGCATGTATCCCGTGCCACCCAACGTGCTCTAGAAGGTGTAAGTCAACTACCCTGGCCAGCAAGATCTCCGGATTTGTCCCCCATTGAGCATGTTTGGGACTGGATGAAGCGTCGTCTCACGCGGTCTGCACGTCCAGCACGAACGCTGGTCCAACTGAGGCGCCAGGTGGAAATGGCATGGCAAGCCGTTCCACAGGACTACATCCAGCATCTCTACGATCGTCTCCATGGGAGAATAGCAGCCTGCATTGCTGCGAAAGGTGGATATACACTGTAGTAGTGCCGACATTGTGCATGCTCTGTTGCCTGTGTCTATGTGCCTGTGGTTCTGTCAGTGTGATCATGTGATGTATCTGACCCCAGGAATGTGTCAATAAAGTTTCCGCTTCCTGGGACAATGAATTCACGGTGTTCTTATTTCAATTTCCAGGAGTGTGCTTAAGAATGGTAACATTTGTAGGATAGGTCGCTGGAGAGTGTTCTTGGTAACATTTTGAAGAATGACTGCAGGAACCAACGTGAGCTGTCTGCTTGACCGAAAACTGGTTAGTATACTCCCCATCTCCCCCACCCCGCGCCGCCAGAAACAGTAGTTACACTTTGGTAATCGTATGCATATCTTGATTCAAGATGTGGCTCATTCATGTGTTAGTCCCAGGATACTACTTTTTGAGTCATGTAAAGTGCAGAATTTTACATTTACAATCTGTGCACCACTCTGCAACTTCATCAAGAGCTCACTTATCATACTTTGTGCAGCCGTTCTTTGCTGGCAGAACTTTATTAAAGATAACTGCATCACCTCCGAAATGTCTGACGTCACTATTAACTTTGTCTGCCAAGTCACATTCACACACAATGAAAAGCAGAAATCTTTCGTAGGGCACATTTGATACGGAGATGATTCTTCGTCGAAGAAATGCGCTACAATATGTGATCAAAAGTATCCGGACACCCCCCAAAACATACAGTTTTCATATTAGTGGCATTGTGCTACCACCTACTCACAGATACTCCATATCAGCGACCTCAGTAGTCATTAGACATCGTGAGACAGCAGAATGGGCCGCTCCGCGGATCTCAGGGACTTCGAACGTGGCCAGGTGAAATGGTTCAAATGACTCTGAGCACTATGGGACTCAATTTCTGAGGTCATCAGTACACTAGAACTTTGAACTACTTAAACCTAACTAACCTAAGGACATCACACACATCCATGCCCGAGGCAGGACTCGAACCTGCGACCGTAGCGGTCGCGCGGTTCCAGACTGTAGCGCCTAGAACGGCTCGGTCACTCCGGCCGGCTCGTGGTCAGGTGATTGAGTGTCATTTGTGTCATACGTCTGTGTGCGAGATTTCCAAATTCCTAAACATGCCTAGGTCGACTGCTTCCGATGTGATAGTGAAGTGGAAACGTGAAGGGACACGTACAGCACAAAATCGTACAGGCCGACCTCTTCTGTTGACTGACCGAGACTGCCGACAGTTGAAAAGGTTGAAATGTCTCTGTTGGATTCCTTTCATGTTTAATTTCTTAAATCTGTTGTCATTTACGGCATAAACTCCTCTTCTAAATTTACTGTGGCGTTTCTGACTATCTGGGAGGAGACTGAGTAGTGGAACGTGTTACTTTTACACATAAACAAGAACGATCTGTCACACTACTACACTTTAAAATAGAGTTTATATGTAATTCATGTCACACAGTCTCATACGGAACCTACATCCGCTTTCTTTTATAAACTGTATATGATAAGATACTGTCATCCCCCTTCCCTTCTGTGTGAGAGGATGAAAGAGCAAATGTTTTTCTAGTTGCATGCTTGAGGGTAGCAGACAAGGCTGTCTGCTAGAGAACAGTAGAACCAACGTCGGAACAGGTAGCTACGCTTTCTAAAAGCAAAGAGGTTTCTATTCTTAGTATGGTACTGGCCGTCCGTTGTCATGTTGGTATAGGAAGCTGCCCCTCTGGCCACTTCCGTTTGTATTTGGGAAGCACGCTCGGTAGGAGCGCAGGTCAGTCTGTCCGTGGCGAGCGTCTGAAGTGGTAAGATCTCCGGCTAAGCGCGTGTCTGCTAAGTCCGTAGGACAATGGATTTGTTAAGTTCAGCCTAACTGAAAATTTAATCACCTTTATTTCAGGTTTAGCTCTAAAATATCTAATGTTATCTTAAATTGCAGCGCAGTGTAATTCTCGTGTAAAGTTCAGATTATTTTCCGGTAGTTGCTTTGTCACTACTTTGTGAGTAAAGTGGAACCACGTGCTGATCAGTAACTCTAACTAAGATCAATTTTAAATGCGAATGCTTGTGTGATTATAACGTCTCGTCTTGACAATATTTTTCAATATAGCATCTTTTCTTTATGTTCAACCCACGTGGGGTGTACTTTGCGAGACCAGTACCACGTGATAATATAACTGTTTGACCCATCAGGTTAATAGTAAGACGTTAGTAACCAGTTCGAGGTTTTTCTTTTGTAAATTGCTTTTCGATCTATTTTATTTTAATTATCAAAATTATTGTGGAGTTATGCGCTTTGTGTAAAGCAAGTTGACCACGTGAAGCATGTGGTGTAATCATCAAAGTAGCCCTCAGCTATTCTTTTTGGGAAGATTTCACAGAGAGTTAGTATGAATTTAGTATACCAGTGTGTGGTAATTACATGACGGACAGGATTGTGCTACGAACGTAATTTCTTTGGGTGAAAACTGAATCGGTTGGTTGTGGTTAATTTCCTCTTGCTTATCTTTCAACGTTCTTCGTGTGTTATTTTATGAATGCAGTGTTGTATGCAGTCTCCCAATCTTGGCTCCATATTTTATGTGTTCCGTAAGATTACAATCTCACATTTTCACAATCCTAAATAAGGCACCAGCTCAGTTATAACTCACGTTTAATATGCTGAAATTTCAATGATCAATCTTAAAATAAATTTCCAAATATAAACTGATTTCTTTCTTTTTATTTAAATTCTCCTTTATATATATATATATATATATATATATATATATATATATATATATATATATATATTACCGGTTGTTGTATGACTATTAAATAATTATAATTAATGTTAGTCTGTTTGGGAATTTGGTAAACCTAGACTAGTTACCTGGTGAAACAGTTGCGCAGTAATGCAAGGTTAACTTCCCCAGACAGCTCACAGCTTTTAACCCGCTTTTATTGTCTATCAGTACCGCTCTCATCATAGCAAAATAAAGTAACAACATTACACATGGCGACCCTGTTCTGTGATTCCGCTAGACTCAGGAATCTCTGAAATGTTTGATTGCGAGCGTGTTATAATCTTAATTTTTTTTCCCTACAGCGCTCAAACAAATTCTGCGTTGTTTCCGAGCAGACTATCAAAAGATTCACGGCGTTGTTGATCGGCGTTGTGTTGTTCGTCTTGTTTTGTTTTCTATATTTGTGTGTTTTATATGTGTGTGTGTGTGTTTTTTTTTTCTCACTTGTAAACTCCACTGTTTCGATCAAAGATAAAAATTTGTTTTGCGTGTGAAAAAGTGCGTACTAGGTTGGGTTCTTTCGTGTGACTGTCGTAATTTTTGGGGGACACATTTATTTTGATTAGTGTGTCGCGTACCAGGTATAAATTGCACTAATACAGAAACGTAACCAAGCTAAAAGTAAGTGGTCCGACAACTTAAGCAACATGGACCAAGAGGATAATTTGATTTCGAATGTTAATGCGTTGGACAGTTCAGAAAATACAATGGGAAATACTTCAGACTAAATGCAAAACAGGACAAACGGGCTCACAGCAGAGCCAGAAATAAATTTGTCTCCTACTAACCAAATTGATTTGGCAGAACTCATGAAAGCCTTATTGCAACAAAATAAAGAAAACGCAGAGAAATCTGAAAAATCGATCCGTGAGCTAGGCGAACAAATGACGCAGAAATCTGAAAAATCAATCCGCGAGCTAGGCGAACAAATGATGCATAAACCAGAAAAATCGATCCGAGAGCTAGGCGAACAAATAGACGAAAAACTTATCCAGCAGACAAATAAAGTCGACAACTCGATGCAGAGAGTGTCCGATGATATCTCACAAAGAATAAACAATCTGGCAAGTGAAATAAAAAGTGATACTATGAAAGAATTAGGCCGTACATTTGAACAAATCGATGACCGTCTGCAAGCCATAGAACAGGGCAAGCGGAGTGGCGATGCCGAATCTAAAGAGAGCGAAGAACAGCTACTTAGGAATTTCCAAGCGCTGAGAGAATAATGCCAAAGGGAACACCAGCAGGTACTCTCGAGGGTCCAAGAGGCGGAAACGCGTTGTCCCACATCCGTTAACAACACAATAGCAGACAACAGTCTAGCGATTCACGCACTGGAACTGCAAGTAGAACAATTGAAGCAGACTGGGGCGGAAGACAAGAGACAAATACATGATAAGATTGCGGCATTAACGGACATTGTAGGCACGATGAAGCTGACGGAAAGTGAGAACAATACTACACCGGTGGAGGCCGCAGAGACCGAAGAAGTGCGTTCGCTTCTTAGATTTCAGAAGGGACAGTTCGAAGTGAACAGGCGGCACAAAAAATCTGTAACAGGCGAATTACAAGAACGCATGGTGCATCTGGAAAACCGCATGGCGTGTGATTCCGAACTCGCCAATAGCACTAAAAATAGCCGTACGAACAGTGCAGAGAGGGACTCTGGCCACGAGGGAGATTTTGACGACAGGGAAGAATGTAATTTGAGGGGCAGACATTAGAAAAATAGAAACATTCAAGGGCCTCGCCAGGAGGAAATGCGGGGATTTCATTTCAAACATTTCCTTACGGTGAGATAGTTTGAGATATTTCGAAATTCGCATAAAGGAATACATCCACGTGCATGGCTCGAGCAATTTGAGTTTTGTCTTCCCCCCGACTGGGCAAGTTCACATAAGATAGAATATATGTGTGGCTATTTGGAAGGCGAACCGGCGATTCGCATGAGGTCAGCAGCGCGTCACTGCAACTCCACTCGGAAGTTTCGACAAGCCATTCTGTCCGCCTATTGGTCGGAAGCGGCACAAGATAGGGTCAAACATGGCATAATTATGCTGCCAAATTTGAACCAGTCTGGTTTCGGCAGCCCTGCACGCCTATTCGACCACATGCTGCAGGCAAATCAATTTTTATACGACCCATACGGGTCTACGGAACTAATTAGGATATGCATCATCAAGTTACCGATGCACTTGCGGCACGTCATTCTTGTGGGACGATGCAAAGAGGACGTGGAAACGTTTAAAACACTTCTCCGAGAGTTGGAATATAATACAGCAGAATGCCCACCTAATCAGGCACAAAGTTATTACGGGGCACAGCAGCGCGATCGCAGTCGTGGCCGTATTACTAATCAACGGCGTGACTGGTCGTCGCGACGCGAACGGAACAATAATCGGGACCGGCCGTATAGAAACTGGGTAACAGTCGCGAACACAGGTGGAACAACGGAAATGATCGAGGACTTGGACAAGATCGTGTACGCTACAGGTACGGCAACCAGAATCGATACTACGATGAATACGGTGGGAATAGGACTGTAGGCGGAGCACCTCATGATGTTGAAATTCGGCCGGCTAACCCTAGACATAATCCAGCAAATGGAAATCAACAAAACCGGCAATGACAAACGATCAGCGCAGAAGGCGCCTAATCGGAACAAATGAGCGACATGGCAAATGAGTAGAAAGGACAGTGAGAAGTAGAGAGGACGGTGACGAGAAAGAATTGATTAGTTTAAATTTGTGACATATGCATTTTGAATAATATGTTGGTAAAAATAATGATAAATATGTTTCTATATGATTGATTGAAGTGATGTTTTTAAATTTTTTTCTTTCCTTGTGCAATTAGGATTTAGGTTGGTTCAAATGTGAAGATAAATGGTTTCTTTGTGAATGAGTGAAATGCTGTTTATGGTTTTTTTGTGTAAATTGAAAAGAGTCGCGCCTGAGTGAAGCAAGATCTGTGTTGAATTAAAACTCAGGGGAATATCCGATCTGTGGGTATAATGGGTCGGGCAAACCCAGGTCCCCAGCTGTTAGTAGCTTTGTTTCCGATTTTCTGCTTTCAGTGCTACTATCTATCTATTACTAATCTATATCTGTCAGTATAAATGAGGATCTCTTACTATAGTATGCGTGCTGTATGAATATTTTAAGATAGGAGAACTCTGAGAAAGGAATGAGGAAGTTTACAATCTTGAAAACAGGATGCGATAATACGATTGTTTAACCATTGGCTTCCCAATATGCGATGATATGTTAATATTGATGATATGTGTCTTTTTTGTTCTTTATAGCTGAGTGTGTAAAGTGCTGTCTGTGGATTTCGTCAGTATATTGCTTCCCTTCAAGGTGAAAGAAGAATTGTGGTTTGTGTAATTTACGTGGCTCTGAAATATTATTGTGGTAGTCAAATACGAGCAGTTTTTCAGCAAATGGAGAATGGAACAGAAATATGGATCCTTTCTGTAGTTTTGATTGATGTTGAGCCAGAGCCTGAAAAATTATTCTGCGTTAATACTTGTCCTAGAAAAGCGACGTTTATGTGTTTTGCTGATGCTGTGAGCATTACAGCTTACTGTTTTTGCTGGTGCGGGATGCACTGCAGCCTATATGATTTGTACTGAGGAAATTTCCCTCTTGAATGTAGAGGAAGAGTAAATAATTTTGATTATGGGACCGAAGGAAAGCTTGGTTTAAGGTAATAAGGATGAAGCAAAACATTTGTCATTTAAACTACAGGATTCGGATCTTTTGTGTCTGTTGTAGGTTCAATACGTTAAGATGAAACTGTTTTACAGAATAGAGGTGACCACAATTTTGCCATTCATGAGAAATGAGACCAGAATAAACTACAGGCGAAATAACTGATTTGGAAGCGAAAGGTAACTTAAAGGAGGAACGAAATCGCAGCAAAATGGGTAAGAAAATGTAGTATAACCTGTATAATGCAGATATTTTTACCGTTCTCAGAGTCATCTGCGGGATTAATTCTTGTGATAACCAGTAGTAACCAGTTCGAGGTTTTTCTTTTGTAAATTGCTTTTCGATCTATTTTATTTTAATTATCAAAAGTATTGTGGAGTTATACGCTTTGTGTAAACCAAGTTGACCACGTGAAGCATGTGGTTTAATCATCAAAGTAGCCCTCAGCTATTCTTTTTGGGAAGATTTCACAGAGAGTTAGTATGAATTTAGTATACCAGTGTGTGGTAATTACATGACGGACAGGATTGTGCTATGAACGTAATTTCTTTGGGTGAAAACTGAATCGGTTGGTTGTGGTTAATTTCCTCTTGCTTATCTTTCAACGTTCTTCGTGTGTTATTTTATGAATGCAGTGTTGTATGCAGTCTCCCAATCTTGGCTCCATATTTTATGTGTTCCGTAAGATTACAATCTCACATTTTCACAATCCTAAATAAGGCACCAGCTCAGTTATAACTCACGTTTAATATGCTGAAATTTCAATGATCAATCTTAAAATAAATTTCCAAATATACACTGATTTCTTTCTTTTTATTTAAATTCTCCTTTTTTATATACATATATTACCGGTTGTTGTATGACTATTAAATAATTATAATTAATGTTAGTCTGTTTGGGAATTTGGTAAACCTAGACTAGTTACCTGGTGAAACAGTTGCGCAATAATGCAAGGTTAACTTCCCCAGACAGCTCACAGCTTTTAACCCGCTTTTATTGTCTATCAGTACCGCTTTCATCATAGCAAAATAAAGTAACAACATTACAAGGTTCGTAATGTGTAACAGGCATACATCTATGTAGACTATCACTCATGAATTCTAAACTGCATCAGGATCCACTGCAAATACTACGACAGGCGGGAGGTGAGAAAACTTGGATTTCATGGTCGAGTGGCTGCTCATAAGCCACACATCACGCCGGTAAATGCCAAACTACGCCTCGCTTTATGTAAGGAGCGTAAACACTGGACGATTGAACAGTGGAGAAAGGTTGTGTGGAGTGACGAATCACAGTACACAATGTGGCGATCCGATGACAGGGTGTGGGTATGGCGAATGCCCGGTGAACCTCATCCGCCAGCGTATGTAGTGCCAACAGTAAAATTCGGAGGCGGAGGGAGCTTGCATCCCTTGTTGTCTTGCGTGGCCTGTCACAGCACAGGCCTGCATTGATGTTTTAAGCACCTTCTTGCTTCCCACTGTTTAAGAGCAATTCGGGGACGGCGATTGCATCTTTCAACACGATCAAGTACTTTTACATAATGCACGGCTTGTGGCGGAGAGTTTACACGACGCTAACATTCCTGTAATGGACTGGCCTGCACAGAGTCCTGACCTGAATCCTACAGAACGCCTTTGGGATGTTTTGGGATGCCGACCTCGTGGCAGGCCTCATTGAACGACATCGATACCTCTTCTCTGTGCAGCACTCTTTGAAGAATGGGCTGCTATTCCACACGAAACTTCCAGCAACTGACTGAACGTATGCCTGCGAGAGTGGATGTCGGCATCGAGGCTAAGGGTGGACCAACACCATGCTGAATTCCATTACCGATGGTGGGCGCCACGAACTTGTAAGTCATTTTCAGCCAGGTGTCCGGATACTTTTCATCACATAGTGTATGTCATCTATCTAGTTACAAATTTCGTTTGGTAACCATATGACTGTTCTTTCGCTGGTAAAAATTGGTATGGTGCCCAGTTAAATAATTTTCAGAAGTCAATGGATACCGCCTCTACCCGACTTCTTTCATCCATGATTGTCGTCTCGTCACGTGAGAAAATCGAAAGCTGAGCTTCACATGTCAATTTTTCTCAGAATCCATACTTTCTGGCTTGGAAGAGGCCAGACTGATCGAAGTACCTCAGTACATTTAACCTCAGAATATGTTTTAAATGGTCTACTGCAAATGGATGCCAATCCACTGAAGATAGTATCGTAGTCAGCCACTACTCTTCTTGTAGACGATTGCAACCTGTGTTTGTATTAGCTACTGTGCACTTTATGTTGTTCGAAGCATCTACTGTGTATTATGGATAAACCAGGGGGTAACTCAGTCAAAATACTGTATTGAATTGAAAGGTCTCTGTTGGATTCCTTTCATGTTTGATTTCTTAAATCTGTTGTCATTTATGGAATAAATTCCTCTTCTACATTTACTGTGGCGTTTCTGACTATCTGGGAGGAGACTGAGTAGTGGAACGTGTTACTTTTACACGTAAACAAGAACGATCTGTCACACTACTACACTTTAAAACACAGTTTATATGTAATTCATGTCACACAGTCTCATACGGAACCTACATCCGCTTTCTTTTATATACTGTATATGATAAGATACTGTCATCCCCCTTCCCTTCTGTGTGAGAGTATGAATGAGCAAATGTATTTGTAGTTGCATGCTTGAGGGTAGCAGACAAGCCTGTCTGCTAGAGAACAGTAGGACCAACGTCGGAACAGGTAGCTACGCTTCCTAAAAGCAGAAAGGTTTCTATCCTTAGTATGGTTCTGTCCGTCCGTTGTCATGTTGGTATAGGAAGCTGCCCCTCTGGCCACTTCCGTTTGTCTTTGTGAGCCACCCTCAGGAAGCACGCTCGGCAGTAGGCAGTTGCAGTCTGGCGGTGGCGAGCGTCTGAAGTGGTAAGATCTCCGGCTAAGCGCGTGTCTGCTAAGTCCATAGGACAATGGATTTGTTAAGTTCAGCCTAACTGAAAATTTAATCATCTTTATTTCGGGTTTAGCTCTAAAATATCTAAGGTTATCTTAAATTGCAGCGTAGTGTAATTCTCGTGTGAAGTTCATATTATTTTCCGGTTGTTGCTTTGTTACTACTTTGTGAGTAAAGTGGAACCACGTGTTGATCAGTAGCTCTAACTAAGTTCATCAATCTTAAATGTGAATGCTTGTGTGATTATAACGTCTCGTCTTGACAATATTTTAAAATATAGCAACTTTTCTTTATGCTTTTCTTTATGTTCAACCCACGTGGAGTGTACTTTGCGAGACCAGTACCACGTGCTTATATAACTGTTTGACCCATCAGGTTAATAGTAAGAAGTTAGTAACCAGTTCAAGGTTTTTCTTTTGTCAATTGCTTTTCGATCGAATTTATTTTAATTATCAAAATTATTGTGGAGTTATACGCTTTGTGTAAACCAAGTTGACCACGTGAAGCATGTGGTGTAATCACCAAAGTAGAACTCAGCTAGTCTTTTCGGGAAGATTTCACAAAGAGTTAATATGAATTTAGTATACCAGTGTGTGGTAATTACATGACGGACAGGATTGTGCTACGAACGTAATTTCTTTGGGTGAAAATTTGAATCTGTTGGTAGTGGTTAATTTTCTCTTGGATATGTTTCAATGTTCTTTGTGTGTTGTTTTATGAATGCAGTGTTGTATGTAGACTCCCAATCTTGGCTCCATATTTGATGTGTTCCGTAAGATTTTCACAATCCTAAATAAGGCACCAGCTTGTTACGAGTAGAATTTAATATGCTGAAATTTCAGTGACCAATCTTAAAAATAAATTTCCAAATATAAACTGATTTCTTTCTTGTTATTTAAATTCTCCTTTATATATATATATATATTACCGGTTGTGGTATGACTATTAAAAGATTATCATTAATGTTAGTCTGTTTGGGAATTTGGTAAACTTAGACTAGATACCTGATGAAACAGTTGCTTAGTAATACAAGATTAACCTCCCCAGACAGCTCACAGCTTTTAACCCGCTTTTATTCTACTATTAGCTCCCGATTTCAGCATAGCATAAATGAGTAGCAATATTACACATGGCGATCCTGTTCTGTGATTCCGCTAGACTCTGGAATCTCTGAGACGTTAGATTGCAAGGGCTGTATAATCTTAATTTTTTTCCCTATAGCGCTCAAACAACTTCTGCGTTGTTTCTGAGGAGACTTTCTAAAGATTCACTGCGTTGTTGAGCGGCGTTGTGTTGTTTGTCTTGTTGTTTTGTTTTCTATATTTGTGTGTTTTATATGTGTGTGTGGTTTTTTTTCTCGCTTGTAAATTCCACTGTTTCGATCAAAGATAAAAATTTGTTTTGCGTGTGAAAAAGTGAGTACTAGGTTGGGTACCTTTCGTGTAACTGTCGAAATTTTTGGGGGATACATTTACTGTGATTAGTGTGTTGCGTACTGGGTATAAATTGAACTAATGCAGACATGTAACCAAACTAAAAGTAAGCGGTCCGACAACTTAAGCAACATGGACCAAGGGGATAATTTGATTTCGAATGTTAACGCGTCGGGCGGTTCCGAAAATGCAATGGGAAATACTTCAGACGAAATGCAGAACAGCACGAACGGGCTCACATCAGAGCCACAAATTAATTTGCCTCCTACTAACCA
Source organism: Schistocerca serialis cubense (assembly GCF_023864345.2). Classification (NCBI taxonomy): domain Eukaryota; kingdom Metazoa; phylum Arthropoda; class Insecta; order Orthoptera; family Acrididae; genus Schistocerca; species Schistocerca serialis. The sequence continues at coordinate 180,627,544 of NC_064641.1, forward strand.
AAATGATTTGGCAGAACTCATGAAAGCCTTATTGCAACAAAATAAAGAAAACGCACAGAAATCTGAAAAATCGTTCCGAGAACAAAAAGAATCATCCGAAAAATCGATCCGCGAGCTAGGCGAACAAATAGACGAAAAACTAATCCAGCAGACAAATAAAGTCGACAAGTCGATGCAGAGAGTGTCTGATGATATCTCACAAAGAATAAACAATCTGGCAAGTGAAATAAAAAGTGATATTATGAAAGAATTAGGACGTACATTTGAACAAATCGATGATCGTCTGCAAGCCTTAGAACAGAGCAAGCGGAGTCGCGATGCCGAATCTAAAGAAAGCGAAAAACGGCTACTTAGGAATTTCCAAGAGCTGAGGGAAGAATGCCAAAGGGAACATCAGCAGGTACTCTCGAGGGTCCAAGAGGCAGAAACGCATTGTCCCACGTCCGTTAGCAACACAATAGCGGACAACAGTTTAGCGATCCACGTGTTGGAACAGCAAGTAGAACAATTGAAGCAGACTGGGGCGGAGGACAAGAGACAAATAGATGATAAGATTGCGGCATTAGCGGACATTGTAGGCACGATGAAGCTGACGGAAAGCGAGAACAATACTACACCGGTAGCGGCCGCAGAGACCGAAGAAGTGCGTTCGCTTCTGAGATTTCAGAAGGGACAATTCTAAGTGAACAGGCAACACAAGGCTGTATCAGGCGAATTACAAGAACGCGTGGCGCATCTGGAAAACCGCATGGCGTGTGATTCCGAACTCGCCAATAGCACTAAAAATAGCCGTACGAACAGTGCAGAGAGGGACTCCGGCCACGATGGAGATTTTGACGACAGGGAAGAATGTAATTTGAGGGGCAGACATGAGAAAAATAGAAACATTCAAGGGCCTCGCCAGGAGGAAATGCGGGGATTTGATTTCAAACATTTCCTTACGGTAAGAAAGTTTGAGATATTCCGAAATTCGCAAAAAGGAATACATCCACGAGCATGGCTCGAGCAATTTGAGTTCTGTCTTCCTCCCGACTGGGCAAGTTCACATAAAATAGAATATATGTGTGGCTATTTGGAAGGCGAACCGGCGATTCGCATGAGGTCGGCAGCGCGTCACTGCAACTCCACTCGGGAGTTTCGACAAGCCTTTCTGTCCTCCTATTGGTCGGAAGCGGCACAAGATAGGGTCAAACATGGCATAATTATGCTGCCAAATTTGAACCAGTCTTGTTTCGGCAGCGCTGCACGCCTATTCGACCACATGCTGCAGGCAAATCAATTTTTATACGATCCATACGGGCCTGCGGAACTAATTAGGATATGCATCACCAAATTGCCGATGCACTTGCGGCACGTCATTCTTGCGGGACGATGCAAAGAGGACGTGGAAACGTTTAAAACACTTCTCCAGGAGTTGGAATATAATACAGCAGAATGCCCGCCTAATCAGGCACAAAGTTATTATGGGGCACAGCAGCGCGACCGCAGTCGTGGCCGTATTACTAATCAACGGCGTGACTGGTCGTCGCGACGCGAACGAAACAATAATCGGGACCGGCCGTATAGAAACTGGGGTAACAGTCGCGAACACAGGTGGAACAACGGAAATGATCGAGGACGTGGACAGGATCGTGAACGCTACAGGTACGGCAACCAGAATCGATACTACGATGAATACGGTGGGAATAGGACTGTAGGCGGAGCACCTCATGATGTTGAAATTCGGCCAGCTAATCCGAGACATAATCCAGCAAATGGAAACGAACAAAACCGGCAATGACAAATGATCAGCGCAGAAGGCGCCCAATCAGAACAAATGAGCGACATGGCAAATGAGTAGAAAGGACAGTGAGAAGTAGAGAGGACGGTGAAGAGAATGAATTGATTAGTTTAAATTTGTGACATGCATTTTGAATAATATGTTGGTAAAAATTAATGATAAAGATGTTTTTATGTGATTGATTGAAGTGATGTTGTTAATTTGTTTTCTTTCCTTGTGCAATTAGGATTTAGTTTGATTCAAATGTAAAGATAAAAGGTTTCCTTGTGAACGAGTGAAATGCTGTTTTTTTTTTTGTGTGTGTAAATTGAAAAGAGCCGCTCCTGAGAGAAGCAAGATCTGTGTTGAATTAATGCAAAACTCAGGGGAATATTCGATCTGTGGGTATTATGGGTCTGGCAAACCCAGGTCCCCAGCTGTTAGTAGCCTTGTTTCCGATTTTCTGCTTTCAGTGCTACTATCTATCTATTACTATTCTATATCTGTCAGTATAAATGAGGATCTCTTACTATAGTATGCGTGCTGTATGAATATTTTAAGACAGGAGAACTCTGAGAAAGGAATGAGTAAATCTGGAATCTTGAAAACAGGACGCGATAATACGATTGTTTAACCATTGGCTTCCCAATGTGCGATGATATGTTAATATTGATGATATATGTCTTTTTTGTTCTTTATAGCTGAGTACGGAAAGTGCTGTCTGTGGATTTCGTAAGTAGATTGATTCCCTACAAGGTGAAAGAAGAATTGTGGTTTGTGTAATTTACGTCGCCCTGAAATATTATTGTGGCAGTCAAATACAAGCAGTTTTCCAGCAAATGGAGAATGGAACGGAAATGTGGATCCTTTTTGTAGTCTTCACTGATGTTGAGCCAGAGCCTAAAAAATTATTCTGCGTTAATACTTGTCCTAGTAAAGCGACGTTTATGTATTTTTGCTGATGCTGTGAGCATTACAGCTTACCGTATTCGCTGGTGCGGGATGCACTGCAGCCTATATGATTTGTACTGAGGAAATTTCCCTCTTGAAGGTAGAAGATGATTAAATAATTTGGATTATGGGAACGAAGGAAAGCTTGGTTTAAGGTAATAAGGATGAAGCAAAACATTTGTCATTTAAACTGCAGGAGGATTCGGATCTTTTATGTCTGTTGTAAGTTCAATATGTTAAGATGATACTGTTTTACAGAATAGAGGTGACCACAATTTTGCCATTCATGAGAAATGAGTCCAGAATAACCACCACAGGCGAAATAACTGATCTGGAAGCGAGAGGTAACTTAAAGAAGGAACGAAATCGCAGCAAAATGGGTAAGAAAATGTAGTATAACCTGTATAATTAAAATATTTGTACCCTTCTCAGAGCCATCTGTGTGATTAATTCTTGTGATAACGTAATTTTAGATGAAATTTTCTTACTGTTTTATGTGTGAATATATGAGTATGATAAATGTATAATTGCGAGTTTCTTTTCAGGTGTGCGAACTGGTATAAATGTTTTGGTGTGTAAATAACCATTGTTCTTTTTATTGTGTATGTTTAAGGAAAGTTTCTCCATATTTATCATGTGACAAGACGTATGCCGCGAGCGTCAAGAAGAGGACGAATTAGAACAATGTTGTAGTGGGATATACACGGTGTTGAAATAGCATTGAAGTAGCTTGTGGGCTTAACTAGTAGTGGAGTGAAGTAGAATTTTGAGTAATGCATGTTTATGGGTAGTTAGTTTGTAGAATAGACAATAGGTGTGCATGTGTATGTGTAAATAACATGTGAACCCTATGCTCTCCTCACCTATACTTGTGTAAGGCATAATCCTATTCATTTTAGTGAATTAATAAGTAGCATTGGATTTATTAAAACGTAAGTGAACCACATTAGTGATGTGGATTTAAATATTATATTGTCAGTTCATTTAATTCTTATTTTTTTTACATTGTAAAGTCATTTCACTTTTATTTTTTTACATTGTCAAGTCATTTAAATTTTATTTTATATTGTCGATTCATCTAATTATTTTTATAAAAAAAAATTAAGTCTCACGTTTGTTCTTATAAATTGTGAAAGACAATACGAAGTAGTATTATGTATGACATTGTGTAATCGCATAACTACGATAAAAAAAATTTTCTGTGAATGCAGTTGAGAACGTGAAAGTGAACCGGCTAAACTCTTACGAGACAGCGGGAGCAGCCGGACTAGTTGTAAACTGGCGGGTTTCCCAGCGGGGGACGCTGTCAACCGGGCCACTTCGGGAGCGCGGTCGACCACAAAAGAAGGGCATGCGGCAAACACTTTCCCTTGTACCTGGAGCTAATGGGCGGCCGCCCCGGGCGACCCTTCCTCGAGCCGATGACCTGAGATGGGCGAGTGGTCCACCGCGTGGAAATCCATCTGCTGGCAACGCACCACACGCCGCGACCGCGACGAGACGGCCGCGGAGAAACAACACAAGGGGCGTGGAGCCTTTTGACAGGTACTGTCCAGAGAAACTGGCAGACTTCAACGACGCCTATCAACATTTCCTGATGGATGCCTACTGTTAAGCGACAGTAAATCATGGTTCGAAGTTCTCTGCTCGCTAAGGGTGGCACAAAAGAAGAGCCACTAAGTGCCATCCTTGCCCAGGAATATCAACCTGGCGTGTCAATCGAGGATACCGCACGAATTTGACAACACAAACATGGAACCAAATCGAGATGTACGTGACACAGACCACCAAGAGAAACTTCATGAGAGGGCAGAGACGGCGGGATTGCACGCAACAGATGGACAAAAATCCCTACTGACAGCTGCGGCGACGAACCCCCTTCCTCTCCCCTTATATTGTGCCTCGGAACAGTGGAACTAGTGAGTGTATCAGTGAACAGTGATTATACGGTTCTTAGTTCATTGCATATACGTGTGTTTCTGTCACAGAAACTTTGACTCGTGTGTTTTGCAGGGATTCGATTTATTGGTGTTTACTAGACTGACTCTTGTATTTTGCGGGTGTTCTATTTATTAATTTTTTTTAGACTTTGACTCTCGTATTTGGCAGGTGTTCTATTTATTGTTTATTTTAGACTTTGACTCTTGTAATTGCAGGTGTTTTATTTATTGGTGTTTTTTATTAGATATTGACTATTGTACTGTTTTATTGATCAATGTTTGTTCTTGTGTGATGTATTAGATTTGTGTTATTTTGTTTCGTAAATTCATTCATGTGGCATTGCTTCGTTTATCAGTCAGATTGTTATTCATTCTCATTGGACTGTGATCGATTAGCCTTTGCATGGGGCATATTTATAGTGAGGAACCCCTTAAGGGTAACAATCACATAATTAATTGTATTTTCAGTATAATGACACAGTGCTCATTGTTTGCTAACTAACTGAAATATAGTAGAGTGATTAAATTAATGCCACATAGTTATGTTAATTCTACAAATTATTGGTTTTATAAGATATAGAATTTTTTTTGCGATAACCATTTTGTAAAACATGTTTTTTTTTCTTATCAATTTTTGCTTTTGCGGATTGTGCATTCTAATGTTCTGCTTTATAATACTGATGTTATTTCATGTTCTTTTTTAATTGCTGCTGGACCTTTGCTATTTTCATAAATTTTACTTGTTAATAAACAGTCATAAATTTTCCTGTGATCAGTTGGCTCTTGCAATGAGCAAATACTGCTGAACTCCATAAGGGTAACAACCAGAAATTGTTTTCATATTAATGACACAGGAACCATTGTTTTTACTTGCTGACCGAATTAGATCTACAATATCTTTTAAATAGGTGTCACAGATTTTTTTTTCTGTTTGACATTAGTAGATTTTAAAGATTTGTTGAAATTATTGTGTTTTAGCAAGTGGCTGGTGACCTTTTGCCTATTCTTTACACTTTTGGTTTAAGTAGGGTGTGATAAGCCTGCTTGGGAATGTCCTAGAATGGCCAGAAAATTCCCTGCACAGTCTTTTCCCGGAGCGTTGGGGTTATGAAAGGTCTCTGTTGGATTCCTTTCATGTTTAATTTCTTAAATCTGTTGTCATTTACGGCATAAATTCCTCTTCTAAATTTACTGTGGCGTTTCTGACTATCTGGGAGGAGACTGAGTAGTGGAACGTGTTACTTTTACACATAAACAAGAACGATCTGTCACACTACTACACTTTAAAACACAGTTTATATGTAATTCATGTCACACAGTCTCATACGGAACCTACATCCGCTTTCTTTTATATACTGTATAAGATAAGATACTGTCATCCCCCTTCCCTTCTGTGTGAGAGTATGAATGAGCAAATGTATTTGTAGTTCCATGCTTGAGGGTAGCAGACAAGCCTGTCTGCTAGAGAACAGTAGGACCAACGTCGGAACAGGTAGCTACGCTTCCTAAAAGCAGAGAGGTTTCTATCCTTAGTATGGTTCTGTCCGTCCGTTGTCATGTTGGTATTGGAAGCTGCCCCTCTGGCCACTTCCGTTTGTCTTTGTGAGCCACCCTCAGGAAGCACGCTCGGCAGTAGGCAGTTGCAGTCTGGCGGTGGCGAGCGTCTGAAGTGGTAAGATCTCCGGCTAAGTGCGTGTCTGCTAAGTCCATAGGACAATGGATTTGTTAAGTTCAGCCTAACTGAAAATTTGATCATCTTTATTTCGGGTTTAGCTCTAAAACATCTAAGGTTATCTTAAATTGCAGCGTAGTGTAATTCTCGTGTGAAGTTCATATTATTTTCCGGTTGTTGCTTTGTTACTACTTTGTGAGTAAAGTGGAACCACGTGTTGATCAGTAACTCTAACTAAGTTCATCAATCTTAAATGTGAATGCTTGTGTGATTATAACGTCTCGTCTTGACAAATATTTTACAATATAGCAACTTTTCTTTATGCTTTTCTTTATGTTCAACCCACGTGGAGTGTACTTTGCGAGACCAGTACCACGTGCTTATATAACTGTTTGACCCATCAGGTTAATAGTAAGACGTTAGTAACCAGTTCAAGGTGTTTCTTTTGTCAATTGCTTTTCGATCGAATTTATTTTAATTATCAAAATTATTGTGGAGTTATACGCTTTGTGTAAACCAAGTTGACCACGTGAAGCATGTGGTGTAATCATCAAAGTAGCCCTCAACTATTCTTTTCGGGAAGATTTCACAAAGAGTTAATATGAATTTAGTATACCAGTGTGTGGTAATTACATGACGGACAGGATTGTGCTACGAACGTAATTTCTTTGGGTGAAAATTTGAATCTGTTGGTAGTGGTTAATTTTCTCTTGGATATGTTTCAATGTTCTTTGTGTGTTGTTTTATGATTGCAGTGTTGTATGCAGACTCCCAATCTTGGCTCCATATTTGATGTGTTCCGTAAGATTTTCACAATCCTAAATAAGGCACCAGCTTGTTACGAGTAGAATTTAATATGCTGAAATTTCAGTGACCAATCTTAAAAATAAATTTCCAAATATAAACTGATTTCTTTCTTGTTATTTAAATTCTCCTTTTTATATATATATATTACCGGTTGTGGTATGACTATTAAAAGATTATCATTAATGTTAGTCTGTTTGGGAATTTGGTAAACTTAGACTAGATACCTGATGAAACAGTTGCTTAGTAATACAAGATTAACCTCCCCAGACAGCTCACAGCTTTTAACCCGCTTTTATTCTACTATTAGCTCCCGATTTCAGCATAGCATAAATGAGTAGCAATATTACAGAATCTAATAGGGATTTCATCAGACTCAGGGCTCTTGCTCAGTTTAGCTTTCTCTTAGCACAAATGACACTTACAATTGCATATCGTTTCAATGATGCGAGAATTAAACTAGGGCAGTACTCATGTATTTTTCATTGCAAATAAAGACTGGGAAACACTTCTGCCATGCTTCGCCAACCTGAATTTCAGTTCCTGTGTTATTGTTAATGAATGTCTGGACACTTACATCGGCGTCCCTGACAGTCTTAGCATACGATCAAAATACCTATATGTTTTACGAGAAGGGTAAAGGAGGTGTAGCATCCGTACCTTGTTTCTGTGATAGCTATCAGTCAAATACGTTTCATTTAGTATCTCCCTGTCTACATCCTTATGATTAATTTTGCAACTGCCCTTGTCATCGTTACCGGCTTCAGTATGCCTTACCTCAAACCAATCAAATCCGTTTGTAGCCATTAGTTCCACCGTGCGTGGGTGTCCTACAACTATTTTAAGTAGTTCTCAGAGAAATCATTTAGCATTGTGTCGCAGGATGTTTTATTATACGCACCACTAACAAAACTGTAATTTCCCCAATAATGGCGGTATGGTTCAGAAATGTATTTATCAGCGAACTGAGCTTTTCCTTTAAAGTCTTTTATTACATCCGGAGATAAGTCTTGTGGTTGGTATTATTTCTATCCTCGATACTGACCCTTACCCAAACAATTTGCTATGCATCTTCAGTATCCATCTCGATCGATCGGAGTATTTCTCTACTGCAGCGAATAAACCTTAATTTACCGGATGCTGTGGCCGTGCGGTTCTTGGCGCTTCAGTCGTGAACCACGCGAGCACTACGGTCGAGGCAGGTCGTGCCTCGGGCATGGATGTGTGGGATGTCCTTAGGTTAGTTAGGTTTAAGTAGTTCCTTGTTCTAGGGGGCTGATGACCTCAGATGTTAAGTCCCATGGTGCTCAGAGCCATTTGAACCATTTGAGACTTTCATTTCCCATCAGCACATCCTTTCGATAGACACTGATCAGCCAGAACATTATAACAACCGACCTAGTATCAATATAAACCTGTCTAGGTGATAGCAGTGTCACCTGGCGACGAATGCCGTCTAGTCAGACACGCTCACGTTGGCTGTAGTTTCAGTGAGCGTGCTGTCCGTGTGTAGAAAGGGAAAGGAGCGCGTTCTACCTGAGTTTGTCAGAGGGCAGAATGTGATGGCCTGGAGGCTTGACACGATCGTTTCGGAAACTGCACGTTTTGGGTGTTCGAGGAGTACTGTGGTGAGTGCCTTCAACGCGCGGCGAAACCAACCTGAAACCACGTCTGGACGTCGTGCGGTTGGGCGGCCACCACTCATTACTGATGTCGGACGTCATAGGCTGGGCGCATTGGTGAAACAGCGTAGGCAGGGAACCATGGTAAAACTACCGTCAGACTTCAATGGCGGGCAGGGTACAAGTGTATCTGAACACACAGTACACCAAACACTCCTAACGATCGGCCTTTGCAACGGGGTCCCATGCGATGTGTCAGTGTTAACAAGATGACATCGACAACTATAACTAAAATGGTCCGTGGCCATTGGCACTGGACGTAGGCGCAGTCGCAGAGCGTTGCATGTTCCGATGAATCCCAATGCCTTCTTCATCATGCCGATGGAGGGCGCGAAAATCGAGGCCTACCAGGGAACAGCTGCTTGGCACCCAGATTGAGACAAGCTGACGACAGCACCATTATGCTCTATGGAACATTCACGCAGGTCACCATCGGCCCAGTGGAGCTCGTGCAAGTTACTTGGACGGCCAAGTAGCATCGTGCCTCTTCATGACGATCATGTTTCCCGACAGCGGTGGTACTTCTCAACAAAATAATGCACATTATTACAAGGCCAGGAGTGTGATGGAGTGGTTCGAGGAACAATTGATGTGCCGGCCCCCCAAACGGCCAGAACTGAAGCCGATCGAGCACGTCTTGGGTATTACTGAGCTCATCGCCCGTCTCCCCTGAATTTGCGGGAATTAGGTGACTTTTAATTAAGGTGATTGTTATGTGCAGATGTGGTGCCAACTCCCTCCTGGAACCTAACAAATCGTCATTGCTTCCATTCCACGCCAATGGTGGACATGTTGGCCACTAGGTAGGTGGTCATTATGTTCAAGCCAGAGTGTGTGAGATTTATTGCAAAAACAATACTGTTGTGTGCCAGCCTGATGTACGATCATTATCTGACTTCCAATTCCTTTTAGCAATGTGCAAAATTCCAGAGCCTCATTGCGAATATTCTAATCTAGAATGTTGGCTGCTGCGTGGTGTGGAGTACAGCGCAAGCCTACAGGATGCCACAACTGGCGTGGAGTTGGCAGTGGCACACGACAGCGTGATATGTGGGCCGTTCCACCACCTCTCTGGCCATCTGTATCAGAGACTCTTGCCGAAAGTACGTTTGAAGCTAGTAAGCTGTGGCCGAGGTAGAAGTCAGGAACCCAAGCAGCGCTGGCTGTCACGTGCCTCTGCGGCGAGTCTCCCTGTGAAAGAGGAATGAAACACAAGGGTGCTAAAAGAAAAGAAAAGAAAAAAAAGGTCCGCTGCGGTGCCTTGCGTAGGACCTGCTTAGCTGTTTATTGGAGTTGTGGCCGCGATCACCATGTACTGTGGTCAGCCCTGATTTGTGTGCATGTACTGCAGGCTGTTTGGTTGTCTGCCACTTCTCGGCATCGTACACGGAGAACGGGAGCTATATAGACGCTGTGGAGCAAGAGACTTCAGGAACAGGCCGTCAGCCTGCAGTTACCTCGATGACGTGCCACACACGCGCACGCTGTGGGTTATTAGTATGGTGTTCAGGTGAGACTGCTTCAGGGCGATTATCTGTGTGATCTACATTGCTCTATCATTATGGCTCGTGCGGCGTTCCCTTTCTTGGAGTTTCAGCTGTCTTCTATGTGATGTTCGTGTGTTCATTGTATTGATGCTGCCTACTGCACTTGAGTTCCTGTCTTGTTAAACTATGTCAATTTGTTGGTCTCTCGTATAAGTGACAGGAGCTGTTGTGGCGTGTCAAGTTTCAGTTTCCTGTATTTATGTTTGTAAGAATGTACTTAAGTGATGCAAAGGACTCTCACCCTCTATTGAGACCTGAAGATTTCCGAGATCTCAAGTTATCTGGCGTACACGCCACTTAAGTTCTTGAGTAGGCTTTCTGTGGATATATTGAGTTTAATAATGCTCCAGTTGTGCCAAGTATCAAAGCATTTCGATGTGACTTCAGTCAAATGATATAAAATATGTAAGTTATTGTGTTCAAAAAAGGTTCAAATGGCTCTAAACACTATAGGACTAAGTTCTGAGGTCATCAGTCTGCTAGACTTAGAACTACTTAAACCCAACTAACCTAAGGACATCACACACATCCATTCCCGTGGCAGGAATCAAACTTGGGACCGTAGCCGCAGCGTGGTTACGGATTTAAGTTATTGTGTAAAGTTTATTCCAAATATGTAACTACACATTAACTACGAAAATAATTCTTTCTTTCGTTGTTTTTTTTTTAAGTTATCAGGAAGAGATCAGAGTACTTGAGAGCTAGAAGGGGTACAGCGTGCTTATTGCTGCAAGATAAGGTGCAGATCTGAGATGTTCCAGATTTTTAATCCACTGATTAATTGTTCTCCAGTCTGTTCGCAATACTGCGTTCAGTTTTTATGTTCATTTCAAATACTATCAACTCAGCTATTAGAATTTAATCTAGTTAGGAATAATTAAAATGTGTATTGTTTTTGTTCATGGCTGCTCTTAATGTTGTCAGTTGTAGGCACCAGATCAAATCAAAAGTTAACGGTGTATGCTCTGTACTGGACGTACTTATTGGATGAGAGAGTCAGATTCAAATTCATCAGCGTGCTAATTTATAAAAGGAGAAGGATCCAGGCTATTCTCATGTTCTATAAAAGAAAATATATTTATGAGTGAATTGTGCTATTTTGAGAGTTAACATGGGCACAGTTCCCCTTTAATAATATCATTTTAAAGAGTTTTCTGAAATATTTGATCTAATTTTTTGAATTTTAATATTGCTCGTTAGCAATCAGTTTATTATTTTTAACGGATCAATGAGCTTTGATAATATATGTATAACTGAGTCTGTTATTCGTTGTCTCAATGTAATGTGCATGAGATATTACAGCCACATATTTTGATACCAGTTATAAGATTAAATATTTGTTGTCTTACAGCCAAATGTACCAAACATATTTCGATATCTAGGGTGACAATGCTGTATAGTAAGTGCTACCTGATTTTGTGGGCCTTAGGGAAGACATAGTGAAGTGAGGAAGGAACTTGGAGAAGTTGATTACGACAAGAAATGGAGCACAATGTGAAGACTGATCTTGTGGTTCAGGGGTCTGGTATTAGAGACAATCAGAGCATTGGAAGACTTGCAGACAAGTATGGCGGAATGGATAGATCACATTTCCATCACTGGAGGAAGTGGTGACCAAATGACTGTTGAATTTGATAGATTGAATCTGTCAGACTAGAGACATACTCTCAAGCTTCCAGAAAAATGTCAAAACACTTTGTCGAAGACAGCAAAGGAAGATAACTGAGAGAACTATCGCACAATCTGTTCCATAGCTCATGTATCCAAGTTGCTGACCAGAATAAGAGTAAGGATGGAAAACGAAACTTAGAATATGTTGGAACACAGTCAATGCCTTTCAGAAAGGTGAAGGCAAAGGAGAGGTAGAGTTGATGTTGCAGTTAAGAAAAATGAGGAAATGTTCGTAGTATTTGTAGACCTAGAGATAGCATTCGACAACGTAAAGTGGTGTATGACATTGAAATTCTCAGAAAAATTGGTTTACAACGATTTTTTAATGTACCATGTTTTTAAAAATGGGCCAAAAAGTATAAAACAATTTCTCTCATCCGACAAAGATGACTAATCTTCTCATACAGAATGTCCTTAAATTTGGTGACTGCGAATTTTTAAAATCTTTGAAAATAGAAATGAAAAATGTTAGGAGAAACAAAACTAGCATTCTACGGATCGGGCGTGGTATGTTAGATCTTTCAGTTGGGCAGGTAGGTTAGAAGATTTAAAAGTGGAAGCTGATAGGTCGAAGTTAGATATAGTAGAAATTAATGAAGTTCGGTGGAAGGAGGAACAAAAGTTCTGCTTAGATAAATAAAGGTCTATAAATACGACGTCAAATAAGGGTGTGTAGAAATGGGTTTTATAATGAATGAGAAAATATGAATGCGGGTAAGCTGCAATGCACAGCATTGTGAAGGCGTTATCGTAGCTAAGATAGACACCTACCACAACAGTACAAGTTTATCCGCCTGTTAGCTCCACAGATAGACTCAACGGGGGTAGAATAAGATAAAGGTAATTTTTGAGATAGTTAAGGAAGACGAAAATTTATTTGTAATAGTTGTCTGCAATTCGACAGTAAAAATGAAAGAGAATAAAAAACTGTAAGTAAATATGGACTTGGGGGAAGGAATGAAAGAGGAAGCGCCCTTTTGAAATTTGCACAGTGCATAATGTAATCATGGCAAACACTTGGTTAAAGAATCAGGAAAGAAAGTTTTATACGTTGAAGAGACCTAGAGACTCCGGAAGGAATCATTTTCACTGTATAATGATAAAGAATCCGGAAGATTGTAAGACATTTCCAGCAGTGGACTCTGACCATAGTATATTGGTTATGAACTGTAGATTAAAACTGAAGAAACCGCAAAATGGCACGAAATTAGAAAGGTGGGTCCTGGGTAAGTTAACAAACCAGACAATATCAGAGGAAGCATTAAGAAACGGATGTGTGGAACACAGGAAAGAAATACAGTAGAAGACTATTTGGTAACTTTAAAAGCTGAAATACTGATAGCAGCAGACGACCAAAAACAAGGTCTGATAGAAATCCTTGGATAATGCAAGAGATATTGAATTTAACTGATGAAAGGAGAAAATATTAAGATGCAGTGTATAAAGCAAGCGAAAGAAAATACGAACATCTAAAACATCTAAAAAATCAAATTGGTACAAAGTGCAAAATGGCTAAGCAGAAATGGCTAGAGGACAAATGTAAGGATTTAGAAGCTTACTACACTATTGGAAAGATAGGTACCGCCTACAGGAAAATTAAAGAGGCATTTGGAGAATAGAGAAGCAGCTGTATAAATACAGGGTGTTACAAAAAGGTACGGCAAAACTTTCAGGAAACATTCCTCACACACAAAGAAAGAAAATATGTTATGTGGACATGTGTCCGGAAACGCTTACTTTCCATGTTAGAGCTCATTTTATTATTTCTCTTCAAATCACATTAATCATGGAATGCAAACACACCGCAACAGAACGTACCAGCGTGACTTCAAACACTTTGTTACAGGAAATGTTCAAAATGTCCTCCGTTAGCGACGATACATGCATCCACCCTCCATCGCATGGAATCCCTGATGCGCTGATGCAGCCCTGGAGAATGGCGTATTGTATCACAGCCGTCCACAATACGAGCACAAAGAGTCTCTACATTTGGTACCGGGGTTGCGTAGACAAGAGCTTTCAAATGCCCCCCTAAATGTAAGTCAAGAGGGTTGAGGTCAGGAGTGCGTGGAGGCCATGGAATTGGTCCGCCTCTACCAATCCATCGGTCACCGAATCTGTTGTTGAGAAGCGTACGAACACTTCGACTGAAATGTGCAGGAGCTCCATCGTGCATGAACCACATGTTGTGTCGTACTTGTAAAGGCACATGTTCTAGCAGCACAGGTAGAGTATCCCGTATGAAATCATGATAACGTGCTCCCTTGAGCGTAGGTGGAAGAACATGGTGCCCAAACTAAAATGAGCTCTGACATGAAAATTAAGCGTTTCCTGACACATGTCCTCATAACATCTTTTCTTTATTTGTGTGTGAGGAATGTTTCCTGAAAGTTTGGTCGTGCCTTTTTATAACACCCTGTATAAAGAGCTCAGATAGAAAACCAGTTCTACTGAAAGAAGGTAAAAATGAAAGGTGAAAGGAGTATATAGAGGGTCTAAAGAAGGGAGATCATCTTGAAGGTAATATTATAGAAATGGAGTAAGTCATAGATGAACATAAAGTAGGAGATACAATACTGCAAAAAGAATTTGACTCAGGACTGAAAGACCTAGTCGAAAATAGGCCCTGAAGATAGACAGTATTCCATCATAGCCACTGACAGCCTTGAGAAAGCAAACCATGACAAACCCTTTTTTATAGTTCTTCATATTTGCGTTTTACTGTAGAAATTATTTACTTCACTATTGCCGTTTCTGCCTCTGGGCCATTTTCAAGTCATGCTGCAAAAGATTTTGCTTCAGCACATGTCAGGCTTTAAAATTCTCCAACACGTATACATGTCATCTTCAAAAGTAGGTCTTTTCATTGTGGAACTACAGTAACATGAGACTATGTGAAGCTTTATACGTAATGAAGTGATGAAATAAATAATTGCTACAGTCAATAGCAAATATGATGTCCTTTTAAGAATATCCAGAATGACTGTGAACCACAGCCATGAGAAGTTAATCATGGCAAAACTTTTCCATCTCCTGTCCAAGATGTATGAGACAGGCGAAACTCCCTCAGACATCGAGAAGAATGTAATAATTCAAATTCTAAAGAAATCCGTTGGCGATAGGCTCGAAAATTACCTACCAAGTTTATACGTCATGCTTGCAAAATACTAACACGAATTCCCTACCGAATAATGGAAAACCTAGTAGAAACTGACCTTGGGGAAAATGAGTTTGGAGTCTGGAGAAATGCAGGATTACACAAAGCAATACTGACCCCAAGACTTCTCTTAGAGGATAGGTTAGGGAAAGGCCAACCTATGCTTACAGAATTTTTTGTATTAGAGAATTTTTATAACAGTATTGACTGGCATACACTCTTTGAAAGTTTGAAGGTGGCAGGAGTAAAACACAGGGAGCCAAAGGCTAGTTACGACTTACACAGAAACCACACAGCTATTACAAGGTTTGAGCAGCATGAAAGGGAAGCAGTGGTTGGAAAGGGAGGGTGACAGGGTTGTAGCTTATTCCCCCAATGTTACTCAACCTGTACACTGAGCAAGCAGTAAAAGAAACCAAGATTTGGAGAACAAATTGAAGCTCAGTGAAAAGAAATAAAAACTTTGAAGTTTTCCGGTGACCCTGTAGTTCTGTCACAGACAGCAAAGGATTTCGAAGAGCAGTTGAACAGAATGGACAGTAAAGGAGTATGTCAGATCAACATCAACAAAAGAAAAAAAAGGATGAAGGAATGTAATCGAATTAAATGAGGTGATATCTTAGGCATTAGATCAAGAAAAGAGACATTTAAAGTAGTAGATGAGTTTTGCGTTTAGACAGAAAAGAAATTCATGCCGGCCGAAACAGAGAGGAGATAAGATGTAGACTTGCAATACCAAGAAAGCATCTTTGAAGAAGAGAAATTTGTTAACACTGAATATAGACTTACGTGTTACGAAGTCTTTCCTGAAAGTATTTGTATGGAGTGTAGGTATGTATGGAAGTGAAACATGGACGATAAAAAGTTTAGAAAAGAAGAGAATAGCCGGCCGAAGTGGTCGCGCGGTTCTAGGCGCCTCAGTCTGGAACCGCGAGACCGCTACGGTCGCAGGTTCGAATCGTGCCTTGGGCATGGATGTGCGTGATGTCCTTAGGTTGGTTAGGTTTGAATAGTTCTAAGTTCTAGGGGACTAATGACCTCAGAAGTTGAGTCCCATAGTGCTCAGAGCCATTTGAACCATTTGAACTAAGAAGATAATATAGGATTTTGAAAAATGGTGCTACAGAAAAATGCTGAAAATTAGGTGGTAGATTATGTAAATAACGAGGAAGTTCTAAATATAAATGGGGATAGAAGAAATTTGTGTTACAACTTGATTAAAAGAAAGATCGATTGTGAGACATCGAGGGATCAGCAGTGCGTAATGGAGGGAAGTGTTGGGGAAAAATCGCAAAGGGGAACCAAGAGATGAATACAGTAAGCTGATTCAGAAAGTTCTAAGTTGCATTAGCTATTCGGAGATGAAGATGCTTGCCCATTGTAGCGTAGCATGGAGAGCAGCATCAAAAAACTCTTCAGACTGGAGGCCCCAACAACGGCATGAAAATATCCTGTAAGATTTAAAACGAAAAACTTGAGGTGCACGTGGCAGATAGAAGTAAGAAAGTGGACTATTTATACCTGAAGTAATAAGTGGTGTAATACAAAGGGTTGACCTATTCATGCATCAGTTATATTGTATATAGCAGGCGCTACAGGATTTCTAGTTTTATGTCTTACAAGTAATTTGACTCGCCAGGGTAGCCGAAAGCTCTAATGCACTGCTTGCTGGACTCGGGTAGGTGCGCTGGCCCCGGATCGAATCCACCTGGTGGATTACCAATGAGGGCCGGTATACTGGCCGGCATGCATGGGGTTTTTAGGCTGTTTTCCACTCACCTCTAGGTGAATACTGGACTGGTCCCCACGTTCCGCCTCAGTTACATGACTCTCAGACATTTGAAAAACGTTCGCACTATTTAATGGCTTACACTGGACGCAGACACCATCCCCGGCAGTTCGGGGTGGCGACAGGGATGGCATCCGGCCACCCCCTGATATTAACATTGCCAAATCCGTAATGACAAGGCCGTCACCGTGTCGAAACGGGTCAAAGGCCCAAAGAACATGATGATGATGATGGTGATGATGATATATAACAAATATTTTCAAAGGTATTAAACACAATCACAAATAATCAGGTCTATCTGTTTGGGGCTAGGAATCTGGATGGGAACTCACATCTCAAATGAAACACATATCACTTTAAACTATTAATCATATTTATTTAAATAATTATAGTTTGCTTTTCAGTCTTTTATGTGCGAAATTTATCAACTGATTTTAATTATTTTCTTGAGATAACGATAGAGTCATTTAGTAAATTTCAGGTTTATTTAATTTTCTCTTCACTTGACTCAACCAGTATATTGCATCCTCCTATGAATATCGTGCGAAAAGACCACGAAAGTAAAAATTAGAGAGAGATGTGTTCACATGGAGGTTTACCAGCAAATGTTCTTCCTGCAGACTATTCGTAAATGGAACAAGAAAATGGGGAAATGGCTGTTGCACACAAAATACTCTCCACCACACAGTCGAGGAGCAACTGAGTTAATATTGCATCCAGTTTTTAATTATCTTTAAAGTTTCAAAATTCCAGCTGGTCAGAAAATGACAGTGGTAAGCAATGTTCGCCCTACCACGCACCAGATAAGAAAGTGAGTCAGTATGGCATTGTCGTCCAGTACTCAGCTAGGTTTAAAATTTGAAGTCTCTACTTCTCCGTGAAGTTATTGAAAATCAACTGCCAAAGTTTGACATAATAGACGGACAAGTATGTGATATACTTCTCTTCCACCCACTCTGTGCTCAACCCTGCCTGCCCATTCGCATAGTGCCAGGAAGGCGTTTCAAAACTAACAGCGCAACACGACAGTTCTGTAGGATATACGAGAGTCAAGCGTTACCAACCATTTACAGCCCCATGGTTACCCCTACAGAAAACACCGACAAGAAAGTAAGTCAAAATTACGTTTCTAGAAAGAAACTTTCACTCTACCGCAGAGTGTGCGCTGATATGAAACTTCCTGGCAGATTAAAACTGTGTGCCGGCACACAGTTTTAATCTGCCAGGAAGTTTAAAATTACTTTGTCTCCCAGCTCAGAATTATGTTATAAATTTAAAGTCTGTAGCTCTTTGGGAGTTTATCTTGAAATAGATTACAAAATTTGTACGAAAGAGACAGACAGGCAAGAATGCTGTTGTTTCCCACGAGAGTGGAGGCGCAATGGCAACACTGCCCAGGCCAAAAATGCAGAACAAGTTTATTGAAAAACATGTAAACAAACAGTTCCTACTTGGAGTGAGTTTTTACAAGAACCGTTCATGGCAAAGGTTTAACTATCACTTCATGACACATGTTTGTAATTGGGCACATGGCCCAATAAATGACAAAGTTTAATCTGGAGTTGAAAAGTTACAGCACCGCATAATGGCTAAGGTCTATACCAACGTCCACAGCAGGCTATGGATAGAGGCCACTTCCTGGTGAGACCTGAAACAGTTACTGGTGGCTCCATGTTATGGCGGTAACTGGTTTTAGAACGGTGTCAGAAATTCTAATGACTTCCTTAGTGGGTGCTCTGACTGATAGACCACTTCTCTAGTCAGCACCTAGGACAGAGCTCTCCACAGAATGGACTGCCCTGGGACAGCCTGGCATGGGCTTAAATACCCTGATGATCTCAGGATGGAAATGAATCTATTTGTGGCCACGAGACCCCTAAGAAACGAGCAAGTCCACAGGGCCAGCAACCTCCCACAGTGCTCACACTGCTGCCTGTTGTGCCAGTGGCATGTGAGAACTCCTGGCTGCCATCTGCAGATATGGCCTCTGTGGCTTCACCATGTTGACCTCTCAGATGACACTTTTGTGGGACGTGTTGCTGGTAGGGACAGAAAACGACCCATTACCAGTATCCCTCCCCCTCAGATGGACAATAGTGTGTGTCACATGAGTGCTAGAGAAGATTTCCTCCCTGCCAGTAGCTTAAGGAACTGGTAAACCTGGAGTGCTGTTGGTGATGTCTATAGCATTGGGTACCTGTGTTGGAGGAAGGCAGACCTCGCTGCAATATGGATGCTGCGCGTCCTGATGTGATGGTGGATAGATAGCGTTGCCAGTTTTCCTGAGATGAAGGGTGTCTAACTCTGCGACGAAAGACTGTAAAAGACTACAGGTTGAAGGACATGGTGTCATATGGGGGTTCATATGGTTGATATGTTTGAATTTGGAGATGTCTTCAAGTCGCACTTCTAAGGATTGGTTTGTATGGGGTAAGAGACCAAACAGCGAGGTCTCCTTGGTGTAGAGAAGGACGGGGAAGGAAGTTGGCTGTGCCCTTCCAAAGGAACCATCCTGATATTTGCCTGGAGTGATTTAGGGAAATCACGGAAAACCTAGATCAGGATGGTCGGCCGCGGGTCTGAACCGTCGTTCTCCCGAATGCGAGTTCAGTGTGCTAACCACTGCGCCAACTCCATCAGTGCTCTTCTAACATGGTCTGATCATGCAGATGAGAGACCATAGGTGACATTGGTAGTTGGCAGCCCTTGGGGAAGATCGGCGTCCAGACCTCAGCCTATATTATCTATGGTGGCATAACGACTGTGAAGGGCTAGAGAGTTGTGAACAATGTGACCTATAAGTGTAGTTTTTCATCTGGACTTAACAGCTCACGTTGCTGACAACAGTAATATGCAGAAGTGTGGAAAAGAAAATTAAGGATGTGTTAGATCACGATCAGTTAGGCTTTAGGGAAAGTAGACACACAAGAGAGGCAGTTCTGACATTGCAGTTGATAATGAAAGCAATACTACAGAAAAAGTCATGACACATTCACAAGATTTATCGACCTGGAAAAAGCTCTGGGAAATGTCAGATGGTCTTGTATGAGAGTTATAATGAGATCTGCATAATGCCTGTTTCAGGATTCTGGAATGTGTCTCATTCAAATAAAATGCGTCAATACCCAAATGACGTCCAAAAGACAAATATAACAAAATTTGATCTTGGTTTTGCACAACAAAATCATCAAATATGCGCACTGTATTTGGCTTTACTATTTCTGGTGAAGGCATTTGACTGCTATGAATTAATTTCATGTATGTTACACCACCAACACTCTGCGGTATCTTTTGCAGTAGCTGGTTCTTCGATTGAAACAGACTCCATCCAGATGTGTTAGTAGTGATATGAGAAGATTTGTATTGCTAGAGTTGGATTGACCTACAATTATCGTTCATATAAGTTCCTCTTTTCTCCTACTTCTTCCTGTCTTCTTCGACATGTGACTACTTACAACAAAGTCCTGTTGCTTCACCCATCTGGCCATCTTAGTGACTATGTCAGATTTTGGTGAGTAATTGGTTTTTATAGAAAAATTAACGCTTCTTATAATAATATATGTCGCCACTATAGAACCATCGTCTTACCAACTGAAGTACAAGGGCTACACCTTACGTTATATAATAACAGGGTTGTTAACTAAGAAAAAGCAACAAAGACTTGTGATTATTTGTATATTACTTACATTTGAACAATGATACATGGGCTGCATCACACCAACAACAAAAGCAATTGATTCATTTTTTAGAGTAGTACCTGAGCAACTGTTACTTATATGCAGGCAATTATGCATATATTTCTCTCAAGTTGATGGGTGTTTCTATTTTTTTGTTTTGTTTTTGACACTTTATTGATATACAGTTCTAAATTTTCTGCATGCACGCTATACACATGGAGACAATTCGCAATGTCTTTATACACAGCTTGATCACACAGCAGCCCAAGGTTCTGTCTTTGCAGAAAGAAGAACAGCACCATCCACGGGCTGAACAAGTTTGTGATAGTAGAGTGGTGTAGATAAACGGATCAACCAGATCTCACCATGAGTGTCACGTTGTTATACAATGATATTATAGGTAATGGCAGGCCAGCAAAGTAAACGTCTAGAGATGGAGAATACTTAGAGGTCATGTAGTGTTCTGCAAGGTACAGTTCATTCCATTCCAACAACATAAACTGCACTGTAACGCTTCTGGATGCATTTTCGATCTCCAAAGAGGTCATGTAGTGTTCTGCATGGTACAGTTCATTCCATTCCAACTACATAAACTGCACTGTAACACTTCTGGGAGCATTTTCGATCTCCAAAGAGGTCATGTAGTGTTCTGCATGGTACAGTTCATTCCATTCCAACTACATAAACTGCACTGTAACACTTCTGGATGCATTTTCGATCTCCAGTCACTGTCCACTGATGCTTCTATAACAATATTTAAGAGCTTTGAACCAAGAGCTGTTAAGTTATAAGTTGAAGTGAAAGGCTGTAGAGCACTTTGAGGAAGTGGCAGATTCTTATCCATCAGACCAACGTTCTCTCCTTGCAGTAACACCTGAAGGTGTTAGGATTGTGCATATATTGGAGACCACTTCTCATCTTCACTGTGTGGTGTAGCGCCCCCACAAACAACGAAATGGAGTTGAAAATGGAAGTTGACAAAAAAGAGGATGAACCGCTACATGCAGTAACAGTAGCAATGACATGGAGTGAGTACTTATTTTTACGCTTCTTCAGAGAAGGAGAGGCAGATGTAAAACTCGGCTGCTGTTGACACTTGATAGTTCTTCTTCTTCAAGAGACTGACTGCAGCTGAGAGAAGTGAACTACCATGTCCACCTTATATCCTCTAGATCATGATCACGTGTCTGGATATTAAAGAGTCAGTCAAGTTATTGACTTCATCAGTATTTCTGGAATCATTCCATATCAGCCATTTGCCTTCGAAGGAGTTGTCATATGAGCTGGTATCCAACTGGGGATGGCTTGGGGGTTTCCCAGATAAATGCTGCTTTCTGGAGTGATTCCTAGTCAGGCATTTTCCTTGGAAGGAGTTCTCATGTGAGCTGGTATCTAGCAGGGGAAGGCTTGGGTGTTTCCAAGGTAAATGCTGCTTTGTTTGTGATTTGGTCTGGCTGTGACCGATGAAATGTGTGCATCTAGCAGTGGCATGCAATAGCAAGTGGCCACTTGAGAGAGAGGGAGAGGGAAGGAGAGTGGGTGAGGGAGGCGGAGGGAGAGAGGGAGGGAGAGAGAGAGAGGGGGGGGGTCAAGTGTCTTGACAGGAGTTTCTCATGTATCAGTATCAAAGAGTTCCACAGCTTCTGCTCTGTATGCCTCTCTCCCGATCTGCACAAATGGTAATATACAAGATGGCTGGCACAAAGGCGAACAATCTCGTGGCTGGCATGTCTCACGGCATATCAGGCCTGTCGTTGGTGTGAAGATGCAAATGAACATTTTTAACAATGTAATTACGAGTAGTGAGTTATGTTGACATGGTTTGCGTGACAGTATTCCTTTCAGAATGCGATCTATTTAACAAATTCTTTTCAGTGTATTTTACAAGACCTGTCTCTTCCCACTCTGAAGAAACGAGGTTTTCCCACAAAATAAAAGAGAGATCCAACCTCTGCAAACTGAATTTTGTAAATAAACAGTATATCCTTTGCTATGTAATTTACATCGCTTTGACTGAGTCCTTTTTCTGCCAGTTTCCACATGGGAGTGAGAGGGGAGGAGTGTGGGATGGGAGGAGTAGGGAATTTCTCAGAGGGGAAAGGGTTATTAACTTATCAGTTTATTTAATTACTTAATTAATTTGATATCAAAGGTGTACTTGTATCGGCGAGAGGAAGGGGGGGATGGTTTAAGGCTTCCAAATGGGTGGGGGAGGTAGAGGTGAAAGATGTGAGGGGCTTTCTCAGAAGGGTGGTTTATTCCCAGCGTGTCATAAATAAATCAACAGAACGATAGGTTAAAGGGTGGGGTGTAAATCAGTCAAGTTCCCCAGACCATATGCAAACCTCACTAACAAAACGCTCCAGAATGTACAGAACCCTACTACTTCTGTCGTCTTCCATGGAAACAGGATCTTGACACCTGTACTACGGGACCGAAACAAGCTGGCAGCGTTTTCATTACGTTCTGGGGAACATTCATATGGGCATCCTTGGGTACAGTTGAGCACGTGCAAGACACCATAACAACCAAGGAGTATTATAATTATACACTGGTTGCCCACCATGTACACCGCTTCATGACGATCATGATTCCTGATGGCAATGTCGTTTCTCAGAAAGGTAATACGCCCTGTCGACAGTCCAGAGGAGTGTGGTGGAGTCTGAACCCTATCGAACACATCAGTGATTTGACTGAATGATTTGATTGAATGTGGCGTCAGGGCTCATCGCCACTCTCCATAGAATTTACGCGGATTAGGTCGCTTATATAGACAGATGTGGTGTTAACTTCCTCCAGCGACCTACCATGGCCTCAGCACTTAATTCCATGAAGCATTTCAACTTTTACCCATGCAGACAGTGGACACACTGCCTATTTTGTAGGTGATTATAATTTTCTGGCTGATCAGTGTATGTCTGCTTTGTGTCCTGTTTTGCCAATGGGTAGGTCTGTTTGCATTGCTAATTCATGTATTACATTGAATTTATCATGCTTTTGTTTCTCGTAAATTCATTATCTTGCACCTATCCCTTGTTTATAAATTCCAGCACGTGTGAACGTTTAAGATTTTATTCATACAAACGTGCTCCATTCACTTATGTAGCAATTCGCTTATGAGTTACGTTACGTTAGCGGCGTCTCCTCGCATCTTCTGTTGGAAATTCTCAGCCGTACAAGTAAGGCATCGCAAATCCAATACTTGGAGATATATGGCTACAGAAACGCCGCCATCGTTAAGTACTGCTTGCTCCACACAAACATTCCGCTTTCAGGTTATTTAGTTCTACGAGTCGGGCGGATTGAGGAATGTCAGAAGCTTGAAAGTGGTATGGAAACTAGAAAACCTGAAAAGGAAACGCCAAGGCTCGATCTCGATATCTCGATACAGTAGGCGTCAGTG
The DNA here is from genome assembly GCF_023864345.2 of Schistocerca serialis cubense. NCBI lineage: Eukaryota > Metazoa > Arthropoda > Insecta > Orthoptera > Acrididae > Schistocerca > Schistocerca serialis. The sequence continues at coordinate 180,651,596 of NC_064641.1, forward strand.
AAATGAAATAAAAAGAAGACAAGCATTTCTTGTTAGATGAGTATAGGGTAATATCAACAGCAGCAAAAAGTGGTATAACAGGAGCAGGATTCATTACGAATAGGAAGATAGGGCAGAGGGTGCGTTACTGCGAACAGTTTAGTGATAGGGTTGTTATTATCTGAATCGACCACAGACCGACACCGACAACGAGAGTTCAGATATACATGCTGATGTCGCAAGCTGAAGACGAAGATGTAGAGAAAATATTTAGGATGTTAGAGGATAATACAGTAAATAGAGGGAGGTGAAAATCTAATAGTTATGGATTGCAAATGCAGGGGAAGGAGTAAAAGAAACGGTAACAGGGGAAAAGGGGCTTGTAGCGAGGAATGAGAGAAGAGAAAGACTAATAAAGGTTTGCAATGCATTTCAACTAGTAATAGCGAGTACTCTGTTCAAGAATCATAATAGAAGGAGGTATACTTAGAAATGGCCGGGTGATACGGGAAGATTTCAGTTGGAATACATCATGGTGAGACAGAGATTCCGAAATCAGATAGTGGATTGTAAGCCACATCTGGAAGCAGATATGAATGCAGATCAGACTGTACCAGTGATGAAGAGTAGGCTGAAGTGTAAGAGATTAGTCAGGAAGAACCAATATGCAAGAAAATGGGATGCAGGAATACTAATGGGTGACGAAATATACTTCTAGATCTCTAAGACTATGCATACAGCGCCGGCCGTTGTGGCCGAGTGGTTCTAGGCGCTTCAGTTCGGAACCCCACGACTGCTGCGGTCGCTGGTTAGAATCCTGCCTCGGGCATGGATGTGTGTGATGTCCTTAGGTTAGTTAGGTCTAAGTAGTTCTAAGTTCTAAGGGACTGATGACCTCAGATGTTAAGTTCCATAGTGCTCAGAGCCATTTGAACCATTTATGTGATGAAAAGTATCCGGACACCTGGCTGAAAACGACTAACAAGTTCGTGGCACCCTCCATCGGTAATCGAATTCAGTATGGTGTTGGTCCACCCTTAGCCTCGATGACAAATTCGACTCTCGCGGGCATATGTTCAATCAGTTGCTGAAAGTTTGTTGGGGAATGGCTGCCCATTCTTCAAAGAGTGCTGAACTGAGGAGAGGTATCGGTGTTGATCGGTGAGGCCTGGCCTCGAAGTCGGCGTTCCAAAACATCCCAAAAGTGTTTTACAGGATTCAGGTCAGGACTCTGTGCAGGCCACTCCATTACAGGTATGTTATTGTCGTGTAACCTCTCCGCCACAGACCGTGCATTATGAACAGGTGCTCGAAGAAGCAGTGATCGAAATAAAAGAAAGTTTCAGGAGTGGAATTAAAGTTGAAGGTGGAAGGATATCAGCGATAAGATTCGGGGATGACATTGCTATCCTGGGTGAAAGTGAAGAAGAATTACGTGACTTGCAGAATGGTTCAAATGGTTCAAATGGCTGTGAGCACTATGGGACTTAACATCTATCATCATCAGTCCCCTAGAACTTAGAACTACTTAAACCTAACTAACCTAAGGACATCACACAACACCCAGTCATCACGAGGGAGAGAAAATTGCTGAATGGAATGAACAGTCTAATGAGTACAGAATGTTACTGAGAGTAAATCGAAGAAAGACGAAAGTAATTAGAAGTAGCAGAAACGAGAACACTAAGAAACGTAACATTAGAAATGATGTCACGACGCAGTTAAAGTTAAGGAATTCTGTACCTAGACAGAAAACTAGCCAATGACAGATGGAGTTAGGAGGACATCGAAAGCAGACTAGCACTGGCAAAAACTTTATTCCTGACCAAGAGATGTCTACTAGTATTAAATACAGGCCTTAATTTGAGAAAAAAGTTCTGAGAATGTATGTTTTGAGCACAACATTGTATGTTAGTGAAACATGGACTGTGGGATAACCGTAACAGAAGAGAATCGAAGTATTTGAGATGTGAGGCTATACACAAATGTTGAAAACTCTGTGGACTGATGAGGAGGTTCTGCGACGAATCGGAGAGGAAACGAATGTGTGAAAAACACTGACAAGGAAAAGGGACAGGTTGGCAGAAGAACTGTTAAGTCATCAGGGAATGACTTTCATGGTACTAGGAGGAGCTGTAGAGGACAAAGCTGTAGAGGATGACAGAGGCTGGTATACATTCAAGTACTACTCTGAGATGAAGAGGTTGGCACAGTATAGGAATTCATAGCGGGCCGCATCAAACCGGTCAGAAGACTGACGACTCAACTCAAAAAGAAAGCAGTGTAGTGCACAAATGACAAATACATTTGTCTGCACAAATTGTACCTATAAGACACAATTTTAACACACGTTGAGCGATTACTCGTACAGTATTATCAGTATTATATTTGCAATCAATATGCTAACTCAAATCTCTTTTGTGTTACTTCCGAAGATGCCCCAATCAGTTTCGTGGTACCGCGTTTCCTAAGTTTTTCTATATCTGAAACTTAAAATTTCAATAGCAGAATGCGGGCTTTCACGGCAGGTATTTGCGTAATTTCTGGTATTTATATTAAGATCATGGCCCAAGACATAACTCTGTGCCTGACGTTTCGTCTTCCAAGTCTGGAGACATCGTCAGAATCTCTAATGACTGAGATAGCAGTTGCAGATCCAAACAAGATCATCTAGCAGAACTGTTTATGTATGTGTCTGTGCAATGGTCAATTCGTAACGTCGTCAGACTGCAGTCTCAGATAGCGGAATCGCGCTGACGTACATTTATACTATGGAGCTTGTCGTGGTGAAGATATGGCGCTGCTTTTTTTGCTTTAAGCGCTAAATCTCACAACTTGTCTAATTTGAGTTCTTCTTTTCTCCTGGACTTGTTTTTGTGCTTTTGTATTTCCATGGACTCTCTGTACATGCTAGCATAGTAATTACTAGATGTTGATTAAACCACAGTGTCATCACAAGAAGAAAACAGGACTGATCAAAACAATGGTGGGCCGAGTTAAAGGAATTGGTGACCCACAGTACTTGGAAGATGAGCTCGATCATTTAAAAGCGACCTTCAGAAGAACTGTCTGCTCTGAAGAGGATACAAATACGGCACTACATTCTAAGAGGTCTAGAGTTGATATTGAAAAAGAGCCAACTGGAGGGAAAGTTTTCCTTCCACTTGTAAAACCTGCTACGGATCGCAACAGCAATGCAAGCGGTATTGTTACAATGTTTAAACCAGCAAGAAAGCTGCGCGACGTTTTGAACTCCATAAAGGACCTACAGCTGCCTCTTGCACCAGCAGCAGTGTATAAAATCTCTTGTACTTGCTGCCAAGGCTACAAAGGAACTGCATAAAGAAGCGTTAATGTCCGCCTTAAGGAACATAAGAGAAATTGTCACCTGGGCAAGCGGGGTAAGTCACCAAAGTAGATCATGTAATAGGACCTGGAATCCACCAAATTCGTTTCTCTCATGCTGTGCTTTTACAACGATCTAATAATTACTAGGCAGCTCAGGAAAACACTGAAGTATTTCAGTCCTCACATATTTGGCTGTATGCAAATAACGAAAACTTTTTTTTCGGAAGTTTTATCTGTAATGAGCAGAAGACGTACAGGGTGTCCGAAAAGACGTTCCCTGATTACATAAATTGATAACTCAGGCTAGAAGTAAGATACAAATATGACACTTGTGTCAAATTATTTACAATTATCAAAGTTTTTTTTCTGTTTTAGGTTCGCAGTATGTAAGTAGTGGATGAGGTGCAGTGCCCAAGAAGCTATGTTAACCAATCAGGAGAAGGTACAGTGTGTCCTGTGGTACCATGAGACACGATCACCAACCATAGTGCAGAGACACTTCCAGACAACATTTGGAAGGAATCCACTTGATGTCAAGAGCATTAAAGCCTGGTATGAGAAGTTCAAGAACACAGGATAGGTTGCTGACCTTCCGAGGTCTGATCGACCAAGAACCTCATCAGACAGGGTGGAAGCTGTAAGGCAGTCTTTTCTGTGAAGTCAGAAGAAATCGGTGCACAGGGCCTCCCGTGAATTACAGATGCCAAAAAGCTCTCTCCATGACATTTTACACAAAAGTTTTTTGTTTCGTGCATACAAAGTGCAAATCGTTCAGGCCTAGTTGCCCAATGACAGGACACTTCGATATGACTTTGCGGTCGAAATGCTATCACGTATTGAGGACGATGATGGTTATCTCAGACGAATTACCATTTCCGACGAAGCGACCCTTTTTGTCAGTGGAGTTGTGAATTGCCATAATGTACGCATTTGGGGTTCACAACCCCCTGGCGAGGTCATGGAGTGCACCAGAGGAAGTCCAAAAGTGAATGTTTGGTGCGCGCTATTGCACGATCGAATTATCGGGCCATTGTTCTTCGCTGAGGCTACCATCACATATGCAGTGTATCTGGACATGTTGCAACTGTATGCTGTTCCTCAGCTGCTTCAGTATCACCCCGATGACTTGTTTCAGCAAGACGGTGCACCGCCTCATTCGGGTTTGGACGTCCATGCCTATCTCGATATGACCTTTCCTGGGCGATGGACTGGTCGTGATGGGCCAACGGTTTGGCCTCCACGCTCTCCTGACATAACTCCATTACTCTTCTTTTTATGGGGTTATGTCAATGACGAGGTCTACCGAACACGTGTACCAGATCCTGAAACCCTGCGGCAACGGATAACCACAGTCGTTGAATCGATCCCTCCAGTGATGTTGGCTAATGTGTGGACGGAAATTGAATATCGCCTAGATGTGCTACGTGCTACCAAGGGTACTCATGTGGAAGTTTATTGATGTGTGAAAAAAACTTTGATAGTTTGTACACAATTAGACACCAGTTTCATATTTGTTTCTTACTTCTAGCCTGAGTTATCAATTTATGTAATCAGGGAAAGAGTTTTCGGACACCCTGTACATCGCTATAAAGACGCCTCCCCACCGTAAACATCCACCGAAGGATTCCTCCTCCGCCGAGAGTCGCGTGCCGCTGAGCGCTCGGTTTGTAAACACGGCGTTCTTTTGTTCGCCCCCACCCCTGCCTGCTGGGCCTCTCCCGCAACTCGCCACTCGCCGGCGCTGCAGGCAGGCAGGCAGACACGCGCTCGCATACGCCCTACCGAGAGCGCCGCCCTGAATAATGCAGCAGCGGCAAACTCTGGCTGGACCTTCCCCACAGCGCCCAGCCTACACTTCAGGGTCCGGCGCCCCTGTTTTCAACCACCGGCTGATAGCTTCCGACAGCTGACATCGGCCTTCCAGTTTGTCACACTGCGCGGTGGGCCAACTCGATTGAAATGCAGAACATTATCGAAAAATAGACATAAAATCCCACGAAGCTGTGCTCTTTGGGCGGCCGATTAGGAATCTGTCGTCGGAACTAAAAAATTCGAAAGGACGGATAATTTGGCCGATCGAAAATTATAAATTTTAGCGGATTCGACTAAAATTTCGCTATAAAATATTTAGAAGTCGCATTACAAATTGAAATTTCCGTGATGAAATGTTTGATTCGATATTTTACATTTATCTGTGGAAGTCATAGTCACATTCGTCGCTTATGTCATTATCGCTTTCACAAAGGTCGCTGACCGGTTGCAACACCGACTCAAAGCAAGGCCTCGGCGCTTGTTGGTGACGTCACGTCAGCTAGGCACGGCGAACGCCAGGTCTGTTGCAGGCAGAAACGCCTGGGCGTGCTTATCACTATAAATCTCTTATTTTCGGGCAAAATGTTTGGTATTGTTTTGGATTCTGCAGTTTTATTTAGATGGAAGACTTTCTTACTATCGTAAAGCTACAAATGAATATCATACTTCTGTATTACTGAATCCTGTTCAGATAAACGTAGATCAATACGAGAAGATGCTTTGCCCCATTACAAGCTTCGGAAATTTTATATTTTGTTATCGAAACTTACCCCAACCCCCTTACAATTAACTCGTTCCTTTTTTTTTATATAGTTTCGTTTGACATCGTCACTAATTTACATGTGTAAATGTCCAACTGTTGTCAGTCATTAGATTACAGTCGTTTTCAACGGAACGAATTCTAAACAGGAAACAAAATAGCTTCATACATCGAAAATACTGCTGAGCTTAAACTTTTTTAAAGATGCACATTAGAAAAGATAAATATTCCCCTCTTGCAACCGAAAGGAGAAACTTCGTAAGATAAAAAAAAAATTATTTGATAAAACAAGTATCTCTCTTTTGCCTCTTCTTCTGTCCCCCACCCCATCCCCAAACGTGTACAATCGCAAGATATTTCATTAACATTCAGTGCTCCTCACCCCATAGTCAACCAAGATACCTAAAGAAGAGCACCAATATGTTCACAGTTTCTCGTAAAAGCAACCCAGTACAAACGTAACTTCCTCAGATTTACAAATAAGGTAAAGAAGCACGAATTCTGTTGCTGCTTGACCATGAAGTTGTTTTTGTATGTCAATCCTTAAAACAGGTGGAAATTTAAGTTCAGGAGTACACTATTTGTTAAGAAGTGTAATGAATTGCCCAATTAATTGATTGAAGAAATCTCTCAGAACATTTTTCTGTATCAGAGAGGGAGACACCACCATTATGAGTATGCCAGCAACAGACCTGGCGTTCGCCGTGCCTAGCAGACGTGACGTCACGGACAAGCGCCGAGGCCTTCCTTTGAGTCGGTGTTGCCGGTTGTCCACTGGGAGATGGCTCGAAAAGCAGATCTTTAACATAAAAAAATGGCTCTAAGCACTATGGGACTTAACATCTGAGGTCATCAGACTCCGAGACTTAGAACTATTTAAACCTAACTAACCTAAGGACATCACACACATCCATGCCCGAGGGAGGATTCGAACCTGCGACGGTAGCAGCAGCGCGGCTCCGGACTGAAGCACCTGGAACCGCTCGGGCACAGCGGCCGGCCTTTAACCTCAAGTAGCACCTGTTTATCATCTTCCGTTGTTATTTACTGGAATCTCGATTTGAATGGATCCAAGGATTCCATAAGCCGATAGGCTCCATCGGTTTATCACGGCAATATTTGCATGTAATATATCTTTTCAGTAAAGGCGGATATCCTTATTCTGAGCTTCCTGCACATCTTCAGACAGGCAACCAGTCGGCAGCCGAGCAATTTTGGTTCCAGTGTATCCGTTGTCGTCATCGGCTATTATTGGAGAATACTGTGAGTCCAGGTGAAGATGGGACCCGACTTTCGGGAAATATATGTATTTTTTTTTTACAATTCTTGATAGATACGCTTCAATTGTGGGCTCTTGTGTACAAAATTTGAATAGTTCTACAGAATTTCGCGAAAAAGACAATGGTGTTGGAGAACATTTTAGTTTTGTGAAAAAATTATTTGCCAATTTGTGAGAAAAATTACGATCAAAACTATGAATAGCTCCCCCAAGAGCTCTGCAGAAAACCCTTTTGGCTTTTTTGTGCAGATAATAGTTTATAAGGTAACTTCAGTTATATGGAACCACTTTCACTACGTAACATACAGGAAATCGCCCTACATTGATTCATCGCTTCCGAAGTCTGGCGGCATACATTTCCTTCAGAATTATTGGTGGTTATGCTTTAGTTCTAAAGTTGTCAGCAAAAAATTTTAATATTTCTGCAGAATTTTTGGAAGAAAACAATAATACTCTGGGAAATCTTAATCCTGTAACAGTATTATTTTCCAGTTGAAAAATAAACTATCGAAATGCAATCTAACTCCCTAAGATGTCGGCAGAAAAACCTAATGGCATTTTTTTGTGCAGTTAATAGTTTATGGAACAAGTACAATAATGATTGATTCATTTTTACAGTGTAGCACTGCCGCACGGTAGAAAAATCTCCGTCCACTAAAAAAGCTTAAATATGTTCACTTGCGTAAGTTTCGGCTCCTTACTTACACTGTCAAGGTAGTATTAGAGCCGTTTAGAAAAGTGGATCCATGCAGAGGAAATTCTGTAGCCAATGATTTCGGTTAATATCGGTAGCAAATGAAAGTCGTTATACGTCATTACACCGGTAAAAATTTTTTAAATATAGCTACTGGAGTGATAGCCATCTCATGTTTTCCTCACAACTGTGCAGGATCGCTGTTGTATGTTAATCAAGCCACACGGAAAGAATGCAAAAAGTGTGTTGTTGCCCGATTCGGTGTTTACTAGCAACTTTCACGGTACGTATTACATCAACTTCAGACTGGAGTGCCACCGTAGCACTGGAAAAGTAGAGTCCAGTGCAATCTACACAAGATTCCGTGGTACTTACGTAGGAACGCGCACCTTCTTTCTTTTTTTTTTATTCTCTGTTGGTTCTGAAGCGGGTTGTTCCAATGTGCGGTGCCGCAACAACAATTCCGTTTATCAACGTATTATGAATTTTGCGCACAACTCTGTGAGCACCCTGCATTGCTTCCGGGAAAGGAAACATGTTACATATATCCAATCTGCGTACCTAATGTGCTTTTAGTGGACATATTTTTGAAAACATTGTAGGGACTCGTAGTTTAGTCCTGCGAACTGCAGGGTAGCGGATCGGATCATCGTTGGATCATTTGTTTCTCTGACTGCTTTTTAACTTACAAGGGAACCTCCGCATGGCACCCACCTCAGATTTAGTTATAAGCTGGCACAGTGGATAGGCCTTGAAAAACTGAACACAGATCAATCGAGAAAACAGAAAGAAGTTGTGTGGAACTGTGAAAAAAATAAGCAAAATATACAAACGAGTAGTTCATGTGCAAGATAGGCAACATCAAGGATGATCTGAGGTCAGGAGCTCCGTGGTCACGTGGTCAGCGTGAGCAGCTGTGGAACGACAGGTCACTGGTTCAAGTCTTCCCTCAAGCAAAAACTTTAATTTTTTTATTTTCAGACAATTATCAAAGTTCAGGCACTCACACATAATCAAATTCGCTCTCCAAAATTCCAGGACATGTTCAGATTTGCTTGGACATAGGCAGGATTTGACGGTCTACACACGGAAAAATTTGAAAAAGTTAAAAACATATGTTTTGACAGAGCACAGGGAAAACTGTGCGACTGTGAAACTGTTGCATTCATTTGTTGCAGTTTACGTGACTAACTCTTATGTTTTCATCACTTTTTGGGAGTGGTTATCACATCCACAAGAAAACCTAATCGGGCATAGTAGAAGAATCTATTTCCCCTTTCGCCAAGTGTACAAGTTAGGTGGGTCGACAACATATTCCGGTCATGTGACGCACATGCCGTCACCAGTGTCGTATAGAACATATCAGACGTGTTTTCCTGTGGAGGAATCGGTTGACCTATGACCTTGCGATCAAATGTTTTCGGTTCCCATTCGGGAGGCACGTCCTTTCGTCTACTAATCGCACGGTTTTGCGGTTCGGTCGCAAAACACAGACACTAAACTTATTTCAGTGAACAGAGACGTCAATGAACGAACGGACAGATCATAACTCTGTGAAAATAAAGAAAAACTCATCACTTGAGGGATGACTTGAACCAGGGACATTTCGTTCTGCAGCTGCTCACGCTAACCACGGGACGACGGCGGTCCTGAGCTCACGGCATACTGGATGTTGCCCATCTTCGCATGGACTACTCAGTTTGTATATTTTGCTTATTTTTTCATAGTTCCATACAACGTCTTCCGGTTTTCTCGATTGATCTGTGTTCAGTTTTTCAAGGCCTATCCACTGTGACAACTTACGGGGTTATTACAAATGATTGAAGCGATTTCACAGCTCTACAATAACTTTGTTATTTGAGATATTTTCACAATGCTTTGCACACACATACAAAAACTCAAAAAGTTTTTTTAGGCATTCACAAATGTTCGATATGTGCCCCTTTAGTGATTCGGCAGACGTCAATCCGATAATCAAGTTCCTCCCACACTCGGCGCAGCACGTCCCCATCAATGAGTTCGAAAGCATCGTTGATGCGAGCTCGCAGTTCTGGCACGTTTCTTGGTAGAGGAGGTTTAAACACTGAATCTTTCACATACCCCACAGAAAGAAATCGCATGGGGTTAAGTCGGGAGGGCGTGGAGGCCATGACATGAATTGTTGATCATGATCTCCACCACGACCGATCCATCGGTTTTCCAATCTCCTGTTTAAGATATGCTTCTGCTTTAGCCTTTTCCGTAAGATTTTCCAAACCGTCGGCTGTGGTACGTTTGGCTCCCTGCTTGCTTTATTCGTCGACTTCCGCGGCTATGCGTGAGACTTGCCCGCACGCGTTCAACCGTTTCTTCGCTCACTGCAGGCCGATCCGTTGATTTACCCTTACAGAGGCATCCAGAAGCTTTAAACTGCGCATACCATCGCCGAATGGAGTTAGCAGTTGGTGGATCTTTGTTGAACTTCGTCCTGAAGTGTCGTTGCACTGTTATGACTGACTGATGTGAGTGCATTTCAAGCACGACATACGCTTTCTCGGCTCCTGTCACCATTTTGTCTCACTGCGCTCTCGAGCGCTCTGGCGGCAGAAACCTGAAGTGCGGCTTCAGCCGAACAAAACTTTATGCGTTTTTCTACGTATCTGTAGTGTGTCGTGACCATATGTCAATGAATGGAGCTACAGTGCATTTATGAAATCGCTTCAATCATTTGTAATAGCCCTGTACAACTAAATCTGAGGGGGGTGCGATGCGGTGGTTGCCATGGTAGTACTCACCTTTCAATGATAAGGAGATTTGCAAGAAACAAGACGTGGTTTACATTCCACGTTGAAATGTACGCTCCCATCCATGGTTGGATAAATGAGTTACCTTAGGCACATGCAAGTCACCGAAGTGGCATGCAGTTGAATAAGTTGCAGGTATTGAACCATACTAAGCTATTATTGTTAACAGGTATATTCAAGAACATATGGAAAGATAGTATGTTGGCATACTGATAGGTATACAGCACATGTCAAGCATGACATCGAATTTACTCTCTCATGCACTAGTGAAAAACGCTTATATATAGGGTAAAAATACGTAACGTTGTGATATTAAGGATTGTAAATGAGAAATCAAAACAATTTCATCTTCTAAAATTGTATATTTTACGCGTAAGAACTCATTACATTGCTGTACTAGCCTATGATGAAGAAAAATCATGAAATACAAAACTGTTGAATATATGAAATGTAAGAAACGAGACCTCGTGATAACGTGGTTAATTCAAGGAGAACTTTCCTTTTCATTGGTACTCTTCAGTTAATACGATTTCCACTCATTTCCATAATCAACGTCACTGAAACTAGGTGCACAAATACTCCACCTAAATTCAGCAGCATCAGGTGAAATAAACGTGACAACTATCATGGGACCATCGCAGACACAAACAACACAGGATCCAAGCACTTTTAGTCTTATCACAGCTGTAGCTGTCGATGCAAATGGCGCAGATGGCACCATTTCCCTCCTTCTTTTACCTCCGTTTTTCTCTTCTCTGTTCACCACCAGCTGAGGGCGTTATATTATCAGGTAAGTTTAAGACTGCCATCTATCAAAGGCTGTCATCAGATGGTGTGAGTATTTTACCTGAAATGGCCGGCTCATGCCGATCATCAGGAGACCTACATGCTTCTTCCACAGACGAGTTGCCACTTTCTGGAGCTGTTGTGACAGATTCATCGGGAACTTCTTCAGCAATAAGAAAAAATGCTGTTTTGTTGAATGAAGATATGACGTTCCTGTACGAAACTGCCTTCAGGAAAGCAGTATTGAATAGTGCATGTCCGGCCTCTGTAGCCGAGTGGTTCTAGGCCCTTCAGTCCGGAACCGCGCTGCAGCTACGGCCGCAGGTTCGAATCCTACCTCCGGCATGGGTGTGTGTGATGTCCTTAGGTTAGCTAGGTTTAAGTAGTTCTAAGTTCTAGGGGACTGATGACCTCAGATGTTAAGTCCCAGAGTGCTTAGAGCCATTTGAATCATTTAAATAGTGCATGAGAATCATGAAAACCAGGTATGAGGAAAGGTCTACCTTCTTGAAAGCCTGTGCCTATTTCTGGGACTGAAACAATGGACGATATCACATGGTATTGTGACAATGACAATTTCTTACTTGGATGCGATTTCCAATGTGTCTGGTGTCACCAGGCTTACATGTAAATCCATCACAATCGTTGATCTCTATATACGAAGGCCTCAGAAAAATTCAGTGAAAAAAATTAAGGAAAACTTCAGTGTCAGTCGATCCGCTCTATGACAGGGCCATTGAGACCTTAGGAAGGGTACCATGAGCAGAAAACCCATTTTTTCCTCTGCTACTTGCCTTCTGCACACGCTTAGAGCTGGAGCCATTGTTCCCGGAATGGATACAAAATCTGAGAGTAGTTGAGGTTTTCCTAAGCGTTCATTTCAGTAAAATTGTATTTAAATGCTGCTATGATGATTAAGAGTATAGGTATGTTCCATAGTTTACCCAACTGCATAGAAGTATGTGATTAATTACTTGAACTACTTGCCTTAACAAACTTATATAAAAAGGTTATCCCATCAAACAGCGTGCAGACATCCCTGCAATTTCTTGAGGATGGTTGCAACTAAGTGTAGAACGCCCACCTTAATTTAGAGCAACGAAAATTCCGCGGAATTATGTATATATATCCTACAATAGGCTTTTGTATTTTTGTCAAGGACATAATTTCCCGGAATCACAATAAAACCACTTCACATCCCCCATCTCTGATCAAGGGTTCCCGAGAGTTTTCCTTGTTTGTATGGTAAATGTTGCAAATTGTATTCCAAGTGAAACTTCCAGGCAGATTAAAACTGTGTGCCGGACCGAGACTCGAACTTGGGACCTTTTCCTTTCGAGGGCAAGTGCTCTACCAACTGAGCTACCCAAGCACGACTCACGCTCCGTCCTCACAGCTTTACTTCTGCCAGCACCTCGTCTCCGTCCGGCACACAATTTTAATCTGCCAGGAAGTTTCATATCAGCGCATACTCCGCGGCGGAGTGAAAATCTCATTCTGTATTCCAAGTATTCCCAAGTGCGGTTCCCTTGTTCCCACTACCAGCTTTCCTGCTATTTGGTTGAAAAGAAACAGCCTATTGTAGATCAGATCTCTCATAGCCAACTGTACCTGAGATCCCCATCTGGCCATAGCTTCTCTGTGATTTCTCTAAATCGCTTAGCGCAAATACCAGGATAGTTCCTTTGACATGGGAACGGCAGATTTTCTTCCCCATATTTCTATAATCCCTCCCCCCATGAAAACATAGTCGTCAACAGGACGTTAAACAATAAGGACCGTAACCACCTCCTCCAACTCTACGTTCAGGGATAGAGACTAAAAAGTATCAAAGTAAGGAATATTTCAGTAATATTTTTGGACAAACCACGCATAATTTCCATCCCCACCACTTGTGCTTCATCATTTACAACCAACTTATAGTTTAGCTAACACACTAAATACCTCATAATGCCAGAAGCTGGATGTGCTGTGAATACGACATCTTGCTCATCATGTGCTCTGTGAATTTGTTTTCACACGAGACAGATGCTGCATCGTTCACCCCAGATCATATAAAATGATATATTATCCCCTTGAGGCTAACGGGCTACTTGACAATTCAAACACCGTACACATCGGAAAACGTTATTTGTTAAGTTCCTGAACTCATCAATGGCCTCGCCTATTGCTTACAGTTGGAAGACCAGGGCATTTCTGTTGGATAGTTTACTTTACCTGTTGCTGAATGACAGTTAAATGGTCGACAATCAAACAATGTGTTAAGTTACTCGGGACACATAAACACCGAGGTTACGACTGAGATGGTCCCCAGACATAAAAAGAACACAAATTACTTTTTTAGTCATGATTGCATAACTATACAATTATACAATAAAAAAATATGAACCTGAAAAGAGCACACAACAGATCAATGAATAAAGGAAGACTCAGAACGAAACATCGTCAGGTGTGTGAGCTCCAATGAAGTAACTCGATACTGAAACAACACACGAGTGGTTATGGAAAGCAAGAAAAAGATCGCAGAAACTGGCTTTCAAGTGTGTGAAACAAGTAGATCAAATTACTAAGACTAAGAATGCAAAGGGAGAATGAACTCATCTTCACCCACTACATCGCTATTTACGCACCACGAGTCCACATACGAAATGTGGTGTTAGTGTGACTGTAGCTGGGCTGAGCCAATGTGTGGTAACCGCGAATCGCGGATCTCATCATCCTCCTGATTACTCGTCGCGGATGCAGAATTAAACTTTCTAACCTTGGCAGGACGCTAAGTCAATGAAAACACGTACGAGTGTAGAGTCACACAACAAAACCACCAAATGGAAGCTCGAATAAGATTATGGAATGCCAGACTCAACTTTCATAGCCTTCCTTCAGACCTCAGGTCGGCAGCGAGCACAATCTTTTGTAGCCAGTCCCAGAAATGGCCTAGTGCTCTTGCTATAAAGGATCTGCAAGTCCATTCACTAGCATGCGCTATCACGCTAAAATGTATCCGCCAGTGAGATACGTGTATATGGAAATGACAGACGAATGTTGCTCTTTTCACACATCCAGACTTGTTTGTCGGAAATTTTACAAATTTTGTTGGGCTGCGTACAGCTTTTCCGCGAGAAGGGCAAAGTTAGGAAATTTGCAGATACAAAGGCTATACATTTTACTCAAGGAAACCTCTCTGCAACCCACACAGAGCTGGATAGCGGGCAATGGACAGCTGAAGACTCCACCAAAAGTTTACTAATAAGCAGTGTTATCTCCCCTTTCCAACAGTGGTTTCCTGTTCTACTATTGTGTACACCAGACTTCCTTTCCGCCGCTCACTGTCCGTGGGAGCTGAGCCAGGAGGATAATAACTGAAAAGCTCGCTCGACCGTCCGTGTGTTCCCCTACAGTCAGATCTGCAGTCTGAATGACAAGCAACTCTCGCAGAGCATGAGAGAGTTTCACCTGATTTCACGCTAGCGAAAAGGATTTCCCCTAAGCGAGGACAGATGCATTTGGGAGAAACTACTACAGGAATGAAGTGTTAGAATACGAGGTGCGACAATAAAGCGATGAGACTGATTCTCTTTGCAAGATGTGGCAACCCTGCAGGCTTGCGTAAGCACAAAATCTTTGACCTTGGTCTATAAGCTGCTCCTTGTCCAAGCGGCACATCGATGCAACTGCTCAGTTGTGAGTCGTGCTGTAATAAGTTAACACGTGTTTGTGTCTCTCGTCACGGAAATGGAACCACATAATATTGTGCAACGGTATACCATTTCTTTTTGCGTTAAATTTGGTGGAAACGCGACGACGACTTACGGTAAGCTTCAGAAGGCTTTTGGAGAGGCGGTTATGTCAAGAGCTCATGCTTTTCATTGGTATAAAATGTTTAGTGAAGGCATGTCAAAGTCAAAAGTGAAATGCATGCTTATGTGCTTCTTTGATCCCAAGGGAATTGTTCATAAAGAGTGGGTGCCTCCTGGACAAACAGTTAACCAATATTACTATAAAGAATTTTTGAAACACTTCGTAAAAGAATTCTTTGTGTCCATGCCAACATTGCTGATAATTGGATTCTGCATCACTATAATGCGCCATCTCATACTGCTCTGCCAGTACAGCAGTTTTTAACCTCAAAACAAATTTCAGTACTATCACAGCCACCTTATTCACCAGATATCGCTCTGTGCGACTTTTTTCTATTTCCAAGAGTCAAAATGGCGGTCACGGGACACCATTTTCAATAACACAAGATATCCAGAAAGCTGTGACGAGGGTCTTGAAGGATATTACAGAAGATGAGTTCCATTAATGTTACCATCAATGGCAGAAGCGCTGGAAGAAGTGTGTGCAATCAGAATGGAACTGCTTTGAAGGAGACAACACTAAACTTGACTAAAACGGTTAGAAACATTTTTTTTAACATCAGTCGCATTACTTTATTGTCGCACCTTGTAGCTACAGAGAAGTGGATAACCCACGTTGCTGCATGCTATCTCATAACAACTCACGTAATGAAGGGGTAATACGGGTGAAAAAGCGTCAGGTAAAAACGAATCGGAAAGTAAATGAGGCAAGAGAGCCTATTACGCAAACCTCAAAACAAATTTCAGTACTATCACAGCCACCTTATTCACCAGATATCGCTCTGTGCGACTTTTTTCTATTTCCAAGAGTCAAAACGGCGGTCACGGGACACCATTTTCAACAACACAAGATATCCAGAAAGCTGTGACGAGGGTCTTGAAGGATATTACAGAAGATGAGTTCCAGAAATGTTACCATCAATGGCAGAAGCGCTGGTAGAAGTGTGTGCAATCAGAATGGAACTGCTTTGAAGGAGACAACACTAAACTTGACTAAAACTGTAAGAAACATTTTTTTAACATCAGTCGCATTGCTTTATTGTCGCACCTTGTAGCTACAGAGAAGTGTATAACCCACGTTGCTGCATGCTATCTCATAACTACTCACGTAATGAAGGGGCAATACGGGTGAAAAAGCGACAGGTAAAAACGAATCGGAAAGTAAATGAGGCAAGAGAGCCTATTACGCAAATATGACGCAGTGTGAGGAAAAAAGCCTGAAAAGGCCGCCGCCTCACAACACCAACTTTCGACCGTCAACTGATGTGGAAATGTCTTCTTTTTTATCCTTGCCTTACGCCGTATGATCACAGAGTCGGATTGTTAATCCGGATTTGGCACTGTAAATGGTACCAGGCGGCTAGACTGCTGACCTGAAGAGCAAACATTCTGCTGGAAGGCCGCGGGACACCACTCGCTGACCAAAATAATATCGTCTCAAGAATACTTCGGAGAATATGGACTCAGAGTTTTCCTGTTTCCAAAAATCTTGCGAGAATTGCGAACGATTACCATAGCGTGGGAATCGGTCCAGCTAGCAGCGCTTTCCTGCAGAATTTGCTGATCGGTCGGTCCACAGTTACCATTCTGCTCAGACGTATGTTTCGAGCTGCCCTGCGATTGGCCGTGACGGAGGGACGTCAGCAAAAAAATGGTTCAAATGGCTCTGAGCACTATGGGACTTAACTTCTGAGGTCATCAGTCCCCTGGAACTTAGAACTGCTTAAGCCTAACTAACCTGAGGACATCGCACACATCCATGCCCGAGGCAGGATTCAAACCTGCGACCGTAGCAGCAGCGCGGTTCCAGACTGTAGCGCCTACAACCGCTCGGCAATCCCTGCCGGCCGGACGTCAGCACTGCTTCAGGTTTAGATGGGAAGCGAGAGGCTCGAGGAGTGGCAGACTTATGCCGGGACGGCAAGAGATTTGGCCATTCGGGTTTTGAGTCTTATAGGTTGTCTTTCGTAACGGCACCTGCTGCGATGGAGCACAGAGTCTACAAGCACCGCCACTGTACGGGCAATCGTACCCGCGCTAATGCGAGAAAGCAGCTTAGCTCAGCGTTGCACCGCCGGCTGCCATGCACGGAATTCGACTGTGGTAAGACGGCATTGCAATACGAGAGATTTAAGCAGAAGCGTGGAACAGTCTGGAGAGGGATCTTTTCATTGGACAGATTGAAGTCACGGGAATTGCTAGTATTTATGCAGTCTCCACGTTCAGAGGCGCAGCAAGAGCATTCTTATTCCCTTTCTCTTAATGTGATGGTAACACTCGTGTTATTAGTTAATTAAGGTTGGGTGTAGCCGTAAAGCTATTGACTCTAAATCTTAGTTTCATTCCTTTCTCCAACAATATAATTGTAGGTTTTTTCATGTGTTTTCCTTTTGTACCTGTCAGTTTATAAACTGTAATGTACTTCCCTTTGTTTAGTGACCGACATTTCAGTTGTCCAACGAGTTCCACTAGTGGCGATCCGGTGTTATTCTGTATTAATTCATTTTTGTTAGACTGTCAGTTCATTAATTTCACTTATTGTCTTATTGAATAAATTATTTCTTGCCATACCTACGCGTTTAATTTGTAAGTTGGTAGAGGGACCTTTTTATATTCATTGCAACAAGTTCCTTCATCATTAGCTAGTGATTACTGCCATGATCAAGTCTAGTAGGATAGCAGGTTCTCTTTATGCCCACAGCTAGTACACCAAGGTGACTGTAAGTTTCATGGGGGCTCACTGCGACACTCGATCTGGCGTGTCAGGCAAAAGCACAAGTTGTCAGCCCGGGAAGAACTCGTAGAAACGGTAGTTATTTCGCAGACACGGACTTCTTGCATACTTTTAAAATATAATTTACTTCAGAGGGGCACATGCACCAAAAGTTCTCAGTTTTTATTGGGTATATTCCAGTCTCTCAACCCTTCTACAGCTGCGGAGAATGTCCTCATTCCTTATCACTCCACATAATTTTGGATATCCTTCTAAAGTACCAAATCTAGAACGCTTCCATTCTCTTCTCCCCGGTTTTCTCAAAATCCATGATCCACTGCCATTCAGAGCTGTACTTCAAACGTACATTTTCAAAAAATTATTCCCCAAATTAAGGTTAACTTTTGTTACTAGTAGAGCTATACTAGAGCTCCTGTATGCTGATGATGCTGCAATTGTTGCGAACTCCGCAGAAGAGCTGCAAGAGCTAGTATCAAGATTTAGTCACGCATGCCACCTATTATCGATGAGTGTAAACAGCAGTAAGACCGTAATTATGGTTCAGGGTACTAACACAAAGCCGAATATCACACTAGACGGCACTACTCTGCAAGTCGTAGATAACTTCTGTTATCTTGGATCTACTATAGAATCAAACATGTCTGTTGACAAGGAAATTGATGCTCGCATTGGAAGAGCTGCGACAACTTTTGGCAAATGCTCTACACGAGGCCAGCCGGAGTGGCCGTGCGGTTAAAGGCGCTTCAGTCTGGAACCGCACGACCACTACGGTCGCAGGTTCGAATCCTGCCTCGGGCATGGATGTGTGTGATGTCCTTAGGTTAGTTAGGTTTAAGTAGTTCTAAGTTCTAGGGGACTTATGACCACCGCAGTTGAGTCCCATAGTGCTCAGAGCCATTCAAACCATTTTTTTCTCTACACGTGTTTGGAAAAACAGCAAACTCTCTTTGTCCACCAAAATTCTTGTATATAAACTTGCGTCCTCAGCATCCTTTTGTATGCATCGGAAACATGGACTACCTATGCCAAACAAGATCGTAGCCTTAATGCTTTCCACATGTGGTGCCTGAGATTCATCCTCGGAGTAACGTGCAAGGACCGAGTGACCAACGAAGCAGTGCTACCTAAAACTATCTGAACAGTATTTCAGCTATCTTGAAGCAGAGACGACTCCGCTGGCTCGGACCTGTCCACCGTATGGATCCTTACAGATCACCACGTGAGGTGATGCTTGGAGAGCTCTCTATAGCCAAAAGACCTGTAGGATGTCCTGTATTGAGGTTCAAGGACTCCTGTAAACCAGACATGAAGAGCTTTGGAATCGACACAAACAGATGGGAGGCTAGGGCTAGCATGAGATCAGAGTGGCGCTATATCATCTGGAATGAAGAAGCATGATGAAGGCTTGTTGACAGAGTGAGGCAGAAAAAGCTTGGCAATGCTACCACTGCTCCTGCCTCAGCAGCCAGATACACTTGTGACAATTGCGGCAAGAGATGGCGTGCTGCCATTGGCTTGACAAGTCATATGAAAAAATGCAACCCATAAACACACAGACACTACAACAATCAAGATGTCGTGGCCAATATAATAAGAGCTCTTTTGGTGGAGAATTCTCGCACACCTGTGAAGACTTAATTTGACCTATCTTTTCTTACGACAAGTCAGCTGGATTTTCGCTCCAAAAAATTTCTATTGTCCCTTCATATCTGCTAACGCCATGCACTACTCGCCTTCTGCATTCGTCATCCCTGCGCCAAGTTATTAACTTCATTCCTCTCATGCCAACACATAGCAGCTTTGGATATCGTACTCTTCCCACAAAAATGACGACACCAAGCACAGAACTGCATCCTCCCTGGTTACCAAACCTCGCACTCTGGCACACGTACATTACCACAATAAATCCCTACATCTTCCTTCTGAAATACCAACACATTCCCTACATCCCATTCCAGCCAAACTTCAATCACCTTTTGCTGTATGCGCACAAAACCCGTGATTGATATACTTCCATATTGAAATCAATCCTCCTGTTCTTCCGTAGCGGAACGGCAGCGTTCAATCAATTGTAATTAGTATAAAAGTATCAGCTAAATATACACTACTAGCCATTAAAATTGTTACACCAAGAAGAAATGCAGATGATAAACGGGTATTCATTTGACAAATTTATTATACTAGAACTGACATGCGATTACATTTTCACGCAATTTGGGTGCAAAGATCCTGAGATATCAGTACCCAGAACAACCACCTCTGGCCGTAATGACGGCCTTGATATGCCTGGGCATTGAGTCAAACAGGGCTTGGATAGCGTGTACAGGTACAGCTGCCCATGCAGCTTCAACACTATACCACAGTTCATCAAGAGTAGTGACTGGCGTATTGCGACGAGCCAGTTACTCGGCCACAATTGACCAGACGTTTTCAATTGGTGAGAGATCTGTAGAATGTGCTGGTCAGGGCAGCAGTCGAACATTTTCTGTATCCAGAAACGCCCGTACAGGACCTGCAACATGCACTCGTGCATTATCCTGCTGAAATGTAGGGTTTCGCAGGGATCCAATGAAGGGTGAAGCCACGGCTCGTAACACATCTGAAATGTAACGTCCAATGTTCAAAGTGCCGTCAATGCGAAGAAGAGGTCACCGAAACATGTAACCAATGGCACCACATACCATCACGCTGGGTCTGACGAATACACGCTTCCAATGTGCGTTCACCGCGATGTCGCCAAACACGGATGCGACCATCATGATGCTGTAAACAGAACCTGGATTCATCCGAAAAAATGACATTTCGCCATTCGTGCACCCAGATTCGTCGTTCAGTACACCATCGCAGGCGCTCCTGTCTGTGATGCAGCGTCAAGGGTAACCGCAGTCATGGTCTCCGAGCTGATAGTCCATGCTGCTGCAAACGTCGTCGAAATGTTCGTGCAGATGATTGTTGTCTTGCAAACGTCCCCTTCTGTTGACTCAGGGATCGAGACGTGGCTGCACGATCCGTTACAGCCATACGGATAAGATGCCTGTCATCTCGACTGCTAGTGATACGAGGCCGTGGGGATCCAGCACGGCGTTCCGTATTACCCTCCTGAACACACCGATTCCATATTCTGCTAACAGTCATTGGATCTCTACCAACGCGAGCAGCAATGTCGGGATACGATAAGCCGCAATCGCGATAGGCTACAATCCGATCTTTATCAAAGTCGGAAACGTGATGGTACGCATTTCTCCTCCTTACACGATGCATCACAACAACTTCTCACCAGGCAACGCCGGTCAACTGCTGTTTGTGTATGAGAAATCGGTTGGAAACTTTCGTCATGTCAGCACGTTGTAGGTGTCGCCACCGGCGCCATCCTTGTGTAATGCTCTGAAAAGCTAATCATTTGCATATCACAGCATCTTCTTCCTGACGGTTAAATTTCGCGTCTGTAGCTCGTCATCTTCGTGGTGTAGCAATTTTAATGGCCGTTAGTGTAGCTTCAGATCATAATACGAAATCCGTAACTTTCGTTCACAGCACATTGAGTTCGGAGTGCAAGGCGACGTCAGCGGTACTGGCGTGTTTACAACTAAATTCTCCGTGCAAGAAATAACTCTGAAGTAAATTTCACCCATAAGTAAGTTTATGATTTAGCTGAAACGGCAGTTGGACTGATTACGGCGGACACTGACTGACCTGCTGTCTTAAGGACGTTACGTAATCGAACGCGACGTGAAAAAAAAAAGAACAATTATCCTCCGAAAAACGTGTTGATTAATTTAAAAAACAAAAGAAACATAATTTAAAATGAAACGTAATATTCACAACTAATAAAGCATACAGTGTGTAATACGACGCTGAATTAGTAACTACGGCTAAACCACATCACATAGAAAGCAGGCGAACGGAAAAAGAAACATAAATACTATGTCTCACTTAAACTTGTGGATTCATACTGCGGTCAGACACATACTCATAAGCTTAATGGTAGCACAGGGTCACAGTAATCACCGAAAACACGTGATAATTCACCTAAGATTAGGCAAGTGACAAGTGGCAGTTTTATGGAAGGTAGTATAAATAAGCTGCTCTGTACAATGCACCTTGACATAATATTTAAATAATATGATTTTAATACGAAGAAAGCGCTGATAAGAAATTTCAGTGAGTTGTCAATTGCCGTAATCTATACATATTACTAAATTAATGTCACCCGCAACGTTTTTCTCTCTGTTCGTGAAGGCTACTCTCAGGAACTACTGTAGTAATTTTGGTACAGTTTGCACAAAGAGATAGACTAGTGAACGAGGAAAGTTTGACTATGTAAAATACGGTATTACCACTACGTCAGACAAGTCATCCGTCAGCAGATACTTAATGCTACCTAAGAGGTGCCAGGGGAGAAGGACTGCCGGTTATTACTAAATTACGCAGCACACAGGACTGATTTCAGTGAATATGGATAAAGTAACAAGTTCCAACACATAGCTCTAACTGAGTATCAAGTGAATTATCAGAAACACTGGTTGTAACCGAACGACCGAATGATTCAGGTTCACAACCGGGCTCAGTCGTATCTGAAGTTGCAGAAGCCATACTGTCGTTTCCATTGCAGACGTGTAGCAGCAGCTACAGTCGTCGTCTTCAGTTCAGTTATTATGAACAAGGCTACCCTCGTTTAAACGTCTCTCGAGTGCTTCAGTACAGGCTCGAACGTCTTTAACAGGCCAACGTCCATCACAGTATTCGACCTAGCGAACAAGCGCACGTCTCTTCTTGTTGCCTGGTGGCACAGCTGTCTCCTGCATCTCGCCTCGCATCGTCACCACCAAAAATCACAATTCGAATACGACGACGCCTACCTGACCATTCGTTTCATGCAAACACTTTTAATAGCGTTTACAAGGGTACAGCAAACGTTTCAATTAATAGTTTGATATCCTTGACAGTTTGATTTTATAAATAGTTACCAATTTATACTCTTATATTACATATTTACTCAAACTATAAAAGTGGTTAATAGATGTCTCTACTGAGTAAGTTTAATCATAAAACTGTACTATTTATGTGACAGAATAAATAAATAATAATAGATGAACAGAGCCATGATGTAAAACTTCTCCATTCCCACTCTTTTCTATCTGTTTCGAACAGCTTACTTCTGTATACTCAACATCACCTTTCCCATCCCACGTCGTCTCCCAAACCCCCGTAAAAGCTCTTGTACTTATAGCTGAATCACAATGGCTGTAAATTACTAATCGATCCTCAGTCTGTTACATATACGATATTGCCAACCACCATCACCGCATCAAATACATTCAACGTTGAAAGACATCAGTTTCTGTGGTGTGCGTACTGTAAGACCTTCAGTACACACACCATCAGATTATTTGACCTATCGCTCTAACGAAGTAGGCGAGTGTCAGCAATATGTCTCCTGGTCTTATTGTGGCGTGTTTATCTTCCGCCGTTAGGTCAGACGATAGAAATGCCACTTGCACGCTTTCAGTAGCAGATTGACGGTGACCAACTTTAAACAGAACTTGATTAATTTTCACACACATTTATTAAAATAATAACAAGCATAAAAATTACTTAACTTGGTTCAGGATGCTGTTTACAATTGACAATCTGAAGCTCCTTTGGTATTGGTACATTAATCTTTTTCTCACATATATCTCTGATACTTGACAAAAGTGTCTACACATTTATCTTCATGGCTATGTACAGGAATATGGTAATCTTATTAGGCGCAGACTGAAACTTGACTATAGACTGGTACAGAAAAATGTAGAAGTCGTACAGACTGGTACACACTAATGCCAACTGGTTAATAGGAGGTCTGTACACTCTTTATAATACCTCGTGCGTTCATGTATCACTGCGCGAGTATGATCCGCAATGAGAAAAGGTTCTCCATTAGCAGCAATTTCATTGGCTGCGTTACATATTAATACGCGCATCGGCGGAAGCAGAATTTGGTCCGTCTCTATGGCAGCGCCATCTCGTAGCACGGAGACAGACGAGCGCTGTGTCTGCACTGTTGTGCTTAGTGGGGCGCGCTTTAGTGGGAAAGTTGTTTACGCTCTGACTACGCAGAACTACATACACAACAGTTTCATTTGTCTCGTCATAAAAAATCGATTTCTATTTTTTATAGAAACTGAAGAATGTCATAGATATTTCAACTTAGAATTAACACTTTAAGTGCTTTAAATCATTGTTGTTTGTTTCATAGATCTCTGAAAATCTAACTCATCGCTCTTCTGGAACATGTAATATTATAATAATAAGAATAATAAACAGTATGTTATTTACAGAAGAGTGTGGAAGAACAATAGACTGATGGAGTAAGGAACGGATAAGTACTTTAACGAGTCACCTAGAAAAAGTATCAAATAAAGAAACCTATGCATTGAATGGTAAGGCAAGTATTACAACATGAGTCGTACCAGGATTGTAAATGATTATATCACACTGTTGACAATGTCCAGTTCCAAAGCTATACTGAATGGAAGAGGATGATTGGCAAGTGATACTATTATTGAATAGTAACATATCATAGAATGATAATCGAAAACAGATAGGATAATTAATGGACAATTTACATGATAAATACGAAGGCTGTACGTTAATGATTTCCCTTGACGCTCATCTTAGAAACCGAGAACGACAAAACTTTACACCGTCGTTAGTCATTGTCTACGTAACTCTCACATAGGAACACTCACGTATTACTCTATATGCAACATTCAACACCTCCCTTAGGAAAGTCGGCAGCCTATCAAAAAAGCCACTTTGTGACTTACAGCCTCATCACTGAAAATAACAACGCAAATGTAGTTAAAGGAGGCAACGAAAATAGTGTAACAGAGTGGCAGTCTGGTACTGCTAACATTAATGAATACCAGCGTGATGTGGTAACAGTTCACTACCGTTGCCGTGAATAAGCGGTTCAGAAGTGGGGTGAAAGTGTATACGTAGACAATGTAATCAAAAGGTCGTCAGTTGGTCGAACATTTCGTACTACTGATGTGATTCGTAAAGAATCATCGTGATACTCAAATTCTGAGCCAGGGGTCTCTAACCTTAGAAAAAAACATTAATGTCGCATTGAAAGAAGATTATGTTGAAAAATAGGGTTTTGTAGCCAACGCGAATAAAACCAACTTACTATGAGAAGATTGTTGGAGAACGAGCTCGTGAGGGGACGCCATAGATATCCTGGCAACAAACAGACCTGAACTTATCAGATCAGTTAATACAGAGGAAGGAATCAGTGATCATACGGGTTGTGATAGTATCTATGACAACGGATCTGATAAACAATGTTAAGAAAGGTTGGAAGATATTCTTGTGTAGTGAGATTGACAGACACAAATTTTAGAGTCAGCATCAAATATTCGGTGGTGCCGACGAAGATGTGCAAAGTAAATGGAAAAAATTCAAAGGAATCGTGCTATATGGCCTAGACTAGTTCGTTCCGAGTAAGGTCTTAAGGGATGGACCCACCATGGTTTAATAGCCGTGTTAGAAAACTGTTACGTGGACAAAGGGAAATTCATCTCAGATTCAAGAGAAATGAAATATAGCAGATTAACAAAAGATGAACGAAGAGAAAATGACCGTGAGGACAACAAAAGAGAGAAGCGTTCAATGACTTTGAAAGCAAAAGTTTTTCAGCTGATCTGAGCAAAAACCCTAAGAGAATTTGGTCGTACGTGAAATTAGTAAGTGGCTCAAAATCGTCTACTCATTCACTCAGTGACCATTCTGATACCAGAACGGAAGATAACATAGAGAAGGCCGAAATACTGAATTCAGCTTTCCAAAATTGTTTCACCGCGGAAGTTCGTAACACGGTCCGTCCTTTCACCCGTCGTTCGAACGCCGAAAGGCAGATATTGAGATAATCGATCAGGGAATAGGAGAACAGCTATAATCGCTTAGCAGTGGAGAGGCGTAAAGGCCAGATGAGACATCTATATGGTTGTACGAAGGTTATGTGAAAGAACATGCTTCGCTTGTAGCAGTAATTTATCGTAAATCGCTTCAGCAACGACGGGTACCTAGCTACTGAAAAGCGCAGGTCATTCGCGTTTCTAAGAGGAGCCGTAGGACAGATGCGCACAATTATAGACTTATATCGTTAACTTCAATCTGTTTTAGAATTATGGAACATGTGTTATGCTCAAGAAGTATGAGGTTCTAGGAAAAGGAAAATCTCCTCTATAAAAATCAATACAGATTACACAGTCAGAGATCCTGTGAAGTTCAGCACCCTCTGTTCCTCCATGAGATCCGCAGAGCCGTATGTAATGGTGCTCAGGTCGATGCCTTGTTCTTTGACTTCAGGAAGGCATTTGACACCGACCTGCACTGACTTTTAGTGAAAAAAATAGAAGCTTATCGAGAGTCAGAGCAGATTTGCGACTGGGTTCAAGACTTTCTTGCAGACAGAACTCAAAACGTCTCTCTTAACGAGACAAAATCGACAGATGTGAAGGTAATTTCCGGAGTACGCCAAGGAAATGTGTTAGGGCCGTTACTGTTTACATATATACAAACGATCTAGTATAAAGGCTATTCACAGAGGAGCCGGTTGTCTATAACAATGTAGAAACGCTACAAAATAGTAACGATGTGCCGAATGACCTCCAGAGAACTGATGAATGGTGCAGGCTCTGGAAGTTGACCTGAACGCAAATAAATATAACACGTTGCGTATACACAGGACAAGAAATCCACTGCTGTATAGTTACACTATTAATTACAAACGGCTGGAAACAGTATCCGACGTAAAATATGTATGAGTAACTATCCAGACCGACCCTAAGTGGAATGAGCACATAAAACAAATAGTGAGAGAAGCAGATATCAGGATTAGGTTCATAGGACGAATCTTAAGGAAAATATAACTCATCCTCGAAGGAAGTGACTTATAAAGCCCTTGTTCAACCGATTCATGAATATTGTTCATCCATCTGGGATTTCCACCACGTAGGACTAATAGAAGCGAGAGAGAACATCCAACGGAGAGCGGCATGGTTCGTCACGGCGGCGCCCAACAAACTCCATTAGCAGACGTTATAAGAAAGGTGTTGTGCATCACGGAGAGATTTGTTGTTGAAATTTCGAGGGAGCACTTTCCGGAACAACATATTACTTCCCCCCACATACGTCTTGCGTAATGACCATGAGGAGAAGATTGGAGAAACTGGAGCAAATACTGAGGCTTACCGACAACCATTCTTTCCACGTGCTGTTCGCGACCGGAAAAGAGTTGGAGGGCTATGTTAGTGCCACAAAAAGAATTCTCCGCCACACACCATAAGGCGCCTTGCGAAGTATGATGTAGATGTAGGTGGTTTCAGAAAAAACCGTGTTGCATTAGTTATTGAACGCTCCCTAGTTGTTACTCCTACGCACATGACACATTTGGGCAGAAGATCTAATTATGTGCATATAGGAGCTTTATGTCATTTCTGCCTTTCTGGAGTTGTAATTTTTGTAGCTAGCAGTGTATGTTAGCTAGAAGATGCGTTGCAAATGCATAAACTGTGAAAGAAGAAATTAAGGATGTTTATCAATAAACGTGAACTTCGATACGATCATCTACATCTACAATATTACTCTGCAATTTACAGTTACTTGCCTGGCAGAAGGTTCTTCAAACCACCTTCAGACTATTTGTCTATCGTTCCACCCATTGACAGTGAATGTAAAAAAAAAACACATAAATATCTCTGTACGAGCTCTGATTTCTCTTACTTTATTGTGATGGTTATATCTCACTATGTACTGGCATTAACAAAATATTGTCACATTCGGAAGAGAGAGTTGGAAATTGAAATTTATTTACTACATTTCCCCGCAACGAAATACGCCTATGTTTTAATGATTGCCATTGCAACTCGCATAGCATAACCGTGACACTCTCTTTGCTACTTCGGGATAATAAAACACGATTTGCCTTTGAGCTTTTTCTAGGTCCTCCACCAATCCTATCTGGTAAGGATCCCATACAACGATACTACGGCAGAGGAAGGATAAGCGAAGTGTAGGCAGTCTCTTTCGTAGATTTGCTGCTTCTTCTAAGTGTTCTGCCAACCAAACGCAGTCATCAGTTCGTGTTTTCCACAAAATTATGATTGTAATTGTTCCAATTTAAGTTGATCGTAATGGCTTCCCCAGGTATGTAGCTGAATTGACCCCCTTCAAATTTCTATGATTGATCGTGTAATCGAAATTTGACGGATTTCTCTTTGTACTCAAGTGGATGACGTATCACTTTTCGTTATTCAGAGACAATTGCCCCATTACTTACAATACAGATATTTTGACCATCAGCTGACTTTACTAGACGGTAAGCCGGCCGAAGTGGCCGCGCGGTTCTGAAGCTGCAGTCTGGAACCGCGAGACCGCTACGGTCGCAGGTTCGAATCCTGCCTCGGGTATGGATGTGTGTGATGTCCTTAGGTTAGTTAGGTTTAACTAGTTCTAAGTTCTAGGGGGCTAATGACCTCAGCAGTTGAGTCCCATAGTGCTCAGAGCCATTTGAACCATTTTACTAGACGGTAAACAAATGCATCACATGCAAATATCCTAAGAGAGTCGCTCAGAGTGTTCTTCTAAATCGTTTTCATACATTAGGAACAGCAGAGAATATATTACACTTCCTTGGGGAACGCCAGATATCACGTCTGTTTTACTTGGTTTTCTGTCGTTTACTTTGAGACAGGAATCCCGAATACAGTCGCACAACTGAAGCGATACACCATACACACGGAGTATAGAAGTCTCTTGTGACGAACTGCGTCAAAAGCCCTCTGGAAATCTAAAAGTATGGATCCAATCTGAGATCCTCTTCCGTTAGCGCCGGCCGGAGTGGCCGTGCGGTTCTAGGCGCTACAGTATGGAACCGAGCTACCGCTACGGTCGCAGGTTCGAATACAGCCTAGGGCATGAATGTGTGTGATGTCCTTAGGTTAGTTAGGTTTAATTAGTTCCAAGTTCTAGGCGACTGATGATCTCAGGAGTTAAGTCGCATAGTGCTCAGAGCCATTTTTGTTCCGTTAGCACACATTAATTCGTGCGAATAAAGAGCTAGTTGTCAATAGACCATTACCTTCGAAGTAATTCGTAATGTTCGGCACAGTATATATGTCTAGAATCCTACTGCAAATCGACGTTACTGATAAGGATCTGTAATTTGGCGGACTACTTCTATTTCCTTTCTGGAGTACTGGAGTGACCTGTGTAACTTTCCAGCCTTCTCGTACGGATCTCCTGTCGAGCGAGTGGCTATATATAATGAAAATTATTGGTGACAGGGGTGTCACCAGTATCCAGCCGAAAGAGATGCTGAAGTTACAAATACAATTAGAAATGCTATCAAGACATGTGTAATATCTAAAGCTTCCTAACTAAACTCTAAAGGGTCTTCTGCCTCATGACACAATGCTATTCCAGTTTTATATCGAAATTCATCTACTCGTGTAAACTCCTAGTCATCCTTAAAATCTGCAACTGTATGCGATGGGTGCAGGCAAGGAATTTCCCACGTGACTTTCTCGGTATCATGAAACCGCCTTCGACATTCGCACCGTCATGCTGAGATAGCGTTTCTCAGCGTCACCGCAAGTCGAGCGGCAATGAAGAATAACAACTTTTTTATCACACTCCTGTTTTTTGAGTCTTGTGACTTAATGGATTTTAAATGTCGCCTCACGGCCTTTCGCATTAAGGACGCGTATATCAATGACGTCTTCAGTTTGCTGAGACGCTCTCACGTTTCCTGAAGCAGAAAATAATTGTTTTGATCCTGTATCTCGTCAGTGCCAATCCTAATGCTATAACCAAGATGGAAATAGCTCAGAATCTTCTGTTTTAGATTCAATGAAATGGAAGAAGCACTGTTTTTTTAAAGACGCAAGTATCTCATACTCTTACAGTAGATATTACTGGTCAAAACTACAAAAAATCCTATAGACATTCCTTGAAACAAATATTTCTTGGTATAAAACTTCTTAGTTGTGACAAGGACGACCAGTACTCAGAGGTGCAGCCTGCTTCTCTACGTCCATAGCTCATACACCAATGAGCCGGTACATTACGGCCAGCTGCTCAATGGTGTGTTCGTCCATCTTTGGAAATTAACACAGCAGTGAATGTCGACGACGTAGTTTCGATAAGTCCTACGTAGCGTTTCGCCAGTGTGTGACTCTAGGTCTATACACACAGGTCACATAAATCTCGCAAATTACGGGCCCGTGGTTTGTGGTCGCAGAATTTATACCCTATTGCGTCCAAGACGTTTTCTATCGAGTTCAGATCAGACGACGTTGGAGAACAAGAGTTTATTTATTTATTTAATTAACAGTACAGAGGTAACCCACCTCCTTGAAATGGAAGGTGAGTCGTATGCTTCTGAATCTAATAGCAAAGACTTCTCACTGTTACAATCTCATTGGTATACAGCTGTTATTGATTTTTTTATAATTTGTTTTTGGTCATCAGTCTACCGACGGGTGTGATGCGGCCCGCCACGAATTCCTTTCCCGTGCTAACCTCTTCATCTCAGAGTAGCACTTGCAACCTACGTCCTCAATTATTTGCTTGACGTATTCCAATCTCTGTCTTCCTCTACAGTTTTTGCCCTCTACAGCTCCCTCTAGTACCACGGAAGTCATTCCCTCATGTCTTAGCAGATGTCCTATCATCCTGTCCCTTCTCCTTATCAGTGTTTTCCACATATTCCTTTCCTCTCCGATTCTGCGTAGAACCTCCTCATTCCTTACCCTATCAGTCCACCTAATTTTCACCATTCGTCTATAGCACCACATCTCAAATGCTTCGATTCTCTTCTGTTCCGGTTTTCCCACAGTCCATGTTTCGCTACCATACAATCCTCAGAAATTTCTTCCTCAAATTAAGGCCGGTATTTGATATTAGTAGACTTCTCTTGGCCAGAAATGCCTTTTTTGCCATAGCGAGTCTGCTTTTGATGTCCTCTTTGCTCCGTTATTTTACTGCCTAGGTAGCAGAATTCCTTAACTTCATTGACTTCGTGACCATCAATCCTGATGTTAAGTTTCTCGCTGTTCTCATTTCTACTACTTCTCATTACCTTCGTCTTTCTCCGATTTACTCTCAAACCATACTGTGTACTCATTAGACTGTTCATTCCGTTCAGCAGATCATTTAATTCTTCTTCACTTTCACTCAGGATAGCAATGTCATCAGCGAATCGTATCATTAATATCCTTTCACCTTGTATTTTAATTCCACTCCTGAACCTTTCTTTTATTTCCATCATTGCTTCCTCGATGTACAGATTGAAGAGTAGGGGCGAAAGGCTACAGCCTTATCTTACACCCTTCTTAATACGAGCACTTTGTTCTTGATCGTCCACTCTTATTATTCCCTCTTGGTTGTTGTACATATTGTATATGACCCGTCTCTCCCTATACCTTACCCCTATTTTTTTCAGAATCTCGAACAGCTTGCACCATTTTATATCGTCGAACGGTTTTTTAAGGTCGACAAATCCTATGATAGTGTCTTGATTTTTCTTTAGCCTTGCTTCCATTATTAGCCATAACGTCAGAATTGTCTCTCTCGTCCCTTTACTTTTCCTAAAGCCAAACTGATCGTCACCTAGCGCATTCTCAATTTTCTTTTCCATTCTTCTGTATATTATTCTTGTGAGCAGCTTCGATGCATGAGCTGTTAAGCTGATTGTGGGATAATTCTCGCACTTGTCAGCTCTTGCCGTCTTCGGAATTGTGTGGATGATGCTTTTCCGAAAGTCAGATGGTATATCGCCAGACTCATATATTCTACACACCAACGTGAATAGTCGTTTTGTTGCCACTTCCCCCAATGATTTTAGAAATTCTGATGGAATGTTATCTATCCCTTCTGCTTTATTTGACCGTAAGTCCTCCAAAGCTCTTTTAAATTCCGATTCTAATACTGGATCCCCTATCTCGTCTAAATCGACTCCTGTTGCTTGTTCTGTCACATCAGACTAATCTTCGCCCTCATAGAGGCTTTCAATGTATTCTTTCTACCTATCTGCTCTCTCCTCTGCATTTAACAGTGGAATTCCCGTTGCACTCTTAATGTTACCACCGTTGCTTTTAATGTCACCAAAGGTTATTTTGACTTTCCTGTATGCTGAGTCTGTCCTTCCGACAATCATATCTTCTTCGATTTCTTCACATTTTTCCTGCAGCCATTTCGTCTTAGCTTCCCTGCACTTCCTATTTATTTCATTCCTCAGCGACTTGTATTTCTGTATTCCTGATTTCCCCAGAACATGTTTGTTCTTCCTACTTTCATCAATCAACTGAAGTATTTCTTCTGTTACCCATGGTTTCTTCGCAGCTACCTTCTTTGTACCTATGTTTTCCTTCCCAAATTCTGTGATGGCCCTTTTTAGAGATGTCCATTCGTCTTCAACTGTACTGCCTACTGCGCTATTCCTTATTGCTGTATCTATAGCGTTAGAGAACTACAAACGTATCTCGTCATTCCTTAGTACTTCCGTATCCCACTTCTTTGCGTATTGATTCTTCCTGACTAATGTCTTGAACTTCAGCCTACTCTTCATCACTACTATATTCTGATCTGAGTCTATATCTGCTCCTGGGTACGCCTTACAATCCAGTATCTGATTTCGGAATCTCTGTCTGACCATGATGTAATCTAATTGAAATCTTCTCGTATCTCCCGGCCTTTTCCAAGTATACCTCCTCCTCTTGTGATTCTTGAACAGGGTATTCGCTATTACTAGCTGAAACTTGTTACAGAACTCAATTAGTCTTTCTCCTCTTTCATTCCTTGTCCCAAGCCCATATTCTCCTGAAACCTTGTCTTCTACTCCTTCCTCTACAACTGCATTCCAGTCGCCCATGACTATTAGATTTTCGTCACCCTTTACATACTGCATTACCCTTTCAATATCCTCATACACTTTCTCTATCTGTTCATCTTCAGCTTGCGACGTCTGCATGTATACCTGAACTATCGTTGTCGGTGTTGGTCTGCTGTCGATTCTGATTAGAACAACCCGGTCACTGAAATGTTCACAGTAACACACTCTCCGCCCTACCTTCCTATTCATAACGAATCCTACACCTGTTATACCATTTTCTGCTGCTGTTGATATTACCCGATATTCATCTGACCAGAAATCCTTGTCTTCCTTCCACTTCACTTCACTGACCCCTACTATATCTAGATTGAGCCTTTGCATTTCCCTTTTCTAATTTTCTAGTTTCTCTACCACGTTCAAGCTTCTGACATTGCACGCCCCGACTCGTAGAACGTTATCCTTTTGTTAATTATTGAATCATTTTCTCATGGTAACCTCCCCCTTTGCAGTCCCCGCCCGGAGATCCGAATGGGGGACTATTCCAGAACCTTTGGCAATGAAGAGATCATCATGACACTTCTTCAAATACAAGCCACATGTCCTGTGGATACACGTTACGTGTCTTTAATGCAGTGGTTTCAAATGGTTCAAATGGCTCTGAGCACTATGGGACTTAACTTCTGAGGTCATCAGTACCCTAGAACTTAGAACTACTTAAACCAAACTAACCTAAGGACTTCACACACATCCATGCCCGAGGCAGGATTCGAACCTGCGACCGGGGCGGTCACGCGGTTCCAGACTGAAGCGCCTAGACCGCACACGGCCCCACCGGCCGGCGCAGTGGTTTCCATTGCCTTCTGCATCCTCATGTCGTTGATCATTGCTGATTCTTCCGCCTTTAGGGGCAATTTCCCACCTCTAGGACAAGAGAGTGCCCTGAACCTCTATCC
Source organism: Schistocerca serialis cubense (assembly GCF_023864345.2). Lineage (NCBI taxonomy): Eukaryota > Metazoa > Arthropoda > Insecta > Orthoptera > Acrididae > Schistocerca > Schistocerca serialis. The sequence goes on from NC_064641.1 coordinate 180,685,462, forward strand.
GCTCCTCCGCCCTCTTTGACAAGGCCGTTGGCAGAATGAGGCTGACTTATTATGCCGGAAGTCTTCGGCCGCCAATGCTGATTATTTATCAAAATTTAGACAGTAGCGGGGATCGAAACCGGGACCGAAGACGTTTTGATTATGAATGAAAGACGTTACCCCTAGACCACGGGTACATTTTTCTATAATATAAAGAACATAATATATACAGATTTCTCTGAGGTTAGAGTGAACTTGGAACGTCCCCTTGGAAAAATTATACATGACTGTGCTTAAACTGACACACAAAATTTTTTAGCGCAACGCAATCTATTTAAACTGACACACAATATTTTTTAGCGCAACGCAATCTGACTTTCAATAATCCCTACAAGAGAATGGCCCTGACTAAATTAACCTATACGTTTCACAAATCACTTACCTCACAAAAATCTTCGTTACTCGAACTACTGCAATACAGCGAGCGCCACTACTGTCACCTAAATAAAAGATTCAAACTACTGAAGGCACTAACTATTGATAGGCATAGTTAGCAAATGAAAGATTTTTATAGGAAACAAACAATGTATTTACCTCAATAGTGTTCAAAAGTGATTATATATATATATATATATATATATATATATATATATATATATATATCAGTCCATGATATCCAATATTACAAATTTACTCTTTCTGATGGACACACTTCCATCGTCCGCTCTCAAAATTCCGCCATCTCTCTCCCCACATCCACCACTGCTGGCAGCTCTCCTCTAACTGTGCAACGCTACGCGGTGTTAACATCCAGCTACCCAACACTACAATAGCCAACAACAACGCAAACCAGCCACAGACTGCACACAGCACAGCCAGTGATTTTCATACGGAGCGCTACGTGGCGTTACCAATAAGAAAACCTAAACAGCCTGCTTAAATAGCCCCCACGCTCCCCACAAAAAATTTTACAATTTGTTTTGGGCACTGGTCAATACATATTTGTTAAAATTTTTTCACAATTACAATAACAAAGAAATCAAATGTACACACTTACTGATACAATGTTGGTCAAAAGATGAAATTTTCTCACTGTCCACGAAGATAGTCCTGATCGTTCATTACAGCAAAATTGCAGTGTTTTTCTCAAAGTCTGAGCAGTAGAAGAAAATGCACACAGAAGTAGTGGATTTCCATACAGTCTTGAAGAAGTAGTGTGGTCCTTCCAACGGAAAGACAGTGCTGACTCTTGACATGCTGACAGGTAATGGGCCACAACAGAGCAAACCCACAGCAGAGTCAGTCGAAGTTTTGAAGAATATTGGTAGGTAGGTAATCACAAAGCAGACCCACTGTAGTCCTGGTAGAGATTATGGTATTGGTGGGCCACCAGAGGTGCAGACCCACTGCAGACCTTGTAGAAATAGTGGTATTGGTGGGCCATCAAAGATTCAGACCCTTGTAGAGACGGCCAGCAGCCATCTGTTGCGACAGTGCCGGTGCACAATCACCATCGAAGAGTCTTGCGGACAATATAGCAAGTCCATAAACCACCACTTGAGCACTCATAAAGTTTTTGGAGTTGTCCTTAGAACCAGCAATGCTGTTAATCAATCCCTTGCTGAATTATTAACACAAGTGCAAACACTAACAGTCCCAATTTCTCATCTATTGTCCATGTACTATGACCAACAGAAACAGTGTGCAGTGAAATGTAACTTAATTTGATTAACTGGTGTCTACACAATCATAAATTTACAACATAAGAATACAATTACAAAGGTACAAAATACATCATTAATTAACATAATAGCACAGATAACATTTTTAGCAATACATGCTTTACAAAAGAATCGAAATAACATATACATCAGTGTCACAGGAATTATGACATAAGTAAATACATGAAAGATAAGAATAGCTTTCGAAACATCAACTTCACACGTGAGCATTAAAACAAAACAGAATAATTAATGTCTAAACATCTTTACAAAGTAAATAACATATTATTAATGCAAATTATATTTGAGGATAACAGTATTCCTCATCATAGTGAATGTAGCTTAGTATTAGAACGGAAAAAATTCTATGAAACAGTACACAGAGACAGGAAGAAAACAAATACACAAGGGTACACAAACACATAGTGATATAACACAAAAGGAAAGGACAAAGTTTGTTTTCAGTGTAAAATTTGGTACTGGAGTACAACCCAAAACTTCATTCCATAGATCGCCCCTCTTATTTCAACATTTGCTCCAGCCAAAGAAATCCTATCCAAGCACGCTTTCTGTATTCTCTTAATATCCTCTTTGAAAATCGTTATTCTCCACTGTACACTACTTTTTTGGCCAAACCATTTTCTTATAGCTTCTCAATGTATTCGTTCCGTATTCTTCATAGTTAGTTTCTTATATAGTCTACCCCCTCTTAAGCTAACTTAAATCTACTGAGCTCAGATATATATACTAAGGGATGAGGCAATGCAGCAGCATACAATAAATTAACACAAACAGCTATGACAAAAAAAATGCAAATTGGTAAAGCAAGCAGCAATATATTTAAATTAGCAGAGCAAATGCTACATTACAACTAATATGAGCCAATGTGCAGCAACAAGAAAAATATATCAGTAGTAAAACTGGCTTAACAGAGTAATACAAAGTGAAATTCAGTAGCAGTATGCTTGGCTCACAGCAGCAGCAAATGCAATAACTTATACCCAAACGTGATAAAGCTCAAGCAGAAAAAAATACTACAGTAAAGATAGGAAATGTCTAATAACTATGTTACATCTTAACTCTAGAGTGATGCATCACAACATCTTATTGTAAAAAAGAAATATTACCAAGTACTTGAAAAGAAATTTATGTATGCAATTCCTGTGAAGGGAAATGTCTTTTTGTGCTCCCTTGTTTTTTTGGAAGTAGATCATAAAATTAGTATTTACTGGATCTGTAGGCATAAAATATCTATATTAGTACATCTATTAAATTTTATTTAAACCAATGCTGCAGTGCAGCTAGAAACTAGATATTAAACAAAATGAGTGATCTCCCAACTAGAAAGACAATAGATGTAAAATGTTTCTCATCATTTCATTAGGCATTTTAGTAAATATCATAAATTAAGAGCTCCACAGTGTAATCATATGTTTTCAAGTTCTAACGTGTCGTATTTGCGATGCTTTCTACAAAGGAATGTCAATAGCGAGGTTTTTCTCCACCTAATGGCTTTTTCTCCAGGCGACTCGCACAGCTGGTCGCCCATAACGCATTACGTCAAGGTCACTTAGCTTTCACATGGAAATATTTATGACACCAGTTTGCACTACAGTGACAGTCTCATAAAAAAAAATTCACAGGCCGAGAATTTGCGTTGCAATTGTGTAGAAGCAAAATCCTACGAATATAACAGTGTCCATAAAATTTTCGCCGGCATTGCGATACATTTACCCATTTACACACCTTTCATAACTCTTAAAGTACGATTCTTGGTTTCCAACAACCTGTTTCACAAATCAGAGTCCCTAACCATCACTCATTATTCCTTACCTTATTACACATATACATATTCGTCGACACTTCTTCAATATTTCATCATAACAGATACGTAGTATAATCAAATTCCTCATATAGCATCAGCTTATTGATCATAAACATACCTCAGCAGCATAATACACATCGTCATCGTAATAATAACATTATAACACCTCAATCAAGTCTCAAATTCGTTGTAGCTTCCTCCAATAATTTCAAAAACTAAAAAAAATTCTCTACTCATTTCAATAGTGTCATCTACCTCAGATGTACTTTAAAAATCATTATCCCATACCAAATACATCATTCAAAGCTCTCATAGTATCACAATGGTTCCGAAAAAATATGAACTGTTCACAAAGTACAGACAAAATACAATTTATCCAATGGTGTAATTACATAAACATCTGTCACTGACGTAGTAAAAAAAATTTTGTTTCTCTGTTAGCTAATCAGATAGCTGTGTAATTTATGTTTTACGGAAATATGATACCGATGTGTAAACTTGTATAAGCAAATACCATATTAGCTAGGGTTCCTTTTGCTTGCCAAACACTTGGTACACAAAGTAAGCGTGTACCCCCCTGAGGATTAATGTAATTATACCCTCAGGTGTCACAGATTACAGCAATGGAATGAAATGCATCACAGAAAACTTTCTTTGTAATTGAAAAATCTTTAAAAATAAATGTTTTAGTACAAGATTAATCACTCAAATGCGTGTACTGTAGCGCTAAATTGTGCGTCTTGTTGTAAGATAATCTCTATCATTACTTGAGGGTAAAAAATGTGCCAAGTGTCGTAATTATCATCGTTCGTAAGCAAAGTTCTGTGGAAGTCAATGTACTTACCTCGTAATAAACAAAAGCGAAATGCTATGCATATAGGTATCGTAGTTATTACGTACAGTACCTTGATCAAGAAAGTACTACACTGTAGCGTATTGTTGTGATACGAAAAAGGCTGTCTCATTGTAGCTATACCACAAAAGTTACTACTAAAACATGATTTACTTTCCAGAAGAGTTCAGAAAAGCAGTGCAGATATAAAACAGATACAGCACAAAAGCAACAATGTAAATTGTGTCACAGCGTCGTGATATAATCGTGTAGCTGTCAAAGAAACCAAATGCTAAGTCATCTTTAATCTCACAGTAAGTACTTTAAATCTAGAATGTATTCTCAAGTAAACCTAAATGTTGCATTAAAATCTCGTTAGCGGTACTGGTATATGTTCTAAGTATGTGAGCCTTACAGTCGTTACCTAATCGTACAACTAACAAGCAAGAATGTACGCACACAATAACACTGTGTCGTCTGTTCACTATAACAATGCATTCGTAATTACTGTCTAAATATGTTCCCTAGGTTCTAGACTAGATAGTTAATTCTAAAATATAGATGCATGTTAACAGTTTCTAAGTCTGACGAAGCGTACTAGTAATGTAAAGTGGAAAATTTTATAGCAAAGACTAAGTTAAAAAAACAGATTATCTCTCAGTAAACGGTTTTACATGTGAAATGTGGTGCAATCCTTTACTCTTCCTAGTACGCAGAGTTTCAACTTCAACGCAATTATCATGTGGGATTCTGTAAGGTCCCTTGTAAATCAGAAAGAATTTGTGACTCAAGTGTTTCTTCTTCTGTGACAATGAATGAGCTTTAATGAGAACTTTCTGACCAATATATAATTTCTTTGCATTTGCTTTACCGTGTAGTTTTCTCGTTTTGTCTGCTGCAGATTTTATATTTTTAATAGCCAAATCAATTATGTCTTTGTGTCGAAGTTTACATGTATTCGGGAAAGGTACAAGCTCTCTGATTCTGTTCGGTGGTTATTCATTCTTCAGTACAAGAATAGGTGGTAAAGCAGTGGAGTCATGAGGCATTACACTCAGCACGTTTTGAAATAAGTGTAAATATCTGTCCCAATGCTGGTGCTTTCTGAGACAATAAAATCTGCAAAGCTTGTTGATTTCTTTCACAATCCGTTCAGACGGGTCACAATGTGGTGAGTACAATGAAATGAAAACAGGTTTGATTTTATGATTCCGAAGCATGCGTGACCTAACAGCAGACCTGAATTGTGGTCCGTTATCTGAAATGACTTTACTAACGTGTCCAACTTCACGTAAGAAATTATTAACAAAGGCGTTGGATACAGACAGTCCGGTGGCTTTACTTAACGGAGTGAAAGAAAAAAGTTTTGAAGTAAATTTAACAGCGACTAAAACGTACGAAAAGCCATTCGATGTTCTGACAAGGGGTCCCAAGAGATCAACAGCAGCAAATTCTTTTAATTTAGAAGGAATGATAGGAAACAATGAAGCACGATATGAGATAATAGATGGTTTCGCCTTTTGACAAAGTTTACAAATAGGCAAGACTCTTCGGATTCTCTTTTCCATATTGTTAAAATAGCAAGTCGTTCGAAGAACATGATAACATTTTCGTGGACCAAAATGTGTGTAGCTGAAATGAATGTACCAAATGAGCTTATTAACAAAATCGTCTGGAATGCAAAGTACCCATAGCTTGTCATCAACAGTGCAGCGTTTGAAGAGTACGTTGTTTCTAACCAGATAGTAGTGCCGAATCTGAGTGTGTCTTTTCATGCCATTTACCTTTGATGTCTTTCCAAATCGGATCTTTTTTATCTTGTTCATGAGCAATGTCCTTTAAAGATTGGTGATGAAGTTTTCAAAGGCGACTTTCTCAATGTAAAGAATACTGAAATTTTTCTCGAGGTAGCCTTCTGTGTTACTTTTCTCAAGCCCAGCCGGTCCGCGTGACAGTACGTCGGCAACAATGTTCTCCTTGCCGGGAATGTTGACTATTGTGAAGTGGAATTCTTGCAGAAACAATTCCCAACGTTTTAAACTGCCATGATTTAATTTTGAAGACATAAGAAATTGTAATGCACCATGATCACTGTATACTTTTACGTGCTTACCAGAAAGAAAGAAACCGAATTTGTTAAATGCCCAAACAATAGCTAAAGCTTCTAATTCAGTAACGGAATAATTTTTTTGAGATTTTGTTAGCACTCGGCTAGCAAAAGCAATGGTTTTCTGAACAGTAGTGTCATTTTCTGTGGCTTCTTGAAATAAATGGGCACCAAGACCGACTTTAGAAGAATCCGTGCTAAGGCAGAAATTTTGTGACAGATCTGGTTGAACTAGTATTGGCGCGTTAAGTAGCGATTCTTTCAAAGAATTGAATTCCAACTGTGCTTGTCCGTCCCAGTTCCAAATAGTATTTTTTCCAGTGAGAGAACAAAGTTTCGGTGTCACTAAAATTTGCATATTCAGAAAACGACGGTAAAAATTTACGAGACCCAGAAAACTGCGGACTTGTTTTTTTGTGGATGGAACTGGAATGGCTCTGATTGCTTCTAACTTTTCAGGATCCGGCTGAATGCCTTCAGAAGAAATAATATGTCCCAAAAACCTCACCTTAGACCTACCGAATTCAGACTTTTCCAAGTTAACTGTAATTCCAGATTATGCAAAAATACGTAACAAACTGTTGAGGATGCGATTTGTTGTTCCCATGAGGCTTTTGCTATTAGAATATGATCCACACATAAGGTGATGAGACGTTTTAAGAAATCAGGTAATATGGAATTTAGCCCGCGAATGAACGCTGCCGAAGAAATGTTCAAACCAAAAGGAAGTTTCCGAAATTGATAACAAACGCCGAAACAAAGGAAAGCTGTGTATTTTCTACATTCTGGATGAAGTTCGATCTGATAAAAGCTGGATCTGAGATCAACAGAAGACAATACTTTTACACCATTAAAATTTTGAAGAAGTTCTTCCATCGTTTGTGGCCTGTCTGTATCAGGAATGATGATATTATTGACTTGTCTCGAATCTAAGACAAGTCTGATCGATCCATTTTTCTTCTCAACAACATGTAATGGATTGTTGTATGAGCTTACTGCAGGCTCAATAATGCCCTCGTCAAGCATAGATTGTATTTCTGTTCTAACACGGACGCTAGAATGTGCCGGAATTATGTATGGTCTAACATAAAATTTAGTATGCTCACGAACAGGAAATTGAAATAATTTGAATGTTCCTGTTTTGTGAGTAAAAACTGTAGAATGTTCTTGTAAAATCTCAAAAAGGTCCTGCCTGTCAGTGTCATTACAATTCTCAATTGTTTGACTTTTATTCTGAATTAACTCATTAGTATCAAATACGCCGTCGATATCATCCCTGTCAGTACTTGCAGAGTGATTGCTAGTGTCAAGTTCCGTCGAAAATTCCGAGCTGTTGTCTAACAGGAGGTAAAGCCGATTAATTTCCTCGTCATGGTTTGAGAGCCAATTTTCAAATTTCAAAGCTATTGACTTACCTTCTTTCTCTAAACTTATTTCAGCATCGTGAAAGTTTAAGATTGCTTTGTATTCATTCAAAAATTCTACTCCCAATATAATATCCGTCCACAGTAATGAAACCATAAGAAAGTTCATAGAGAAGCTGTGGCTTTGACAGCAGAATTCTAAGTTGGTTTGTTGGCGTACATCTGCACTTTTTCCAACGATTGCACCTTGTAATTTAATCTTACGTAACGGAAGTGTGGGGCAGTCGTTCGATTTGTTGCATTTGCTAAAGGCTGTTTCACTAATTACTGAAATGGGACTGCCAGAGTCAAGTACTGCTGTAAATTTCACATCATTTACTGTAATGTGAATCACAGGATATGCAATGTTGTTATGTTTTACGTTGTGTTCCTGGAGTAAGATGTCCCTAATGTCTTCATTTTTACGTAATTACTAGCTACAGCAGCTGCGTCGTCAGTTTCAGAAGTACGTTTTGTGGCTGCCAGCGGTATGAGTCATTGCCTATTGTCTCATTGTTGGCGCACGTCGTTATTGGGATTTGGAGACCTAACTTCTGCAAATTCACCTTGTCGAGAGGGCCCTGCCCTGTTTGAATCCCACCAGTTCTGATACAATTCAGGTCCGTCGTTACGATCATATCGTCTGTCGTCATGTCAGTAGGTTCCATAGTTTCTTTCTTGTCGGTCACGTGGTGGAGAATTTCTCCCTGAATCGTAACTGCGCGCTGGACCATTGCGTCTGAAGTTATTCTGTCTCCCTTGATAATAATTATTTTGGTTCCCATATTGTCTGTTTCTCTGATCGTCTCTGTGATAGTCATTACCACGGAGAGGTGATCTTTCCCTGTAATTATTACTACTGTGCCAACGGTTGTCATACAGGTGGTGTCTGTTTTGGTCACGATTTACGTTGTAAGAATAGCCTTGTCGTGTCCATTTATTATTTCTGTCATCGCGGAATTGTGACACATATGACCTGTAATTGTTGTGCTCCTGTTTTAGCGTTCCGCGATTGGCAGTGTCAATTTCCAATTCTTGTAACAGTCCCTGAAAAGCTTCAATGTCGTCTTTGCAACGTCCTGCCACAATTATATGACATACATGTTCAGGCAATTCGATTAAGCAAATGCGGATGAGTTCTGAGGGGCTGTAAGGGTTTGACAGGTACTGATTCTTGTGCAACATGTCTTCGAAATATTTCACAAGACTGCAAAATTCAGTTTGTTCGAAATGTTTCATCATTATTTTGCTATGTTTTATTCGGTCTTGTGTGGCTTGAGACCAATATGCTGAGAGGAAGGCATGGTAAAATTCTCCTTCACTGTGGCAATCGCGAATGACCGATCGCATTCTTACAGCTGGTTCATTCTCTAAGTAGCCACACATAAATTCTAATCTGTGCTCTAATGACCAGTTGGGAGGAAAACAATGTGAGAATTGATGAAGCCACGCTTGTGGATGAATGTCGTTGCCGGAATTCTTTAAATGTTTTGAATTTACGTGTAGTAATAAACATCTTATAGTCAAATTTATCATGTCGGCGAGTCGCATGTCGGTCACTGTTACGTCGTTTCGGCGGTTCCATCTCAAAATTCGGTGTACCTTGCCTATTTCTTTCATAATTTCCGAAGTGCCCTGTGTTATTATTTAGTGGCTGTTCCGTATTTCAATGTCCCTCTTCCCGTATTGGAGCGCGAGTGTCCTCTGAAATATGTAATTCTTGTATTACCTGTGTCTACTGATCTTGTACTTACCGGATTTCTCTTTGATGTTTCGTATTAATTTAATTCTGATTTTGTTTGAATTTCCTAATTTGTTCGTACTCTTCTGTGTCAGTGAAGGCTACAGGTCTTGTGTCATTCAGATCATCATCCACATTTGTAGATAAGTTAGTGAACTGATCTGAAAGTTCGGCTACTTTCTCCGATAGTGAACCTATTTCCTCAGTGTGTTTTCTGAACCAAGTGTCAGAGTGTCCATTTGTGTTGAAATCGTATCTACTGAGTCCTTTAAGTTTTTCTGAGTTTTTGCAAGTTGCGTAACCGAATCGGTAGATGCAACTGAGTCAATCTTAACTTGCAAGGTCTCAGTATTTTCATGATCAATAGTTTCAGTTCTTTTATGGCTACTTCGTGATTCTGTAACGTATTTTCATGCCGCAAAAAAGTAGGTTGGAATTGCTCACAAATTTGTGTTTTTACGTCTTACAGACTTTTTGACATTTCGATTCGATTTTATGTAATTCAGTAGTTAAATCTTCACGTGTTTGTTCAAGTGTGGTGTCTAACTTTTGATGATTTTGTTCCATTGTGTCTAACTTTTGAAGATTTAGTTCCATTGTATCTAACTTTCGAAGATTTTGTTACCATTGTGCCTAACTTTTGAAGCTTTTGCTGTGTTAGTCCCATTTGTTGTATTAATTGTAATAACAATGCACTGGTGTCTGAAATTGATAAGCAGAAAATTTGTCTTGACTTATTTGAGAAAATGGTGAGGACTCAAAACCTGAATCTACAGTATTTGCGAGATTGTGTTCTGTCATTTCGGATTCCTGAGGCGAGCTCTTGCCGACCGATCGATCGATAATGCTTCCCTGTTCACTAATTGTTTCACTGTCTACGCCATTATTTGCCGTCCGCTCCATTTCCCTATGCACAAATACCAAATTACCACTTTGAATGTCTGTTAATTCACTACACAGTGGTGCTGATAAGCTACGCTCGTCGTCACTGTCATTTCTCAGTTTGCTTTCGAGCCTAGTGTGACGTTTTTCACACGCCATTATTATCACGATATTTCACACGATAACACAGAAAAGCACAATTTGAAGAGCAAAATAAGAAAACACAGTAACATAGCACTGAAAATAGAATCTAGTTAATTGCAAGCGCAGCTGCGAAATACTAGGTGCAAATCTACATATATGCCACAACTGTTTTACTGTACAACAATGAAAAACTACAACTACAAAGGAAATTCTCTCTATGATTACGCGCTAGCAATAAACAATAGCTACACTACACAAACTACAAGAAAAAAAATCAGAAGATTCCAGTGAGGTATCCTCGGCTAGGGATCGACATATGAAACGTCGCCTTAGAAAAATTATACATGACTGAGCTTAAACTGACACACAATATTTTTTAGCGCAACGCAATCTGACTTTCAATAATCCCTACAAGAGAATGGCCCTGACTAAATTAACCTATACGTTTCACAAATCACTTACCTCCCAAAAATCTTCGTTACTCGAACTACTGCAATACAGCAAGCGCCAATACTGCCAGCTAAGTAAAAGATTCAAACTACTGAAGGCACTAACTACTGATAGGCATAGTTAGCAATTGAAAGATTTTGATAGAGAACAAACAATGTATTTACCTCAATAGTGTTCAAAAGTGATTTTTTATATATATATATATATATATATATATATATATATATATATATATATATATATATACACACTCCTGGAAATTGAAATAAGAATACCGTGAATTCATTGTCCCAGGAAGGGGAAACTTTATTGACACATACCTGGGGTCAGATACATCACATGATCACACTGACAGAACCACAGGCACATAGACACAGGCAACAGAGCATGCACAATGTCGGCACTAGTACAGTGTATATCCACCTTTCGCAGCAATGCAGGCTGCTATTCTCCCATGGAGACGATCGTAGAGATGCTGGATGTAGTCCTGTGGAACGGCTTGCCATGCCATTTCCACCTGGCGCCTCAGTTGGACCAGCATTCGTGCCGGACGTGCAGACCGCGTGAGACGACGCTTCATCCAGTCCCAAACATGCTCAATGGGGGACAGATCCGGAGATCTTGCTGCCCAGGGTAGTTGACTTACACCTTCTAGAGCACATTGGGTGGCACGGGATACATGCGGACGTGCATTGTCCTGTTGGAACAGCAAGTTCCCTTGCCGGTCTAGGAATGGTAGAACGATGGGTTCGATGACGGTTTGGATGTACCGTGCACTATTCAGTGTCCCCTCGACGATCACCAGTGTTGTACGGCCAGTGTAGGAGATCGCTCCCCACACCATGATGCCAGGTGTTGGCCCTGTGTGTCTCGGTCGTATGCAGTCCTGATTGTGGGGCTCACCTGCACGGCGCCAAACACGCATACGACCATCATTGGCACCAAGGCAGAAGCGACTCTCATCGCTGAAGACGACACGTCTCCATTCGTCCCTCCATTCACGCCTGTCGCGACACCACTGGAGGTGGGCTGCACGATGTTGGGGCGTGAGCGGAAGACGGCCTAACGGTGTGCGGGACCGTAGCCCAGCTTCATGGAGACGGTTGCGAATGGTCCTCGTCGATACCCCAGGAGCAACAGTGTCCCTAATTTGCTGGGAAGTGGCAGTGCGGTCCCCTACGGCACTGCGTAGGATCCTACGGTCTTGGGGTGCATCCGTGCGACGCTGCGGTCTGGTCCCAGGTCGACGGGCACGTGCACCTTCCGCCGACCACTGGCGACAACATCGATGTACTGTGGAGACCTCACGCCCCACGTGTTGAGCAATTCGGCGGTACGTCCACCCGGCCTCCCGCATGCCCACTATACGCCCTCGCTCAAAGTCCGTCCACTGCACATACGGTTCACGTCCACGCTGTTGCGGCATGCTACCAGTGTTAAAGACTGCGATGGAGCTCCGTATGCCACGGCAAACTGGCTGACACTGACGGCGGCGGTGCACAAATGCTGCGCAGCTAGCGCCATTCGACGGCCAACACCGCGGTTCCTGGTGTGTCCGCTGTGCCGTGCGTGTGATCATTGCTTGTACAGCCCTCTCGCAGTGTCCGGAGCAAGTATGGTGGGTCTGACACACCGGTGTCAATGTGTTCTTTTTTCCATTTCCAGGAGTGTATATATATATATATATATATATATATATATATATATATATATATATATATATATATATCAGTCCATTATATCCAATATTACAAATTTACTCTTTCTGATGGACACACGTCCAGATCGTTCGCTCTCAAAATTCCGCCATCTCTCTCCCCCCATCCACCACTGCTGGCGGCTCACCTCCAAACTGCGCAACGCTACGCGCTGTTAACATCCAGCTGCCCAACACTACAATAGCCAACAACAATGCAAACCAGCCACAGACTGCACACAGCACAGCCAGTGATTTTCATACAGAGCGCTATGTGGCGTTACCAATAAGAAAACCTAAACAGCCTACTTACAAACCGAATGCTTAACAGTTGTCAAAAAGGTTTGATATAAATTGTTACTACCTAGTTGAAGAGAATTAATTTGTATAATGCGAATGTCAAAGAAAAATAGAAAAAGAAAATGTAACACAATGAGCGTGGTGAAAATAATTGGTAGTATGTAGAGGGAAGTGATATGCTGTATCTGCATGTGTAATACTCTCTAAATAACATGTTGGTTAATATTAGCCTATTTCTACCTACTTCAGATGAGAAGGTCTCGGTACAACCTCGAGGTATTGTCATCTGAAATTGTTTGTGCTAATGTATGTTTACACAGATTTAATGCTGATTGAGCCCTTCATACACGGAATACATGAATTTTAGCTTTACATGAGAAATACACTTACGTTTGTAACTTGTTAGTAGAAATAGAATATAGTTCATTGCTACTTGAATGCATTATTCCTTTAATAACTTAATACATTCCTGATATATAAAATTCGTTGTAGTTTTGAATAGAGAAGAGAACATTCTTCTGTCTGCACACGGTAAGACGAGCAATACATTACTGCTTGTGTACAATATACTTTAAACACCATCCAGGATGTCATTTGGGTGGAGGAGCCTCGGAATAAAAGTTTTTCGAGCATTCTCCTCACCAGCGACATTACCTTATTACTACAGTCTTAGTATGTGGTGCCCGTGTTTATTTCTTTTATTATTGTTGTGTTGTTTGTGACCTTGTTGTGGTATGCAGTGTTGGTTTTGATCCCTTACATGTTGATCCCTTCTGAGTCATGTTCACTTAGTGTTCCTTCCTCGGTTTCGGAATCTGTGGTCGTGTCTGTGTCCTCCCATGTGGTTTGTTGTGTTTTTGTGCTTCTCTACACCTGCTTCCATATGGGTTTTGGCGCTTGCATTCTCCGTGTAGGGTGTTCGATACCTTATCAGCTACGCTATTTATTGTGTTCCAGTCATCGGGATTACTTATTATTCTCGCGATGTCATTGTCGTTCTGTATAGGTCTCTCTTGTGCTAGAGTGTTGCACAGCAGTGTGACATGTTCTGGTGTCCCAGTTTCTCCGCATACGCATACTTCATCGTTAGTTAGTCCCATACGGTTTAATTGTACCGGATACGGCCCGTGGCCTGTCAGGAAATGGACCATCCTTCGGCTTGGGTCGACATGTTTCACTTGTAGTTTTTCGTGTACATCAGGAAAGAAAGAGTGTACTCGGTGACCCTTGTTGGATGCATCCCACTCTCTCTTCCATGTGTGAATCCGCCATTGTTTTACTTGTGTTTTGTTCATAATGTTGGTTCCCGTAATTTCGGTGACTTTATCGACCCTGTCCCTCTTAAGCCAGTAAAGTGCAGCTCTATAACGTATTGTTACGTCTATAGGGCAGGTCCCCATCACAGCGCAAAGTGCCTCTAGTGACGCGGTGTTGAAGGCTCCGCTCATTCTCAGGAGTACACTACGTTGACCTCGTCATACAATCTTCTTGTTAGTCTCTATGTTCAGTCTGTGAGCTCAAGAATTACTAACCAGATGCAGAGTTGATGACCCACCATGACATTACATAGCCGGCCGGTGTGGCCGAGCGGTTCTAGGCGCTTCAGTCTGCAACCGCGCGACCGCTACGGTCACAGGTTCGAGTCCTGCCTCGGGCATGGATGTGTGTGATGTCCTTAGGTAGATTTAAGTAGTTCTAAGTTCTAGGGGACTGATGACCTCAGATGTTAAGTCCCATAATGCTCAGAATCATTTGAACCATTTGAACCATGACATTATATAGCCAACCCACCCCGACTCCGCTCCAAAAAAAGCGTCCTTGGCCCGGTGCATGTTTCGAGGAGCCGTTCACCTGGATGACAAGAATAAAACAATGATCGACCTGGTGTAGCAAGCAATATGATTCACACGTAGAGGCGACAAGTTTCCATTGATCCACGGTCCAGTCTCGATAATCCCGTCCGAATGCGACGGTAATTGGCGAAGCCGTTCTGACTACCTTGTCACGAATAAGTATCATGTGCCGCAGAGCGACACATTTCGCAATGTGCGCTGAAGTTTGCGGTTCGAAACGCTTGTCCCCAGCTCTGTACTGCCACATACCGCCGCCTATCATTTCTTACATTTCGACCTCACCGTTCTGTGATGTGGAGTAGACATCGAGCACCTTGTCGCTTACTTGTGGTTTCATCGCCATACAGCCACTTTCCACAGATGCTCAAAACACTTAAGTGTAAACAGCAACCAGCTTCGGCATTTCCGAGATGCTCCGGACCATAATAGTCTGTCTCTCGTCAACGTCGCTTTTGAGATAGCTTTCCCCAGTTGCTCACTATGCTGTCGCTAGAACGACTCACCATTAGTCTTTCTACGGTGGTCTAGGGTGCCGGCACGGAAGCTCAGTATGGGGTTAGCTGCCCTCTGTAATAAAAAAAAATCTGAGTGAATGCATTAACTATGAACTTCAACTAGTGTCATGGAACGTCAGACCCGAACAAATGCATGGAGCAATAACGAACAAATTGAGATGCAAAAATAAATAAAGGGGCTTAGTGTCTCTGATTATTAAAGGAAACGTGCTCTGTCCCGGCCTCGAATCCCATCATTGCTTAAATTTTCATAAATAATCAGCTTTGGCGGGCGAAGACTTCTGGCGTAATAAGTCACCCCTCATTCTGCCAATGGCCTTGTCAAAGAGGGCAAGGAGCGGACAGAGGTTCAGGGCAATCTCTTGTCCTAGGGGTGGGAAACTGCCCCTAAAGGCGGGAGAATCTGCAGTGATCAACGACATGAGGATACAGAAGGCAATAGAAAACACTGCATTAAAGGCACGTAACGTATATCCACACATATTGCCTGTAATTCAAAAAATGTCATAATCTCTCCATTCTGAAATACACTCCTGGAAATGGAAAAAAGAACACATTGACACCGGTGTGTCAGACCCACCATACTTGCTCCGGACACTGCGAGAGGGCTGTACAAGCAATGATCACACGCACGGCACAGCGGACACACCAGGAACCGCGGTGTTGGCCGTCGAATGGCGCTAGCTGCGCAGCATTTGTGCACCGCAGCCGTCAGTGTCAGCCAGTTTGCCGTGGCATACGGAGCTCCATCGCAGTCTTTAACACTGGTAGCATGCCGCGACAGCGTGGACGTGAACCGTATGTGCAGTTGACGGAATTTGAGCGAGGGCGTATAGTGGACATGCGGGAGGCCGGGTGGACGTACCGCCGAATTGCTCAACACGTGGGGCGTGAGGTCTCCACAGTACATCGATGTTGTCGCCAGTGGTCGGCGGAAGGTGCACGTGCCCGTCGACCTGGGACCGGACCGCAGCGACGCACGGATGCACGCCAAGACCGTAGGATCCTACGCAGTGCCGTAGGGGACCGCACCGCCACTTCCCAGCAAATTAGGGACACTGTTGCTCCTGGGGTATCGGCGAGGACCATTCGCAACCGTCTCCATGAAGCTGGGCTACGGTCCCGCACACCGTTAGGCCGTCTTCCGCTCACGCCCCAACATCGTGCATCCCGCCTCCAGTGGTGTCGTGACAGGCGTGAATGGAGGGACGAATGGAGACGTGTCGTCTTCAGCGATGAGAGTCGCTTCTGCCTTGGTGCCAATGATGGTCGTATGCGTGTTTGGCGCCGTGCAGGTGAGCGCCCGAATCAGGACTGCATACGATTGAGGCACACAGGGCCAACACCCGGCATCATGGTGTGGGGAGCGATCTCCTACACTGGCCGTACACCACTGGTGATCGTCGAGGGGACACTGAATAGTGCACGGTACATCCAAACCGTCATCGAACCCATCGTTCTACCATTCCTAGACCGGCAAGGGAACTTGCTGTTCCAACAGGATAATGCACGTCCGCATGTATCCCGTGCCACCCAACGTGCTCTAGAAGGTGTAAGTCAACTACCCTGGCCAGCAAGATCTCCGGATCTGTCCCCCATTGAGCATGTTTGGGACTGGATGAAGCGTCGTCTCACGCGGTCTGCACGTCCTGCACTAACGCTGGTCCAACTGAGGCGCCAGGTGGAAATGGCATGGCAAGCCGTTCCACAGGACTACATCCAGCATCTCTACGATCGTCTCCATGGGAGAATAGCAGCCTGCGTTGCTGCGAAAGGTGGATATACACTGTACTAGTGCCGACATTGTGCATGCTCTGTTGCCTGTGTCTATGTGCCTGTGGTTCTGTCAGTGTGATCATGTGATGTATCTGACCCCAGGAATGTGTCAATAAAGTTTCCCCTTCCTGGGACAATGAATTCACGGTGTTCTTATTTCAATTTCCAGGAGTGTAGTCTCCCATTCGGATCTATGGGAGGGGACACCCAATGAGAGGTGACCATCAGAAAAAGATCGCATAACCGAAGAGAGTATAACATTCTACGAGTCGGGGCGTGGAATGTCAGAAGCTTGAACGTGTTAGGGAAACTAGAAAATCAGAAAAGGGGAATCCAAAGGCTCAATCAATATGAAGCAGGGGTCAGTGAATTGAAATGGAAAGAAGACAAGGAATTCTGGTCAGATGAGCGTAGGGCAATATCAACAACAGCAGCAGAAAATGGTATAACAGGTGTAGGATTCGTTATGAATAGGAAGGTAGGGCAGAGGGTGTGTTACAGTGGACAGTTCAGCTATAGGGTTGTTCTTGTCAGAATCGACGGCAGACCAACACCGACAACGATAGTTCAGGTATACATGCCGACGTCGCAAGCTGAAGATGAAGAGCTAGAAAGTGCATGAAGATACTGAAAGGGTAATGAAGTACATACATGGAAATGAAAATCCAATATTCATGGGCGACTCGAATGCAGTTGTACGTGAAGGAATAGAAGAAAATGCTACCGGAGAATATGGGCTTGGGACAAGGAATGAGAGAGGGAAAAGACTGATTGAGTTCTGTAATAAATTTCAGCCAGTAATGGCGAATACACTCAGCGGAAAATGGTATAACGATAGTAGGATTCATAATGAGTAGGAAGGTAGGGCAGAGAGTGTGTTACTGTGAACAATTCAGTTAGAGTGTGGTTTTTATGAGAATCGATAGCAAAACCGATACCGACAACGATAATTTGGGTATATATGCCGACGTCGCAAGCTGAAGATGAACATATTGAGAAAGTATATGATTACACTGAAAGGGTAATACAACACGAAATGGCAGATGAAAATCTAATAGTCATGGGGGACTGGAATGCTGTTACAGGGGAAGGAGCAGAACGAAAGTTTACTGGAGAATATGGGCTTGGGACAAGGAATGAGAGAGAAGAGAGGCTACTTGAGTTGTGTAATAAATTTCAGCTAGTAATAGTGAATAATCTGTTCAAGAAGCAATAGAGGAGGAGGTATACTTGGAAAAGGCCGGGTGATACGGGAATATTTCGTCATAGTCAGACAGAGATTCCAAAATCAGATACTGGGTTGTAAGGCCTACCCAGGAGAAGACGTAGACTCAGACCACAATATAGTAGTGATGAGGAGTACGCTGAAGTTTAAGACACTAGTCAGGAAGAATCAATACGCAAAGACGTGGCATACCGAAGTACTGAGGAATGTCAGGATAAGCTTGAAGTTCTCTGTCTGACTATGTTGTAATCTAACTGAAATCTTCCAGTATCACTCGGCCTCTTCCAAGTATACCTCCTCCTCTTGTGATTCTTGAACAAAGTATTTGCTATTACCAGCTGAAATACATTACAGAACTGAAATAGTCTCTCTCCTCCCTCATCCATTGTCCCAAGCCCATATTCTCATGTAACATTTTCTTCTTCTCTTTTCCGTACAACTGTATTCCAGTCCCCCATCACTATTAGATTTTCATCTCCCTGTACGTAGTGGATTACCCTATCAATATCCTCATATACTTTCTCTATTTGTTCATCTTCAGCTTGCGACGTTGACATGTGTCGTTGACGATGTTGATTTGCTGTCGATTATGATAAGAATAACACTGTCACTGAACAGTTCACAGTAACATGCTGTCTGCCCCAGCTTCCTACTCCTGCTCCCATTATACCATTTTCGGCTGCTGTTAACATTATTCTATACTCATCTCATTGTAAATCCTTGTCTTCCTTCCAATTCACTTCACTGATCCTACTATATCTTGATTCAGCATTTGGATTTCCCTTTTCGGATTTTATAGCTCCTCTTCCACTTCAAGCTTCTGACATTCCACTCCCTGACTCGTAGAAAATTACCCTTTCGTTGGTCACTCAATTTTTTTCTCATGGTAACCCCCTACCTCCCACCCTCCCCTCCTTATGGCTGTCCCCTCTAGGAGGTCTGAAGGGGGGAACTAATCAGGAATCTTTTGCCAATGGAGAGATCAACATGACATTGTTGAATTACAGGCCATAAGACCTGTGGATACACATTGTGTGTGTTTAATTCAGTGGCTTACATTGCCTTCCGTATCCTCATATCCTCATACTGTTGATTATTGCTAATTCTTCCACTTTTACAGGCAAAAATGGTACAAATGGCTCCGAGCACTATTGGACTTAACTTCTCAGGTCATCAGTCCCCTATAACTTAGAACTACTTAAACCTAACTAACCTAAGGACATCACACACATCCATGCCCGAGGCAGGATTCGAACCTGCGACCGTAGCGGTCGCGCGGTTCCAGACTGTAGCGCCTTTACAGGCAGTTTCCCACCCCCGAGGAAAAGAGAGTGCCCTGAACCTTTGTCCGCTCCTCCGCTTTGACAAGGCCGTTGGTAGGATGAGTATGGCCCCTTATACCGGAAGTCTTCGGCCGCCAAAGCTGATTATTTATAAATATTTAAGCGGTGGCGGGCTACGAAGGGGTTGGGACATTTGTGAGGAGCGACAGTTGTGAGGAGCGACATTTGTGAGGAGACACGGCCGAACAGGTAGCGGGCGGTCTACAGGGACACCAAACAGGTAGCGCACCGTATTTCAGTACTGGATGGAATGCACAAGAAACAACTTAGTTTTAGGCGAAGGCAGCCGTACATGTATTCCGGACGTCGCGGCTAATGTAGTGCGGAAACACGTGGCAAACGCCAAAAGGCGTGAAACGAAACGGACACTGCAATTTCTTCTGTTTACGCCGAAGAAGTAGGGCCGCTGTTCAATCAAGGATACAACATCGTCACATCACTGCCGTGACACAGGAGTGCAAAACGATCGCTGCAACGCATCAGGCAAAAAAGCATGGGATCTACACAAGATCCGACTGATACTGCAGAAATATTTCTGCAAAAACATCATTTGCTAATGAATGATGGGAGCAAATTTTTACTTGCAGATGACGACAGAGGATCAAAGGATAGGATATTGGTGTTCGCCAGCGATAGGGGAAAATCCTGTTTAACATACTGCATTTCGTTCTTTGTCGATGGAACGTTCAAAAGCTCCAGCAAGCAGTTTGGACAGTTATTTATTGCTCACGCTGATATTTCTAGTTCTGAGAAGGAAACAAACACAGTCATAACCGCGTAAGCCTTGCTACCCATTAAAAAGCGAGAAACGTACGATCGCTTTTTCACAGCTGTTAAGAGCAACGTACCTTGATGGAATCCTACAGCTATCATGATGGATTCTGAAGCTGCAGTCATCCAATCAGTAACACATTTGTTTCCTGATGCGAAGATTCATGGCTGCAACGACCATTTCAATCAGTGCTTGTGGGGGCAAGTGCAGAATTGCGACCTTGTTGCTGCCTACAAGGAAAACGAAGAAATTCGTTTTCACGTAAGATTGTATTCCGCTTTGGCTCACATTCCCCTGGACATGTCAGATGATGGGTTGCTATGCATTCAGGCGAGCACGCCAGGTAATGAAAAACTGCAGGATTTTTACGACTGTTTTGTTGAACAGTGGCTGCTGGATAATGAAGACATGCCAAGGGATATGTGGAACTGCGCAGGAATGCGTCACCGCACCAACAATGTTTCAGAAGGATGGAATCGGAGGATAAATACATTAATTTCGAAGGTTCATCCAAATTTTTGCTCCTCAGTAAAAATTCTCAGAGAGGACGCAGAATATCATGACCACCAATATCACCGACTAGTTTTAAATCTAGGAGGGAAAAGAAGAAAGAAGTCCGCAATTAAGACAGATGAGATAGTTTCTAAGGCCCTTACAAGACTCCAAGTTGACGGCAATACAAAATAATGTCTTACTTGCGTGGCCTATGCATAGAAATTACAATGAAAAGAAAATGGCTGAAGCTACAGCAACACCTGTAAATATTGAAAAACGGTTCAGTTGACGCCGATCTCCTTATTGTAAAAATTGTAAATAAATAATCATCCTGTAAATATTGTTAATAAATGTAATGGGGGACGAAGAGAGACTAGCTCCTCATGGTGTTCCCTGGAAACGACACAACGTAGGCTAAATGTCTCTTAAAAATTGTAAAAGATTCACTAATGAACCCTGAAAATTCTTAGCTTTTTTAATATTCAAAATCCGAATTTTTGTGTAGAGAATTTTAGAAACAATGTCTGTTTGAGTGGACGATGAATACATCTTGCTTCAACATATAAATTGCATTCCTTAACGCTAATTGTTAGCAGAACCAACATCAGACCTCAGTATACTTCTCTGAGTGGTACTGAAAAATTGAGGTTTATTTCGAAATAATTAAAGGAAAAAGTTTCTACTGAGAACCAAATTCTTTAGTTGGCTCCTCTTAATATAAGGTAAAAGGTTGCCATCATATAAAATTTTGGGTGAGGGTTGAAAGGTAGAAAACATTTACGGTTTCTATAGTTTATGTAAAATACATCGTTAAGTATGAGGTTCAGCGAAAATTATGTCCTATGTAAGATTAATCAGAACAAAAATTCCAATGGAAAAGGTCTTAC
Source organism: Schistocerca serialis cubense (assembly GCF_023864345.2). Taxonomy (NCBI): domain Eukaryota; kingdom Metazoa; phylum Arthropoda; class Insecta; order Orthoptera; family Acrididae; genus Schistocerca; species Schistocerca serialis. The sequence goes on from NC_064641.1 coordinate 180,707,408, forward strand.
GTATAACTGTGATGACATGATATCGTGGGGGCTAAATCAGCTCCGATTTCTAATTTGACTAAGGCCACTCTTCCTTGTCCCAAAAAATTCTGAAATAATGTAACCTGGCTGCACTGGAGGAGTGTGAATGTCCCTCGGCAGCTGCCCGGGCCGGCACAAGCCGAGCGCTCAGTCACACCAAGCGGCAGCAGGTTGTGGCCGAACAGGTATTGGCGCAGCATTTGCGACACGTCCTGTGCCGGTCCCTCAGTATCCCGGATTTCTCACAAGTGTCGCCACATTCCAGTTTCTCACAAGTGTCGCTTCTCTCAAGTGTCCACAACTCGGTTACGAACGCGGGACCGGGCAAATTTTGATTATTATTCACAGACACTAAAACTAAACCATTTTTTTGTGTTTCTTTTATAGAAACATTTATTAAAGAAACAATGTTACACATTCCAAATACATACTAAGTACATATACTAACCATGTACACATGTTACACATGAAATGATTAACATTGTGTTACTGACTAAATTACCAGAAAGAATTAAGTCAAACATCAAGAAAATTTTTTTTAAGACATTCAAATCAGAATTTTGAATTACATATGCTCCAATCTTTACAGGAGCATACATAGCTCTTTATGAAGGATATCAGCAAGTTGGTGGAATAATTTTTATATTAATGTAGACAAGGAAATCGTCTCTGTGAGAGACAGGTTAAGGGTAGAAACTGATATTTAACCTTCTCAGCTTAGTCAGAATAGCTATGAGCATTTCACACATGTATATGGAAGTCACCAAATACGGAATATGGAAGATTTATGCCCATCGCACATAAAAATAATTTAATAATCATACTAGACAATTTCTGAATACTTGAAAATGCCGGAAAGGAGATATTATAAAGTTAACTAGCCTTCCAACTACACTCTCTGGACATTAATTGAATGTTAATCTTATGGTTTTAACCAGTCGATAAGGACATTTCATAAAAACTGTCAATTTCCAGATTTCTAATATAAACCAATAATGCAACTTTAATGTTTTGTGTTTTGACACTATTAGATACACAATCTGACTGTCACATAAGTTCTGAACTTAGCTTATAAAATTTCAAAAGCTACTCTCTGAAGTAGGTAAAGCACACATCAAAAATATACAGTAAAGTTTTAAATAATATCCTGAAGGAACTACAATACGTCACTGGCAACACAGTCTTCCTTTTTATATTAACCAATGCCCATGCTTTCAAATATAATTTTTAACATGTTACTGAACTTTTTTTGGTGATTCGAATACCTTCTAATTTTGTGGTATTCACACAGCATGTGTACCTTGAACTCTATGGTGCTTTCAGATTCTAGTTTGTTAATGACGTAATTAACAAAATTTCCCAGCAACAAGTACACAGCGTTATTTTTTGCCTCTGGGAAGTAGCGTGCTTCATGCATGTGTATCAAAAACAGCGGTATATACTCAGGGGATGACCTTGTAATCAGAGCTGTTTGCTTCCGGATCCAATTACAATTATTCATGTGACCACTGCAAGTAAATCTACGAATTATTGTATCAACTAGATGACATATATTGGTTTCACAGAGTCCGATTGCGTACGGTCTGTCATTGGTGCTAACTATGTTGTTAACTGTCTTGTACCATGACTTTTTATATTAGACTTGAACACATTAGAACTAATGTTTTTCCAAATCTTAGTCCACCCAATGCTTGGAAACTGTCGATCTATTTTGTTCCTTCCTTCGCTTTTCTTTCGTTCCCGCATTATGGCTCTTGATGTTAAGTGTCGTGACTGTCTGAGTTCGACACTTACATAATTAAACTCAACACAGATAATCCTCACATGCTGTAAACGATTGTTGATATTCTGCACGTCAATCGGGGGAAGCAGTTTTCGAGGTTTAACGATCTCGAAACGTTGGCTGGTTATACTTTCTCTTGAGCCTGTGGTGTGCATACTGTAAGACCTTCGGTACACACACCATCAGTTTATTTTACTTGTCACTCTAACGAAGCAGGTGAGTGTCAGCAATATGTCTCGTGGTCTTATCGTGGCGTGTTTACCTTCTGCCGTTAGGTCAGACGATAGAAATGGCACTTGTACGCTTAGAGAAGCAGATTGACGGTGACCAATTTTAAACAGAACTTGATTAATTTTCTCACACATTTATTAAAATGATAAAAAGCATAGACATTACGTAACTTGATTCTGGATGCTATTTACAATTGACAATCTGAAGTTCCTTTGGTCTTGGTACGTTAATCTTATTCTCACATATATCTGATACTTGACAAAGTGTCTATATATTTATCTTCATGGCAATGTACAGGAATATGATAATCTTCTTAGGTGCAGACTGAAACTTGACTACAGACTGGTACAGACTAATGTAGACTTCTACAGACAGGTGCAGATAAATGCAGACTCGTGTAGACTAATGCGGACTGACTAATCGGAGGTCTGTACACTCGTTATAATATTCAGGTATCACTGCGAGAGTGTGATCCGCGCGGAGAAAAGGATCTACATTAGCCGCAATCTCATTGGCTGCGTTACATATTAATACGCGGATCGGCAGAAGCAGAATTTCGTCCGACTCTAAGGCAACGCCATCTCCTAGTACGGAGACGGACGAGCACTGCACCTGCGCTGTTCTGCTTAGCGGGGCGCGCTCTAGTGGGAAAGTTGTGTACGCGCTGACTACACGGAACTATGTACACAACAGAGTCTCGTATTAAATTAACTTGTATTCTGATAAAAAGTGCAGAGGCTTTATCCAATATATCAGTTAATCCTAGTCCACCATTTTTAGGATCTAAAGTGGCTACTTTAGCAGGTACTCTGAACACTTCACCTCTTCAGAAAAACTTGGTGAATTGGGACATTATTCTCCTCGCTATAATTCTCGGTATTGGAAACAGTTGGGCAATATAATAAGCTTTAGAAAGGATGCATGAGTTGATATACTTTGTTCTTTGAACTTGGTTCATATATCGAGTTGAATTCTCTATAATGGCTCCTTGCACTTTATCTAGTGCAACCTTCCAATTTAAAGCTGTCATTTTCATGGGGCATGCTGTCAGGGTGATCCCAAGTGTTTTATGTTGTCGGACTAATTTTGCCCACAAGACGCTGATATTATTAAAACCTCTGAGATTTAACATTCTACTTTTTTTCGTTTGCATTGGCTCCAGATGTTCTACAGTACGATCAGTCAGTATTAATAGCGTGGTTACCTCGCCATTATTCCTTATGATGACCCCTATATCATCAGCATAGGTTCTTATAACTGTGATATGTCCTGATAATGTTAAACCTGTTACATGTCGCAGGAAAGGTTCCAGCGAAATGGCGAAGAGTGACATGGACAGAGGACTTCCCTGAGGATCACTTCGTTGTATTTGCATCGGCCTGGATTGTTAACAATTCACCGCTATTTTAGCATTTATTCCAGTTGCTATGTTCTTAATCAACTGTATGACCCTGTCGTTGAAACATATTTTCTTCAATGTCTGTAAAAGATATTCATGATTTACTGCATCGAACGCTTTATAAAAATCTAAAGAAAATAAAGCACACTTTATGTTTGTTACAGAAGTTATTGCAATGATATCCCTGAATTCTCCTAGATTTTGAAAACTGGTTCAGCCATGCACGCAGTTCTGATATTGACTAATAATTTCATATGTAAGGCATGAAATTCTCTTGTTTACTATTCTAGCCATTAATTTATAATCACAATTCAGCAGTGAAATTGGACGAAAATTATTTAAATCTTTGTTTCCATTACTTTTTGCACCAGAACAATTTTACTCTCCTTAAACTCAGCCGGAATCATTTTACCCTGAATAACCTCATTTACAATGTCCGTGATTTTTGCATCTACTATTGGCCAGTAACAGATGTAAAACTCTGCTGGCAGACCATCCGGTTCTGAGGATTTTTTTTTGTGGTGAGGCGCACAGAGTCTCATACACATCCTCTTCACTCTCGACCTAGAGATAATTTTCGTTGTCATTTTCTGTCAGCTGTGGGGTTAGGATGTCAAGGAATTCTTCCCTGGAAGCATCACTACTTTGATGTACAGAATATAGCTCGCAATAATAGCGATAAATCTCGTCCATGATACCCTGCGGGTTCTGAGAATCGTATCGTGTTTTGTTCGAATTTCATCAATAAAAGTCCTTCTCCCGTTATTCGTATGCTTCACTAAATGATACAGGGAAGTAGTTTCATCTTCTGACACCGAATTTGCCTTCGATTTTATTTTCAACCCTTCCATTTGACTTGTCTTGATATTAAGTAACTTGACTTTGACTTTTTTTATGTCTGCTATCCGACGTCAGGAACCTGCTGAGACTTCATCATATAGATCCCTCAAAACGGAATAGTTATATTCTATAGTGCATTTCATTTCTCTTGCGCTCCGCGCACTGTATTGAATAACAACCTTCCTCAACTTTGGCTTAGCCATTTTAACACACCAGTCGATAGCAGTGGTATACCTACTACGAGCACGCAGGCATATTCTCCATGTTTCTTTAATCAGGTCTTCTAAATCATGGTTTACTAACAAGGAAGTGTTCAAATTCCACTGATTCTTGAATCGGTGAAATGGCTGTCTTGTTAGATTTATGTAAGCTAAGACACGTGAATGGTCTGAAAAGTACATAGGAATGGTCTCTACTTTTGTCATGGAAGTTTCAAGATTTTTAGAAATATATAATCTATCAATCCTGCTACGTGATGTTGCCGTGACGTAAGTGAACTCAAGAATGGAGGGGTACTTGCTTTCCGATATGTACAGTCGAGGACAAAACGAGCGAGACCCCTCGCCCTTTCGTTATGCTGACCCGCACAGCTCTAAAGTCTGCTACACAGCATAACAGGCAACGCGACGAACTGCTACCAACATACTATGCGCAGGCGTGAAATTGAAAAACTATCCGAACTTTACAATGAAATGAATACCGTTAGCTGCACACAGGCGGACAGTTGAAAATGTGTGCTCCGACCGGGTCTCGAACCTGGGATCTCCTCCTTGCATGGCCTACGCTCTATCCATCTTTTTCTTCGTTTTGTTCGATATAGTTCGTTGCGTTTGGTCTGGGCGTACGTCACAAGACATTCGTTCAAGTTTATTGTTGATTGCTTGACTCAGTTTTTTTATTACAGAGAGCACGCAGCCCTCTGACCGAACACGCTGGGTTACCGTGCTGGCAAATAATGAATGAGACATGACCGAAAGAACAGACACCATCTTCAGATATGTATAGTTAAGGCTCACCAGCCATTTGACCATCTTCTTCTGTGCGAATGCACAAACAGTGCCCGAACTCTTACGGGAATCGACAGTAAAGCAGCGAGTAATGAGTATAATGGGCAAGGACACTATGAATATAGTGTGGGGCAATAAGTTGTGAATGTGGGTCTCACGGGTGGCGTGCCAGAGATAAGTCCCTGCAGTCGCACTATCCTCTGTGTCCTCTGTGGCTCAGATTGATAGAGCGTCTGCCAAGTAAGCAGGAGATCCCGGGATCGCGGCACACATTTATTACTTATTATCGAAAGAACAAAATACTGTTATTAGCGAGTAAATTTAGTAGCTTGCCTGCGTGGGTTAGCCGTGCGTTCAACAGCGTCATATCGCGGACGAAGCGGCTGCTTGCGCTGTCAGTTCGAATCCCTCTCCGGGCATGGATGTGTGGTAGGTTAGGTAGGTTTAAGTAATTCTACGTCCAGGAGACTGATGACCTAAGCATTTTGGTCGCATAGTTCTTAGAGCCATTTTTTGACCTTTCGCGTAAATTTTCTTTACGTAAACGGTCGTACATTAAGACTGCGTTGACATAGAAGCTCACTTTCTTACACCACCAAGGGGCCGTTTACCGCAGGAAGTGCGATACATTTCCGCTTATTATGTCTACCCGTACTCGAGGTAAACGCGTTTTAAGGGTTGGGTAGACAGATAGACGGTCAAGAAAGTGAGACTAGTAGGGTTCCATTTTTGCCGATTTAGGTGACGAAATCCTAACAACGAAAATAGCTACGACAGTTACTAAAGATGAGGGCCGAGGAAGTAATTCTCCCTACTCTTTATTTGAAATGTTATAGTTGCAACCGATATATCAGCTTATTACTCGTAGCTACACTTTCGATCCAAATCACGTTTACAGGAATGCAAATAAAATCCATTTGCCTATACACATGGTAATTCAGATCCCAGTATTAATGTCACTGCGTTTTAGAAGTGCGAGAATTCCCATTGCTAGCTAGTTTAAGAAACACTTCGGCTAATGAACGTTTTCTGGCTGTGGCGAGTCTAACGGAGAATTCGAAACATTGTAGAATACCTTTGGCAGCTATGTAGCCGTTTATTTCCAGGGGCAGTGCAGAATCATCCTACTAAATTTACTCGCTAATAAATTTTGTAATTTCGATAAACATCCCGAATGATTGTCACATAAGCGGTGACATGCAGGTAGAAAATTCATGTTTTGAGTCCAGAAATCTCTGTGCAACGGAAACCGCAGATCATTTTTCCATTTTCCTTGCGAAACTGCCGGCTTATTCATGTTGCTGTTGTCGTTGTGGTGTTCAGTCCTGAGACTGGTTTGATGCAGCTTCTGATCAAGTTGTGCCACAAACTTCTCTTCTCCCCAATCCTATTCAATACTTCCTCATTAGTTATGTGATCTACCCATCTAATCTTCAGCATTCTTCTGTAGCACCACATTTCGAAAGCTTCTATTCTCTTCTTGTCTGAACTATTTATCGTCCATGTTTCACTTCCATACATGGCTACACTCCATACAAATACTTTCAGAAAAGACTTCCTGACACTTAAATCTATACTCGATGTTAACAAATTTCTCTTCTTCAGAAACGCGTTCCTTGCCATTGCCAGTATACATTTTATATCCTCTCTACTTCGACCATCATCAGTTATTTTGCTCCCCAAATAGCAAAACTCCTTTACTACTTTAAGTGTCTCATTTCCTAATCTAATTCCCTCAGCATCACCCGACATTCCATTATCGTCGTTTTGCTTTTGTTGATGTTCATCTTATACCCTCCTCTCAAGACACTGTCCATTCCGTTCAACTGCTCTTCCAAGTCCTTTGCTGTCTCTTACAGAATAACAATGTCATCGGCGAATCTCAAAGTTTTTATTTCTTCTCCATGGATTTTAATACCTACTCCGAATTTTTCTTTTGTTTCCTTTACTGCTTGCTCAATATACAGACTGAATAACATCGGGGAGAGGCTACAACCCTGTCTTATTCCCTTCCCAACCACTGCTTCCCTTTCATGTCCCTCGACTCTTATACCTGCCATCTGGTTTCTGTACAAATTGTAAATAGCCTTTCGCTCCCTGTATTTTACCCCTGCCACCTTTAGAATTTAAAAGAGAGTATTCCAGTCAACATTGTCAAAAGCTTTCACTAAGTCTACAAATGCTAGAAACGTAGGTTTGCCTTTCCTTAATCTTTCTTCTAAGATAAGTCGTACGGTCAGTATTGGCTTATTCATGTCTGGGATAGTAATAGAGGGCTGTTTGCCTGGTTTGTCTGCTAGCGTAGTGAAAGGTGTTTGCTACTGCAAGGGAGGTCTGGTTTATTTTCGGTTCTAATCTTAATGGAGGCAGATAGACTATCAGTAAAGAGATTTTAGGAAATTCTCTCGTCCCCAATAAGTGTCATTGCTACCTTTATTCTGTACCGGCGCCCTGTGGATGTAAATATGAAAATCTTTTAGAATTTCGTACTTGTTACTGCCTAATTTTTCCGCTTTTTCCGCTTCTGTCAATAACTGAACTGACTTAAGTGTGGCACTGAATGATTTTTAACGGAGTTCCGTTATGAATCTTCACGCATTGCTAAATTTGCACACTTGCATGGTAGGTCAGTAACGGTAATCCAGTATGACTCGTCTGAACGTTGACACAGGCCGTTTCGCGGCCGAATGCGCACAATATTTTGCTAATTCGTAACGAGGTGGGTTACTTTGTCTTACTAAAATAGTTATGATATCTGGATAAGTTGAAATTTATTTTTATTAGTACAGTTCATACTAATTAGCGCTTCTTCTTTCACTTATATCTTATATTTACGTGTCGTGTTTAACACACTAATCAGCATTAATATAGTCTTACACAAGATTGAAAGCAGTGTGACAAAGTTCGGATGGTTTTTCAATTTCACCCCTGCGCATAGTATGATGGTACCACTTCGGCGCCTTGCCTGTTATGCCGTGTAGCAGACTTTAAAGCTGTGCGGAACAGCATATTGAAAAGCGGAGGAGTCTCGCTCGTTTTGTCCACGACTGTACTTTAATTTCTAAACCAGTAACTAGTTGTTTCAGTTCACTTGGGAAATTAATATTAGGTAACTGATCTTTTCGATTTCAAACACAATTAATATCACCTCCAAGTAATAACTGTCTTGGAGTTTTCCTTAATAAGCATGTCAAGTTATCTCTGAAGAAACGTGCTCTGTCAGCTCGGTGAGAACTTCCTGAAGGGGCATACGGGTTGATGATAGTCACATCGTACATATTTAGTCCTATTCCCCTTCCGGATTCCAGTCGTCCCACCTCGCTTACTGTAATCCCTCCCTCACCAAAAAAGCTGTTCCAACACTTATTTCGGGAGACACATTTATGTAACTGACAAAACCGGGAATAACTAAATCCGAAATTAGAACTTCTTGTGACAGGGCAATATCAGTCGCGGATTCGTACAAAAATTCCTTAAGGGCACATAATTTCAAACCTGATGTAATATTATTTATGTTAATAGTGGTGACAGAATAGGATGTAGTTGAAACTTCCTGGCAGATTAAAACTGTGTGCCCGACCGACACTCGAACTCGGGACCTTTGCCTTTCGCGGGCAAGTGCTCTACCATCGGAGCTACCGAAGCCCGACTCACGGCCGGTACTCACAGCTTTACTTCTGCCAGTATCTCGTCTCCTACCTTCCAAACTTTACAGAAGCTCTCCTGCGAACCATGCAGAACTAGCACTCCTGAAAGAAAGGATATTGCGGAGACATGGCTTAGCCACAGCCTGGGGGATGTTTCCAGAATGAGATTTTCATATCAGCGCCCACTCCGCTGCAGAGTGAAAATCTCATTCTGGAAACATCCCCCAGGCTGTGGCTAAGCCATGTCTCCGCAATATCCTTTCTTTCCGGAGTGCTAGTTCTGCGTGGTTCGCAGGAGAGCTTCTGTAAAGTTTGGAAGGTAGGAGACGAGATACTGGCAGAAGTAAAGCTGTGAGTACCAGCCGTGAGTCCTGCTTCGGTAGCTCAGATGGTAGAGCACTTGCCCGCGAAAGGCAAAGGTCCCGAGTTCGAGTCTCGGTCGGACACCTAGTTTTAATCTGCCAGGAAGTTTCATATCAGCGCGCACTCCCCTGCAGAGGGAAAATCTCACTCTGGAAACGTCCCCCAGTCTGTGGCTAAGCCTTGTGTCCGCAATATCCTTTCTTTCAGGAGTGCTAGTTCTGCATGGTTCGCAGGAGAGCTTCTGTAAAGTTTGGAAGGTAGGAGACGAGATACTGGCAGAAGTAAAGCTGTGAGTACCGGCCGTGAGTCGTGCTTCGGTAGCTCAGATGGTAGAGCACTTGCCCACGAAAGGCAAAGGTCCCGAGTTCGAGTCTCGGTCGGGCACACAGTTTTAATCTGCCAGGAAGTTTCATATCAGCGCACACTCCGCTGCAGAGTGAAAATCTCATTCTTGTAAGATGTAGTTGTTTTGATGAACTAATTTAGTTTCCTGTGGTTCAGGGTTCAGTTAAGCTGTAACAGTTTGCTCGGAAGGCTGAACATGGAATAACACTTCAGTCAGTTTATTACTAGCTGTTACGTTTTTTTTCTACTTCTGATGTTTTCTCTTGTACCGCAAGCAGACTGATTTCCTGGTAAACTTCCTGATTTTTCCTCCAGTGATTCGCGTAGGGCCGTTTCGGACCGAACATTCTTTGGGCTTGGGTCGCCCTTTCTGGATTTTCCCTTCCCTTCGTTACTAGCTACATTCTCATTTGGTTGCGCCGCAATTTTACTTCGCAGCTCATCTGGAGCAGCAGCAGACGCTTTCGCAATTTCTGTTGCTGGCGCCTACCCTGAGGTGTTGACTGTGATTTCAGTTCAGCGACCACTTCCTCGTTCTTTATTAATATCACTTACTTCCTGATCGAGGGAAGCACATGGAGATGGCAGTTTTGCAACCTCTCCCTGAATTTGTTTATTAACAGATAGCTTCTGATCTTTGCAGTCGGCTACTGCACCTGTTGTTCCTTGCAAATTAATCCTGATTACACCCCCTTCATTTTCTGGTACCGTATGTGTATTATCTTTCTGTTCATCATTTTCCATTCTCATTTTGCCTTCCGGTTCCTCTGCGTCCTCACCGCACAGTTTATGCTTGCGAAGTGAGGGTGTTGGACAGGACAGTTCATCCTCTAAACGACTATCAGTTGTCTCCAGAGGTCGTTTTTTCGGTTGCATTTCAGTTTCACGCGTGGTAGTAACAGGGTTTCCCTTTCTTGTTAACGGGGGAAATTGACTGTTATTGTGAAGGGAGACATCAGCTTGGCCCGCTGCGTTAACATCCTCAGCCAGTTGATCCGGACTATTCTTTGGTAACAGATCATTTAAGATAAGCTTCTGACGCTGTATCAAATTACTTTTGAGAACAACAGTTCGCCGCGGACATTCCTGTCTGAAGTGGCCGGTTTCGTTACATATATGACATGTAGCCTCCCGACCTGTATATACAATTGGTGCCATATACCCACGAACAGTTGTGTGAGACAGAATATTCGTTTTAACGTCCATCTCTACAAAGCGGAAACCGGTGAAACACTGCAATTTAAAGCGAGGCGACAATCTTTCATTTGCAATTGATTTAACGTCCTCGTAGTTTGTAAGTACTTCTTGAATCTTATCATTTTCAATTTCAATGGGAAGATAAAAGACACGAACAATTTTGTAATGAATGTCTGCTCTATAGATGGAAACCTTACTTTTATAACCATTTATATGCACAGAATCTACTTCATAGTCCCACTTTCGTAACACTTTATCAACAGTCGCAGCACTGATTAACTTGACAAAAACACAGTATTTTTCCTGATCCAGCTTCCAGGTATGGACGGTTTCAGAACTGAGACCGATTACCTGTATAATCCAATCATCTATTTCCAGGGATGTCGGCTGAACAGGTTGGGATTCCTTGTCAAAAGCAAATACCAGAGTATTCTTCCTGAGGTTTGTAGCCACGGTTAATCCAGCGACGCAATTCCGGTTGAACAACCGAAATTCCAATTAGCAGCAGAAAGACCAGAAAGAGCGATCAGATCACAAGGAATATGAACGAACATGGAGATCAAGGGACGGACAGCACTCGGCGAAGCACAAGTACCACGATGTTAATCCAGCAACGCAATATCGGTTGAAGAACCGAAATTCCAATTAGCAACAGAAAGACCAGAAAGAGCGATCAGATCACAAAGAATATGAACGAAGACGGAGATTAACGGGCGGACAGTACTCGGCGAAGCACAAGTACCGCAATGTAAGCACGGAAGTGCAGCGCAGCAGTTAACAGTGGTCACTCGCTAGCGCGGCTGAAACGGAACCGACCACTGGTTATTAGGATGGTAGATTCTACTATAGTGAATCGAGAGACAACACCCACGTACGCAGAACGGCATTCGCAGTGCAGCATTCCATCAGGAAATACATTCCGCCCATTTTTCCAGCAGATTTCAGCGCAGGTTACTTCGCAACGAGGGATCACTTTACAAATCATACAGTTCGGACACCACACGTGGAGGGAAGAGTGTTGAGACTAATAGAAGATGAAGCTGAAACAAATTTGCGGATAAATGGAGCTGCCGAAGGCATAAACCAATCTCTTGTGTGGTAATTTCAACATGAACAGTAAGTTTAACATACCATTTGCATCGTGTACAGTGGGTAATAATACTAACAAGCCAGGTAACACTCCTGCCAGTAGACTGTAATGTGAAGCCCTCCTTATCAGCGTCTAACACTTAGCATTTTACACTCTCCAGTCACGTTAATGTGACCACCTGTCAGAAGCCTAATTAACGCGCAATGGAAATATTTTAGATTTGGTAGCCACGAACAGACCAGACCTCATCGACGGTGTCAGTGTTGAGACAGGGATTAGTGATCATGATGTTGTCATTACGACTATGGTTACGAAAATTAAAAAGTCGGTCAAGAAGGCTAGGAGAGTATTCTTGCTAGAAAGAGGCAGATAAGCAGTTGTTAGCATCCCACATAGTAAATGAATCGACTTCATTTACTTCCGGAACGATGGACGTGGAAGAATTATGGGCAAATTTTAAACACATTGTAAATCACGCATTGGACAAGTATGTGCCGAAAAAGTGGGTTACGGACGGAAAAGACCCACCGTGGTTTAACAGCGCAATTCGGAGAATGCTCAGGAAGCAAAGGCAGTTGCACTCGCGCTACAAGAAAGATCGGGAGAATGAGGACAGGCAAAAGTTAGTACAGATTCGTGCTGCTGTAAAATGACGATGCGCGAAGCATTCAACCACTACCACCGTCATATCTTAGCCAAAGATCTTGCTGAAAACACAAGGAAATTCTGGTCTTGCGTAAAATCGGTAAGCTGGTCGAAGGCTTCCATCCAGTCACTCACTGATCAGCCTGGCCTGGTAATGGAAGACAGCAAAACGAAAGCTGAAATTTTAAATTTAGCATTTGAGAAATATTTCACGCAGGAGGATCGTACAAATATACCGCCGTTTGAATCTCGTACAGATTCCCGTATGGAGGACATAGTGATAGACGTCCCTTGGGTTGTCTAGCAGCTGAATGGGTTGAAAATAAATAAATCGTCAGGTCCTGATGGGATTCCAATTTTACAGAGATTACTCTACTGCATGGCTCCTTACTTAGCTTGCATTTATCGCGAATCTCTAGTCCAACGTAAAGTCCCGAGCAACTGGAAAAAAGCGCTGGTGCATATAAGAAAGGTAGAAGAACGGATACTCAAAATTACAGACCAATAACCTTAACATCAGTTTGTTGCAGGATTCTCGAACATATTCTCAGTTCGAATATAATGAATTTCCTTGAGACATAGAAGTTACTGTCAATGCATCAGCACGGCTTTAGAAAGCATCGCTCCCGCGAAACGCAACTCGCCCTTGTTTCACATGATATCTTGCGAACCATGGATGAAGGGTGTCAGGCGGATGCCATATTCCTTGACTTCCGGAAAGCGTTTGACTCGATGCCCCACTGCAGACTCCTAACTAAGGTACGAGCATATGAGATTGGTTCCCAAGTATGTGAGTGGCTCGAAGACTTCTTAAGTGATAGAACCCAGTACGTTGTCCTCGATGGTGAGTGTTCATCGGAGGTGAGGGTATCATCTGGAGTGCCCAAGGGAAGTGTGGTAGGTCCGCTGTTGTTTTCTATCAACACAAATGATCTTTTGGATAGGGTGGATAGCTATGTGCGGCTGTTTGCTGACGATGCTGTGGTGTACGGGAAGGTGTCGTTGTTGAGTGACTGTAGGAGAATACAAGATGACTTGGACAGGATTTGTGATTGGTGTAAAGAATGGCAGTCAACTCTAAATATAGATAAATGTAAATTAATGCAGATGAATAGGAAAAAATATCCTGTAATGTCGGAATACTCCATTAGTAGTGTAGCGCTTGACACAATCACGTCGATTAAATATTTGAGCGTAACATTGCAGAGTGATATGAAGTGGCACAGGCATGTAACGGTAGTTGTTGGGAAAGCGGATAGTCGTCTTCGGCTCATTGGTAGAATTTTGGGAAGATGTGGTTCATCTGTAACGGAGACCGCTTATAAGACACTAATACGAGCTATTATTGAGTACTGCTCGAGCGTTTGGGATCCCTATAAGGTCGGATTGAGGGAGGACATAGAAGCAATTCAGAGGCGGGCTGCTAGATTTGTTACTGGTAGGTTTGATCATCACACGAGTGTTACGGAAATGTTTCAGGAACTCGGGTGGGAGTCTCTGGAGGAAAGGAGGCGTTCTTTTCGTGAAGCGCTACTGAGGAAATTTAGAGAAGCAGCATTTCAGACTGACTGCAGTACAATTTTACTGGCGCCAACTTATATTTCGCGGAAAGACCACAAAGGTAAGATAAGAGAGATTAGGGCTCGTACAGAGGCATATAGGCTGTCATTTTTCCCTCGTTCTGTTTGGAGTGGAACAGGGAGAGAAGATGCTAGTTGTGGTACGAGGTACCCTCCACCACGCACCGTATGGTGGATTGCGCAGTATGTATGTAGATGTAGATGTAGATGTAGATGAAGCACCTTCTGCGACACGGATCGTTGCTGTACGTGCAGGAAGAGTGTCAGTGTGGTTCTGGGAGGTACTGACAGGGATGTGCAGCCATGCCGACTCTAGTGCCATGCCCAGCTGCGCCAGACTTCTCTGCTGAGTGCGATAACATCATCCTAGTGCTCATCGAACCACGTACGTGCACTTGGTGCTGTGTGATACAGTGCATTGTCGTGATGGTAGACGCCACCCAGCCATAGAAAAAAAAATACTGCATATACATCTACATTTATATTCCGTAAGCCACCTAACGGTGTGTGGCGGAGGACACTTTACGTGCCACTGTCATTACCTCCCTTTCCTGTTCCAGGCGCGTATGGTTCGCGGGAAGAATGACTGCCGGAAAGCCTCCGTGCGCGCTCGAAACTCTCTAATTTTACATTCGTGATCTCCTCGGGAGATATAAGTAGGGGGAAGCACTATATTAGAAACCTCATCCATAAACGCACCCTCTCCAAACCTGGATAGCAAGCAACACCGCGATGCAGATCGCCTCTCTTGCAGAGTCTGCCACTTGAGCTTGCTAAACATATGAGTAACGCTATCACGCTTACCAAATAACCCTGCGACGAAACGCGCCCCTCTTCTTTGGATCTTCTCTATCTCCTCTGGCGACCCGACCTTGTACCGATCCCACACTGATGAGCAATATTCAAGTACAGGTAGAACGAGTGTTTTGTCAGCCACCTCCTTTGTTTATGGACTACTTTTTCTAAGGACTCTCCCAATGAATCTCAACCTGGCACCAGCCTTACCAGCAATTAATTTTATATGATCATTTCACTTCAAATCGTTCCGCGCGCATACTCCCAGATATTTTACAGAAGTAACTGCTACCAGTGTTTGTTCCACTATCATTTAATTATACAATAAAGCATCCTTCATTCTATGTATTCGCAAATACATTACATTTGTCTATGTGAAGGGTCAGTAGCCACTCTCTGCATCAAGTGCCTATCCGCTGCAGATCTTCCTGCATTTCGCTGCAATTTTCTAATGCTGCAACTTCTCTGTATACTACAGCGTCATCCGCGAAAAGCCGCATGGAACTTCCGACGAAAAGCCGCATGGAACTTCCGACACTATCTACTAGGTCATTTATATATATATTGTGAAAAGCAATGGTCCCATAACACTCCCCTGTGGCTCCCCAGAGGTTACTTTAACGTCTGTAGACCTCTCTCCATTGAGAACAACATGCCCTATTCTGTTTGCTAAAAACTCTTCAATCCAGCCACACAGCTGGTCTTATATTCCGTAGGCTCTTACTTTGTTTATCAGGCGACAGTGCGGAACCGTATCGAACGCCTTCCGAAAGTCAAGGAAAATGGCATCTACCTGGGAGCCTGTATCTGAAATATTCTGGGTCTCATGAAAAAATAAGGCGAGTTGGGTCGCATACGATCGCTGTTTCCGGAATTCATGTTGATTCCTACAGAGTAGATTCTGGGTTTCCAGAAATGACATGACGAGCGAGCAAAAAACACGTTCTAAAATTCTACAACCGATCGATCTCAGAGATATAGGTCAATAGTTTTGTGCATCTGCTCGACGACCCTTCTTGAAGACTGGGACTACCTGTGCTCTTTTCCATTCATTTGGAATCTTCCGTTCCTCTAGAGACTTGCGGTACACAGCTGTTAGAAGGGGGGCAAGTTCTTTCGCGTACTCTGTGCATAATCGAATTGGTATCCCGTCAGGTCCAGTGGACTTTCCTCGTTGAGTGATTTCAGTTGCTTTTCTATTCCTTGGATAATTATTTCGATGTCAGCCATTTATAAGGGTGGAAATGGTCCTCGAGGATAGATGCCTACTAGTTTTGATACATTGTGCATTTCAGAACGACGAGATCATCCAGGGAACGCCACGAAAACAATACCCATACCAAAAAACATCCTCTCCTGCGTCATGTATCCTTCCGACAGTTGTTGCACGGCGTTTGCTTGAAGACGTTTCATGCAATACACGTCAACGGCCATTTGCCATCTGAAAAGACCACCTGTCGCCACGACGTGGACACCCAAATTCGGTACTGGGATGCAAATTCCAACAGTCGGCGTGGGTCCATGCACCACATGCCTCCTACTGAGGCCCGCACGCAGCAAAATTCGCTGAACGTCGTTGGGAACAAACTGTTGGTAGTTTCTTGGTTCATCTGCGCGTTCCATGTATTAATGGATGAGACGAGATTAACAGAGAGTGGGACAATAAACACGACATATCCTACAGCAGTTGTGGAAGCAAATTTTCATGACCAGTTTAGTATAAATTTGTGGGCACGAATTATGGGTAAAAGTCTCTTAGGGTCACATACACTACTGGCCATTAAAATTGCTACACCACAACGATGACGTGCTATAGACGCGAAATTTAACCGACAGGAAGAAGATGCTGTGATATGCAAATGATTAGCTTTTCAGAGCATTCACACAAGGTTGGCGCCGGTGGCGACACCTACAACGTGCTGACATGAGGAAAGTTTCCAACCCATTTCTCATACACCAACAGCAGTTGACCGGCGTTGCCTGGTGAAACGTTGTTGTGATGCCTCGTGTAAGGAGGAGAAATGCGTACCATTACGTTTGCGACTTTGATAAAGGTCGGATTGTAGCCTATCGCGATTGCGGTTTATCGTATCGCGACATTGCTGCTCGCGTAAGTCGAGATCCAGATTAGCAGAATATGGAATCGGTGGGTTCAGGATTGTAATACGGAACGCCGTGCTGGATCCCCACGGCCTCGTATCACTAGCAGTCGAGATGACAGGCATCTTATCCACATGGCTGTAACGGATCGTGTAGCCACGTCTCGATCCCTGAGTCAACAGATGGGGACGTTTGCAAGAAACAACCATCCGCACGAACATCTCGACGACGTTCCCAGCAGCATGCACTATCAGCTCTATGACCACGGCTGCTGTTACGCTTAACGCTGCATCACAGACAGGAGCGCCTGCGATGGTGTACTCAACGACGAACCTGGGTACACGAATGGCAAAAAGTCATTTTTTCCGATGAATCCAGGTTCTGTTTACAGCATCATGATGGACGCATCCGTGTTTGGCGACATCGCGATGAACGCACATTGGAATTGTGTATTCATCATCGCCATACTGGCGTACCACACGGCGTGATGGTATGAGGTGCTATTGGTTACACGTCTCGGTCACCTCTTGTTCGCATTGACTGTATTTTGAACAGTGGACGTTACATTTCAGATGTGTTACGACCCGTGGCTCTACCCTTCATTCGACCCCTGCGAAACCCTAAATTTCAGCAGGATAATGCACGACCGCATGTTACAGGTCTTGTACGGGCCTTACTGAATAAAGAAAATGTTCGACTGCTGCCCTGGCCAGCACATTATCCAGATCTCTCATCGATTGAAAACAACTGGCCAATGGTGGCCGAGCAACTGGCTCGTCACAATACGCCAGTCACTTCTCTTGATGAACCGTTGTATCGTGTTGAAGCTGCATGGGCAGCTGTACCTGTACACGCCATTCAAGCTCTGTTTGACTCAATGCCCAGGCGTATCAAGGCCGTTAATACGGCCAGAGGTGGTTGTTCTGGCTACTGATTTCTCAGGATCTATGCACCCAATCCCCCCCCCCCCCCCATGAACCATGGACCTTGCCGTTGGTGGGGAGGCTTGCGTGCCTCAGAGATACAGATAGCCGTACCGTAGGTACAACCACAATGGAGGGGTTTCTGTTGAGAGGCCAGACAAACGTGTGGTTCCTGAAGAGGGGCAGCAGCCTTTTCAGTAGTTGCAAGGGCAACAGTCTGGATGATTGACTGATCTGGCATTGTAACAATAACCAAAACGGCCTTGCTGTGCTGGTACTGCGAACGGCTGAAAGCAAGGGGAAACTACGGCCGTAATTTTTCCCGAGAGCATGCATCTTTACTGTATGATTAAATGATGATGGCGTCCTCTTGGGTAAAATATTCCGGAGGTAAAATAGTCCCCCATTCGGATCTCCGGGCGGGGACTACTCAAGAGGATGTCGTTATCAGGAGAAAGAAAACTGGCGTTCTACGGATCGGAGCGTGGAATGTCAGATCCCTTAATCGGGCAGGTAGGTTAGAAAATTTAAAAAGGGAAATGGATAGGTTAAAGTAAGATATTGTGGGAATTAGTGAAGTTCGGTGGCAGGAGGAACAAGACTTCTGGTCAGGTGACTACAGGGTTATAAACACAAAGTCAAATAGGGGTAATGCAGGAGTAGGTTTAATAATGAATAGGAAAATAGGAATTCGGGTAAGCTACTACAAACAGCATAGTGAACGCATTATTGTGGCCAAGATAGATACGAAGCCCACACCTACTACAGTAGTACAAGTTTATATGCCAACTAGCTCTGCTGATGACGAAGAAATTGAAGAAATGTATGATGAAATAAAAGAAATTATTCAGATAGTGAAGGGAGACGAAAATTTAATAGTCATGGGTGACTGGAATTCGAGTGTAGGAAAAGGGAGAGAAGGAAACGTAGTAGGTGAATATGGATTGGGGCTAAGAAATGAAAGAGGAAGCCGCCTGATAGAATTTTGCACAGAGCACAACTTAATCATAGCTAACACTTGGTTTAAGAATCATGATAGAAGGTTGTATACATGGAAGAACCCTGGAGATACTAAAAGGTATCAGATAGATTATATAATGGTAGGACAGAGATTTAGGAATCAGGTTTTAAATTGTAAGACATTTCCAGGGGCAGATGTGGACCATGACCACAACCTATTGGTTATGACCTGTAGATTAAAACTGAAGAAACTGCAAAAAGGTGGGAATTTAAGGAGATGGGACATGGATAAACTGAAAGAACCAGAGGTTGTACAGAGTTTCAGGGAGAGCATAAGGGAACAATTGAAAGGAATGGGGGAAAGAAATACAGTAGAAGAAGAATGGGTAGCTTTGAGGGATGAAGTAGTGAAGGCAGCAGACGATCAAGTAGGTAAAAAGAAGATGGTTAGTAGAAATCCTTGGGTAACAGAAGAAATATTGAATTTAATTGATGAAAGGAGAAAATATAAAAATGTAGTAAATGAAGCAGGCAAAAAGGAATACAAACGTCTCAAAAATGAGATCGACAGGAAGTGCAAAATGGCTAAGCAGGGATGGCTAGAGGACAAATGTAAGGATGTAGAGGATTCTCTCACTAGGGGTAAGATAGATACTGCCTACAGGAAAATTAAAGAGACCTTTGGAGATAAGAGAACCACATGTATGAACATCAAGAGCTCAGATGGAAATCCAGTTCTAAGCAAAGAAGGGAAAGCAGATAGGTGGAAGGAGTATATAGAGGGTCTATACAAGGGCGATGCACTTGAGGACAATATTATGGAAATGGAAGAGGATGTAGATGAAGATAAAATGGGTGATACGATATTGCTTGAAGAGTTTGACAGAGCACTGAAGGACCTGCGTCGAAACAAGGCCCCCGGAGTAGACAACATTCCATTGGAACTACTGACGGCCTTGGGAGAGCCAGTCCTGACAAAACTCTACTATCTGGTGAGCAAGATGTATGAAACAGGCGAAATACCCTCAGACTTCAAGAAGAATATAATAATTCCAATCCCAAAGAAAGCAGGTGTTGACAGATGTGAAAATTACCGAACAATCAGTTTAATAAGCCACACCTGCAAAATACTATCACGAATTCTTTACAGACGAATGGAAAAACTAGTAGAAGCTTACCTCGGGAAAGATCAGTTTGGATTCCGTAGAAATACTGAACACGTGAGGCAATACTGACCTTACGACTTATCTTAGAAGAAAGATTAAGGAAAGGCAAACCTACGTTTCTAGCATTTGTAGACTTAGAGAAAGCTTTTGACAATGTTGACTGGAATACTCTCTTTCAAATTCTAAAGGTGGCAGGGGTAAAATACAGGGAGCAAAAGGCTATTTACAACTTGTACAGAAACCAGATGGCAGTTATAAGAGTCGAGGGACATGAAAGGGAAGCAGTGGTTGGGAAGGGAGTAAGACAGGGTTGTAGCCTCTCCCCGGTGTTATTCAATCTCTATATTGAGCAAGCAGTAAAGGAAACAAAAGAAAAATTCGGAGTAGGTATTAAAATCCATGGAGAAGAAATAAAAACTTTGAGGTTCGCCGATGACATTGTAATTCTGTCAGAGACAGCAAAGAACTTGGAAGAGCAGTTGAACGGAATGGATGGTGTCTTGAAGGGAGGATATAAGATGAACATCAACAAAAGCAAAACGAGGATAATGGAATGTAGTCGAGTTAAGTCGGGTGATGCTGAGGGTATTAGATTAGGAAATGAGACACTTAAAGTAGTAAAGGAGTTTTGCTATTTGGGGAGCAAAATAACTGATGATGGACGAAGTAGAGAGGATATAAAATGCAGACTGGCAATGGCAAGGAAAGCGTTTCTGAAGAAGAGAAATTTGTTAACATCGAGTATAGATTTAAATGTCAGGAAGTTATTTCTGAAAGTATTTGTATGGAGTGTAGCCATGTATGGAAGTGAAACATGGACGGTAAATAGTCTGGACAACAAGAGAATAGAAGCTTTTGTAATGTGGTGCTACAGAAGAATGCTGAAGATTAGATGGGTAGATCACATAACTAATGAGGAAGTATTGAATAGGATTGGGGAGAAGAGAAGTTTGTGGCACAACTTGACCAGAAGAAGGGATCGGTTGGTAGGAGATGTTCTGAGGCATCAAGGGATCACCAATTTAGTATTTGAGGGCAGCGTGGAGGGTAAAAATCATAGGGGGAGACCAAGAGATGAATACACTAAGCAGATTCAGAAGCATGTAGGTTGCAGTAGGTACTGGGAGATGAAGAAGCTTGCACAGGATAGAGTAGCATGGAGAGCTGCATCAAACCAGTCTCAGGACTGAAGACCACAACAACAACAACAACATGCACCCAAATTGCTTGAAAATGTAATCACATGTCAGTTCTAGTATAATATATTTGTCCAATGAGTACCTGTTTATCATCTGCATTTCTTCTTGGTGTAGCAATTTTAATGGCCAGTAGTGTACTTAACATATTGACGTGTGCTGTTGCTCTCACATTTTTGATCACCAAAATTCACTCTCTGTTGTAGGAGGTACCCTTTGTGAAAGAAGCGGATGTTTTTTTAAAGCACGACAAGGCACCAATCCAATTTCTACTCCTAGTGTGATAGTAACTTACCCAAACGTTTAATGAGTGATGAAGTGATCGAGAATATCCAGCGTCATGATCTACCCGTTCACTCGACCTTAACGTCTCACGTTTCCGGTTATGGGGACATTTATAGGCTTTGGTGTATTCCTCACAAGTGTTCGCATTACACTAGCGTATCTCCCAAGCACGTGGAAAAATCCGAGTGTAGCCAAATGCGTTAGCACGAATTATGTCATTCTTAGAGAATAAGGGCTGAATGATTTGTAAGAATTGGAGGAAACCGCATTGAAGGAAGAAGGTAGGAAGATTAGTGTTTAACGGGCCGTCGGCATCGACGTCATTAGAGACGGAGCACAAGCTTGGATTGTTTCAAGGATCGGAAGGAAATCGGACGTGCTCTTTCAAACGAACAATCCTACCATCTGCCTGGTGTAATTTAGAGAAATCACGGGAAATTTCATTGTGGATTGCCAGACGAGCATTTGAATCGTCCTTGTCCCGAATGCGAACCGACTGTGCTAGCCACTGCGGCAATTCGATCGGTGTGATCACACCGAGCACCTTCTGTAGAATCGACAGATGCCTGTCATAGGAATCAATGACCGAACGAGATAGCGTGGTGGATGGCAGTCTGTACTTGCATTCGGGAGGAAGTACGGTTCAAACTCGCATCCGGCCACCCAGATTTAGGTTTTCCGTGATTTTCCTAAGTCGTTTAAGGCAAAAGCGAGAATGATTCCCTTGAAAGGAGACGACCAGCTTCTTTCTCCGCCCTTACCTACTCTAATGACCTCGTTGTCGACGGGATGTGAAAATCTAATCTCCTAATCCAGGACAGACTGATATTATTCCTAAACAACTATGTCTAGATGGTTCAAATGGCTCTGAGCACTGTGGGACTTAACAACTATGGTCATCAGTCCCCTAGAACTTAGAACTACTTAAACCTAACTAACCTAAGGACAGCACACAACACGCAGTCATCACGAGGCAGAGAAAATCCCTGACCCCGCCGGAAATAGAACCCGGGAACCCAGGTGCGGGAAGCGGGAACGCTACCGCACGACCACGAGCTGTGGACAACTATGTCTAGACATATATTTATAGAATTTTATTTCTAGTTTTTCTCAGTACTATCTACTGTAACATTAAGGGGCGTTATTTGTTGAGCAACCTGCGCAGGACAAACTCGAAGCCAGTCGACAATATTTCAGGAGTATTGTTCGACTATCCTCGTATCAAGGACCCCTAGTCTTCTGCGGTTCGTTAAGGAGTAGTTTTACTTCTTGGTTTTTTAACCCTATTTGTCTTTCTACGTATGTTGTTGTTGTGGTCTTCAGTCCTGAGACCGGTTTCATGCAGCTCTCCATGCTACTCTATCCTGTGCAAGCTTCTTCATCTCCCAGTACCTACTGCAACCTACATCCTTCTGAATCTGCTTAGTGTATTCATCTCTTGGTCTCCCCCTACGATTTTTACCCTCCACACTGCCCTCCAATACTAAATTGGTGATCCCTTGATGCCTCAGAACATGTCCTACCAACCGATCCCTTCTACTGGTAAAGTTGTGCCACAAGTTTCTCTTCTCCCCAATCCTATTCAATACTTCCTCATTAGTTATGTGATCTACCCATCTAATCTTCAGCATTCTTCTGTAGCACCACATTTCGAAAGCTTCTATTCTCTTCTTGTCCAAACTATTTACCGTCCATGGTTCACTTCCATACATGGCTACACTCCATACAAATACTTTCATAAATGACTTCCTGACATTTAAATCTATACTCGATGTTAACAAATTTCTCTTCTTCAGAAACGCTTTCCTTGCCATTGCCAGTCTACATTTTATATCCTCTCTACTTCGACCATCATCAGTTATTTTGCTCCCCAAATAGCAAGCCTCCTTTGCTATTTTAAGTGTCTCATTTCCTAATCTAATACCCTCAACAACACCCGACTTAATTCGACTACATTCCATTATACTCCTTTTGCTTTTGTTGATGTTCATCCTATATCCTCCCTTCAAGACACTGTCCATTCCGTTCAACTGCTCTTCCAAGTTCTTTGCTGTCTCTGACAGAGTTACATTGTCATCGGCGAACCTCAAAGTTTTTATTTCTTCTCCCTGGATTTCAATACCTACCCCAAATTTTTCTTTTGTTTCCTTTACTGCTTGCTCAATATACAGATTGAATAACACCGGGGAGAGGCTACAACCCTGTCTTACTCCCTTCCCAACCACTGCTTCCCTTTCATGTCCCTCGACTCTTATAACTGCCATCTGGTTTCTGTACAAATTGTAAATAGCCTTTCGCTCCCTGTATTTTACCCCTGCCACCTTTAGAATTTGAAAGAGAGTATTCCAATCAACATTGTCAAAAGCTTTCCCTAAGTCTACAAATGCTAGAAACGTAGGTTTGCCTTTCCTTAATCTTTCTTCTAAGATAAGTCGTAATGTCAGTATTGCCTCACGTGTTCGAGTGTTTCTACGGAATCCAAACTGATCTTCCCCGAGGTTGGCTTCTACTAGTTTTTCCATTCGTCTGTATAGAATTCGTGTTAGTATTTTGCAGCTGTGGCTTATTAAACTGATTGTTCGGTAATTTTCACATCTGTCAACACCTGCTTTCTTTGGGATTGGTATTATTATATTCTTCTTGAAGTCTGAGGGTATTTCACCTGTTTCATACATCTTGCTCACCAGATGGTAGAGTTTTGTCAGGACTGGCTCTCCCAAGACTGTCATTAGTTCTAATGGAATGTTGTCTACTCCCGGGGCCTTGTTTCGACTCAGGTCTTTCAGTGCTCTGTCAAACTCTTCACGCAGTATCGTATCTCCCATTTCATCTCCATCTACATCCTGTTTCATTTCCATAATATTGTCCTCAAGTACATCGCCCTTGTATAGACGCTCTATATACTCCTTCCACCTTTCTGCTTTCCCTTCTTTGCTTAGAACTGGGTTTCCATCTGAACTCTTGATGTTCATACATGTGGTTCTCTTATCTCCAAAGGTCTCTTTAATTTTCCTGTAGGCAGTATCTATCTTACCCCTAATGAAATAAGCCTCTACATCCTTACATTTGTCCTCTAGCCATTCCTGCTTAGCCACATTGCACTTCCTGTTGATCTCGTTTTTGAGACCTTTGTATTCCCTTTTCCCTGCTTCATTTACTGCATTTTTATATTTTCTCCTTTCATCAATTAAAATCAATATTTCTTCTGTTACCCAAGGATTTCTACTAGCCCTCGTCTTTTTATCTACTTGATCCTCTGCTGCCTTCACTATTTCATCCCTCAAAGCTACCCATTCTTCTTCCATTGTATTTCTTTCCCCCATTCCTGTCAATTGTTCCCTTATGCTCTCCCTGAAACTCTGTACAACCTTTGGTTCTTTCAGTTTATCCAGGTCCCATTCCTTAAATTCCCACCTTTTTGCAGTTTCTTCAGTTTTAATCTACAGATCATAACCAATACATTGTGGTCAGAGTCCACATCTGCCCCTGGAAATGTCTTACAATTTAAAACCTGGTTCCTAAATCTCTGTCTTACCATTATATAATCTATCTGATACCTTTTAGTATCTCCAGGGTTCTTCCATGTATACAACCTTCTATCATGATTCTTAAACCAAGTGTTAGCTATGATTAAGTTGTGCTCTGTGCAAAATTCTATCAGGCGGCTTCCTCTTTCATTTCTTAGCCCCAATCCATATTCACCTACTATGTTTCCTTCTCTCCCTTTTCCTACACTCGAATTCCAGTCACCCATGACTATTAAATTTTCGTCTCCCTTCACTATCTGAATAATTTCTTTTATTTCATCGTACATTACTTCAATTTCTTCGTCATCTGCAGAGCTAGTTGGCATATAAACTTGTACTACTGTAGTAGGTGTGGGCTTCGTATCTATCTTGTCCACAATAATGCGTTCACTATGCAGTTTGTAGTAGCTTACCCGCATTCCTATTTTCCTATTCATTATTAAACCTACTCCTGCATTACCCCTATTTGACTTTGTGTTTATAACCCTGTAGTCATCTGACCAGAAGTCTTGTTCCTCCTGCCACCGAACTTCACTAATTCCCACTATATCTAACTTTAACCTGTCCATTTCCCTTTTTAAATTTAATAACCTACCTGCCCGATTAAGGGATCTGACATTCCACGCTCCGATCCGTAGAACGCCATTTTTCTTTCTCCTGATAACGACATCCTCTTGAGTAGTCCCCGCCCGGAGATCCGAATGGGGGACTATTTTACCTCCGGAATATTTTACCCAAGAGGACGCCATCATCATTTAATCATACAGTAAAGCTGCATGCCCTCGGGAAAAATTACGGCCGTAGTTTCCCCTTGCTTTCAGCCGTTCGCAGTACCAGCACAGCAAGGCCGTTTTGGTTATTGTTACAAGGCCAGATCAGTCAATCATCCAGACGGTTGCCCTTGCAACTACTGAAAAGGCTGCTGCCCCTCTTCAGGAACCACATGTTTGTCTGGCCTCTAAACAGATACCCCTCCGTTGTGGTTGCACCTACGGTACGGCTATCTGTATCTCTGAGGCACGCAAGCCTCCCCACCTACGGCAAGGTCCATGGTTCATGGGGGGTTTCTACATATATGGCACTGAAAATGTGGACAGTATGAGTCTTTTGTGTTGTTTAGAAACAAAGTAGTTATATCCAGTCACAGTACTTGGTGTTGACAACAGTAATGTTCTTTTTTCTTGAAGCACAAGTGATCGGTAGTGTCTTGAGATGGTTTCTCCTGTAGTATTTCTTTACATTAACAGAGACAGATACAGAGCAAATGGGATTAATTTATTAATGAAGAATATACCGAAGTGCACCCCGTGTGTAAGTCCATTTCATGCAGTGGAATAAAGGTGCAACGACGCTATGCCGAGCTTTTCTTGTAGCGACTGAAACTGCACATTGTTCATTTGCATCTGTCTGAAGCTTGTTACATTACTCTATATTCTGTGATGTACGTTTCAGTGATACCATATTACCGGCGTTTTGACTACTGTGAAGTTATTTTAAAAGAAAAAATTGGGCTAAATGCTGAATAAACAAAAATTTTATCGTTATTGTGTAAAAAAAGCCAATAGACCAATGGTGATCTTATAGCAAAATATTCTGCGAATACCTCTCCACAACACCGAAATTTTGTCGGTGGCGTTCAAGCTGACCATGTATACCTGGAAAGGAAATACTCAGTTTGTCAAATGAGTGAAGCGCCCGGAAGGGCAAGAGGAAACTAAATAAAAGTCTACGGACTGTCAGGGTATGTCGATGTAAAATCGAGTCAAATGTACAAAGAAATTGGCAGTAGAGCACATATATTAGTCTGATGTTTTACTCCCTCTGACCTGGTTGCATGCACCGATTCGATTGGAAAGGATGTCGTATAGCCGTTGAATTCTTTCCTGAGCCAAAATGGCCTCCAGCTGTTGTGACTTGCCTATGGTATCTTGGCTACTGACGCTTGGACAGATTTGACGCCCCGGCCAATCTCGCACGTGTTCTATCGGGAACAGATATGAGGATCTTTTTGGCGCTGGGAGTACCTCACAATCACACGAAAAGCTGACAGAGACGCGTTTCATGTGTGGACGAACATTATCCTCTTGCCGTGACCTGCTGCCAAACCTGATGGCTACCCGTACCACGACGCCAAGAGCAGCGCCGTTGTTCCTCTCCAAAACACTGGAAGAATAGGACCTCTTCCAAGGTGACCACCAAAATCGTCAACGAGAGTTATCAGGGGTGGTGCAGAACCGTGATTCATAGCTGAACACAAAGTGACGCCACTCATAACAAATCACGTTTCGTTGCTGGTGAGTCTTTAGGGTTATATGGCTTTGGTTCAAGAAACTTTTCAGTTCCTGGCATTTCATCCAGAGCTGCACTGGACATCTTTGGAGGTATTCTTGGCAACCCTAACACTCAGGTTCGCTGGGGCCACATCCGAAAATGTCCGGCGTAGCACTGGACGAAACGTTAGGACCAGAAATGTTTCTTTGACCAAGGCCATATAACCTGGAAGAGTTACCATTAGGTAGGTCCTGGAAACCTTCATTGAATAATCCATGCTTCCCTCCCACGGTAAAAGCTCGAAACCAGCTCTTTGTGTTGTGTGGTGTGGTGGTGCATGGAACAGTAATTTTCTGGTACCTACTGCTAGTCTGCGGGGTTATTATGCTCTTCGTGTACAACACTGCGTATTTCCCTTTTGGAGGTCATTTATGATCATGTGGAACTTCGATGACGAGTATGCCGGACATCAAATCCCATGGATCCTTCAAAGCACCATCACTGTCCCATCCAGATGTCCCACAAATCTGTATGTTCCACGATTCGACCAGCCGGTCAGATGAAGACTTACAATGAGGCCCCGTTCAAACTCCGATAACGCTACCTCATAAAATTATGTGTCATCTCCGTGTCATTGACAATGATCGCTCAACATATGTCGCTCTTCACACACCTTATACACATTACCAAGCCTCGTACCAACACTAAAGACGAGCAATACCAAAGCATTCTGTTGCATGTTCTATCTGCCACAGCGAATTGTAACTCTTAATCATTTTCGTAGACAGTCATTGTGTGTTCGTGTACAAAGTTACTTTGACATCACACCACGTGTTCTGGATGCTTGACTATTTGTGGCAGGCAATGTATATCAAAGTGCGGTTTGCGATAAGTTGTAGTGGACAACGTGGTGAATTTTTTGAGGTTTTCAACTGATTGTTAACGTTTCTAGCTGCCAGATGATTATATTTGTCGGTCGCTTCTCTTGATGGCGCAACACTGGTTTGTGGCGCTGGTGTCTTGCTACTGTTTGGAGAAGTTCCACACCTGCTATGTTTTTGAAGTCCTCATTCATGGTTATTTCTTATAACAGAGGCAAAAGGACACAGTTTCGTAATAAAACGTGGTATGTGCCATAACGCGGCATTTGTAAATGGTTCAAACAATTCTCATGCATAAGAAAATCATCCACAATGTTCACTACAATTTAGCAAGAATCATACCTTCATATATTAAGTTTTTCTGGGTATGTTCTGGGTGACCTTAGCTTTCTCGTAGCTCCGTAATCTCTGTAGTCCTGAGCTGCAATGTTCAGACGACACAGTTGCGTGCAGGGAGGTAATTGCTTTAAAAAACTTTGGTAGGAAAAGTGGAGACACTTGTAGATTACTAGCTCCAGGTGTGAAGAATGGAAGCCAACTCTAAACATAAAGAAGTCTAATGTAATGGTCATAAATAGACGAAAATATACGGTGCCATTTGATAAAAATGAGTTTCCGCCCAGAGCGACGTAAGGTGGAACTAGCACATAAATCAAGTGGTGGTCATGGAAGATGCCAGACAGATTTATTGAGAGAATCCTAAGGAAAAGTAATTTATGCTGAAAAGTTTCGTTCGACCAGTTTTTGTGTACTGTTAGTTGGCCTGTGAATCTTCTCAGCTTCTATTAACAGAAGAGATAGAAAAAGATACAAACTAGACCTGTACGGTTCGAGGTCGGCGTGAAAATGTCACAGAAATGTTGCAGGGCGTCATTGTTTTCAAATATGTTTAGAATAAAAACATATTTTTAAGATCTTAAATTCTATGCAGAACTTATTCTTAAAAATATTTCAACAGGTACTTAAAATCGTCTTTTTGCAAACTAAGTGCGCATACCATTGGTTGTCATTGAATAACCATTGTTTAACTGCTGGGCGAGTTAACAAAACATTACTGTGATACCTCTCAAAACACATATTTAAAAGGCCTTGGTGGTTTCAGTTTATGATGTATATAATATTGCGTGATAAATTTTTGAAATGAGTAAAGAGTATAACAACCTCAAAAATTAATCTATGATTCAGAATAATACAAAATTTTTGTAGTCACCTTACCACAACACATAAGCAATGTTAAGGATGAGCGTCAACATTTCTGCCATCATGATATCAAGTAAACACGCATAACCGATGATAACTGACACAGTTTAACACCGTTTGCCTGCTTAAAGAATTATACATATTTACCTGTTTAGAAACAAATTTTGACGCTCATTTCCATACAAAAAGATATTCAGAATCTTAATCTGAGTCGTAGTTATTCAAATCATCTTTGGATCTGTACGCTTCATAACAAAAAATTCGACATCTGATGAATGCAACTAACATAACATAATTGTGTCGCAGGTCCTCTAAACACCGAAACCCTGTGGGGTACAATCTTCTGACTATACACAACGGTTACCACCAGAGACCGCTAGAGAACACCGTCCATTACGGAAGTCGGTCCAGAACAAATGCTAGAGATGATACAGTCTCTAACGCTTGTAAATTAAATTTCATTCCAATAAGTAACACTTCAGAAGTTTTTTCACACTCATTAAGTGACAGGACCAGTTGTTCGTGAGCCGAATTTAATCCCACTGTCAACCAAACAAATCTTGCGTGTCTCATCAAGACATGTGTTGTTGTTGTTGTGGTCTTCAGTCCGGAGACTGGTTTGATGCAGCTCTCCATGCTACTCTATCCTGTGCAAGCTTCTTCATCTCCCAGTACCTATTGCAACCTACATCCTTCTGAATCTGCTTAGTGTATTCATCTCTTGGTCTCCCCCTATGATTTTTACCCTCCACACTGCCCTCAAATACTAAATGGTGATCCCTTGATGCCTCAGAACATGTCCTACCAACCGATCCCTTCTTCTGGTCAAGTTCTGCCACAAACTTCTCTTCTCCCCAATCCTATTCAATACTTCCTCATTAGTTATGTGATCTACCCATCTAATCTTCAGCATTCTTCTGTAGCACCACATTTCAAAAGCTTCTATTCTCTTCTTGTCCAAACTATTTACCGTCCGTGTTTCACTTCCATACATGGCTACACTCCATACAAGTACTTTCAGAAATAACTTCCTGACACTTAAATCTATACTCGATGTTAACAAATTTCTCTTCTTCAGAAACGCTTTCCTTGCCATTGCCAGTCTACATTTTATATCCTCTCTACTTCGTCCATCATCAGTTATTTTGCTCCCCAAATAGCAAAACTCCTTTACTACTTTAAGTGTCTCATTTCCTAATCTAATACCCTCAGCATCACCCAACTTAACTCGACTACATTCCATTATCCTCGTTTTGCTTTTGTTGATGTTCATCTTATATCCTCCCTTCAAGACACCATCCATTCCGTTCAACTGCTCTTCCAATGTCATCGGCGAACCTCAAAGTTTTTATTTCTTCTCCATGGATTTTAATACCTACTCCAAATTTTTCTTTTGTTTCCTTTACTGCTTGCTCAATATAGAGATTGAATAACATCGGGGAGAGGCTACAACCCTGTCTTACTCCCTTCCCAACCACTGCTTCCCTTTCATGTCCCTCAACTCTTATAACTGCGATCTGGTTTCTGTACAAGTTGTAAATAGTCTTTCGCTCCCTGTATTTTACCCCTGCCACCTTTAGAATTTGAAAGAGAGTATTCCAGTCAACATTGTCAAAAGCTTTCTCTAAGTCTACAAATGCTAGAAACGTAGGTTTGCCTTTCCTTAATCTTTCTTCTAAGATAAGTCGTAAGGTCAGTGTTGCCTCACGTGTTCCAGTATTTCTATGGAATCCAAACTGATCTTCCCCGAGGTCAGCTTCTAATAGTTTTTCCATTCGTCTGTAAAGAATTCGTGTTAGTACTTTGCAGGTGTGGCTTATTAAACTGATTGTTCGGTAATTTTCACATCTGTCAACATCTGCTTTCTTTGGGATTGGAATTATTATATTCTTCTTGAGGTCTGAGGGTATTTCGCCTGTTTCATACATCTTGCTCACCAGATGGTAGAGTTTTGTCAGGACTGGCTCTCCCAAGGCCGTCAGTAGTTCCAATGGAATGTTGTCTACTCCGGGGCCCTTGTTTCGACTCAGGTCCTTCAGTGCTCAGTCAAACTCTTCACGCAGTATCGTATCTTCCATTTCATCTTCATCTACATCCTCTTCCATTTCCATAATATTGTCCTCAAGTGCATCGCCCTTGTATAGACCCTCTATATACTCCTTCCACCTATCTGCTTTCCCTTCTTTGCTTAGAACTGGGTTTCCATCTGAGCTCTTGATGTTCATACATGTGGTTCTCTTATCTCCAAAGGTCTCTTTAATTTTCCTGTAGGCAGTATCTATCTTACCCCTAGTGAGAGAAGCCTCTACATCCTTACATTTGTCCTCTAGCCATCCCTGCTTAGCCATTTTGCACTTCCTGTCGATCTCATTTTTGAGACGTTTGTATTCCTTTTTGCCTGCTTCATTTACTGCATTTTTATATTTTCTCCTTTCATCAATTAAATTCAATATTTCTTCTGTTACCCAAGGATTTCTACTAACCCTCTTCTTTTTACCTACTTGATCGTCTGCTGCCTTCACTACTTCATCCCTCAGAGCTACCCATTCTTCTTCTACTGTATTTCTTTCCCCCATTCCCTTCAATTGTTCCCTTATGCTCTCCCTGAAACTCTGTACAACCTCTGGTTCTTTCAGTTTATCCAGGTCCCATCTCCTTAAATTCGCACCTTTTTGCAGTTTCTTCAGTTTTAATCTACAGGTCATAACCAATAGATTGTGCTCAGAGTCCACATCTGCCCCTGGAAATGTCTTACAATTTAAAACCTGATTCCTAAATCTCTGTCTTACCATTATATAATCTATCTGATACCTTTTAGTGTCTCCAGGGTTCTTCCATGTATACAACCTTCTATCATGATTCTTAAACCAAGTGTTAGCTATGATTAAGTTGTTTCTGTGCAAAATTCTATCAGGCGGCTTCCTCTTTCATTTCTTAGCCCCAATCCATATTCACCTACTACGTTTCCTTCTCTCCCTTTTACTACACTCGAATTCCAGTCACCCATGACTATTAAATTTTCGTCTCCCTTCACTATCTGAATAATTTCTTTTGTTTCATCATACATTTCTTCAATTTCTCCGTCATCAGCAGAGCTAGTTGGCATATAAACTTGTGCTACTGTAGTAGGTGTGGGCTTTGTATCTATCTTGGCCACAATAATGCGTTCACTATGCTGTTTGTAGTAGCTTACCCGAATTCCTATTTGCCTATTCATTATTAAACCTACTCCTGCATTACCCCTATTTGACTTTGTGTTTATAACCCTGTAGTCACCTGACCAGAAGTCTTGTTCCTCCTGCCACCGAACTTCACGAATTCCCACAATATCTTACTTTAACCTATCCATTTCCCTTTTTAAATTTTCTAACCTACCTGCCCGATTAAGGGATCTGACATTCCACGCTCCGATCCATAGAACGCCATTTTTCTTTCTCCTGATAACGACATCCTCTTGAGTAGTCCCCGCCCGGAGATCCGAATGGGGGACTATTTTACCTCCGGAATATTTTACCCAAGAGGACGCCATCATCATTTAATCATACAGTAAAGCTGCATGCCCTCGGGAAAAATTACGGCCGTAGTTTCCCCTTGCTTTCAGCCGTTCGCAGTACCAGCACAGCAAGGCCGTTTTGGTTATTGTTACAAGGCCAGATCAGTCAATCATCCAGACTGTTGCCCTTGCAACTACTGAAAAGGCTGCTGCCCCTCTTCAGGAACCACACGTTTGTCTGGCCTCTCAACAGATACCCCTCCATTGTGGTTGTACCTACGGTACGGCTATCTGTATCTCTGAGGCACGCAAGCCTCCCCACCAACGGCAAGGTCCATGGTTCATGGGGGGGGCATCAATACATAACCATTCATAATGTTACGTGAAATATCGATTTGTTCACCAGTATCTGTTTAGAAGGCTGAATGTCCAAATCTGGACATGACGATACGTTTCACACTGCACTGGGAACCCAATGAAACTTATATTGTCCCTGAGGAGTAACTTGGCAAAAGCTATGTAATAAATTGCAATGCACAAGTTTGAAATACCGTGAAGTAAAGTTGTGGTGATGGATGGGTAATGGAACGCAGTACCTATATGAATTGTTAACTAAGCACAATCAGATGTCAGATCTCGTATGTTCACCAGTAGCGTGATACTGAAACACGAAACGACGATACAAATGATTCTTACTGGGCAGAGATTCGAACCCGGCACCTTATGCTATTGTCGTATAGCTATGAATAGATATAAAATATTTGTTGTTTCTTCAGCAGAAGCGAGATGTGTATATGACAGCTAGAGGTAGCACAACACAGGTCTGTGCTGCCTGTGACTCCAACTCGCGCAATATGTCGTTCTTGACCCAACACAAAGTGGTGTCACCTCCCAATTTCTCTTTCACTGGTAGTTAGAATCGCGCCATTTGTAGAGACAAGGAGGTGTCTGACATCGTGAGGAAATAAGGAAATGATGGGAAAGTCTCATATCGACGGGTTCAAATCCAGAAAACAATTGGAATTGGAGCTCGAATGCCAGTCCAGTGCCAATATTTTCAAAATATCAGGGTCACTAAAAATAAGAAATGAACGTCCCATGACCTAATATGATGATTATATGAAGATGGTATCTGTTCTTTCGCACATGTCCGAAAGAACAGATACCATCTTCATATAGGTAAGGCTTACCGGCCAATGATCTTCTTCAGTGTGGAAGACTCACATTGGCCGAAGTCTTACGGGAATCGGTAGATCGACTGCCGCGAGTAATGAGCTTAGTGGGCAGGGGCACTACAAATGTAATGTGTGGACAGTACGTTGGAAGTGTGGGTCTCACGGGGAGCGTGCCAGAGATAAGTCCCTGCAGTCGCACTATCCTCTGTGTCCTCGATGGTTCGGTTCCGCTTCGAACGCCGAGGGGTAAGGTTCTTGTTTATTTCGCTTGCCGCAGCTTCACTTGTGTGGAGTTTTCCTCGTTAGTGTTGTCTGTCTGCCGAGTGTGTCGCAACGCCTCCGTCTACCTTTATTGTCTGTTTGTGTTCGTCTACTTGCAGCGGCACCGGCCGCTTCGCTATGATTGCCATGGTTTCCACGTGTATTCCACGAAAACGTACTTTGAGCGACATGTGCAGCTCCGGTCTCTAGAAATCCACGATTGGCTTGTCGATACAATTCATGTGAAATCTAACCAGGTCCATACCGCTTATTTTGATGTCGACGAGTACGTGTTTTATGTGAAATTTGTGGACACCATTCACGTTGAAAAACTACTGTTGCGACATGGTTCTCAAGTCTCATTCAAGCATTCAAGCATGGTGATAATTCCGTTAATATGGCGTCACTCGCAGATGCTGAATGCGAATACACCAATGTTCGAGTGTTCAACCTCCCGCCATATTGACTCCTTATGGTAACATGAAAAACGTTCGTCGTGAACGCTGGTCTACTCAACAAATATCACAGCGTTGCTGTAGTCGACAAAAGCAGGAAACCGTCGGCGGCTGAAGACGAAGGAACTGGAGGAGAATGAATCGTGGAATTCGTTCCGTCGAAATACGTGTCAAACGCAGTATTCCATCACATTTACAAGTGTGTGGTTATCGCGTCTGTGTCATATATACTGGTGAAGAGGAGACCTGCTCACTAGGCAATGAAAGTGGACACGTTCGGTCTAATTCTCCAAAAAAATATGTTCAAATGGCTCTGAGCACTATGGGACTTAACTACTGTGGTCATCAGTCCCCTAGAACCTAGAACTACTTAAACCTAACTAACGTAAGGACATCACACACATCCATGCCCGAGGCAGGATTGGAACCTGCGACCGTAGCGGTCACGCGGTTCCAGACTGTAGCGCCTATAACCGGACGGCCACTCCGGCCGGCTCTAATTCTCCGCTGGGGGTTTTAATATTAAAGCCGTCATTAGTGCAGCTTCGCAAATTGACGGTTGTTGATCTTGTTCCTTCTACTCCAGCCGTCGGATCTACTTCTGCTTCGGATTGAAATGAACAAACAGTCAGTTCTATAATCGTGTCAATGAATTTCCGCCTTTACCTCCGCGACAGGTTCAGAACCCTATTGGCTCGAGGGCAGAAGTTATAAAGGCGACAAATAAGCGACGTCGCACTCAGGATGGTGACGGTGAGGATTTGTCTGTGCCTTCTGCGCTCACCTCCTCCGCATCGATTGTGTCCCCTGCTGCTCTCGATGCTTCGATACCTCCCGTCCGTGGTATGGTGAGTGGCGATGAAGTTATCTCCAGCATCCCTCCTGCTCGCGAAGTGGCTCCTTCTGCCTGTGTGTGTGAAGAGGGAGCGGAGTCCCCCCCCCTTCGTCTTTGAGTCCTCCGTTACAGTCAGACGATGCAATGCCCTCCTGTTCCTTCGTCTTCAGCCGAGTATGGTTTCCTGCATTCGCCAACTACACCAGCTCCCGAGGAAAATAAAATCAGCGACCAAGTATCACCTGTGGTATTGACAGTTCCACAGAATGCGTACGCCTTAGTGACTGGAACTGTATTCCATGATCCTAGTACTGGGGTGAGGAAGCTGTGCCTATGACCCCTCCCACGCCTCTGTCTGCAGAGGCCGCCATCCCACATAGCCGACAGAAACAGCGTATACAACCTGACCGTGCCAGTAGCACATAAGAGGTCTAAGAAAAAAAGGTTGCAATGACGGGGGTTCTGGTCCCCCGATGTCTGATTCCTCTGTGGATTCCGGAATGGGCCTTCATTCTCAGCTGTCCAACTAATTCTACTCGGAGGTTCCATACACCTCTGTCCTGCTGTGATCTGTGACATAAGCCTACACTTTTCTTTCCTTAAGCGTTAATCGCGTGGAATCAGAATTGCGATTGGCTTCACTGCGTCTGTTCATGTATGATTCATGTGTGGACATAATTTTCTTTCAGGAGGTGTTGTGGGTGTGTAAGTTGTATTTTGTCAAGTTGCGCAATGGATTGATCCAACAAGTACCCTTTGGCTCCTCCAAGAAACAATTTCCACCTCACACTACTGCAGATGTTTTACAGACGCTCCTAATGTACCACCAAGAGCTGCTTGAAAAACATTCAGCAAGAAATATCTTCTGGAGTCGTCCGCTGTAAGGAAAAGACACAAAAATATTCTATATTCTTATGTAACTAGTGGGATACTTGGGTACTGGAGTATTGCTTGTTAGTGTAAGAGAAACATTAAACGAACGAAAAATATTATTTATTGCCAAAAATTTCTGAGAAATCAAGTGAAACTTTTTCTTATAAAATAATAAATTTCCGGGTTCTTTTTGGAACGGTAGATTGCCT
Source organism: Schistocerca serialis cubense (assembly GCF_023864345.2). Taxonomy (NCBI): domain Eukaryota; kingdom Metazoa; phylum Arthropoda; class Insecta; order Orthoptera; family Acrididae; genus Schistocerca; species Schistocerca serialis. The sequence goes on from NC_064641.1 coordinate 180,744,161, forward strand.
CTTATGGATAGGAATGCTATTATTTTACAAAGTATGTAAAGGTTCTTTTCTCCCTTTTCTTTAAGAAAGTTATTTACTCAGCAGAATGGCTGAGAGCTGTGTCTACACAACTTGAATAACTTTTCTAGGTACGGTCAAGGCTGTTGTGTGAAAAATGTAACGGAGTGTACTGTTATGGAGGACAGATGGGGCTCACATATGCTGTAGTGCACTATACCATGAGCTGCGACGACTGCTGCCTGTGTCGCTCGCTGCTGACCAATAACACAACTATATCTTTCTATCTGGATTGACCTTCGCCAATCAAACTCTCCCTATGCCTTGATGAAGTCAAGGAATCCTATCCACCCCTAGTCTAACTATTGGTGTGGTACACCGGTCAGATAACCAGTCCACCATGATGCCATTCAATATTCGCTTGCAGGCGTTTAACTAGTATTCTGTCCGTGTTCACACTGCACAATAAGTGTGGCGGCCAACGCAGTGAACAACACTTAATCGCAAGAGACTCAATATAGAGTATCACTCCGATTCACTAACAACAGAAGTGCTCTCCCAGTGAAGTACTGAGGAGAGACTTTGTTCCTTGCTCTTTGCATACACGGAGCAGCGCACTCGTTCTCGTTACATGTTCCTGCTCCAAGAGTGACAACGGAACAGTGCCTCTTTCTGGAAAAATTGAAAGGGTATACCTTTTGCTGTCTTTCCTCACTCCTCTGGCTCTTTGTGTCAGAAATATTCCGCCAATCAGCGTTGATCTCTTAAGTGGGAGGTTGACGTTTCGTTTAAGTCGACCAATGCAGAAATATGTAGCATCTCAGTTAGGTGTATACTATGCTCCTGTGAGAACTCTGTAACTACACAGTCGGTCCGTCAAACAATTCGTCTTCCAGGTGCTCCCACTCAATGTAGCGGAATTTGCTTTTAAGTTGAACACGGGGTTCGTTATCCCTTCGCTCTGCCAAAAGCTGCCTCTCTCTGGGCGGTCTCTCCCGTCGAACTAGGTATGTTGACTCACCCCTCTGAAGGGACGGGCCTCCCGGCGGGCTGGTGGCCTCTTTAGAACGAAAATTCCTGTGGCCATCATGTTGTGTATGCCAGCCTCGACTATTTCAACCTTGGTGCGCACTTGTGATTTACTCATTAGATTTGCATATCGCTTACATGAATTCATACAAAATTGACTCTACCTTATCGAGTTTGGGTTCGAATGAAGCATCTTGATGTGCAGAATACGATTGTGATGCCGGAATATGTAAGAAAAGAAGGTCAGGCGACCATGCCACCTTACAGTGTTATTTAGTAATTTTTCCTTACCAGGTTTCCGTATGGTCTTTAACGTAGCTCCCAAATATTCTACGGGGACCGCCTTATTCTTTTGCAAAGGTTTTCCCATTGCTGATGTGGAAATGTTGGATTCTGGCAGGGGCATATGTTGTCAACTTTTTAACCTTACCTTGATTCTTTTATATGGCGCTTCTGGCACTGATCGCGCAGTAGATCGTTCACGTTTTTATAAAGTGGATATTGTTTTTCTGTTGTGTAAGAGTCCTCCAGGTGTTCTGTTGGGTGGTGATTTTAACTGTTTGTTGCATCCTGCGGATCAATCTCCAAATTTTAATTTCTGTCGCAAATTACATGAACTTGTCCACTCCTTACGCCTAAAAGACGTTTGAACATGTAAATACCCGACGTTAGTTAAATTTATCTACATAACTGCGACTTCTAGTTGCAGGTTAGACAGATTTTACTTATTGGACTGCCTGAGCGATAGTATTCTTAAGGTTAAGTCATTCCAGCTTCCTTTACTAATCACTGTGCTGATGCAACAACTCTGAATCTTGAACAGCAACCAGTCAACTTGTTTCGCCTTTAGTGGATGTTAAACGTCGAACACCCAGCTGACCCCTCTCTCGATGACGTGATGCAAGTCGTGTGGGTGTGCACTCTACGGTCCACTGGGAAATACTCTTCCACCTTTGACTGGTGGACACAGCTAGCAAAACCGAGGCATAGGCTAACTTTGATACGGTTTGGTGTTACCACAGCACGAGACCTTCAGAGAACTTACGAATATTACTATTCCGTCCTGTGTGAACTTTATGCTGCTTCGGATCACGCCCCTCTGCGAATTGAGAATGTTAGTCTAGTACAGGCAAAAATATTAACCTCGAAGAGAATACAAATGGAAGATTTGAAAATCTGATCGAAGCCGCATTCATTGGTGCCGGAAAAACAGACTTCCTCATATCATTTGCTGCGACATCAGATCCGTCGGCCACGCACTTGTATTCATTCTCTCACGACCAATGATAGACGTATCGTAATGGCGCAAGCTGATGTAGTGTGTATCTTACACCAGTGCTATGTAGACATCTACGATATCGATGAGTCCAGTGAAACCTTTTACGATCCACTTGTCAGCATCTTGGATACGACAATTACACCTGAACATAATGAAATGCTCTTAGCTGCCTTTCAGCTTGAGGAAGTTTACAAACTTATTTGGGGATCGACTTCTCAAAAGTCCCCGGGTCTAGATGGAATTACAAAGGAATTTTGCATGCTCTTTTGACGGTTGTTGGTTGCTACCCTTACCTCGCTTTTGAATGAAGTGTTACAGAGTAGAGTAGTGCCGACCTCGTTCAAAGTGGAAGAAATTGTTTTATTCCCGAAATGCACTGGACCGGCTGACCCTGATCACTTTCGGCAACTTACTTTGTTAATCTTTGATTATAGGACTGTGGCGAGGGCAGTTAATAGTAGGATGTCGGCTCTGATTGATTCGATTGTTGCAAAACATCAAAGCTGCGTACCTGGTCGCACTATTCTTACCCCTATAATCGGGTGTCGTAACATGGTTTCGGTTGCTGCTGTAACGTCCGTCCCTTGTGCCCTTGATTTTCTACACTTCGATAAGGCATTTGTTCGTGTTAATCACGACTTTCTGCTTCGGCTTCTGGAGGCAGTTGGTTTCAATGTTGACACACGGCGAGTGTTCACAAATCTGTTCACGGGTATTTCGGCTTCGGTGGTTGTTAATGGCCAACTGACGCCCCCAATATATATCCGTAGGGGAGAGCCTCAAGCAAGCCCGCTGTCAATGACTTTGTTTGTGTTGTCTCTGGAGCGCCTGCTTCGGGTGCAAGCATCCCAGCTGACAGGTTGGACGCTTTCCGGCGGGACTATAGCTGTTCCTGCATACGTGGATGACGTGATGGTTCTACTTCGTAATCCTGCTGAGATACCTCGAATGAAGGCTGTCATCTATGATTTTTGTCGGAGTTCAGGTACAAAACTTAATGAAGGTAAATGCAAGCTTCTTCTCATGGGAAGTTTTGATAACGCTGTTCTTCGGTGGACTACCCGGTATTATCATTGATCGTTGGCCACTCAGAATGCGGGCGCTCAACTGGAAGTTTGTTACGGAAAAATTCAGGGAGCGATATTAGAGCATGAAAGGCGTTCTCTTACTCTGCTAAAGAAAGTCCGAATACTGCTTACATATGTCTTATTCATTACGTAGCCCAAGTTTATCCGCTTCCCTCGATGATCTCGAAGGAACTGCAACAATTGTCTAGTCGTATCTTATGGAAACGACAAATATTTCGCCTACGCTGTGAGGTGATCACGAAGCCTCGCTCCTTTGAGAGGGGGGGGGGGGGGGGGGGCTGGACCTGAATGATATACGACGGAAGTCGCAGATGCTATATGTGCGTCGCACTGTTTTGACGATGACTCAAGAAACTCAAATATTCACGTCTCATTTATTTCTCTGTGTCCGTTATGTTAGTCTTGAACCCTCTACTAATGCTGATCGCATAAATTATAAGTTAAAACACATTCGTGTCTTCTATCTTGCGGTGAGCTATTTCGCGGCTGACATCTTGTGGAGACCTGTCCTCACCAAGAAATCCCTACGGACCCCTGAAGAAGTAGTCCCTTACCCGAACCTCGTTGTGTTGGTTAATTTCATTTATTCTTATGATAACTGTATTTCTTTTTTATGTATGTTCCCCGTCTGATCTGCTTCGGCTTGTCCTCTCGTGGTTTCCCTGTTCGTTTTGTTTTGTGTTTTGACTCAGCATCGCTCCAGTTCTATCTAAATGTGTGTCGATGAAGCATAGATACGCGTGAGCGTATACAATTCTCGCACTCAACCTGGGATTTTTCTTCGTTTGCTATTTCTAATGTAATCTTGTTTTGTTTTCCGTCTACTTTTAGATTCAATTACGAACTATCAAAATATATAAAAAAACACAACATAAAAGAGTAAAAAAAATTAAAACTTTACTAAACAACCATATGAAAATAATTGTTGATACATATCATGTGAGCTCGGTGGTGGTTTGTCGGTTACGTCCTCGTTTCTTTTCCTTTTATTTATTAATATGTTACCATAATTAATATTTTCTCCCTTTTGCAGTCTGTGTTATATGATGATTTGATTATGGTCTACTGAAGTGTTATAGTACTACCAAGTCATTCTGATAATAAAAACAAATGGCTCAGTCGGATACAGCGTCTGCCATGTAAGCAGGGGATCCCGAGTTTGAGTCCCCGTCGGGGCACACTTTTTCAACTGTCCCTTTTGACATTTTTCAACGCCTGTAAGCAGCTAAGGGTCTGTATGTCATTGTAATTTCATTTATAATATGACAATTGGTTCGTGATCTAAAATAATTACTGGTGTAACGAAGCTCACTACAGACAGATTTTCTACAACCAACGATTTAAACTTTAGATAGCCAACACTAATTCAACTCTGTTCTACTCAACAGCGAATTGAGATGTTTAATGTTGATTTGGAACCACGGCTCACTCCTGTGCTCTTTACTTGGCATTACTGGAGATAAGGAGGGTATGTACGTGGCTGTTGATACCAGTATACCCAGCGGGAATCGAACCCACGCCTAAGCTATTTCAAGCTAGCCTCCGTCCAATGAACCACCGAATTTCACGTGGGTTAGCATCATGGTTTTTGTCATAACGGGATACGCTGCACACGATACGTGAAGTGTTGACTTCCACTCGAGTTACTGTTGTGAATAACCTATTCGTGGCATAGTAATCAATATCGTGCGATGTGAACGCAGAGCCGTGATATGAAAACCAATCAATTCCTTTCTTTTTATAAGCCATATTCCGTCTGTCTGCTCAGAGCATCAGGCCGAAAGAAGGTCACAGACAGTTTCGTTCATTTTGTAAACAGCCAGTAATAGAAAAATCTTGCTGAAACATGTTTGTGGAAGTGTCCGTTTGTGTCTGTCATGGTAAAATCAATTTCAGCGACATAAACCATCGGCCTCTTGATACAGAATTGCTTCCGCTCAAGTGATAGCATCGCTTCGGGGATAGAGCCTATGATCTACAGCGTAGTTTTCTGCTCTCGAATTAGCGAATATAGCATTATGTTACATTGCGTATGATATCATACTATATTTTAGCATGCTCCACGACGATTTTGTATGCATTTTTGCATGTTGGTACAACCGTATTCACCTGTGGTCTTATTCTGTTCCAATTTGCAGTACAGATTGTGCGATGACAACTTGAATGCTTTTAATTTACGACGTTTTGAGGAGCATCGTTTATGCATTAGGAAACGGGGTAAAGTCTAACATTTGTGACATTGTGTTCTGCTTGCGTTTAATAAAAGGGTGATAGCAGCGGAGGCAATTCGAAACACCTGTGCCCCGTGTGGAGCGAGTGCTGTCGAGAAAGTCAAGTTGTATCGTTTCAAGTACGATCGTTTTGAGATAAGTTAATCACCACATTTAGGAAGACAAACTGGCATTAATGAACGATGCTACTGCCGCTTTTTAGTATGGTCAATGACAGCGTATCCGATAACTGACAAGTGTGACGACCAAATAAAATGTTTGGGTAACACTAGCCTTCAGTAGTCATGTTGAGGTTAAAAGAAAGGAAGGAGGATTATGGTACAACGTCTCGCCGAAAACGAGATTAGACTCGAAGCAGAACCTCAAATTGTGAAGGATGGGGAAGGAAGTCGCCCGTCGTCTTTCAAAGGATTGAGCTTGCTATATGCCATAATTGATTTAAGGAGGCCACCGTAAACCTACATTATAGTGGACTGATGCCGATTTAAAGTACCTAATGGTAACTTCATAAGGAGAAAATATTGGGTAAGCCATAACAAACACTATCTCAAACAACGGCGTGCACGTGGCCACAAAATGGGTCGTTATTCATACATATCTTGTGGCACAAAGAAAGGGTTTAGTGTTATGAACTGCTTCACAGGTATGTGTCCTTTGCAGTCGACATTTTTTGCCAACAAATGAGATGCCTTGCAGTCGCAGAGTAACAAATGCGACCTGGGAGACAGTTTCAAGGAGCTTCAGTGGCAAAAACTCCTTCCCCATGTCTTCTGGTGTGGCACTTGAATTTATTTGCCTTTCTTGCCCCTTATCGTTCATCCAACAAGACAGTTAGCTTTTATTTTTATCTGTTTGTTTTGTTTTGGCGACTGCACTTTACGCGTGGCTTATTTCAGAATCAGCAAGTCACTACATGTAAGGAATCGGAAAATACTTGCGCATCGTCATAAAGTTTTTGATAATGACGTGGAATATATGATCGCCAGTTTCTATGATATTTACGTCTGTTTGGTTCAATAACCTGACGGGAAAATCTGTTAATATCCACCATTCTAATACAACTGCGTCTTATCATAATACTATACAACAAATGGCTACCTTAATTAAACATGAAGCCTTTCGTCATACTGAAGTAGATTTATCTGACTAAAATGTAAATACGACAATGTTCCAGTGAGGTTAGTAGCTGAATCAAACGCGGTTAATAAAATATTCAGTGACACTATTTCAAATATGTGTATTTTCAGTATCAGTTTCGCCGTATTTTATGTTTCTTACCCGTAGATCTGCTTGTTAGAGAGCGTAGGGAGACGTCTTATGAAGACAAAATATAAAAAGATGTCATTCTGAACTCGACATAGCTGTTTGTAGCTCTATCACAGATGAGGTAAATAGTTAGTCTCACGCCAGTTTTGAATTGAGAGCTACCGACCTCTTACTCTTTGCAATCATCGACATTTTCATTCAGCAAGCGACCAACAGAAGACTTCCTCACCTCCTCACTGTCGTTTTGAGGGATGATGCAGACAACTCGCAATGTAGACAGCGAGATTGGTTTTAGCTGCTGCGTGAAAGTAATTCCCGTACCTGTAAGCATATATTTGATAAGTCGATGACACATCAAAGCGGAATTTATTTAGTATCACCAGTGAATCTTGCAAGATACTTCTCCGTCATTCCAGAAAGTAAAAGAACTAGCACAGCGTCACGGGGCACGTTCCACTATGTCGTAATGACCCTATCATAGTCACAGCAGGACGATTATGTTTCTATAGGCAATGCCTTTCTTGAGTAGGCTAGCAACTGAGGAGTGCATCTTGCGCATCAACGATGTAGCGACTTAGTTACTTTTTCTACGACGTCATGAGGCGTAGTCTGGTATTTATGGTGAGAGAGAGAAGAGTGGAAAGTTGCACATACCAGCACAATATATACGAAAGAAAATAAACGTAATGCATTGACTTACAGATCCATTTCGTTGACATCGACAGGTAGCAGGACGTCTGAAAAAGTACTTTGTTGCATCGTCATGAAGTACCCCTAAATATATTACCTGTTGACATCAAACCAGAACACAGGGACTCTCAAATTGACCCTGCATTTAGAGAGTTCCATAAAAGGCTTTTGATACCATTTCTCATAAGCCACTTCCAACCACATTGCTCTCCTATGGACTATCGTCTCTGTTCTTCGACTGGGTTTGTGATTTCTTGTCTAAAATAGTCTTCTAAATCTCAATCGGTGGGTCTTTCAGCAAATCAAAACTCCTGAGTAATAGTCTTCCCCAAGGATCAGTGCTTGCGCCTCTGCTGTTCAATCTCTAGTAGCCGACCTACCAAATAACGCATCCAGAAAATTTATTTACGCAGATGACATCACTCTTGCATGCCAACATACTAATGTGACTGCTCTTGAACAGACTCTCACCCAAGATATGGAACTGATGGCTGAACACTTCAGGAAATCGCGACTAATCCCAACCGCACTTCAAACGGAGACCTCAAGCTTCCACCTAAATAACGGGATGGCTGCAATGCCTTCCTTACAGTTCCCATCCAAAATATTGGATCGCACTCACCCTTATAAAAAAACACCTATCAAACCTTACCGCAATACGGAAATCCCGAAACAAAATCCTCCATAAATTAGCGGGAAACACCTGGGGAGTTGGTGCAGAGACGCTCCGTACCACCGCTCTATGCCTGGTCTACTCAACGGCTGAATACTGCACATTGGTGTGGCTAAACAGCCCGCACGTGGGAAAAGCACGTGGTGCTAAATCAGACGATGCGATTAATTGCTGGAGCTATTAAAACCACTCCACTCTACTGGCTACCAGTCCTCAGTAACATCGAACAGCCTTATATACGACGATGCAACATACTCATAAGAGAGTTTAAAAACGTCTCCAGTAATACAGCCCTGCCAATCCGGCAGGGCCTTACGGTATTTAGGACACTCAAATCCAGAAATTCCCCTGTGAAGACTGCACAGCAACTACTGAACAAAACTACAATGGCTTTGAAATCTGGCAAACGTACTGAACAAACAGAGCCAATCCAAGTTGGCATACTTTATTTGACACTCCCAACCATCTAGCGGGCTTTCACATCCCATGGAAAACCTGGGTAATACTGAACGGAATACGGACAGGTCATGGCCGATGCGGATGCTCGATGTACAGATGGATCTTGAGACCTGACCCTGGGTGCGACTGTGGTGCCAAATAACAAACCATCCACCACATCGGCAGCGAGTGTCCACTGAGGGCGTTCACCGGCACTGATGACGACTTCCTGAGGGCAACACCACTAGCTGTGGAGTGGCTGCAGAATCTAAGTGTGCAACTGTGATTGCTGAAAATACTGGAATCTGAACTTTATGCAATCTTATTGTTTTGTAATGTAGTTATACTTTTATTGTTATGTGCCAATGTTCCATTTACATTATATTATGTGTGTAGCCTATATTTTAAGAATTTATTTTCTCTTTTATGCTGTTTCCAATGTAGTGTGTCATGCCATAAGCTTAACAATAACAGTTCGTAGTAACTGGCGGGATGTCACCCAGTGAAACGAGAGTGATGAGTGTGATTCTTCAAGTAAATTAATGTAGACTTTCTGCTATTTCTAATATATATAAACTATTTAGCAGACAATGATAACTTTTAGATTTGTGGCAGGTAATTCTGCCGTCTAGTAAACTACTCAGAAGAGCAAAGCGAATTGCAAAATGATGTTCAAAATACATATTCACGATGCGAAAGGTGATAACCCTAAACAGTAAAACATTTGAGGTTCTCCGCATGAATACTAAAACAGTTCGGTTTAAGTTCGCTTACACGTTAAATCAATCACATTTGAAGGTTATCGAATCAGCTAAACATCTTGGAGCTACTTTCACGGACAACTTAAATTGGAACCGTCACATGGAATATATCGTGGGGAAGGAAACCCAAAGACAGAGTTTTGTAGGTAGAATACGTAGAAGATGCAGCAAAACAAATGTCAGACTGTAACACACTTCTCTGCCCTTTTGAGAGTATTCCTTCGCAGTATGGAATCCCTACGACGTAGGATTGATGAAAGACATCGAAAAAGTTCAAAGGAGGGCAGCTCGTTTTGTATTATCACGAAATGGGGGAGATTGTGTCGCGGATATGGTAAATGGGTTAGCATGGGAATCTGAAACGTAGGCATTTGACATTGCGGCGAGTTGATTTCACTACATTCTCATCGCCACCCTCCTCCATTGAATGCCAGAATATTTTGTTTATCCCAACTTACATACGAGACATGACCATCGTGATAAGAGGCTTGCTTGCTTGCACGGTAAGGTTTGGTTGTTCATTATTTCCACATCATGTTTGAGAGTGGAGTGATAGAGAAATAATATGACGGTGGTTCAAAGACCTCCTGTAAAGCACTCACTGGTGAATTACAGACAAAGGTAGGAATGTTTTCAGAATGAAGAGTGGATTATAGATAAGGGGATATAAAACAACACGGTCTCATAGTTTCTGAGAGGAAATATAGAGGACAGTGAAGAAAGGCTGGCCGGGGTGGCCGAGCGGTTCTAGGTGCTACAGCCTGGAACCGCGCGACCGCTACGGTCGCAGGTTCGAATCCTACCTCGGGCATGGATGTCTGTGATGTCCTTAGGTTAGTTAGGTTTAAGTAGTTCTAAGTTCTAGCGGACTGATGACCTCAGAAGTTAAATCCCATAGTGCTCAGAGCCATTTGAACCATTTTTTTGAAGTGAAGAAAGCAGAAACTAAACGAGAACGTGACGTTTCAATGCGAACCGCTAGATTTGTTAACAAGCCTTGGGAGAATGAAGTAGAAGGGTAATTGCTGTGGTAATGTAAGAGAGGCGAGAGAGAGTGAAAGAGAGAGTGGAGGAGAAATTAATAACAAATAAATGTAAGACGAAATCGTTTGCATATTTTTTGGAGGACGGAGCGTGTATTAATGGGTGGAGGGAAAGAGAGAGAGAGAGATGTATCTGAAGTAACACATAATACTTTTAACGTATACGTCCAAACTGATTATTTTGTGGGTATCTAGACAGGGTATAAATTAAATAAAAGTAGAACATTTAACGAACTGTATACTGAAAAGAAACTCATTTCAATTAAAAAGATAAGTCAAAGGAAAACCAGCTAAATTATTATTTCATCTGTCGCTAAGGAAAAATGAAGAAAACGACGACATAACGAAACGTTTAAGGATTCTAACATTTTATTTAGAATCTGACATTATTTTGTATCTCTATCATGCGTCTTGGCATAGAATCTACAAGCCATCGGACGTAATAACATGAAGAAGCAGTATTCTTCTGGGCCTCAAGAACTTAATCCCAGAGAGCATCAGCTGTATTTGGTTGATTTCCTGGCCAGTCCCCTGTTAACGTTCTGGCAGTCTCAGCCCACATGTTCTCCACCGTGTTCATATAAGCAGCCCGTGGCGGCCAGTCTATGACGTTAACGCCAATCGTAGAGAGCTGCTCCTGAATGAACGCAGCCTTTTGAATGGGGGAATGGTCCTCTTGCTATGTGAAAGTCCCCTTCTCTGTACAGTATTCGCACTGACGCAAGCACCACATTTTCCAATATGTGGGCGTCCTGCTCACTGTTAGGGGCTCCTGTGAGGAATTCCTGCTCGTCTCACAGAAATCCATCCCCAACAGGAACCAGATTGCCGCCCACTTCTTCTCGTCGCGGTTACATATTAGCGTCGACAGCGTGTCCCTTGCGGCCTTCGGACCGTCGTTACTGGTGGCAAACATCTTCTTATACGAAGACAGTACGTTGTTCTCGAAAGAACAGTTACTGTTGATGACCGTGCAGCTTCACACTGAAATAAATGATGTCTAATTGAAAACCTCAGCTGCTGACAGGTGTTGTTGATATACCTCGATGTGGACAACTGACTTCGTATATATAGTTAAAGGCTACCCAGCCATTGACCTTAGCTGTGCGAATGCGCACAGGTTGCCCTAACTCTTACGGGAATCGCCAAGGCGCGCGCGAGTAATGAGTGGTTGGGCAAATGTCTATAAGGTACAATACATATGTAGAATTGAGGACAGTTGGGAATGTGAGTCTCACGGGAAGCGTGCAAGGGATAAATACCTGCAGTCGCGCTGTTCATCTGTGTCCTCTGGGGCTCAGATGGATAGAGCGTCTGCCATGTAAGCAGGAGATCCCGGGTTCGAGTCCCGGTCGGGGCACACATTTTCAGCTGTCCACATCGAGGTATATCAACAACACCTGCCAGCAGCTGAGGTTTTCAGTTAGTCATCATTTAAAACATCTTCTTGTCACTGAAAATGACCTTATCTCAGGTGAAGCTCCGAAAATGGTTCAAATGGCTCTGAGCACTATGGGACTTAACACCTGAGGTCATCAGTCCCCTAGAACTTAGAACTACTTAAACCTAACTAACCTAAGGACATCACACACATCCATGCCCGGAGCAGGATTCGAACCTGCGACCGTAGCGGTCGAGCAGTTCCAGACCGAAGCGCCTAGAACCGCTTGGCCACCTCGGTCGGCGCTCCGAATATACCAGCTGGTATAAAACATAGTCTCCGCTCAACTTTTGTTTCCTCCATCGCTCAGACTTCGGCGGATCATGTCACTGGATCTAGGAAGTTGGTCTCCCGCCATAAGTGCTTCGCGTTCAGAAAGGAATTTTCTCTGCTGTGAGCTCAGTCTCTTCCTGTGCGCCAGGATCTCTGTTGGTAGTGCCTGCACCATGTCGTTGCAGTGGTATGTGGCACGCCATACCTTCTACCAGCTTCTTTGGTGGTACATCCACCGTCTTCAATAAGAGCAACGACTCTGTCTCGAGTTGATCCTTCCCATTGAGCCATGGCCAAGACAGCCTAATGCGTATTTCTGCTTGCCGCCAGGAGAAGAAGTAAACATATTTTCGTCAAAAGGAGCAGCAGAGGCAGAGCCAAGTGCTGCGGCCTTGCTGGCCTGTCCCAGATCGTGGTGTGGTGGAGGGGGGGGGGGGGGGCGGCTCTAGGCCCGCCACCACCAGCTCAGACGCTTCGGGCTCGCCTCGCCACCAGGCTGTAGCTGGCCGGCCAGCCTGTCAGCTGATCAGCTGACCAGCGTGGCTGGCCTGTAAGCTCGTGAACCGCGGCTAGTACAGTCCCAGCCGCAAAGCCACGCTCACACCTTGAAGTATCAAACGTTTCATCTTCGCTACCCAGGTCTGCAGTATGAACATACGCAGGTAGATCTATTGTTCTGTAACGTGAGCAGGTACATCTCCCTTTGACGTTTTATTTAAATATTTAAGCAAAAATACTTTAAATAGTACACTCATGATAAACATAGCTACCACAAAATATTTCAGCTAGCTTGCAGTTGCAAGACACAGTGACCTATTCTCTCTTGTAAGCGCTCTGCATTAGATCTCGCCAAAATAACTAAGTGGATTGTAAATCTAAACAGTTTTGGTGGAAACCTTGCCAAATAATTGTGTATACATAGTAAATCATTCACATTTTGAGCACTTGCAATGTCTCTGAAACAATAAGTGCTGCATGACAGAAATTTCGTTCATTTGTATATCAACGCTACACGATTACTCTGTAGCTCACAGTTAAGTTCGTAATGGGTTCACAGAATCACTTCAGTATCTCCACCGTTCCACTCACGTACGGAGATCGAGAAAAACACGCACCAAAATCTTTAGGTGCGAGTTAATTTCTCCTACGTTATTAAAGTTGTAATATCATCCTTCGCAAAGCCATGGAACAAAAGCCGTTTCCATTCTGTGGAGAAAGATGGTGGTTGAAATATCATGGAAATAAAGTGAGGCAGTGGAAAAGCATATCCTTTAATATTGCGTTTCAACTCGTCCCCCTACTCCTCTTCCACCAATCTCAAAAAAAAAAAAAAAAAAAAAAAGGACTCCGTGACACTCTATCCCCTAATTTGCTATACTACAATATCAGCTGCCTTCTATCAAGGTTTTTGGTAGCAGATTTCTCGGGTCTTCTAAGGGTTGTGGCGATAACCCAAAATTTGTATCACCTTCATCACAACATGTGATGTTTCCCAATTACATTGTTTACATTTGTAGCCCTAAAGACTTTCGTTAATCTTTAGCCATAATATTTGCGTTATTTATCGATTTCTCGAAGTTTAACGAAATCTTCTTCGTAATCAAGCGGAGAATCTCATACATTTTATTGACCTAGTAAATAGTGTCAGAAGTTCCATGCGGCTTTTCGCGGATGATGCTGTAGTATACAGAGAAGTGGCAGCATTAGAAAATTGTAGCGAAATGCAGGAAGATCTGCAGCGGATAGGCACTTGGTGCAGGGAGTGGCAACTGACCCTTAACATAGACAAATGTAATGTATTGAGAATACATAGAAAGAAGGATCCTTTATTGTATGATTATATGATAGCGGAACAAACACTGGTAGCTGTTACTTCTGTAAAATATCTGGGAGTATGCGTGCGAAACGATTTGAAGTGGAATGATCATATAAAATTAATTGTTGGTAAGGCGGGTACCAGGTTGAGATTCATTGGGAGAGTCCTTAGAAAATGTAGTCCATCAACAAAGGAGGTGGCTTACAAAACACCCGTTCGACCTATACTTGAGTATTGCTCATCAGTGTGGGATCCGTACCAGATCGGGTTGCCGGAGGAGATAGAGAAGATCCAGAGAAGAGAGGCGCGTTTCGTCACAGGGTTATTTGGTAACCGTGATAGCGTTACGGAGATGTTTAGCAAACTCAAGTGGCAGACTCTGCTAGACAGGCGCTCTGCATCGCGGTGTAGCTTGCTCGCCAGGTTTCGAGAGGGTGCGTTTCTGGATGAGGTATCGAATATATTGCTTCCCCCTACTTATACCTCCCGAGGAGATCACGAATGTAAAACTAGATAGATTCGAGCGCGCACGGAGGCTTTCAGACAGTCGTTCTTCCCGCGAACCATACGCGACTGGAACAGAAAAGGGAGGTAAAGACAGTGGCACGTAAAGTGCCCTCCGCCACACACCGTTGGGTGGCTCGCGGAGTATAAATGTAGATGTAGATGTAGATGTTTAGGATGAACTGTCATGTTTTGCACCGTGATGATATATTCTCAATATCATTTTGCAATTTGTTTTGCTTTTCTGAAGAGTTTACTAAACCAGCATTACCTGACACAAATCTAAAAGAATTGTTTTGATTGTCTGCTAAATAGTTTTGATTACATTACATGTCTACATCACTTTACTTGCGGAATCACTCTCATCATTCCCGTTTCATTACGTGACATCCCGTCAGTTACTGCAAACAGGAAATCACAACTCCAGTCGCACACCTTAGACGATAATCCATAGCAAAACAATGTGGTCGTTAGCCGCTTATGAGGAATGGTATCCAAAGCCTTTTTGGAACTCTATAAATACAAAATCGATTTGAGAGCCCCTGCATTCTGGTTTGATGTCAATAGGTAATGCACTTGGGGGTATTTCATGACCTTGCAACAAAGTATTTGCTTACATGTCCTGCTAGATGAAGATATTAATGAAATGGATCAGCAACTAAGTGGATTACATTTATTTTCTTTTGTATGTTTTGCAGTCGTGTGTGCAACTCGCCATTCTTCTTCCTCACCTTAAATACTACATTGAAGAGCCAAAGAAACCGGTACACCTTCACAATATCGTGTAGGGCCCCCGCGAGCACGCAGAAGTGCCTGCGATACGACATACCATGGACACGCCTAATGTGCAAAGTAGTGCTGGAGGGAATTGACACCATGGATCCTGTAGGGCTGTTTATAAATCCGTAAGACTACGACAGGGTGGAGATCTCTTCTGGATACCATTCGGCAAGGCATCCTAGAGTGTTCCTAGAGCCACTCTGTAACAATTCTAGACGTGTGGGGTGTCGCATTGTCCTGCTGGAATTGACCAAGTCCGTCGGAACGCACAATGGACATGAATGAATATAGGTGATCAGTCAGGGTGCTTACATACGTGCCACCTGTCAGTCATATCTAGACGTATATGGGGTCCATTATCATTTAAACTCACACGCCGCATATCATTACAGAGCCTCCACCAGCTTGAACAGTTCCCTGCTGACATACAGGGTCCATGGATTCATGAGGTTGTCTCCATACACATACACGTCCCTCTGCTCGGTACAATTTGAAACGAGACTCGTCCGACCAGGAAACATGTTTCCAATATCAACAGTCCAATGTCGGTGTTGACGAGCCCAGGCGAGGCGTAAAGCGTGGTGTCATGCAGTCATCAAGGGTAGAAGAGTGGGCCTAAGGCGCCGAAAGCCCATATCGCTGATGTTTCGTTGAATGGTTCGCTCACTGACACTTGTTGATGGCCGAGCACTGAAATCTGAAGCAATTTCCGGAAGGGTTACACTTCTGTCACGCTGAATGACTTTCTTCAGTCGTCGCTGGTCCCGTTCTTGCAGGATCTTTTCCGGCAGCAGGAATGTCGGAGATTTGATGTTTTACCGGATTCCTGATGTTCACGGTACACTCGTGGAATGGTTGTATGGGAAAATCCCCACTTCATCGCTATCTCGGAAATGCTGTGTCCCATTGCTCGCGCGCCAACTTTAACATTATGTTCAAACTCACTTAAATCTTGATAACCACCCACAGAAACAGGAGTAACCGATCTATCAACTGCGGCAGACACTTGTTGTCGTATACAGGCAGTGACGTCCGCAGCGCCGTATTCTGCCAGTTTACATATCTCTGTATTTGAATACGCTTGCCTATAGCAGTTTCTTTGGCACTTCAGTGTGGATAACACACTACTCCTTCTCCTATTCTGTCACCATTCTGATACAATCCAAATCAAATCTGCAACAAAGGATAAAGTGGAAAAGAAGCTTTAGCACTGCTACGTGTTTACATCACCCCACTACTCTCTGTCCCTAACACTTACCAAATTACGATTTTTTGAAACGATAGCAGGAGTTTATGGGCACGCGTCGGCGTATATACTCATAACTTCCTTTGTTTGTGACACTCTTCTCGCATCTGCAGCCAAATCTTTACGTAGACACAATATTTTGACTATCGAACTGGCTGTCATCTTTACGTGAGGAACTACTGTTTTTCAGTTTTGCGAAACTGACGCCGCACTAGAGCCTGCACCCTTTTGTCAGCCACCAGAGAGGACTGGTACCCATGCATGCGGATATTTGTTACTGTGATATCATAGATCGATACTATTCTGACCTGTGTCTCACAATTGGCAACGGAAACGAACGATGCGCGCCCACTTACCCAGGCCTGACGTGGCTCCAACCGTGACCGCCATCTGCTGCCGCGATATGGTAAGGCCGGCGGCGTGTACACGGCCCCGTCTAAGCCGCAGTCTTCGACAGACATCAGTCTTAGTCAGCCTTCGACAGTACGCTTGTACGAGTACATAAGTAGCGGGAGCCGTACATTGCACGACACTCTTAGCTTCTTGTAATAGCTCTACTTGATTGCTGTTTGTTCTTTTGTTAAGTTTCTCCGCAACGCTAGGAAGAAGCTAAGTAAAACTTCTGTTTACAGTATTTACGTGTTAGGTAATTATTTCTGCTCCTGTCCAGCTTCCCTAAGACACACCTGCTGCATCACTATGTAGCCCATTTCTACTTACCATTGTGTACGAATTAATGCACAGCAGTTACGAGTGCAAAAGGTACGAGTGCAAAAAGTACAAGCACCGCCGCAAGCGGTGAACGCAAAGTAAGGTGAAGTACCTCTACCATAAGTAATAGTCAAAATCTTCTCCTCATTGAGACAAAGAACGGCGTATTTTAATGAAGATCTGTGTGCGATTTCATTATTTGGTCAGAGCATAGCCCTCGTCCTTACTAACAAGATTAACAGACGAACCATCACAGTAACGTGAGGAACTTCGACATCGTTGTCTCGTCATTCTTTGTTATCTGTAACTCGACTAACAAGCGCTTCCCCTTCAGATACACTAATAAAACTGCAGATATGTTTGCTTTGTGAGCAACTGTCCAAGACTGTTTAGTTGACGATTTACAATGGGTCGCTTTCTAGTAGTTGTAATTTAGTGTCCTAGTATTTTAGAACACCCTTTCTCTTCCTTTTTGAATCCGTAACCTGGAGAGCTGCATCAAACCAGTCTCAGGACTGAAGACCACAACAACAACAACAACCTGGATATTGTAATAAGTCAAAATCGGTAACGCTGTGTGACCAGTGGTCAATATATAAACCATCTGATCAAGAGTTTCTAGCCATTCGGTTCGATCCGCGGCAGTCTTGTCTCCCCATACACCGGAAGCGGCGCGTTAACGTGCTCGGCTGTAAGTTCGTGTTACTCTGTTGTGACAGTAAATTTTCAAGAGAAAAATTTCTAGATCGAGCTATGATCCTAAGATTTTACGAATATTCAGAAGTTTTAAAAAGGGATTATGAAACTCTAAAATAGCCTCAAAGTCCTGAAATAGAGCTTTGCTCCAGCGAAATCATCTTAACCCATAAGCTATAGAACGTAGTAGAGGCAAGAAATAATTCGTCGAAAAAGTATTAGCTTACAGAAAAAGTTAAACAAAACGAAAAACTATGCGACGGAACATATTTGTGAACAAATAAAAAAAAGTGATGCAGTTTAAGAAACAAATAATCGAATAAAGAATATGACACCACAGGAAGGAAAATTATTTCAATCCATTCACACAATGCTGAAACAAGAAAGAAAGTGTCAAATATCAGCAGTATATGTAAATTCGCTCAATATTCCGGATATACCCTTGCAAAGAAACTTCTCAACAAAATCATACAAGCAAAACTACTAACCATATAAGAAAGAGGCATGTGTGTATTCATACCAAGAATTTCTCTTGTTTGAACTTTCTAACCAGTCAGCTGTAAGAGGCTCTATCCGATAAGATTGCCGTATACTATGACTATCAACAAAGTACAGGGGCAGACATTCCAGTGTTCCGGGGTGAATTCAAAGAATACGTGTTTCTCGCTCGGACAACTATACATAGTGAGTTCGCGTGTTGGAGAACCACAAAACGTATTCGTCTTTCCACTCGAAAGCGAACACCAAATGTAAGAGGGCGTGCTAATAGGCAATGCCACCGAATTTTTGTGTTAGAACTCTTAAAGCCTTTTAAATAAAGCAAATGTTATTGACACTCTTTACCGTTATTCTCCTTGTCTGCATATTTGTAACCATCTGCCGCTAGAGGGCACCGCATTGCAGCATGTAACATAATTATAATATTTCCATGCATGAGAAACAGTGTGCTGTAATCGAGTTTCTAATTCGAAGAGTTCTTCCCCATATAGAACACCCTCTCCTTCAGCATGATATTGCTAGACCACACACTGGCGTAGCGACGTGTGCAACTATCCGGTGTCTTGGATTCATTGTCACCGATCGTCCTCCATATACGGGGGTTCCAATTGTAATAGCACCAACTACTTATTTACAGCTCGTAAAAAATAGATCCGGGTTTCAAAGTTTTATTGACCTTCAGAGTAATCACGGTCATTGTGTATAACCAGTTGCCAGCGATGTGGAAGTCGCAGGATACTCTTGCAAGTGCCAGTTGTGATGACAGCTCGAGCGGCGCGGTCTATTGCCCGACGAATTTGCAGCAGTTCTGAAGCTAATGACGTGAAGTGTTTCCTTCAGTTTAGAAATCGAGTTGAAGTCAGGGGAGTGCAGTAGGTGGTATAGCACTTAGCAGCCCCATCACGCAAACAAATCAGTAGCTTGCATTGTATGTGCTTGAGCATTGTCCTGCAAAACTATGGTCAGATCCTGCAGAAAGTATCTTTATGCTGTTCATTTTTGGAACACAACCTAGAACCAGCTTAGAGACAGAAGTGATGACACTTTCTGCTGGACCTGACCATCATTTTGCAGGAAAATGCTCCATCACATATAGTGCAAGATGTTCCTGATTTGTTTGACTGATGGGGCTGCTAAGTGCTATACCACCTACTGCACTCCTTGAATTAAGCCCTCGCAAGTTCAACTCGATTTCTAAACTGAAGGAAACACTTCCTGGCATTCGCTTCAGAACTGCTACAAATACGTTGGGCAATAGACCGCGCCCCTCGAGCTGTCAGCACAAATGGCTTGTAAGAGTATCCTACGATTTCCACATCGCTGGTAACGGGTTATACACAATAACCGTGACTACTTTGAAGGTCAGTAAAACTTTGAAACACGTATCTATTATGTACGAGCTGTAAATAAATAGTTGCCAGTATTAAACTTCCAACCCTCATAGTTCCCACTTAAACACTTAAAGAACACATTAGAGAACTTCTATTTGATAATGACGAGCGATACAAAAAGGCTGTGGCTCTGTCAAGAAAGTCGTGCATTCTACAGTGACGGTATCATCAAATTCGTCTCTTCTTCGGAGAAATATCTTTGTTTTCAGGGTGACTGGCAAATAAGCAGACATGAAGAATAAAGATGTAGATTGTTCATAACGCTTTTTCTACTCAGAAAGCCTTAAGAGTTTTCGCATAAAAAATTCGGAAAGATTACTTTTCGCCGGCCGGGGTAGCCGAGCGGTTCTTGGCGCTACAGCGGTTCTTGGCGCTACAGTCTGGAACCGCGCGACCGCTACGGTCGCAGGTTCGAAAACTGCCTCGGTCATGGATGTGTGTGACGTGCTTAGGTTAGATAGGTTTACGTAGCTTTTCGCCGGCCGGGGTAGCCGAGCGGTTCTTGCCGCTTCAGTCTGGAAACGCGCGACCGCTACGGTCGCAGGTTCGAAAACTGCCTCGGTCATGGATGTGTGTGACGTGCTTAGGTTAGATAGGTTTACGTAGTCCTAAGTTCAAGGGGACTGATGACCTCAGAAGTAAAGTCCCATAGTGCTCAGAGCCATTTGAACCATAACTTTTCAGCAAGCCCTTGTAGTCTATAGCACTACACTTTGTATAAGTTATATATGCTTCGCAAATGAGATAGTTGATTGCACGTGATTGCTTAATTCAGAGAACAAGTAAAAGAAGAGTATAACGAAATGCTTTGTTCTCAGTTAGTAATAGTGATAATAAATGTAAAGCAGTACTGGGTACTGCACTATAAGTGCTGTAAAACGTGACAGTCTGCCTGCGAGTGTAACATATATTCTGCAGACTGCACAATTATTCTCCCGACAGCCTGCCACAGAGAACATATGAGGTTTAGACAGCACGCAGACGAACCACGCGACGCTGACAGAGGGCTGGTACGGATGATGCCCAGCTGACGTTGCGCTGTCGATAGAAACAACGCGACGCGTCGCATCCCACCAGCTAATAGATCACGGTCGCAGCTGCTATGACAGCGTCAGTACCTGTCTGCATTTTTCACACTATACTCGCCCACCAGACGCGTCTCCAGTTTCCTACCGCTTTCGCTTTCGGCCCAGCAACCCTTCCAACTGTTTTTAACTCTTGGTACCCCTCCCCCGTTCCAGGGCAGCACTAACCACATCACGCCATTTTATGCGTTCCGACAGACATTCACTTCAGAGGATTAGATTTTTTGTTCAGGTTCTGCAGATCGCACCTTCACTACTGTCAATCGTGATTTGAGGGTGTGACGTCGAAAGCTTTCGATGCTCGATAGAAAAACATTTCTGTATCCTCAGTTCGAGTCTGGGCTGTAGATTTTTCGTTAAAACGTCATAACAAGTGTTTTGTATAAATATTAAGTTTAGTTATCAATCCCTTCAATAAAGTGGTTACACAGAGAAGTATATGGTTGTTGTACGGATAAATCACGAATTTATCACATTTAGCAAAGATCTATGATTCCACGAAGTCGGAAAAGTGTATGGAGAGAGGTTTAACGGTGAGCATATTGCCGTCATTGATGAGGTCAGCATGATTAACACTGGAATCTTTCACAAAATAGATAACCGTCTGAAGCAGGTGGCAGGCGTAAATTACATGTTTTAGTACAAAACCGTTCTGATCGCTAATAAAACTTTTTCATTGCTTATTACGCTGTTTCGCTTATTGACATCATCAAATATCTGAGATTTATATATGAGGAACGCACAGAGTGGCTAACTTTGCTTTACAAGAATATCGAATTAGATGAAAACGTTAAACAGATTGAATATACGTTTAAAAATACACTCAACAAAAAGCTTAAAACTTGCAGAATAAGGTTCTGTGTCAGTATTAAATCCTAGGCGTAACAGGTGGTTTAAAAAATGTTTACAGTCCTATAAGCTCTAGCCGTCACGTTGCGCTAGTGTGGGGGAATACTGCCATCAAATTTTATTTCATTATACATCAAATCAGCTTTCCAGGTGGCGCCAGTTAGCCATGTAGAGCGTGCAGAGTTAGCAATAACTATTCCCTGAATCATCTACAACTAATATGTACACAACAGCACGAACTTCGGTGTTAAATACAGGCGCTACACATATTCCGTACAGTCCCGATCTCTCCCCTTGCGATTTCCCAATTTCTTGGGGCAATGAAGAAACACGTTCGTGACCATCAACTTGCTTCGGACGATGATGGGCACGCCTGTGTACAATCATGGTACCTCAGGCAACCACAAACATTTTTACATGAAGGCACTCACCGTCTTGCCTGACATTAGGATAAATGTATTAACTGTTATGGCAATTACTTTGGAGATTATAAACAGATTACGTTTTTCATCTGACTCGTTTCTATTTGACTATCGCTTTATGATAACATACGAATAGTACCACACACTCTTTCTTTAAAAACAACATTCAATATTTAAAGAACTAAATTCTTGCGCTATTAATTACATAAACTTCGTATTCTCCAACAATTAAATGAAAAATTTGAAAGAACCATAATCTACTGTCTGCCATGTGGCTAACAGATCATGGTCCATATCTTCCTATTCCTCATATAGCACATGTTTTTGATGGCATTATTCAGGATATCTGTAGGGATAGTGTAAAACAGAATATCAAGCTCATGATGAGTTTCGTTATAATGATACTTCCGGTTCTAGGCGCTACAGTCTGGAAACGAGCGACCGCTACGGTCGCAGGTTCGAATCCTACCTCGGGCATGGATGTGTGTGATGCCCTTAGGTTAATTAGGTTTAATTAGTTCTAAGTTCTAGGCGACTGATGACCTCAGTAGTTAAGTCGCATAGTGCTCAGAGCCATTTTTGAATGATACTTCCAACGGTCCAGAACGAAAGGTGTTAACAAAAGTGGTTCAGTCCGCAGCTCGTGGTCGTGCGGTAGCGTTCTCGCTTCCCATGCCCGGGTTCTCGGGTTCGATTCCCGACGGGGTCATGGATTTTCTCTGCCTCGTGATGACTGGGTGTTGTGTGCTGTCCTTAGGTTAGTTAGGTTTAAATAGTTCTAAGTTCTAGGGGACTGATGACCATAGATGTTAAGTCCCATAGTGCTCAGAGCCAAAAGTGGTTCAAATGGCTCTGAGCACAATGGGACTTAACATCTGAGGTCATCAGTCCCCTAGAACTTAGAACTACGTAAACCTAACTAACCGAAGGACAGCACACACAGCCATGCCCGAGGCAGGATTCGAACCTGCGACCGTAGCGGTCGCGCGGTTCCACACTGTAGCGCCTAGAACCACTCGGCTACGCCGGCCGGCTGTTAACAAGAATCCTTCTAAATGATTTAATTTGAAATTTGTTCCTAATGAAGAAAGAAGCTTAACTACTTGGTTCCTGGCTCAAGGAAAACAAATTATTTCTGTCTCTCTACCTTTGTTGAAAAAGACACATCTGAAAACGCAGCCGTAATTTACAGGGCTATATTTAAGATCCGCTGAGGTTTCAGAAGGCGACTACACAAAACAGACAGACAATAGACAAACAGTGGATAGAATATCTCTCCAAGTTTTCAGCTCACGTCACAGGTGCTCGATGTGAGAGCATTTTGCATGAAACGTCCATACGAGAAAAAGGGCAACTAACAACAACATCAACCGACTTTGGAAATCTGTTTGTTGGGTTGACTATCTGCAGACACGAAGTATTTCGATGCGATAACAAGGAGCGGATTATTTGTCTATATGTATGATATGGTGGCTCTGTAGTGTAACTTCAAAATAGTCCATATTACGAATAAGGCAAATGCTCGTTCCATTAATAAGTGTCTATTTTTATATGTCTTTTAGTTTTCATGAAGTCCTCTTTTGAAACCCTGAAGCTATATATGAAAAATACCGTATTTTACTATCTGAAAGATTATAGTCTTGCTCCAGTTTGTTTTGTGCGTGAGTACCAGTGATTATCAGCTACCCATGTATAGACGTACGTGCTTCACTGAAACGACATAGAAGCGTTAGGTTTTGAGATACATCTGATGGTGGAATTTTTATTCCAAAAACGATTACGTAATTTGAATGAATAGTCAACACCAATAAAGAGCAGCCTAAGGACGTCTGCCATATCTGCTTTACACTGAGGTGACAAAAGTCATGGAATACCTTGTAATCTTGCGTTGGACCTCATTTTGTATGGCGTAGTCGTGGATTCAACCAGTCGTTGGAAGCCCACTGTAGAATTATTGAGCCATGCTACCTCTATAACCGTACATAATTGCGAAAGTGTTGCCGCTGCAAGACCTTTGGACGAAATGACCTCTCGACTATGTCCCTTAAATGTTTGACCTGATTCATGTGCGACGATCTAGGAGGCCAAATCTCTTCCTCAAATTATCGACAGTGTTCTCCAAACTAATCGCGAGTCCCGGTGACATGGCACAATGTCATCCATAGAAATTCCATGGTTGTTTGGGAGCAAGAGGTCCATGAATGGCTGCAAATGGTCTCCAAGCAGCCGAACACAACCATTTTCAGTCAATGATCGGGTCACTTGGACCAGTCGACGCAGCCCACACATTGTGGAGCTACCGCCAGCATGCACAGTGCCTTGTTGACAACTCGCATCCATGGCTTCGTGCGGTCTGTCTTGTGTACGCGTTACTACCGCCATACATATCTCTATCCCATGACTTTGTCACATCAGTGTAAAATAGAAAGGAAGTAGTTAGCACTGGCAATAATATTTTATCTGTTTAGCAGAATAGAGCAGCCTTTTCTTCAATCCGTCAAAGGAGAAGTTAGTGACATTACGAAAGGCGACTCCGCCATGCTGTTGTATTCAAGAACAAGATGTTTAGTTGAGCGACTTGTGGCTGTGTGATGCGGTTCAGGCAAGCGAGGGAGGACTGGGCAGTGTATCCTGGTTACAGCAGTGTGCTGTGTACGGGTGTTGGGAAGCTATCGCGCTGGCAATTGGGGCCCAACGATCTGGGAAACCTTGACGTGATAGGAAGGCGGTGTCATTGCGAGCTTAAGGAAGTGAAGCAGGATGGTCGCAAACCGATCATGTTAAAACTTAGAATAGTCACTGAAACGCTAACACTACTCCAAGATGTGCTATAAAAATCCAAATATAGCGTTGAACTAGCATTAGCGAGAGAAGCTCACAAAATATTGTCGTGTACATAAAGTCATTATTAACAAAGTTATTGAGATTTATATTAAAACTGTTTACTAGTAACAAGTAAGACAAGCACGCAATATAGACTTGTGACACACATTTGGCTGACGCTTCATGTCAGGTACAGAATAATCTTGATTAATTTACTGTTAACGAAATTAATAAACTGTTATAAATATCTTGTTGAATAAATTAAAGAATAATCCCAACGCAAAGATTTCTTTCCCAAATGGTTCAAATGGCTCCCAGCACCATGGGACTTAACATCTGAGGTCATCAGTCCTCTAGACTTAGAACTACTTAAGCCTAACTTAACTAAGGGCATCACACACATCCTTGCCCGACAGCAGCGGGGTTCCGGACTCAGCGCCTAGAACCGCTTGGCCACAACGGCCGGCTATTTCTTTCCCATATGCACACTAAAGATGAGCGTCAGCGTAAGTAATTTGGCCCATTGTTCCTTTTTTCTGACGTTATTTACTAAAAGTTACGGTATGTAAATACTTGTAAGGCTGAGATTTGAAAGAAAAAAAAAAAACGTATAATTGAGCACCAAGCTGAATAACGTTGTTCTCTCGACTAATTTGTTGAAGTTCCATTTGTAGTGCAAAACATTTTAAGAGCTCACCTAGAGAAAAAGACTGACTAACCATAACAAGAATAACGTTCTACGAGTAGGGACGTGGAATGTCAGAAATCTGAATGTGATACGGAAACTAAAAAATCTAAAAAGGGAAATGCTAAGGCTCATTCTAGATACAGTAGGGTCTGTGAAGTCAAATAAAGAAAAGACAAAGAATCCTGTTTAGATAAGAATAGGGTAAAGCAACAGTAGCAGAAATTAGTGTAACGGGAGTAGGATTCGTTTTGAATAGGAAGATAGGGTAGAGAGTGTATTACTGTGAACAGTTCTGGGATAGGGTTGTTCTCAGCAGAATTAACACCAAAGGAACACCGACAACAATAGTTCAGATATACATGCCGACATCGCAAGCAGAAGATGAAGAGATAGAGAAAGTATACCAGGATATTGAACATGTATATAAGTATCTAAATGGGAGACGATAATCTAATAGTCGTGGGGAAATGAATATAGTAGAGAGGGAATAGGGAAAAGAAAGGGCTAGTGGCGAATATGGGTTTAGCAGCAACAATGAGAGAGGAGAAAGACTCAGTTCTACCATAAATTGCAGTTATTAGCAGCGTAGATCTGACCAAGAATGACAAGAGGAAGATTTATACGTCGAAAAGGCCGAGAGAAGGGAGAAATTTCAGTTATATTATATAATGGTCAGGCAGAGGTTCCGAAACCAGATACTGTATTATAAGGCATACCCAGGAGCAGTTCTAGACTCAGATCAAAATTTAGTAGTGATGGAGATCAGGGTGTCAGAGACCTGTCAGAGAGAATCATTGCCCATACAAGTGTGATATGGAATTGAGAAGCGGTGAATGGATACGTTTGATGTTCTCTGACGCTATAAATACTGCGATAATGAAAGGCTCAGTCAGCATAACGATGGAAGAGGAATAATCTCAAGACAATCAGAGAACTCAGAAACAAAAACATAGGTACAAAGAACATAACTTCGTGAAAACCTTGTATAACAGAAAAAATACTCCTTTTGATTGACGAAAGCAGGCAGTACGAAACTGTTCAGGGACGTTCAGAAAAACAGAAATACAAGTCCCTTAGGAATGAAATAAACAGAGAGTGCAGCGAAGCTAAGGTTAAACGGCTGCATGACAAATGCAAGGAAATCGAAAAACAGTTATTGCTAGGAGGACCGGCGTAGCATATAGAAAAGGAATAATTTTTGTTGAAATTTAAAGCGGCGTTAACATTAATAGGCAATACGAATTCCTTAGTTAAACTCAGAGACGAGAGCGGACAGGTGTGAAGAGTACATTGAAGACCTCAATGGAGGGGAAGACTTGTCTGATAATGTGATAGAAGAAGACACAGGATCCTTCAGGAAAGATATGGGAGATCCAGTTTTGATAGATAACATTCCACTGCAAATTACAAAACCTTTGGGGGGAGTGGAAACAAAACGAGTTTTCACGTTGGTGTGTGGAATGTATGAGACTGGCGATATACCATCCGACATTCTGAAAAAAAAAAACATCCACACAATTCTGAAGACTGCAAGGGCGGACAAGTGCAAGAATTATCACACTGTCAGCTTAACAGCTCAAGTATCTAAGTTGCTCACAAGAATAGCATGCTGAAGAATAGGAAAGATAATTGTGGATAGGTCAGATGATGACAGTTTGCTGCAGAGAAAAGTAAAGGCACCAAAGAGGCAGTTCTAACGTTAAGATTAACAACGGAAGCAAGGCTCAAGGAAAATCAAGGCACGTTCATAGGATTTGTCCATCTGCGAAAAGCGTTCGACAATGTAAAGTGGTGCAGGATCTGGGAAATTCCTAGAAAAGTAAGTGTAAGCCATAGGGAAAGACGGTGCAATATATATAAGAAACAAGAGGAAACAGTGTGGAAGACCAAGAACGAAGTAATCGTATTAAATCCTGTAAAATGGAAATGCGTGTGGCTAGGGCCTCTTGTCGGGTAGACCGGTCGCCTGGTGCAAGTCTTTCGAGTTGACGCCACTTCGGCGACTTGTGTGTCTATGGGGATGAAAGGATGATGATAAGGATAACACAACACCCAGTCCCGGAGCGGAGAAAATCTCCGACCCAGCCGGGAATCGATCCCGGGCCGTTAGGATTGACATTCCATCGCGCTGACCACTTTTTTAATTTTATTTTTCTATTTTTATTTATTTATTTATTTTTTGTGTGTGTAATTGATCAGAGGCCTTCTGCGCCCCGCTGGTAGTATGTTGTGTCACTTCTTCTCGAAATGATGTGTTCCGTTCAATTGTTCAGAAATGTTCATTGGTTCAAACTAACCACTCGGCTACCAGGGGCGGACATTAAATTCGGTGTAAGCCAGGAGTGCACTCTTTCGCCCTTACTATTAAACCTCTACATCGAAGAAACGGTGATGGCAACTTAGTTGTTTTCAAAACTCTTGGTTGTCTCTCTACCCCAGGGATAACTGTTACTGTGTCATCCATAGGGAACTCTGTGCAATGGTCACACGACGGTACGTTTTTACAATTCTCCCGCATGAAGGATTTCTTAAACTCCAAATTTAGAACTCGAGCTTTCCTTTTTCTATGTTCTATTGCAACACCAAACTGGTTATTTGAGTGCCTGGGTCTTACCCCTAAGCGAATATACGTAGCACTAGAATTTTGTCGCGTTCTTGGTAAGATCTTTTGCTCAGGTATGACGGTGGTAATGTTGTATACTTCGAGAGTAGATCTTTTTACAGACGCACGAATCTCGAATAAAGTTTGCCTGTCGTCATTTACATGTTCTCTGTTGAAGTGCGAGTGATCAGCCTTAGCTTATCAGCATTATCTGCATTGCATTGTTAAGCCACAATCAACCTTTTCCGCCCTTAGATCCACTTCTACGCCCATTCCAAGAGCACGATCATATGTTTAAACTTTCCCCACAATTCCTCTACGTTCATCATACTGCAACTAAATGATGTCGATACATTTTCTAAGTGATATGCTAACAACGGCCTGTCTACTCTATCCAGTAGAAACATTGCTCTAGCCTCGTTGACCGATATATTAACCTTAGGAAAGAGAGTCTCTATGATGACATTATGATCCCTAATCTCCGTTTCTGTATTGACGCCGTCGATAAGATTCGGCCCAATTTGTAGCTACAAGTATGAAACGTCCCCTTTTAACAATTATACACGACTGTGCTTAAACTGACACACAATATTTTTAGCGCAACGCAATCTGACTTTCAAAAATCCCTACAAAAGAATGGCCTTGACTAACATTAAACTATACCTTTCACAAATCACTAAATCACTTACCTCACAATAATCTTCGTTTCTCCCACTACTGCAATACAGCAAGCGCCACTACTGCCAGCTAAAAAAAAAGATTCAAACTATGGAAGGCACTAACTACTGATAGGGATAGTTAGCAAATGAAAGAAATTAATAGAGAACAAACAATGTATTTACCTTGATATATTCATATATAAATATAGCAGTTCATGACAAATTTCAAAACTCTGCCATCTCTCTCCCCACATCCATCTCTGCTAGCGGCTCACCTCCAACTGCGCTACGCTACGCGCTGTTCACAGCCAGCTGCCTAACACTACAATGGCGAGTATTAAAACAATGCAAAGCAGCCACAGACAGCACACAGCACAGCCAGTGATTTTCATACAGAGGTGGCGTTACCAATAAGAAAACATAAACAGCCTACTTACATAGAGAAAACGTAAACAGCCTACTTACATAGCCCCCATGCTCCCCACAAAAAATTTTACAAAATATTTTTGGGCCGTGGCCAATAATGATTTGATAAAATTTTTCATAATTACAATAACAAACATATCAAATGCACACACTTATTGATACAATGTTGGTCAAAAGCTAAAATTTTCTCACAGTCCATAAAGACTGAGCAGTAGAAGAAAATGCACACGGAAGTAGTGGATTTCCATGCAGTCTTGAAGAAGTACTGTTGTCCTTCCAACGGAAGGACAGTGCTGACTCTTGACATGCAGACAGGTAATGGGCCACAACAGAGCAAACCCACAGCAGAGTCATTCGACGTTTTGAAGAATATTGGTAGGTAGGTCATCACAGAGTAGACCCACTGTAGTTCTGGTAGAGATTACAGTATTGGTGGGCCACCAGGGGTGCAGACCCACTGCAGTCCTTATAGAATTAATGGTATTGGTGGGCCATCAAAGATGCAGACCCACTGCAGTCCTTGTAGAAATAATGGTACTGGTGAATCAGCAAAGGTGTAGACCCACTGTAGTCCTTGTAGAAATAATGGTATTGGTGGGTCACCAGAGGTGCAGACCCACTGCAGTCCTTGTAGAAATAATGGTAACGATGGGCCATCAAAGATGCAGACCCACTGCAGTTCTTGTAGAGACGGACAGCAGCCATCTGTTGCAACTGTGCAGGTACACAATCACCATTGAAGAGTCTTGCGGATAATGTAGCAAGTCCATAACCACCACTTGTGCACTCACAAAGATTTTGGAATTGTTCTCAGAACCAGCAATGCTGTTATCCAGTCCCTTGCTGAATTATTAACACACCTGCAAACACTATCAGTCCCTACTTTTCACATATTGTCCATATACTATGACCAACAGAAACGTGTGCAGTGAAATGTAACTTAATTTGAAGAACTGGTATCTATACAATTATAAATTTACAACATGAAAATACAATTACAAAGGTACAAAATACATCATTAAAGAACATAACAATACAGATAACATTTGATGTACAGGCTTTACAACAGAATAGAAATAAACATATACATGAGTGTTACAAAAATAATGACATAAGTAAATACATAAAGATCAGAATAACTTTTGAAACATCACCTTCACATATGAGCAACAAAACAGAACAGATAAATAATGTCTAAACATCTTTACAAAGTAAATAACATATTATTAATGCAAATTATATTTGAGGATAACAGTATTCCTCATCATAGTGAATGTAGCTGAGTATTAGAAGAAGAAAAAATTCTATGAAGCAGTACACAGAGACAGGAAGAAAACAAATACACAAGGGTACACAAACATATAGTGGGATAACACAAGGAAAGGACAGGGTTTGTTTTACTGCAGTATTATGCATGGAGATCTCCCTTTGTTCATCATTATTCCCAAAAGTACTATCTATACCTGCTTTCTGTACTTTTTTTGTTTAACTTCTCAATGCATTTCTTCCAATTCATCGCAACTCATTCTCTTATATAGTCTACCCCCTCTTAAGGTAACTTAAATCTACTGAGCTCAGATGCTAAACTAAGGGACGAGGCAATGCAGCATCACATAAAACAATTAATATAAACAGCAATAAAAGAACGCAGATTTGCGAAGCAAGCAGCATTAAGAAATTAGCAAAGCAATTGTAATATTACAACCAATCTAAGGCAATGTGCAGCAAACAATAAAAATAAATCATTAGTAAAACTGGCTTAACAGAATACTGTAAAGTCAAATTCAATAACACTATGCCTGGCAAACAGCAGCAACTTATATCTAAACATGACAAAGCTCAAGCAGAAAAAATAGTACACTAAAAATGGCCATGTCTAATACCTACGTCACATCTTAATACTAGAGTGATGCATCACAATTTATTCTACAAAAGAAATTACCAAGTGCTTAAAAAGAAAATTATGAATGCAGGTCCTGTGAAGGTAAATGTCGTTTCGTGCTCCATCATTTTTTTGAAAAAAATTATTATTTACTCGATCTGTAGACAGAAAATATTTGTATTAGTACATCTATAAAATTTTATTTTAACCAATGCTGCAGTGCAGCTAGAAACTAGATATTAAACAAAATGAGTAAACAAATACATAAAGCAAGCCATATGGCATTTCTCTCAATTAGCAAGACAATAGCTGTGAAATGTGTAATCATATGTTTTCAAGTTCAACCGTGTCGTTTTTGCGATGCTCTCTACAAAGGAACGTCAATAGCGAGGATATGTCATCCCCTTTTTTTTCTACCTGTGCCGCTGAAAAGGGCTCGCAATAATGGCTTTTTCTCCAGGCGTCTGACACAGCTGGGTGCCCGCGACGCATTACATGCAGGTGGTCACTTAACTTTCGTATGGAAATATTTACGACAGCAGTTTCTGCTACAGTGACAGTCTCACATAAAAATGTTTCACAGTTCAAGAATTTGCGTTACAAATCTGTAGAAACAAAATGCTATTGATATAACAGTGTCCAAAAAATTTTCGTCTGCATTGTAATACATTCACGCATATACACACACATTTCATAACTCTTAAAGTATGTTTCTTGGTTTCCAACATCCTTTTCATAAATCAGAGTCCCTAACCACTACTCATTATTCCTTACCTTATTACACATATACATATTCATCGACACTTTTTCAATATTTTATCATAATAAATACGTAGCATAATCAAATTCCTCATTTAGCATCAGCTTATTGATCATAAACATACCTCAACAGCATAATACACATCGTCGTTGTAAAAATAACATCGTAACACCTCAGTCAAATCTCAAAATCGTCGTAGCTTCCTCCAATAATTTCAAAACCTAAAAAGAATTCTCTGCTCATTTAAATATTGTCACCTACCTCAAACGTACTTTAAAAATCATGATCTCATACCAAATACATCATTCAAAGCTCTCATACTATCACAATGGTTCCGAAAAAATATGAACATTTCACAAAGTACTGACAAAATACAATTTCATAAGTGTGAAGTTACCCAACTGTGTATTGCGTAAACATGTGTCACTGATGTAGTAAAAAAATGTTTATGTCTCAGTTAAATGATCAGATAGCTGTGTAATTCTGTGTTAGAGAAATATGGTACCGATGTGTAAAGTTGTATAAGCAAATACCATATTAGCTAGGGTTCCTTGTGGTTGCCACACACATGGTAGACAAAGTAAGCATGTACCCCCCTTAGGATAAATGTAATTATACCCTCAGGTGATACAAATTACAGCAATGGAATGAAATGTATCACGGAAAACTTTCTTTGTAATTCAAAGATCTTGAAAAGTAAATGGTTTAAGTACAAAATTAATCACTGAAATGCGTGTCCTGTAGCGCTAAATGTGCCTCTTGTTGTAAGATAATCTCTGTGGAAGTGTCGTAGTTATTTTCCTCCGAAAGCTAAGTTCTGCAGAAGCCAATGTACTTACCTCATGATAAATAAAAGTGAAATGCTTTGCGTAGAGATATCTTAGTTATTACGCTTATTGTTGTGATGATGAAAGTACTGTGCTGTAACGCATTGTTGTGCTATGGAAAAGGCTGTCTCCTTGTAGCTAAACCACAAAAGTTACTAATAAAACATGTTTTGTATTCCAGAAGAATTCAGAAAAACTGTGCAGATATAAAACAAATACACCGCAAAAGCAACAATGTAAATTATGTCACACATTAGTAGTGTCGTAATATAACCGTGTAGCTGTCAAAGAAACCAAATACTAAGTCATCTTTAATCTCACAGAAAATACTTTAAACCCAGAATGTATTTTCAAGTAAACCAAAATGTTGCATTAAAATCTCATTAGCAGTACTGGTAAATGTTCTAAGTATGTAAGCCTTATAGTCGTTACGTAATCGTGCAACTAACAAGCAAGAATGTACAAATACAACACTGTGTCGTCTGTTCACTATCACAATCCATTTGTCACTTCTGTTTAAATAAGTTCTCTTGGTTCTTGATTGGATATTTAACTTCAAACATTGTTGCATGTTAACAGATTCTAAGTCTGACAAGCATACTAGTAATGTAAAGTGAAAAGTTTTATGGCAATGACAAAGTTAAAAGCAGATTATCTTTCAATAAACGGTTTTACATGTGAAATGTGGTGTAAACCTTTACTCTTCCTAGTACGCAGAGTTTCAACCGGAACGCAATTATCATGCGGTATACATCGATAAAGAATACTGGAATTTTTCTCAAGGTTAGCGTCTATGTTATTTTTCCCTGAGCCAGCCAGCGCAAGCGGCTGCCTGCGGTGCGAGTCATTGTCTGTCCCTTTGTTGGCGCGCGTCGTTATTGGGATTAGGAGACCTAACTTCTACAAATTCACCGTGACGAGAGGGCCATGCTCTGTTTGAATCCCGCCAGTTCTGATGCAATTCAGGTCTGTCGTTACGATTACCTCATCTGTCGTCATGTCGGTAGTTCCTGTAGTTTCTTTCTTGTCGGTTAAGTGGTGGAGAATTTCTTCCTGAATCGTAACTGCGCGCTGAACTGTTGCGTCTGAAATTATTCTGTCTCCCTTGATAATAATATTTCTGGTTACCATATTGTCTGTTTCTATGGTTATCTCTGTCGTATTCATTACTACGGAAATGCGATCTTTCTCTGTAACTATTACTCTGCCAGTGGTTGTCATACAGGTGGTGTCTGTTTTGGTCACCATTTACGTTGTAAGAATAGGCTTGTCGCGTCCAGTTATTATTTCTGTCATCGCGGAATTGTGACGTATGTGACCTGTAGTGATTGTTTTCCT
Organism: Schistocerca serialis cubense; assembly: GCF_023864345.2. Taxonomy (NCBI): domain Eukaryota; kingdom Metazoa; phylum Arthropoda; class Insecta; order Orthoptera; family Acrididae; genus Schistocerca; species Schistocerca serialis. Next base: position 180,778,373 of record NC_064641.1, read on the forward strand.
GTTTTCGCATCCGGCAACTGCCTGTGTCAATTTCTAATTCTTGTAAGAGTCCCTGAAAGGCTTCAGTGTCGTCTTTGCAACGTCCTGCCAAAATAATATGTCGTAAATGTTCAGGCAGTTTGATTAAGCAAATGCGGATGAGTTCTGAGGGGCTGTATGGGTTCGTCAGGTACTGATTCTTGTGCAACATGTCTTCAAAATATTTGACAAGACTGGAAAATTCAGATTGTTCGAAATGTTTCATCATTATGATGCCATGTTTTACTCTGTCATGTGTGGCTTGAGACCAATATGCTGAGAGGAAGGCATGGTAAAATTCTCCTTCACTGTGGCAATCGTGAATGACCGATCGCATTCTTACAGCTGGTTCCTTCTCTAAGTAGCCACACATAAATTCTAATCTGTGTTCTAACGACCAGTTGGGAGGAATACAATGAGAGAATTGATGGAGCCATGCTTGTGGATGAATGTCGTTGCCAGAATTCTTAAATGTTTTGAATTTACGTGTAGTAATGAACAGCTTATAGTCAAAATCATCATGTCGGCAAGTTGCATGTCGGTCATTCTTACGTCGTTTCGGCGGTTCCATCTCAAAATTCGGCGTACCTTGCCAACTTCTTTCACAATTTCCGAAGTGCCCTGTGTTGTTATTTTGTGTCTGTTCCGTATTTCTATGTCCCTCTTCCCTTATTGGGGCGCGAGTGTCCTCTGAAATACGTAATTCTTGTATTACCTGTGTCAGCTGATCTTGTACTTCCCAGATTTCTCTTTGGTGTTGCGTATCAATTTGATTCAGATTTTGTTTCAGTTTCCTAATTTGTTCTCTCTTTTCTGTGTTATTAAACACTACCGGTTTTGTGTCATTCTGATTATCATCTACCTTTGTAGATAAGTTAGTGACCTGATCCGAAAGTTCAGCTACTTTCTCCGATAGTGTACTTATTTCCTCCATGTGTCTTTCTGAACCAATTTTCAGGGTATCTACTGTGTCCTTTAAGTTTTCCTGAGTTCTTGCAAGTTGCGAAACCGAATCGGTAGATGCAACTGAGTCAATTTCAGCTTGCAAGGTCTCATGATTTTCATGAACAATAGTTTGCAGTTCTTTTATGGCTGCTTCGTGATTCTGTAATACATTTTCATGACGCGAAAAAATAGGTTGGAAATGCTCACAAACTTGTGTTTTTATGTCATTACAGACCTTTTGACATTTCGATTCGATGTTACGTAACTCAGTGGTTAAATCTTCACGTGTTTGTTCAAGTGTAGTGTCTAACTTTTGAAGATTTTGTTCCATTGTGAGTAACTTTTTGAGATTTTGTTCCATTGAGTCTAACTTTTGAAGCTTTTGCTGTGTTTGTCTCTGATTTTGTTCCATTGTGTCTAACTTTTGAAGCTTTTGCTGTGTTTGTCTCTGATTTTGTTCCATTGTGTCCAACTTTTGAAGCTTTTGCTGTGTTTGTCCCATTTGTTGTATTAACTGTAATAACAATGCATTGGTGTCTGAAACATGTTCCTCGGTGCTTTTCGGCAGTGAATTTGCACCGGAAACATTCACATTTTGACAAGCAGAAAATGTGTCTTGACTTATTTGAGAAAACGGTGAGGATCCAAAACCTGAATCTACAGTATTTGCGAAATCGTGTCGTGTCATTTCGGCTTCCTGAGGCGAGCTATTGCCGACCGATCGATCGATAATGCTTCGCTCTTCACTAATTGTTTCACTGTCCACGCCATTGTTTGCCGCCCGCTCCATTTCCCTATGCACAATTATCAAATTACTACTTTGAACATTAGTTAATTCATTACTCTGCGGCGCTAACACACTGCTTTCGTCTTCACTGTCATTTCGCAGTTTACTTTGGAGCCTAGTATTACGTTTTTCACACGCCATAATTGTCACAATATTTCACACGATAACACAGAAAAACACGATTTGAAGATCAAAAATAAGAGAACACATTAAAATAGCACTGAAAATAATATCTAGTTAATTGCAGCTGCGAAATACTTGCTGCAAATCTACATGCATGCCACAACTCTTTTACTGTACAACAATGAAAGACTGCAACTACAAAGGTGATTCTCTCTACAATTACGCGCTAGCAATAAACAAAATCTACACTAATTACACAAACTACAAGAAAAATCAGAAGATTCCAGTGAGGTATCCTAGGCTAAGGGTCGACATATGAAACGTCCCCTTTTAACAATTATACACGACTGTGCTTAAACTGACACACAATATTTTTAGCGCAACGCAATCTGACTTTCAAAAATCCCTACAAAAGAATGGCCTTGACTAACATTAAACTATACCTTTCACAAATCACTAAATCACTTACCTCACAATAATCTTCGTTTCTCCCGCTACTGCAATACAGCAAGCGCCACTACTGCCAGCTAAAAAAAAAGATTCAAACTATGGAAGGCACTAACTACTGATAGGGATAGTTAGCAAATGAAAGATATTAATAGAGAACAAACAATGTATTTACCTTGATATCATCATATATAAATATAGCAGTTCATGACAAATTTCAAAACTCCGCCATCTCTCTCCCCACATCCATCTCTGCTGGCGGCTCACCTCCAACTGCGCAACGCTACGCGCTGTTCACAGCCAGCTGCCTAACACTACAATGGCGAGTATTACAACAATGCAAAGCAGCCACAGACAGCACACAGCACAGCCAGTGATTTTCATACAGAGGTGGCGTTACCAATAAGAAAACATAAACAGCCTACTTACATAGAGAAAACATAAACAGCCTACTTACACAAGGTCTAAAATACTTCCAGTGCGTATGAACTGCCGAACTAGCACAGTAGTTAGAAAACCTGTGTACGAAATGCAGTGGGTTCTGAGACGTACCGGTTTATATGTGGAAAGCTCAAGTTGCCTCCAATTAATGTAGCATGATCTGGGTATTTACGCGCTGCTGACAGTAGACTTCCTTTTAATGAGGCAAAGACTTCGCGACGGAATCAGGTGACGGGTGATAACATGCAGCACTTAACTTGATTGTCTAAAACTGTTATACTGACTAGATAACTTGACTATCACACTGTTTCGATCGGATGAGGCCTCTCGGCGGACATATTGAGTGCATATTGACTTTCCTTCTATCTTGAATGCTGTCTCTCTAAAGGGCCCATTAACGTACCTAACATTAGATCTCACGTGTGCCTCCACGAAACCAACTTCCTTCCCCATCTTTCACTAGTCATATGGGACTGATGAGCTCACTGTTTGGTCCCCTCCCCCAAATGAACCAAAGCAACCTCGTTTGGTGCATTCAGTGGTAAGGTGGCTACAATTTCACACCTGACAAGGACTCTTCTACATACATTTACTATCGGAATTAGGTATCATTCACGTACATCTTGTACATTGATGTTGACGCTTATTGCATGAAAGGTGATGGATTGTCTTTATTATCAAAACGGCGTAATGAATGATTACTTACACTAACTTAGGTTGGAACTCCAGTAGAAACGAAACGGCAGGCGTAACTCAGGTCCTGGGTGGAAAAGCATGCACAGGTGTGTTGGTCGAGCTTAACACAGGTTGAGTGACAGGAAATGGCCGGTGTGGGATACTGGCTTCATAACACAAGAAATAGCCCTAGACGGACGGTCGGGGCACCTGAGCGCTGAAGCACAATAGAGCGGCGGCCGGCAGGTTTGGTAGCGAAAATTAACGGGAATAGGTATTTCCTCACATACTTTCCGCATTGGACGACTGAGGACTAAAATGTCGTCTGTCGGCGTTCGGTAGAACCTGTAGAGAGGGAGAATATTCCGCGGTCTCGAAAATATGATTCGCCTTCTGCTATTACGATGGAGGGGAGCTGAACTTTAATGGGAAACTAGCGTAGGAGAGAAAGAGGTCTTCCGTGTTTGACGGTCGCTCAGTATCACCTCTTGTTGGTACAGATGGACTTGCTGTCTTTGCTCTCAGGAGATTTTATAGATAGTGAACGGTTAGGAATTGTACTGAGAGTAGGGAGTCGTTAAGTACGAAGCGTTCACTGGTTGAGAACACTTCTTCTCTCTCTATACTCAATTTGAGACGTTATCTGGATTCCGTCCTCATGGCTGGCAGTTCGTGTTTCTCGTGTGTAGAACACAGGGAGGAGAAGACAATATTAGAGTATACTAGTCAGAGGACCGCCTTCTGCCGTTCACGTGTTTGAATGAGGGTTTTTTTTTTATATTTTGTGGCTGGAGGGCTTCCGTCATCGCAGACGTGTACGAGAACCATCACTCACATGCCCTGGACGCAGTACATACGGTGATACTGCTAATCGCTTCGCCTTATTAGGGCTACGAAGCTAAATAGCTGTGATAACATAACTTGATTTCCACTGAGGGTGCACACCACTGTAGATCATCTTTGAAAGTAATGTCTTCTAGTATTTCGTATCTAGATGAAGTCAGTCATCTCACATCATTTATATTAGACCGTGTATCCATGAAAAGTTCAGATTTGTGCAGGTGTTAGGAAATTGATATGTATCTCTTTACGTCCATTGGACACTGATATATAAACGTTTGTGATATATATATGGGTTTCAATCTATAATAAATGTATAAGCAGAAACAGTATTTATCATTTTGTGGTTACTAGTTCCCTTAATCATTCATTTACGTTTAATGTTATAACTTATACGTTAAAGAGTAAGATGGAGGAAATAATATCACCATTAAGAGATCCTAAGATCTGCTTCAGAGGATGGTCAGACAGGGCCAAATCTTCATTTTCGCATTCAGTATTTTCCATTGCGCACATTCATTTTTACACCCGCCTAGAGCAGCATCTTGGAGTATCATAGTTTGTTATATAGTTATACAATCATCTATATTCTTTTTTAGATAGTTATCAGTGTTAACAAGGTGAGGCAAGGTCCCCTAATTTTTATTATTTTCGTAATATCCGTGGGAAGACTGCAGCCTGATGATCCCCTTGTCTGATACTCACTGAATTCCCCCTTTGCTAACATTGTCCGCCATATGTTGCCAATGGGGTTGCCCACCGTTTTTATTAAGTGCATGAGTTGTAGCCAGACATAAACCTTAGCATCAGACACGAGTCAATCGTGATCTCGATTCCTTGCCTATCATGTATACCTAGGTAAACCAGTTACGAGACCAACTATTCTAGTCCGATTTTTATATGTCTGTTTGAGTAATGATTACGCTGAATGTGCTCCAAACTAGTCCCACCAAATCTTCGGAATTAAGAAAATAAATGTTGATTAGAAATGAAACAAAAACCCCGTTGTCTCGCAAATGGCGTATAGCCATCGAAACCATTGCTAGTGCCGTCCAAAACCCTTTTCTCCCGAAATGGTGTGGAAACTATTTGCAAAGTATTGAATGGACATAGGAATGAACTGTAAAAGTAAACGTAGAGTTGACTTCGAAACTTTACCTTTCCCGATTCGTTGAGGCCACTTGCATTATCCGGTGTGCTATTAAATGTTGTGCCATTAAATATAGTCCAAACGGATGTTGAACCATTAGAATATGTACCACGAAATTCAGTAATTCGTGTATCCGGCCATATTATTCTCATATCAACTTTTAATCATAGAATGGTATGCGTTAGGAAGCATACCGTAACTAACAGCCCCACCTAGGAAAGATACTGCCAACAGAGGTAAAATTATGATACACCCAAAGTCCATTATATCACTACTGTACGATGAGTCTCTCTCCCGCGCCTCATTGTCTACGGCACCGATGGTGAGTCAATTGGACTTACCATGAGCAACAAATTTTTCTGTAATCTATTTAGTTACTAAGTCTACAGTCACAGAGTACATACATTACTGATTGACACAGTGTATACGTAATGAGTACAAAAGATATTAACAAATTACATAAAGTGCACACACATTATAAAGTCTTTAGCATATTTGGGACAACTAATCATATTAACAAATGAAATGAAGTGTACACGCACTGTTAAAGTCTTTAGCATTTTTACATGAATTAAACATATGAAGGAGTGAAATAAAGAGCACACGCACTGAGTACAAAATATATTAACAAATGACATAAAGTGCACACGCACTGTAAAAGTCTTTAGTATTTTTACATGAATTAAACATATGAAGGAGTGAAATAAAGTGCACTCGCACTGAGTACAAAATATATTAACAAATGACATAAATTGCACATGCACTGTAAAATTCATTAGTATTTTTACACGAATTAAACACATGAAGGAGTGAAATAAAGTGCACACGCACTGAGTACAAAATATATTAACAAATGACGTAAAGTGCAGACGCACTGTAAAACTCTTTCGCATTTTTACAACAATTAAACATATCAAAGAGTGAAATAAAGTGCACACACACTGTAGAAGTCTTTAGCATATTTAGGACAACTGATCTTATTAACAAATGAAATGAAGTGCACACGCACTGTATATTTTATCATTTTACAAGAATTTAAACGCACTGTATAAGTCTTTACCATTTGGCAAGAGCTAGGAAAGGAATGGGAAGGATTACATCATGGTTGTAGCACAGTAGGTTGCACGTAGCTGCACTGAAAGTCCACATCTTTCTACACAAGCACAACACCGAGTGAGACAATCTAAAGTTCTCTTCCCTGAAGTATTTATCAGTGTAGCCAAGACACTGAAATGTTGTATTAATATTCAATGTTATCATTTTGGTAGTACATTAGGTGCACCAAACAGTAGGACCATAATAACATCTCCATCGTGCATGGTGGTGGACAGCTTGGTACGTCAACACCACATTCTTGTAAAATGCATAATCTTACATTAACGTAGAATTAGTGCAAAAACCAAATATTGTGCTCCATGATCATGAGGATGGACAGGACGTACAGATATTGCAGTAATTGGTGGTAATTAGGTCAGAAGGTGAAGGAAATTAAGTCTTATGCTAGTCATCATTGAGAATTACATTAGTGTATCAACCGATTTGAATAATTATTGGCACTCATTGGTTAGTTACTAAAAATTTCTGTACTATGTATGGAGTATTACAGAACATTATTCATAAGTCATCTCGTTACACTAATTATTACAGAACATTATTCATAAGTCATCTAATTACAGTAAATATTGGCACTCATTGGCCAGTTACAAACCATTTTTATGCATTATTAAGGAGTCATCATTCAAAGCAAGAGTTAATTAATGGCATAGCATTTATGCATAAGTCATCATATTACAATAAACAGTGGCATTCATTGGCCAGTAACTAAACATGTAGCAAGTATTGAGTATTACAAAACACTATTCATAACTCATCTGATTGCAGTAATTAGTGGCACTCATTGGCCAGTTACAAAGTACTCATATAGTTTTACAAAACATTATTCAGTATTATTCACAAGTCATCATTCAAAACAGGAGCTATTGAGTGTAGCATCAAGCTACTGGTGTTCATATATGATATCATGTAAGTGACATAAGAGATATTTAAAATATAAGACATTGGAACTATTAGTCAGGGTCTGTAGTCCACTAATACATAGACATAGTGGAATCAATACATCAGAGATATTTGCATTATATTTAGGACTACAAATATATCTTAAACTGGTAGCATTATTTAGTTGTATACTGTTAATAATTGGGACAGGTAATTTTTTTTTGTGCTAGCAATGCATTGCGTTGAGATCGATAATTGCTGGGGCGTGAAAATATATGCTTTTGACTTATTGCTGGAAATAAGGATTAATAATGTCATTCGTCATGAGTCAGCTGTAGCAAGGTTATGAAACAAGTAGAGTATATGTGATCAGATTCATGAATGATACACACACAACTGGGTATAAAAATACAAGTACTGGAACAGGTTTAATAACTAAATGCTTATAGCATATTAATATCATGAAAAGCTTCTCCTGGAAAAAATACAAAATGAATTATTGAGCTGAAAGAAGAAATGCATATTATGCTGAAAAGTAGTGAACTTGGAATTAACAGGTAATGAAACGTGTACTCAATATCTGTGTACTGTGGCTGTCTTTCCCAAAACATTCAGTCATTATACTATGCGACATAAGACATACTGTCAAAAGGAACTGCAACAAATACTTAAATAACTACATAGCATCTCTTAACTAATAGTAAATATAAAAACTTCATCATTATTCTCATCTGCAAGGAAAAACTTCATTATTCATATTATCACAACTTCATCATTATCATCATCTGCAAAGAAAAACTTCATTATTCATATTACCACATTCTTCATATAACTATGCATCATCATTTATTATCATCTGCAAAAAATAGACACTTCATTATGCATATTCATATTACCATTTACTTCATACAACTATTCATTATCATTCATTACTTCATATAGTATAGAGTTTCTTACGTCTAGCATATTTCATCACTAAAATTAACATCTGTAGTTCTGTCTGACAGCTTGCTCAATCGCCCTGTATTCTGAAAGAAAATAATTAGTCACGATTGCTATCATACGATGTGTATAGTATATTCTGGTTAATGCTTGTTAATTCTGATCCATTTACTCCTCATGACAAGATATTGCATTTTCTTTCATTCATTCCGATGGTAAAATTTCCATTTCAGAGTAAACCACTGTGGTTTGTTTAATTTATTTCTTGTACACATTATTGCTTTCTGAAAATGACAAATAAGGATTAATATCTTGCATTTAAACCATGTACTCATTAAATGAAAACTTGTTTCTAGTGATATAATTAAGCTTACACCATAGCATGACAGAAAATGTATTATGTCAAAAACATAGACAGTTTTCAAGTGCAAAAATGTACACACAGTATCATAATGCAGTAGCAAAAAAATATAGAATAGTCAAGATATTGAGATATCATAAGGCAAAATGTCAATGTCAACTGGTGTTTGTTACATCTTAAAGATTTCATAGTACATACAGAGAAAAATTCTACGTTCGGTAGGAAAACAATCATACATACACAAAAAATGGAAAATATGCATGGTCTGATATATAACGACTACAAAAGCGACCTGCTAACCTTACCTTCCCGAGCACTTGCCAAGAAAAAATATAATCATCATCAGTAAGTGGTCATATAAATATCTGGAAATGGCATTACAGTGTGATAAATCATAAAGTATGTTCATTCAATAAAGGGTTTAATATTGGAGACATGGTGATTGCCCTTGCTTTTTCTGGTTCTCAAAGTTTCGACATACACTACATTAGGGTGAGGAATGCTGCGAATTCTGTATGGACCTGCATATAGAAGGCCAAATTTACTGCGTCTACTCTTTCCTCTGTTGGATAAATAATGTGTGTGTACTAATATCTTCTGTCCTATGTGAAAGTCACGGCGCACAATGGGCCAGAATCTTGAAAACGTGGCCAAACAGGAAAAAAAAAAGTTTAAGGATGGGGATTTTCGACTATCAGGTTGGCAGCAGCAATGCTGGGACAACTGAATGCCGGCTGTGCGGACGACCAGATGTTCATTTGTTCGGCAATATCTCAGGTCAAATGCGGCAGTTCATTGTTAGCTTGCGCGCAGCTGGCCAGGCTACAAAAACAGCCGTGTTGTTGAAGGAAGTTATTTATGTTTTGTGCAAGTGAAACCGATACTTTCAATATGGAATGTATTCCAGGAGGTATGTACTAGTGAAAAAACACTTATATCACTATTAAATCATCAGTTATGCACATTTACATTTCAATTAACGTACTACAAGGAAATGAACGACAAAATCGTAAAATGCGCTTAAAAATAGAGATAAGTTACGAATTCCATGACATTCCGCTTTCTTTTGCGCTGTGTACGCAAGTATAAATTATTACCTTTGTAAATTAAGCTTCAAATCCAGCGACTTTTTGGCTTTGAGCCACGTTTTTGCAAAATGTCATTGTTCAGACATCTTCAAAAATGACAGTACAATCAATTAATTATGAGTTTTATTTGTACAATTTAAATAACAATCGACACCTAGAAGCATTGTAAAGAATAAAATAATTAGAAAAATGACGAAAAGTGTAACACAGATTTTTTTTTTAAATTTCAGTTTCATCTGATCCAGCGTATTCCAGAATCGGATTTTCGAAGAAAGATATTTTTCTAATAACAAAAGAGTATTTGGAAGGGGTCATAGAACATTTGGAAAGGTCGTTGACAGAAAAAAGTGGACATACAATTAAAATTCCCTATGATATAAGGCCTACCATTTCGATTTTGTTAACAAAGTTAAGAAGCAAGTATAAGGAAGCAACTCGTCGACAAGGCTATTTTTTCAAGAAGAACGAAACCTGGTTAAATACAGTAGTATGTATTCCGATTGATTCGAAACCTGCAAGTGTGACTAAATCAACAGGCCGACCTGCCACAAAATTTGAAACATTATCCGATTGGTCTAAAAGAAGGAGAACTGAGGAGATTCGTACGAAGTTCAGTCCTGTCGAATTATCGTTCGCCGCGCAAATGAGTCTTCGATCTTCGGGGCACTCAGATGCTGCGAAGATTGTGAAAGACGTCACACTCTCAAGTCCATCCAAGGTGAAAAAATATAAGGCAGGCTTGCGATTTTCAACATCATCGCCATCCTCATATGATTCAAATGAAGGTCTAGCACTCCTTTTCGACTTGAAATTGTCAAAAGAATCTTACCAGCATTTGAGAAATGGGGCTAAAGGAAAAGGCTTAAACACACTATATCCACCGTATTCAGCTGTTTTGGTAGCAGAAAAAGCTTGCTGCCCTCCAGACGTAACCCTCACTTTTACCGAATCAAAAGCTGAGGTATGGTTGCAAGCTTTGTTAGACCACATTGTTCAACGTGTTCTACTGCTGAAACGAGGCGATATTTTACATATGAGTGATTCAGAAATGTCTAATATGGCCCTTATTTGTAAGTGGGGCTTTGTCGGAACCTCCGGGCAAAGCATGTATAAAATGAAGTTTTCAGATTCGAGTATTGCAGATGCAACTTTACTTTTCACTTTGCTTGTTCCACTGAAACTTGCAGGTGTAAATGAAGAAACTAAAGAAGAAAAGATCTTATGGATTAATCCGAAGCCGTCTTCAACCCTTTTTTGCAGACCGCTCAAGTTAGAATTTACAAAGGAAACAAAGCAAACGTCTTTAAATAAGAAAGCGTATTACGACAAACAGATCGAACAACTCCAGTCATTCTAAACAGTTATTCACGGGAAAGATATTTCCATTAAATACAATTTAAGCATGACCATGGTAGATGGTAAAGTGTGCAATGCTATCACCAACACGAAATCTGCGCAATGGTGCTATCTCTGCAAGGCTACGTCTGCCCAATTTAATAACATTGACGATGTTTTGAAAAAAACAAGTTAGCGCCGATTATCTGCAGTACGGACTATCAACTCTTCACGCCTGGATTCGATGTTTTGAATGTTATATACAATTGGCATACCAAATGAAAACAAAAAAGTGGCAGGCACATAAAGCAGAAGATAAAGAGGAAAAAGCAATATTGAAAGCCAACATTCACAAAGTTTCCAAAGAGCAGCTTGGAATTGTAATTGACATGCCGAAACAAGGGTTTGGCAGTACGAATGACGGAAACACCGCTCGACGTTTTTTTTTTTGAAAACACTCCAACATCAGCGCTGATAACTGGAGTTTCCGACGAACTAATCCACCGTTTCCATATAATATTGCAGACGATTACGAGCGGACGTCAGATCGACGTTGAAAAGTTTCGAGCATACGCCTTAGAAACTGCCAGGCACTACGTGAAAGAATACCCCTGGTACAACATGCCAACAGCAGTCCATAGATTGTTGATCCACGGTCCAGACATTATTTCTTCGGCCATTTTACCCATCGAACAACTATCGGAGGATGCTCAGGAATCAACCAATAAGTTGATAAAGCAATATCGCTTGAGTTTTTCTCGAAAGTTTTCAAGAGTTAAGACTATGGAAGACGTGTTCAGGAGATTGTTGGCAACGACAGACCCCTACGTTTCTTCCTTACGCAAATCTTCGCCGAAGAAACTGAAGACTTTGTCGCCAGAAGCTGTTGCCCTCTGAGTTCCTGTGGCGGAAGACTATGAAGATTCAGCTGCAGATGCAGATAATGAGGAAACAGTGTTTGAGGATGATGACGATTCAGTTGAAGCAGAAGATGAAAAAGAATAAGAAAATGAAAACTTGTAAATTAAGTTATAAAAAATTTACAAAATAAATAAATGTAATTAAAATGAAATAATTTTTTTGTAATATTTTACACCATCTTGTAACCTATATTTGGTCCTTTCTTCGAGTTTTCCACTTTTTTGGTTTATTTTTTAAGCATTAACTACAATAACCCCTAAATACTGACTTTGATATGAATGAAAATATATAAATAAATAAAAAGACATAGATTTTTACTGCCATCTTCGATCCTCCATTTTTAAATTTTTTGAACTCTGTCATGATCAGTAACCTCGATAATTCCCTAAAAATTACTTTTATACGTAAAAAATGATTGTAGTGTACATAGAGCCTGCCATCTTGGGTCCGCCATTTTGTTTTTTTCACTTTTTGATATCATATTTTTAATCAGAAACTCCGTAAACCCTTACATACTAAGTTTGGTGCAAATTGAACAACTACTTATATTTTGACCAGCTTTTTGGGATTCTGACCCACTCTGCGGCGTGTACAAACCTGTTTTTGCTGTCTTATCCGGCGCTCTGCGGCACGTTTGATGTTGTTGAGCGCAATGTCAATTATTTCATGGTGGCGTAGTCGACGAGATGTAGGAAATAATACTAATTCTTTAATTTTGTTGGGTGGTTCAACATTTTTCAGTATAACAGTCGGATATAGCATAGTAGATTCATTTGGTATGGAGTTAATTACATCTTGGAATGAGAGTATGTGTGTATCCCAATCAATATGTTTTTTATGGCAGCATATTCTATATACTGTACCAATTTCTTTCATTAGTCGTTCACAAGGATTCGAAGAAGCGTGATACCTGGATATGTACATCGGAGAAATGTTTCTAGCTCGTAACAGACGTGTCCATAACGCACATCGAAACTGTGGTCCACTGTCGGAAATTACTTTCAATACATGCCCTACATGAAGTAGAAAATGTTTTACAAATGCATTCGAAACAGATTTAGCAGCAGCTTTGCGTAACGGAGTGAAGGTAACAAATTTCGAAGTGACTTCAACAGCGACAAAGATGTTGCAGAAAGCTCTATTAGATCTGGGAATCGGACAAAAAATGTCTACAGCGGCCATGTGTCTCAATTTAACAGGTACAATGGGATGTAACGGAGGAATATGTGAAGTCGTGTCTGATTTAGCTTTCTGGCAGATTTTACATGACGCTAAAACTCGTCGAATACGTTTCTCCATGTTCGCAAAATGACAGTTCTGTCACAGTATAAGAAAACATTTTCTGGCTCCATAATGTACATAACTTAAGTGAGTATACCAAATTAATTTGTTAACAAGCTCGTCAGGAATACGTAATAACCAGTTGTTGCTGTCAGGATGAGAGCGGTGAAACAGAATGTTATTGCGTACAGTGTAATGGTTTCTGATGGTAACATTATTCCTATCGTGCCAAAGGTATTTCATTTCTTTCCAGACGTTGTCTTTGCTCTGCTCTTGTGCTATGTCTCGTAATGACGACGAAATGAAATTTTCAAATGCGACTTATTGAATATTCATGACGCTAGAATTTGCTTGGCAGAAGTTGGTTGCGATGTCTTGCTGATTGTTGCTTAGAGAGCGGGATAGTGCGTCTGCTACAATATTCTGTGTACCGGGAATGTGAACAATTATTAAATTCCTGTAAATAAAGTTTCCATCTGCTTAACCTGTCGTTTGTACATTTTGCGGAAAGTAAAAACTGTATAGCTCTATGATCTGTGTAAACGGTGGTATGTCTTCCATAAAGAAAATGCCTAAATCTGGTAAATGCCAATACAACACATAATGTTTTAAGTTCTGTAACAGAATAATTGCGTTCAGCAGGTGACAGAATGCAACTTGCAAAGGCGATGTTTTTAATTACTGTAGTACCATCTTCTTCAATTTCCTGAAAAATATGTATGCCTAAAGCGGTGTTAGAACTGTCGGTGGCAATGGAAAAATTTCTAGTAAGATCTGGGTGTGATAAAAGAGGTGCGTTCAACAAAGCCTGTTTCAGATTGACAAATTCAGACTGTGCTTGGCTATCCCAGGACCAAATAGCGTTTTTATCCGTCAATTGGCAAAATCTAGGGGTGTCTAAAGCAGAGTGACGAATAAATTTACGGAAAACGTTAATTAATCCCAAAAAGCTGCGTAGTTGTTTCTTCGTCGTTGGAAAAGTAATGTCATGTAAAGCTTGAAGTTTTTCCGGGTCAGGCGCAATGCCTTCTGCTGAAATTACATGTCCAAGAAATTTTATAGAAGTTTTGCCAATGTGCGATTTGTTAAGATTAACTGTGAGTCCCTGTGCACGAAAAGTTTGCAACAGTTGTTCCAGAATCAGATTATGTTCAAACCAGTTAGCTTCTGCAATAAGGATGTCGTCTACATACGTTATGATTCTGTCTTTAAGTTCCGTCGGAAGTATAGTATTCAAACCGCGAATAAAAGCTGCTGAAGAAATTGTTAAACCGAACGGTAATTTACAAAATTGATAACAGTCACCAAAACAGAGAAATGCTGTGTACTTTCTGCATTTCGGATGGAGCTGAATTTGCCAAAATCCCGATTTCAAATCTAATGTGGAATAAATAGCAGTACCATGAAATATCTGTAGAAGTTCTTCTAGTGTTTGTGGGCGATCTGTTTCATTAATAATAATGTCATTGATGTGACGCGAATCAAGTACGAGGCGAAGTGAGCCATCCTTTTTCTTAACAATATGGAGCGGGTTTATGTACGGACTAACTGCGGGTTCAATAATTCCTTGGTCTAGCATAGCTTGTAATTCTATCTTAACTTGTTCTCTGTGGATATAAGGAATGGGATAATGTTTAGCTTTAAATGTGTCGTGCTGTTTAACTTGAAATTAATACATAAAACCGGACATAGTACCAGGGATGTTGTAAAAAACTGGAGCTTGCTGTAAAAGAATTTTGCGTAGCTCTGTACGTTCGTCGTCTGTATTTGCACTGCTTTGCTTTACTTTATCAGAAATCATTTGCATAACGTCATAGCCGGCTTCGTCTGGAGTATTATAGTTGTGTACGTACGTATCTGTGAACAATGTGGAATGACAGTCCGTGTTACGCGATGTAGAAATGACCTCTGTTCGATTAATTGCCTGTTCATATGCAGATAAAGTGTGCTGAAATTCTAATGCCAGTTGTACATTCTCATCCTTTAACATTAAATAGGAATTTTGAAAGTCAATAATTGTGTTGTGTTGTACCAAAAAATTCGTACCTAGAATAACGTCTGTTGTCAATAAGGGAACAATCCAAAAATTTCAGTGAAACGTATGACCGGCAATACAAAATGATAAGTGTGTCTGTAATTTTACATCTACTCCTTTACTAGATACTGCTCCTTTTACTTTAGTTTTGCCTAAAGGTAACGTAGGATAGGTATTCTCTTTGTTACATTCGCTGAAAGTTTCTTCATTTATAACTGACATAGGTGATCCAGAATCGATTACTGCTTAAAATGTGGATGATCCAATCTTCACTTCAATGACAGGGTGGGAAATGGTTTTTTTAATAACTGGTTTTTCATGCAAAAGTGTGTCTCGGATGTCGTCAAAGTAATAACATTTTCGTGAACAAGATTCTGTGTGTCAAAAGTATTGGTTACGTTGCTGGAAGATTCAATCTGTATTGTATCTAGTCAAATTCTTTCTGACGTACTGTTATTTGCAGGAGGATTCTGTGGCATCTCAACTATTTGTACTGTTCTGTTATTTCTTCCTGACGTATTAGGTTCGGTTCGTGATAATCTGTTGCTGCGGATGATTCTGCTGTTGGTAAGACCGACTGTTACGCTGAAAACTATGCTCATTACTTTTACGTCTGTCATAATAATCATTGCTGTACGGGTTGAAATGATGTGTCTTCTGTATGTAGTGATTTCCCTGTTCCGGTGTGTTACTATTTGGTGTGGCCGACGCTATACGTGTAGGCGGCGAAACATTAAAGCTTGGTTGATCTTGCAGACCACATTGTTGGTTAGGTATGCTAACCGGCTGGTTTTGTTGTTGTTGTGGGGGAAAACCTCTCTTGTTACCAAAATTTGTTCCCAGTTGCTGATAATTTTGTTGATACCGATTATTAAAATTTTGCCTGTTATTGAGGTTCTGGTGGTTATCGTTCCTGGAGCGTCTATTACCTTTGCTATTGAAATAGTGTGGCTGATCGTAATTACTGTATGTTGGTTGGCCTTGGTTATGATGTGAAAAAATTTTGTTTATGAAAGAATAATCTGACTGCTGAACTTCCAAAAGCTGTAACAGATCTCTAAATGCCGAAATATTTTCTTTCTGCTATCCTGTTAAAAGTGAAACTCTTAACGATCGTGGTAATTTAGAAATACATAATTGGATAGGTGCTGATTCACTATATGGCTCACTTAAGTACTGGTTTTGTTGGACCATCTGTTCAAAAAATTGCGTGACAGTGGGAAAATTTGAGTTCTCATAATTTGGGAAGCTAATTAATTGATCCTTGATTCCGCACTGTGTCGTCTTCGACCAATACGCTGACAAAAAAGCATTCTGAAATTCTTCTACCGAGTAGTATTGTCTCGCGATCGGTCTCATACGAGTTGCCAGTTCGCCTTCCAAAAAACTGCAAATAAATTCAAGTTTGTGTGTTACGGGCCAAGTTGGTGGAAAAGCAAAGCTAAATTGTTGTATCCAATCCAAGGGGTGAATCTGCGTTCTGTCATTCTTAAATACCTTAAATTTTCTCACGGATATAAAGTGCTTATAATCAAAATTATCAACTCTGTATGTCTGAGCAGGTTCAGGATTGTATGATAATCTGTTTGTCTGTGACTGTTCGGAATCTATGTCACGTACACTCTGTTAATTACCTAAATTACATTGGCTGTGTGAATGTGACAAATATTCACAATGCTGTGACGTGTTAGAGGCTGAAACATTTTTCATTTCTGTCATTTCTTGCTGTAAATATGACTATTTTCTACGTAATGTATTATTGGACGAACCTATCTCACTAATTGTCTGCTGTAAGTTTTGGAATTCGGGTGTTTGATTGAACGAAATTGGTGACGTATCGTCTGATTTAGTGTCGTTGGTATTTTCGATAACCTCAATACGACTGGCCAATTCATCAAATTTTTCAGTCAATGCTTTAACCTGATCAACATTTTTGGTGTCACAAACATTAATTTGTTTTTTGATTTTACGGGCGGTTTTGTTGAACTTCTTAACGTTTTCTTTAATAGCATTTTGATCCTGTATTAATTCCAACTGTTCAAGTCTGCTGGTCATTGTCTGAAAGTCTACTATGTGAGTGTCTGCTTTTGTTTTAAGAGTGGAGACGTCATCATGCAATTCAGTGTTCAACTGTTTGATAGTATTAATTTCGTCTGATACTGTAGCAATATTGTTGTCACGAAAATCTGAACGAGGGACTTCCAAACCGTAGGATTTGTGTCTGCGCCAGCCGCTTTGACAGAGCGGTTCTAGGAGCTTCAGTCCGGAACTGCACTGCTGCTGCAGTCGCAGGTTCGACTCCTGCCTCGGGCGTGGATGTGTGTGATGTTCTTAGGTTAGTTAAGTTTAAGTAGTTCTAAGTCTAGGGGGACCCATGACCTCAGTTGTTAAGTCCCATAGTGCTCAGACCCATTTAAACCATTTTTATTTGGGGATGCGTGAAAGACAATTTTGCGTACCACCTTTGAAGACAACAATGAAAGAACTCCAGGACTGAATCACTACTGCGCTGTTGATTATGAACAGGTACTTGCAGGAACTTGCATTGATCGAACTCGACTACCGCTCAGAAGTTTGTCGTATAACACGAGGAGACCGTATAGAACATCCATATTGATTTGTAAGAAACTTGAACATTTTCTTTTTCATACTATTTAAGATTCACTATTATTTATATAATACCGTACGAGATATAGTCATCTAACAAGCGACGAATCACGTTTTATATCTTCTTTATTAAACTTTATGTACGACTTTTATCCGCATAATGCTTCAGGTTCCCTGCTGTCGTAATTCTAAGCACTAATCATGCCATTTTGTTGTTAATCAGAAGGAGTGGGCACCCTGTCAGTGTGAAAGGAAATCTGCATCTATTATTTTTATTGCAGAACTAAACTGAACACACAGGAGAAAATTGTGACTGTACCAGGAGTTAGATTTGTGACTATTCCCAAAGCACAAACTAACATTTTATAGCATAATGCTGAGGAATCAGTTACCTCATATATAAATGAGTTAAATTTCCTCAAAAATTATCAAGTGCATCTGACTCGCTCGGGCAGAGTAAGCTGACAGGAAACATAATTGTTTAACTTCTCAATTTTCAGTTTTGGTTCTTCTACCATTAGCGACGAGCTAATGAGGGACCCGAATGGAGGGAGCTACAAGTCAAAGTGGGAAGAGTTTTCTGCCAAGTTTCCGCACTAAATTCCTCTTCCGTGGCAGGGATTCGGAAGGCAGTGAACGCCACCTGCGCCTCTAAGCTCCTCCCTAGACTACGGGCCAGCGACTTTCCAGATCTGCGAGCAGGGCTTAAGCCTCCCATCTGGAGGCCGCCAGCCGGGAAGCTTATCCCAACTTTCCACGCACAGACAGCCGTGCTGGCAGCTAAAAGTTCTCCGTAACGTGGTGATTACCTACATTTCGTGGAGAGATGCATTTCGTGAACATGTTGTCTCTGTAGGGGTCACTGGTGACAAAAAAGGCAGACATTGAGCAACTATTGTTTAAACCTAATAAATTTCTTTCACAGATTCCTAGAGAGAGCAGAAATGATTGCTTATTCATCTTCTCTTTTTAATACTGAGGCGCTGTGCAACAGTACGAATTTTCCACGTTCAATTATGTAACTTAACTGAAGACACTGAAACATATGCCCAGATTTATGTTTGTAGCAGTAAACGGAGTAGCAACCCTCTAAGACCATAGATGTTATGACATCATTGTCCTAGCAGATATCATATCAAGTACCTTCTTCTTGTCAGTCTTTTCCATATATTCCTTTCTCGCCGGTACTGCGGAGAATCTCCTCGCTTGTTACCCTATCAGTCCACCTAATTTTCAACATTCTTCTGTAGCACTGCATGTCAAACGCGTCGACTCTCTTCTTTTCCCTTGTTACCATAATGCATGGTCCACTTGATACAACCATGTGCACGTACCTACATTCTCAATAATTTATTCCTCAAATTAGGACTTAATTTAGAATCTAGTAGATCTTTTGGCCGGAAATCCGCTCTTTGTCTGAGCTAGTTTGCTCTTTATGCTCTTACTTCATCCGCCATGTGTCATTTTGGTTCCAATGTAGCAGAATTCCTTCACTCTGCCTACTTCGTATACACTAATTTTGTTTTTACTTATGTGGGTAATGATTTGAAAATTTATATATGATGATGAGGTCCCAGGACATAGGGACCGATGCGGGAGACCCGCACTGCCGTACTGGTCAAGGTCCTAGCGGAGGTGGTTTGCCATTGCCTTCCTCCGACCGTAACTGGGATGAATGATGATGAAGACGACACAACAACGCCCAGTCATCTCGAGGCAGGAAACATCCCTGACCCTGTTGGGAATCGAACCCGGGACCCACGCGCGTGAAGCGAGATTGCTACCGCAAGACCACGAGCTGCGGAAAATTGATATATAGTCAACTGTTATATACCTGTACGACACATTTCGTCACGCATAAGATGACAGCTGTTTCCCGGAAAGCTGTGGAAATTTTAGGTATATATATTTAAGCGGTCGTTGACGTAATAAATAATTACACAAACATTAATCGCTAATCTTATTTTTGCTACTACTTACTACTTTCGTCTTACTTCTGTTTGTTCTAAACTTACAATGAGTGCTCATCAGATTATTCGTTCCATTCGACAGATCTTGTCGTTCTTTATCATGTGCACTGAGCTTAGCAATGTCACCAGCGAATCTTATCTCTCTATTCTCTAACCTCTCTTTCATTTCCGTCATAAACTTCTTCGATGATTATTTAGAAGGTGAGAAAGACCATATTTCTGTCTTACATCATTCTTAATCAGAGTTCTTGATTCTTTGTCTTCCAGTCTTATTTTTCTTTCTTGGTTTTATAAAAAGCTTCTTTCCCTCTACCTTACTCCTATATTTCTCACACTTTCTAATATCTTGCATCGTTCAAAGTTGTCGAACGTTTTTTCTATGCCAACAGATCCTATGAGTGTGTATTAGCTTTTTTTAGGTCTTGCTTCCACTATCAAGCCCTAACTCAGAACTGCCACATTTACATCTTACCCTTTCCTAAAATTTAATGTTATATCACCAGTCTCATAGATTCTACACATCAACTTGAGTATTGTTTAGTTGGCACTTCTCCTAATGATTTTAGAAACTGAAAAGCAGTAGTATCTACTTTCCACTTCCTGTGATCGCAAGTCTTGGGGGCTCTGGTAAACGGTGACTCCAATACTATATCTCCTGTCTCTTCTTATGGAATGCCACTTCATCTATTACAGGGTAATTCCGTGATGATGGTACAAACTTGCAGGGATGATGGAAATAGTGAAATGTATCATTCTGATCAAGCGCCCATAGCACTTGAGGTATGCATTTTAGATCCCATAGTCACTACACTTTTTTTGTTGTTTTGATCCATACTGTCTTCCCCAAAAAATGTGGAAACCAAAGACTGTGCAGTAGAGGAGATGTTATTCATAGTATCGAAGATGCACTAGTGCTCGTAGCTCTTCAGGCATGCATTTCAGAGACCATATTCACTCGACTTTTTTTTTCCTTGGTTTGGTCCATACTACCGCCACTGATAGTTGTCTACCCTAAAATCTTAGCAGTGACAGCACCGGTACATGTCTTCCGCATTCAGGCGTGTCAGAATAATATTCACTTACAACTTTCTATCCTGTCGTTTAAAGACCAGGGCTCTCTTACCTCGAACTGATACATTTACCATCCCCATCATCCCTGAAAGTGTGTAACATCATCACGGAATCACCCTGTATGGTCCGCAGCTCGTGGTCGTGCGGTAGCGTTCTCGCTTCCCGCGCCCGGGTTCGATTCCCGGCGGGGTCACGGATTTTCTCTGCCTCGTGATGACTGGCTGTGGTGTGATGTCCTTAGGTTAGTTAGGTTTAAGTAGTTCTAAGTTCTAGGGGACTGACGACCATAGATGTTAAGTCCCATAGTGCTCAGAGCCATTTGAACCATTTGAATCACCCCGTATATTGTCGCCAGATAAGACCTCTCCTCGCAGAGGCCTTCAATTTCCTCTTTCCTCCTATCCACTCTCTCCTCTTCGTTTGATAGTGGAAGTTTCGTTTCTGTCTCAATGTTGCCGCCTTTACTTTTACTTTCAGTGAAGGTTATTTCGATTTTCCTACTACCTGAATCAGTGCTTCCCAAAGCTATTTCTTTTCGAATTTCTTCACTTTTTTGCAGCAGCCTTTACTGCTTGGTTTCTTGAATGACATATAATCCTGTATTCCTGTCTTTCCCTGAACATTTTTGTACTTCCTTTTTCGTTAATCAATTGAAGTAACGTTACCCAAGGTTTCTTCGAATTTATCTTCTTTGTACATACGTTATTCTGCCCTACTTCTATGATTATCCTTTTGAGAAATTCCCATTTCTCTGTAAGTGAAGCGCCTACTGTTGTATTCATCATCGCACTGTCTACAGCCTTAGGAAGTTCCGAATCCATATCATTCCTCCGTAGATCAGTACCCCAATTCTTTCCACGATGATCCTTCCCGACGATTCACGTTAACTTCTGCCTGCTCTGCTTCATTATTAAATTGTGATCTCAGTCTAAATTTACTCCTGACTATGCCTTGGATTTCATTATCTAATATCGAAATCTGTATCTATGATGGAATCCATCTGCAATCTTTCCGTGTTTCCGGGGATACCTCCTCATCTAGCGATTTTTTGAACGATTTATTACTTACTGCAGTTTATTGCAAAACACAGTTTGTCTTTCCCCTCTCTCATTCCTGCTAAACAAGCGCACATTTTTTGTACCTGTTTCTACTATTCCTTCCTGTACTGTTGCGTGGCCGCCCGCGTTATTATTAGATTATCATTTCCTTTTACAAGCTGAATTATCCATTCCAAATCCTCAAATGCTCTGTCTACCTCTTCAACTTGTACGTCTAAGGACGTGTTGGTCACGGTTTGCCGTCGGTTCGGATGAGAACAACCCTTTCACTGAACTGTTCGCAGTAGCTCACTCTTCGCCCTACACTCCTATCCTACTTCCGTTACACTATTTTCCTACGCTGTAGACATTACCCCGTATTCGTCTGACCAGAAATCTTTCCAGAAATCTTTCTTTCCGTTTTACTACACTGACCTCCCCCGTATCTGCATTTAACCTTTGTATTTATCGTTTCAAATTTTCTAACCTCCCTACCCAGTTCACACTTTCCAAATGCCTCGCTCCGAATCGAAGGTACCATGTCGTAGCTTATTAAGTTTTTGCCATAAGGCTACCTTTCCCTTGACAGTCCCCTGCTGGAGATCGTAATTGTGGATTAAACCTCGCAATACCAGGGGGGGGGGGGGGGGGGGGGGGCGAAGGGGTACTTTATGCCAACCTTCTGAAAATATTGAAAGCTACTCAAGTACTTTATTTTTTTAAATTCCATATAAATATTTATTGTCTTTAATGAAGTCCTCCTCTAGATTCAATGATTGTTTTACATTTTTCCTTCAAGCTTAGTGGGAAAATTTGACTTTAAGGGAGGTGGTCATAAAATCTCCCCTCTTGGTATAGATGAGATTTCCCACAACGGTGTTCTTACTCCACAAATAATAGCGTTACGTGACCTTAGAACACGTGGACGTTTCTGTGGGTTGACAGCAACAATATTCCAATCAATGACTGATTTCACTTTGTCTCTTTATTGTTTCCTGTCAGTGGCACTTAGTCCAGTGTTAGATACAACTGTGATTGAAAATGTATCAACAGTCCCTTACTGACAGGGAAAGATAACAGACTTTGGAAGAATCTACACATTTTCAAATTGAGTTTGATGAAACTGACTATGTTGTGAGTGAACCTAAAGAGGATGTGTTGTGCGTGAGAATGTGGTAAGTGATAGGGTACCTATAGAATCTTAAGATGAAATATCGGCACCTGAAACTGATGACGAGGCGGTTTGCGAGGTGAGTGACAAGTATATCGAAAGCACTGGAAAAATTTACAGCTCCAAACCTCTTCACATTAGAAGACGAGTAGCACAAAACATAGTGAGAGAAAGAGAAGGCATAAGAGACAATGGTATAGTAGGCACAATAAGAGAATCGTTTGAAAAGTTTTTGTGTCTCGAAATTGTCTAATCATAATAAAGTATACCAATGAAGAGGCACTGAGGCCGAAAACACCCGAGACAGACAGAGTTGAATTCATGTCATAAATAGGGCTTCTTATTATTATTGGGAAGGAAAACTATAGTAAGTCATCTGTTACAGAATTATGGTCCTACACTTCAGGAAGATTTGTTTGTACTGCTAGTATGAGCCGAACCAGATTCCAGAAGCTTACTAAAATAGTGAGATATGATGACAGAGTCTCGCGAAGCGATCGCAGGAAACGTGATACGTTTGCTGCAGTGTGAGAAGTTTTTGGTAAAATGAATGAATTACTGCCACAATATTCTGTTACGATGGACACTGTAATTGATGAAATATTGTCATTGTTCCGTGGTAGGTGTCGATTCTTCAGGAAGGAAAACCCTGGCAAATACGGTATACTTACACGCATGGTCATAGACGATAAAAGCAGATATGTTATCAGCATGGAGCCTTATTCTAGGAAAAGAAATAATGGTATACGACAATCACATTCCGCAGCAGATGTGGTGAAACGCCTGGTCGTTCATGTACATAATTCAGGGCGAAATGTTACCGGAGACAGATATTACACTTCAATTGATTTGGCCTGATCAATAGCTAACTGTCGGGGAAACATTTCAAGCTAATAGAAAACATATACCTCAAGAACTGAAAGATATCTCGACAAGAATTATATTCTAGTAAATTTGCTTTCTGTGATACTAGTAGTACCGGAAATATTGAATCACAATTGTTTCTTATGTCCTCAATGAAGAACAGTACGAAAAAAGAAACAGTTATAAACTTATATTATAATGAGACTAAAGGTGGCATTGACACGATAGTTCAAATTGTGAGAAAATATTCAACTAAGAGGGCTAGATGAAGGTGGCCGCTGTCTGTTTTCTATACTCTTGTGGACACAGCAGCGGGAAATAGTTATACACTATTTTTGTTGAACGCCAACGGCCTTGCCATAGTGATAACACCGGTTCCCGTCAGCACTGTCGGGCTGGGCTAGCACTTGGATGGGTGACCATCCGGTCTCCCGATCGCTGTTGGCGAGCGGGGTGTACTCAGCAATTATGAGGGAAACTGTGGAGCTACTCAAATGGCTCTGAGCACTATGGGACTTAACTTCTGAGGTCATCAGTCCCCTAGAGCCTAGAACTAATTAAACCTAACTAACCTAAGGACATCACACACATCCATGCCCGAGGCAGGATTCGAACCTGCGACCGTGGCGGTCGCGCGGTTCCAGACTGGAGGAGCTACTTCATTGAGAAGTAGTGTCTCCAGTCTCGTAAAGTGACATAGGGCCGGGAGAGCAGTGTGATGGCCACATGCCCCTCCATATGCGCATCCAGTGACGCCTGTGGGCTGAGAATGACACGACGGCCGGTCGGTACCCTTGGACCTTCCACGGCCAGTTTGGACGGAGTTTAGTTTAGTTTTTTATTTTTGTTGAACTTCCCGGACTGGAATAAGAAATAGCCTAATAAGTGACGACTTTTTCTTCAAGAACTAGGACTACAGCTCACGAAACCTTCCATTGAAATAAGGGCTACAAATATTGCAATACTGCCAAAGCCTGTAGCTTCAAGTGTGGAGGGTATTCTCGGACGGGAAATGAAGCAGAACACATGGAATTAAACGTAGATGTCACTTGTGAAAACCGTTCCAAGTGTGAAGTATATTCCAAAGAGAGTGGTGAATAATTCTTCTCACAAAATTGTGTATCTACTTAGCTATCTGTATATTAACTGAAGTTTTATAATATTTTTTGGTTATAATAAAGTGTAGTTCAATAACATTATAACGACTTTTTCTAGTAATTTTTCTCTAGATAATTAGCCTTAGTAGACTTAAATGACGAAGTAAGTGAAAGATATAAAATGTATTTTTGAAAACAGTTCTTTTGCCAGTAGGTATAATCATGACTTATTTTCAATTACAGGCCACATATCTTAGTGTTCTATGGATTAATATCATGTGTCTCTAATTCAGTAATTTTGATTACTTTCTAAGTGCTCATCATGGCTAATTATTCCCTCTTTTAAAGGCAGCTTTCCACCCAAGAGCAAGCGGTTCCTACAGAACTCCATCCACTCTGGTGCCCTCTTTAGTCACCATGTAATGTGATTTTTATTCAAAACTTAAGAAGTGGCTAGATCTCAAAACCAGATCCATAATACACTTATTAGTAGTAGTGTTATTGGGCACTGATCGTAATTTTGATATCAAATTGATATGCTAATTAATTAAGTTGATCAATTTACTACACCCACATCCGCCCCAACCTCAGCCCTGGATAATGTATGTGCTTCTTCAGCTGGCCTTTCGGTACTCCCCATCAGTCTCCCCCTCCCCACCCTTCACCCTCCCTCGCACTCACTTACCTGCTCTGTTGGTGAGATGGTAGGGATTTCGAATTTTGGTTGATATTTCGAATTTGACGGAAATTGCATGTCAAAGAGCTGTGATGACGATCCACCCAACCCCTCCACCCGGGAATTGGAGGCAAATTTGTAACGTGCGCGTGGGGCACACGATACTCATTAAAGCTTGTACTATAGTAAGTGAGTGGGGTTCACCTTACGAGACAGGATTTTTATATATATATATTGACCGCGTGAACCTGAATGGAGGCAAATCAGACTTACACCCACTCTGTAATAACAATGATACGTCAAATAAGTCCGAAATGCAACTACACGTCAGGACGGACAAAAAGCAACACAGAAGATGCTATCTGTTGTTAATAATACGGTCGCTAGCCTAATTAGGCATTAACTGAGTTTCTTCCCTGTACTAGTTGGCAGATATTCGTGCAAAGCAACAAGTAGTAACACTGCATAATATAGCAGAATTTTCGAACCAGAAAATCTACTGAACTGATAGTTTCACGTTCTGTACTAATATGGAAAAATCATAAATACATAACACTACACTATAATGTATACTACAAAGCTTCGTACTGTCTATTGATCGGATTAAAGTCGGGCATATGTTACCCCAGAAATAGCACTTTCGAATCACACACACAATGTCAATTTTGATAAAGGTAAAACACTGATAAATTTTGGCTTTTATATTGACTTTAACTTTGCTGGTCAAATCAGTTTAAAACACTTCAGAATTCAAATGAATAAAAAGGGGGGAGTGGACCCTGAAACTGTTTTGATAACTGTATTAAAAAAAATTTGATTACTGAATTCATTATGCGCTCAAGATTTCCAGTATATGAGTTACTACTCTTTTTATCTTATTTCCTGCTTATTTAAATACCTTTTTATCTGTCTCGAAATAATTAAACTTCATTACTAGATCAATATTAAAGTTATCTTCCAACTTTGTCAGACCTTCGTTATTCATTTACTGGTTCATTAACAAAACAGTTCTTTAAACACCATTCTAACATAGTTAGGTCTGGAAGTAATTATTATTAACACAAAATTTAATTTTTCATTTCGGGACACTCGGATTGCACAACTTTTCGAAAGGACCAATGGCTCTGAGCACTATGGGACTTAACATCTATGGTCATCAGTCCCCGAAAGGACCCTATCTAGGTTAGTTGTGAGGATAATTAAATGATAGGAAAGTTCTGGTAAAATTTAAATTGTTATTGAACAGTATGGAACAAAAGTAACACTGGTCCATACGAATACAGTACTAAAAGTTTCAACCTGTTTGTATCGATGCGGCGGTTGGCGGACGGCGAGATGGCGAGGCACAGAGCACACATACAATCACAGCTATGGCTCTTGACGTATCGGCACTTTATTTCTTCATAGCGTCGCAATACTTTTCCATTTAGTGCTTATGGAATTTTGCCATGCTGTATGGGCATTGGAACGGCATACCCGAGGCTCAATGAAACTACTCGTACGTCTTCCAGGAGAGCATCCTCGCTCCAGAACGTGTTGCTCAGAGCAATGCCAAACTCCGACTACTACTGCTGAGCCCGTTATGCCGTGCAGTGCCCGTGCGCATTTTCCCGTGCTAGCCTGCCATCCACCTTTTACCGCTCCCTTACAGACAGGGTATTCACCCGAGGTTTTGCATTCTACATATTCTAACACATTGCCTACGTATGGACTAGACGCACAGTTACAATTTTAAACATCTTACAACAGTCTCAACATTTGTTACATTTCAATTCTATTACAATATTGTTTGACATTTGACATAAACATTAATATTCACCTTGAAAATTGTTCACAGTTTTCTTAACACAATGGCATGAAACAAGAAAACAAATGAAATTAGAACATCAATTACTCAAGTTTAACGAAAAATCAGATGGAAAAAAATATTATTTATATATACAATAGTACAACGTCGTTGTTGTTACAAGTTGAGAATAGTATCCTTCTCAGGACTGAAACACTTATCCTTCTGGATGGAAAGCAAAAGTGCGCCCCTCAACACATGGAAACTGTCGAGATGCAGAAGACAAAGGTTAGGCTAGTGTACTTATTTATTTTCGCTGGGACACTAAAGATTGGTCCTAATTACAGAATTAATCAAAAAGATTGGTCCTAACTACACAACTTTATGCACAGCACAACCAAAGGAGTGACTAAAATCGCAATATGGCTAAAAAATTGATGATGCCATACAACTAGCATTATACTGCTGGGAAAAATTTCACAATGGCACACGAAATCAGTGTCAGACGTACTCAAATTTTCACCTACAAACTGCTGCGAAATGATTAGTGGGAGGTTCTACCTCTATTTTATTTATTTATTTTTTCGTGGGAAATATATTTTCCGTTTACGTGCAGTGGAAATCAGGAAATTGTCTGCGAAGTTTGCTGCAAATAAAGTTAGTGCACTGACATCAACAGTTAGTTTCACGTAGTCGTTCTTTACAGGCTGGATCGAAAAATGTCCGACGGTAGAAAAAGACTGTCTGACAGTGAATATAGGACGAGACAGGTGCTGAAGGAAGATGACGATAAGAAGGAAAAGGATGCACTGCAACGATATTTCAAGCCAAAGAGAGAACGACTTAGCAGCGGCGAGGATGGAAAAATAGATCCTGAAAGTATAGAAACTAGTGGAGCTACTGCCGCTACAACTTTACCTTCAGGACATGACCAAAAAGTTGACGAACACAGTACTACGACCACCGTATACAGTAACAAAGCTGACGGCGGGCCATCCACAACATGTTCAACAGACCTAGTCTGGACTCAAGACCTGCTTTGTGACGAAAGCTCCGAGATTTATACATCAGGCAGAACTTAAATTAAGCGACCAGATTCGGAAAATACCGGAGGAACATCAGCTGAGGTACTCATCACCGGAGAAGGGATTGAAGGCGACCCTAAACTGGAAGAGAAAATTGACTCAGATCCCGGAAGATGGCCAGAAATTAATAGCATTCGAACGACTTTGGTCATGCGAGGTCCTCCCGAGTGCATAACGGGAGCTGAAGAATGTCCTAAAAACGCGGACAACCCTCGTTTCATGCCTGTGCACTACAGCTATTCTTTGAAGAGTTAAGAAGAAGCAGATAGATATTGGTTGGTGTACTCAAAGAGCAACGATGCTGCGTTCTGCTTTTGTTGTAAACTTTTTTCGTTATCTACAGTAAAAATTGCGAATAACAGTATAAGTGACTGGCGACACCTTGCTTCGTATCTCGAATGTCACGGGAAGTCTACCAAGCATTTGAATTCACGTAAAAAGTGGATCGTGTTTTCCGAGGGACTGAAAAGGTCACGAACTGTCGACGCCCATCATCAAAGGCTTCTAAATACTGAAAGCAAACATTGGAAAAATGTTCGTGAGCGCTTAATAGCAATAATTCATTTCCTGGGTCGCCAATTTCAGCCTTTGAGAGGAAGTACAGATACACTCTTTCAGCTTGCCAACGGAAACTTCTTGAAACTCGTTGAATTATTCGGAAAGTTCGACACTGTGATCATGGAACACCTGCACAGAACAAAGCAAGGTGAGAACAAGGATCATCATTACCTTGGCAAAGAAACACAGAATGGAAAAATTCATCTTATTGGATCATCTATAACCAACAAAATTCTATTAATGATGAAATACGCGAAGTATTACAGTACAATTCTGGACTGCACACCAGATATTTCCAAAGTTTAGCGGATGACAGTTGTGGTACGTTTCGTCTAGTAGACAAGACTCGACGGAGTATACCACGTCCGCATTTGGGGGCATTTCCTGGGATTTCTTCCAGTGCCCGATTCTTCTAGCTCAACCCTGACGCAGGTCGTACTCAAGTTCTTGGAAGATAAAAATCTCCTACTGTGTAATTTGAGAGGGCAAGGATACGACAATGGAGCAAACATGTAACGAAAGAAATCTGGTCTCCAGAAAAGAGTTTCAGATATGAACAAGAGAGCATTTTATGTACCATGTAGCAGTCACTCATTGAATCTTGTTGTAAACGATGCCGCTTTGTCTTCTAAATATTCTGTTGCCATGTTTTCGACAGTGAAAACCTTGTATGACTTCTTCTAGTCCTCCGTTCGACGTTGGGATGTCTTGAAGAAGTATCTGCCTCACCTGTCGCTGAAGCCACTGAGTGATACTAGGTGGAAATGTCGCATCGATCCATTTACTCCCCTGAGGTTTCAAATTGGAGGCATTTATGATGCACTGCTTGAGATATCAGAAGAATTCGATGGCATTGTACAGGATGGGCGTAAGGGGCAGTAATGAATAGGAGAATATTTAGACAAAGGCCATTTATTGGCGAAAGCATGTTAAAGAGGGGTCACATAGGCTTAGGGAGGAGAAGGTGAGCCAGAACGTAGAGTTTTATCGAAACATAGTTCACGAAGCTAACGAAAGTCGTGGTCTGCCAATCGGGCCAGTCCGAGCGGCAGGCTGGCTGTGAAAAATAATCCACAGTGCCACAGCACCGAGTGAAGCGGAAGATGTTCACTGCTACAGGGCGCGCGTTCAAGAGAGCGGGTCCGGCGACGGGCGGCCGGGTATATTCGACGCACCACGCGGCTTCCTCCACCCTGACTGGTCGCGACCGAGAAACCCACGGGGGTGGCAATGGAGCTTTCCAGAGCGTTGCCTGCTAAGAGACGCCTGGAACGGCGTTACCTCGTAAGCACATGAGGGAGGCGAGTGATCAAGGTGCCCTTCCTCGGTGCTGACTTCCTGTTACTAACTGTGAGACGAAAGAATTTACAGGCACCTAACACTGCTTGGCCGCAATGGAAAAATGGAGTTACCGTTTGAAAGTTCATATTATAAGTAAAATCCCCTACTTTCTGGCTCATCCTTTACAGTATGACCGCTCACGAAGCTACGTCACTTACGAATCAAATAAAAAATTACACCTTTCTCACTTCTCTGGTAATCTGGTACGGCGTTCTGTTTCACATCAGTGTAGTCAGTAAGACCCTCCAGACCATTGACATAAATGTTTCTGAGGCTGTGGAAATGCTTGAAAAAACCAAATCATATTTTGAGACCTGCAGAACAGAAGAAAAGTTTGTGTCTTTCTTGAAAGCCAATACACTTTACCTATGAAGGAACGGATGAGACAATACGTGACCCAACAAAACGTTGCAGGATTAAATTTTAATATTATATTTTAGATATAGTAACCACACCTTTGGATGAGAGATTCAATCAACTGAAATCTCATTGTGATTATTTTGACTTTCTCTACGATATCGGCCAGCTGAAGAATGCACCTCCTGACAGCCTGGACACAAAGTGTAGCAACCTCGCAGCGATTTTGCAAGTTCATGAGTCAAGCGACCTTGATGCACTGGAGTTGAGGGAACAACTAAAAGTTCTTTCAACATTTTTGATACCTGGAATAGGTCCAAAAGAAACTCTGATACGAAGACACAATTTTTGGCCTAATTTTAACATTGCTCTGAGAATTCTTCTAACACTCCCAGTGACAGCTGCGAGTGGAGAGAGGAGTTACTCAAAACTGAAATTGATAAAGACATACCTCCGATCAACGATGAGCCAAACTCGTTTGAATGATCTTGCAACATTATCGATTGAGCATGAGCTTGCAGAGGACTTAAATTACACAGATCGTGTGAAAGAGTTTGCACAAGCAAAAGGCAGGAAGGTTCGATTTGTCTAATACTTTTAAAAGTTTCTATATTATGATCAGTGTCTTGCATATTTACTGTATTGTTTCTTATTTTGTTCAACATTAAATAGTTATTGTAAATTTTATTGTTGAAACCAAATTATAATTAAATTGTAAATATATTTTGTTTTCCGTTGAATAAAAATGGCTCTGAGCACTAGGCGACTTAACTTCTGAGGTCATCAGTCGCCTAGACTTTAGAACTAATTAAACCTAACTGACCTAAGGACATCACACACATCCATGCCCGAGGCAGGATTCGAACCCGCGACCGTAGCGGTCGCTCAATTCCAGACTGTAGCGCCTAGAACCGCTCGAATTTTCCGTTGAATACATTATCTGTTCACAAATATTGAAAAATGTTTATTTACGTTAACTGTAAGCTCATACCACGTGGGATTAGCCGAATGGTCTAAGGCGCTGCAGTTATGGACCGTGTGGCTGGTCCCGGCGGAGGTTCGAGATCTACCTCGGGCATGGGTGTGTGTGTTTGTCCTTATTTCGGTTAGGTAGTATGTAAGCTTAGGGACTGATTACCTTAGAAGTTAAGTCCCTTAAGATTTAACACACATTTGAACATTTTTGTAAATTCACAAGGCTTATTAAAATTAGCTAGATTTCTTCAGTGAGGTATGACTCCATTTTCGAGCTGGTGCCCAGCGACTATTTTGTACAAATCTGTAGAGAATTTCACCAATCAGTCGCAATTTTTGTTTTTATTTTCCAGATCGACGTAGATTTCGGGCACATTGTGTCTATTCTCGAAGCTCTGAGTTATGTTCACATCTATACCGTCATGATAAACGTAACTGTCAACATGACGGTTTAGATGTACGCACATATTAAAAGCTTTGAGACTGGCCACTCAATGGCCGAAACCTTGGTGGATCTGAAACGTAAAAACAAAAATTGCGATTGATTACTGACATTTCCTACAGATTTGTTCAAATAAAATTCCACAAACGTTTTCTAAAAAAAAAAGAAAAATAGAAACGGGCGGGTGGGGGAGGGGGGGATTTAGCAGCTCGCACGGGGCGGCACTTGGGCTTTCGCCGGCCCTGGTACGGAAGTGGCAACAGTAATAAAATTTTCCTTTGTGACTTTCGAAACTTTTCGCGAAATATATTGGTCTTTACGCCATGTAAGAAGACTCTCACTTCTGCTTACTACTGGTAATATAGCCGTGTACTTCTACAATTTCCCCTGATTGAGGAGGACCCTGGGGCTGTGAACGTTTCACTGTTTCATCAAGAATATCCCGCATTGACAAGGGATCGGTTGTGGTTGAAGCTGACAGTGCAGTTTCACGGCTTTGAGCTATATTTTTTGATCTTGTATCAACCAGCTTTTTGCATTTTCTATTGCTCTTTGGTTTTGAAACCTATTTGTTTTGAAATGCATATCAAGTAAAGTACCTATTGCAATTGTGTTGCTCATCTCGACATTATGGAAACAATTTTTCAGGCTATTTAATGAGGCATCAACAACAGCCCTTATAGTTTCCACAGAATTGGTTACAAATTCAAATGGTTCAAATGGCTCTAAGCACTATCGGACTTAACATTTGAGGTCATCAGTCCCCCAGACTTAGAACTACTTAAACCTAACTACCCTAAGGACATCACACACATCCATGACGGAGGCAGGATTCGAACCAGAGACCGTAGCTGCAGAGCGGTTCCGGACTGAAGCGCCTAGAATCACTCGGCCACAGGAGCCGGCTGGTTACACCTACAGAAAAACTGATTTAATGTCAACATAAGCAATGATTAAGTTGGAAACATAAGTGGAATAGAAGGAGTGCATATGCCCTCCGATAAGAAAAATATTATTGTTTACAGTATTCTACATGGCACTTATAGCTTGAAAATTTACTTTGTAGTAATTGATAGTTAACTGAATTTTGGTAATGATTGTAGCTTCACGTATCTTCTTGGAATATACTTCTCGCTCAGCATCAACTTTGTGCAATACACGTTACAGAGAATGCCCACCCTAAAAAATTAAAAAAGTTGTTAATTGTTGCTGATAAATTGCCAACTAGCTTTCTAAAGAGGTGCTAGGTCCAAAACCATTGTACTCTTAACAATATCAATGCACTTTCAATAATGTGTACTACCAGGTTGGGGGCCGGGGGAGTTCTACAACCACGCAAAACTTAAAAAACGCATATTTCGTTAACTATTGTTGAATTTTACTCGCTGCGAATTTTTAAAGAGATACTGAAGGTCAGAGGTGTAAGTAGGGTTCCGAACTTGGAAATACTGATATGAGATTCATTTGGAAATTTCATGTGTGCTATTAAGAATTAAATTTTTAAGTTAAATTTAACTGAAAAATTTATAACATTATGGAATGTAGTAGCAAACTTAATTAAAAATACTCTTTTTCCAGAATTTAAAAAGTGGTGTAACTGACTAGATTACAACATTTTAAAAAGGTGAGCATGAAGTCTCCCCAAGCCGCCTCCTTTGTATTCTTTGAGTCACCTATACATGGAATGCAGGGACCAGAATTATTGATAGAATGTGGTATCAGGTCAGTCAATACTATTTAAATACAATCGCAGCCCAGCTGCAAACTGCTGCTACGCCAACGACTGGACCTACACAGTAAAGCGGTCACCTAGTTACATCACGATAACCTCGTACTGTTTTACACTCAGTACAATGTGTTGAAATCACACAGGGAAATTTTTATATTTCTACAATCGCTGGTACACCTGTGACAGTTATTGTGTATCAAACAATGAAATATTCCAGCAGAAAGTGCAGTGGAATGGATAATACAACGAACTTTTAACCCAGACCTAAAAGAGAAAGGATGAAAAGTGCCAAAACAGACAATGTCTACAAGTTTAGTATTCCAGAAAAATCGATGAAAATCTGCGGGTAAAGATGTTTAAAATATCATAGTGACCAGCACACTCTTCTTAAAATAAAAATAAAAATTGGTTATACATTTACTGAAACAACTGTACATGCAGAAGACATATTTATCTCTTTACTTATTTGTAAAGACAAATAAACATGTGTACGAGAATTGTGTAGAGAGAACATTTTTAAATTTAGACATGAAAGATTTATACATAAATGTCTTACCGCACATACCAAATTTCACAAATTGTTTATCAAGAGTTGTTAAAT
The DNA here is from genome assembly GCF_023864345.2 of Schistocerca serialis cubense. Lineage (NCBI taxonomy): Eukaryota > Metazoa > Arthropoda > Insecta > Orthoptera > Acrididae > Schistocerca > Schistocerca serialis. Next base: position 180,813,124 of record NC_064641.1, read on the forward strand.
AATTCCCCATTTCGTTGGCCCTCGACCTCTTCATGTCAGTAGCAACCATTGCTAGCGGCAATAACAAAAAGGAAACAAGGAAACGGAAGTCAGTGCCCCCTTACACCTGTTCCAAAATTACCAGAAAAGGGGAGAGCAGAATGCCTTAACCTACAAACTTTTTTGGAACCACCTGATGGCCGGTGATTAAGAATACGAAACTACTTGTTTAAGTACTCTGTCTATCCTCTCTGGAAATATCATCGTCTACTACGACATATTGGAGTCTGGTGCACAGTTATTTACTTCCAGTTTACCTGTGATGGTAGCCAGTAACGACCAGAGAGAAATAACTGTGAGTGAAAAGTATAACTACCACAAAAAATTCTTGTACTCATCCACTGACTTCCTTGTGGTCACTCTTTGTAGTTAGCACTAAACTGAAGTACACACTTCTATAATCAAGTCGCATGATGTGTCATAGATATTACGGTGAGATGTAGAATACCGTATCGATGGTCTATCTCTGTTTCTGTACGTGGTCAGATGATGCAAAAGCTCAGTATACACTCTGGTAACAGATGGCTACATGCACTATTGGCAGTGAAAAAACTGCTAGTAATAGATTAGCAGTTACTACAGTAATTGCTACTTCTCAGTAACCGGTTATTTCTGCCCATCACCACAAAATACAGGGTGATTCAAATGGCATGTGAGGTGATTCTACATGTGAAACTAAACTGAAACAGTCCTATGAACATGTGTCCGATTTTCGATCGTTACGGAAGTGGAGCAGGTTGCAAACGAAATTCCGTGTAACAATGTGGTTGATAAAATAGCTGTGGGACAGACAGCTAATCCATCCTACAAGAGGTGTGATAAGTCTCCAGGAGATGGCAGCATCTTGATTTCGCACCCAGGCAGCAGCTGCAAGTTTACACAGCGTGCAGTTGCGGTTTGGACCAGTGAGCAGTAGGAGGCTGTGTGCATGTTATGGTTCAGTGTTGTTTAATTGAGTAAGTTCATTATGTCCATGAATACGAACATGCCACATTTGTCTACCCTTGCTGAATACGCACACATGTCGTTTGTGGCCGGCGGCTGTGACCGAGCGGTTCTCGGCCCTTCAGTCTGGAACCGCGCTGCTGCTACGGTCGCAGGTCCGAATCATGCCTCGGGCATGGATGTGTGTGATGTCCTTAGGTTAGTTAGATTTCAGTAGTTCTATGTCCAGGGGACTGATGACCTCAGATGTTAAGTCGCATAGTGCTTAGAGCCATTTGAACCATTTTTGTTGTTTGTGTATGGGCACTGTAAAGGCAGTAGCTGTGTGCTTGTGACAGAATACCTGAGACGTTTCCCCTATCGACGAGCCCCTTGTGCTACAGTATTTCCCAGGGTTTTTAGAACATTACATTAATCCAGAACATTATCCAGTCTACACGTGACATCAGAATGTGAGGTCGCCCAGTCAATTGAGGAAAGGGAAGACATTACTATGGTGGTACAACCAAGTCCCACCACGAGTACACTCCGTAGCGGATCCATTAACTGGCGTGTCGGATCACCCAACCAGATCCCATTATTGTGTTTACAGAGCTGGTTAATGGAGGATATATATGCTACGGAAGTGGATAAACATCGCATCAGCGGCTCTCTTTCCCACATTAAAGCCACAGAGATGATGTCCAATGTGCAACACAACACACCCTCCTACACACTGATAAGTCTGTTGAAATAGGTGGAGACTTTTTTTTGAACACCTTTGGTAGGATGGTTCAGTCATCTGTCCCGTCATTGTTCTGTCCACCACTTCACCTACACAGCATTTTTGTAGGTAATATTTACTTTTCATAATCATTTGCGGATGTGTCTTCTACCCACTCCAGTTCCATAACGATCGAAAATGAAACTTATTTATAGGACTTTTTCGGTCAATTTTCACACGCAAAATCAATTCGCAAACTGTGTGACATTCCTCCTGGATCACCCTGTATATAAATAGAAGCTGAACCTGACATATACGATGCTCTAAATTGCAGTAGTAACCTTATGACAGAAATTTGATGTTACCATGTGTGTCCGATCTTCCCTTTATGTTCACACTGGTCAATAAATTTAATAATTCATAACATCGTAAACATTCAGAATTTTACATAAGAAAATCCACATTCATAGAATAGAAACAGAGAAGTAAACTACCTATCTAAATATTTGTGTAAATATTATTCAGAGTTCACATTTGTACCTGATTTATGTAAGTTTGACTTTGTGTATGCATATGTGAAATTACGTCACCTGTCATAGACAAGAGCGGGCTGAGACTTACCTCTGTATACATTTTTTAGTACTGCATAATCTAACGAAACAGCAGGAGGCTTACAAGCATCTCTTGTAATGGTCGTTGACAGAGATAGACAGTAGTCCGTTAGTCACACCTCTGCCAGAGTATCGTTGTGTGGTATGGGATCATTAAAACAAAGGCATGTTTCGTTGAGGGAAATCTAGTAAAGAAATTTCAATTTCCAACTCTCTCCTCCGAATGCGACAATATATTGTTGATGCCCGCTACACAGTGAGTAATGACCATCATAATAAAATAACAGAAATCAGACATTGTACAGAAACATTCAAGTGTTCATTTTTTCCATTCCCTGTTAAAGCGTGGAACGGCACAGAAATAGTCTCAAGGTGATTTGAAGAAGCTTCTGCCAGGCACGTAAGTGTAAACTCCAGAGTAATAGTGTTGATGTAGATGATCTAATCAAGATACACATTTGTTAACAAACATCCTTAATTCCTTCTTTCACGGTTTATGCATTTGCAACGCATCTTCCAGCTAACGTACACTCCTAGCTACAAAAATTTTAACGCCAGAAATGACACAAAGCGTACTACGTGCTCCTATATGCAGATAATTAGATCTTCAGCCCAAATGTGTTATGTGCGTGGCATTAACAACTAGGCAGCATTCGATAAATAGTGCAACAAATTTTTTTCTGAAACCATCAACATCTACGTCAATCTTCGCAAGCACCTTATGGTGTGTGGCGGAGAATTCTTTTTGTGCCACAAACTCAGCCCTCGAACCCTTTTCCAGTCGCGAATAGCATGTAGAAAGAATGATTGTCGGTAAGCCTCCGTATTTGCTCTAATTTCTCCAATTTTGTCCTCATGGTCGTTACGCAAGACGTATGTGGCGGAAGTAATATGCTGTTCCGGAAAGTGCTCTCTCGAAATTTCAACAACAAATCTCGAGTTTGTTGGGCATCTCCGTAACGCTCTCGTGCCGACTGAACGATACCGTGATGAAACGTGCCGCTCTCCGTTGGATGTTCTCTACCTCTTCCATCAGTCCTACGTGGTTGAGATCCCAGATGGATGAACAATACTCAAGAATCGGTCAAACAAGGGCTTTATAAGCCACTTCCTTCGCGGATGAGTTATATTTCCTTAAGATTCTTTTTATGAAACTAAGCCTGACATCTGCTTTTCCCATTATTTGTTTTATGTGCCCATTGCACTTAGGGTCGCTCTGGATAGTTACTCATACACATTACGTAACACAGGTTTCATTAAAATACATGGTATTGGTTAGCAGCGTAGAAAATCTCCTTTACAGCGGAAGTTACATTGTCTTAGAAAGTCCACGCTGACTCGATATGCGATCGCATGTTACGACGTGAGAGTAGAGGCGACACAGCTGGGTAATTGGTTTCCCAGAATGCTTTGTTTCTCATACAAGTGACATGTAGATCGCGATGCCTCTGACATAAAAAGAATGAACGATTCACAACCTGTTCCGACACTGAACAATTCGGACCAAATGGGAGTCTTTGACATTACTGTGTGGAAGTTGTAAGAGAAATTTCCAGTTTCAAAACAAATACTTACAATAGATGTTTGATGACACGTGCTGTGAGTCCAACCAGTACGTACACTATTCTGCTAAGGACGAGATAGATAAATTACGATTCTGTGTTAACAACGCGGTTGATTTGAAAGAACGTGCGAAACAGTGTTGTCAGAGGTCTTTCAGCCGTGCCCAGAGAGCTGCATGTCACATGACTTCAGGTCAGCGACACTACTGCGCCACATGTGGCACCACAACACGAGGCAGTTGAAGGAAAGGGAAAAGACAGTGTGTGACAATCAATGAGCTCTTACAGCTGATTGTGATGGTGTTCTTCATTACAACAAGGCCCAGAGACAACATCTAGAATGCTCCAAGCGGAAAAGAATCATTGGGAACTATAGCTGGAGTCACGAACGATGGTGGTCGAGTTTAGGCTTGTTCTGCGCATCTACATCATGCATTTTCCGAAAGCCAATCAGTGTTGAATAGTACTGTGAGCACTCTGCTGTTAATGCCGTATCTAACGCGAGCAGTAATCGTGATGCTACTGAGTTGTTTAGTGAATTTATACACTTCTGGAAATGGAAAAAAGAACACATTGACACCGGTGTGTCAGACCCACCATACTTGCTCCGGACACTGCGAGAGGGCTGTACAAGCAATGATCACACGCACGGCACAGCGGACACACCAGGAACCGCGGTGTTGGCCGTCGAATGGCGCTAGCTGCGCAGCATTTGTGCACCGCCGCCGTCAGTGTCAGCCAGTTTGCCGTGGCATACGGAGCTCCATCGCAGTCTTTAACACTGGTAGCATGCCGCGACAGCGTGGACGTGAACCGTATGTGCAGTTGACGGACTTTGAGGGAGGGCGTATAGTGGGCATGCGGGAGGCTGGGTGGACGTACCGCCGAATTGCTCAACACGTGGGGCGTTACGTCTCCACAGTACATCGATGTTGTCGCCAGTGGTCGGCGGAAGGTGCACGTGCCCGTCGACCTGGGACCAGACCGCAGCGACGCACGGATGCACGCCAAGACCGTAGGATCCTACGCAGTGCCGTAGGGGACCGCACCGCCACTTCCCAGCAAATTAGGGACACTGTTGCTCCTGGGATATCGGCGAGGACCATTCGCAACCGTCTCCATGAAGCTGGGCTTCCGCTCACGCCCCAACATCGTGCAGCCCGCCTCCAGTGGTGTCGCGACAGGTGTGAATGGAGGGACGAATGGAGACGTGTCGTCTTCAGCGATGAGAGTCGCTTCTGCCTTGGTGCCAATGATGGTCGTATGCGTGTTTGGCGCCGTGCAGGTGAGCGCCACAATCAGGACTGCATACGACCGAGGCACACAGGGCCAACACCCGGCATCATGGTGTGGGGAGCGATCTCCTACACTGGCCGTACACCACTGGTGAGCGTCGAGGGGACACTGAATAGTGCACGGTACATCCAAACCGTCATCGAACCCATCGTTCCACCATTCCTAGACCGGCAAGGGAACTTGCTGTTCCAACAGGACAATGCACGTCCGCATGTATCCCGTGCTACCCAACGTGTTCTAGAAGATGTACGTCAACTATCACGGCCAGCAAGATCTCCGGATCTGTCCCCCATTGAGCATGTTTGGGACTGGATGAAGCGTCGTCTCACGCGGTCTGCACGTCCAGCACGAACGCTGGTCCAACTGAGGCGCCAGGTGGAAATGGCATGGCAAGCCGTTCCACAGGACTACATCCAGCATCTCTACGATCGTCTCCATGGGAGAATAGCAGCCTGCATTGCTGCGAAAGGTGGATATACACTGTACTAGTGCCGACATTGTGCATGCTCTGTTGCCTGTGACTATGTGCCTGTGGTTCTGCCAGTGTGATCATGTGATGTATCTGACCCCAGGAATGTGTCAATAAAGTTTCCCCTTCCTGGGACAATGAATTCACGGTGATCTTATTTCAATTTCCAGGAGTGTATTTAATTTGTTGCGAATTGTCATAGCTGTTGGTGGTGGTAAGTGGCAAATTCTGCAGAAAAAAGCAAGAGGCATGCGAGCGTAGTTCTGAAAGTAATGCCTCGTATATTTATCATGGAAACTACAGGAGATACATAAATCACAACAGCACAGGTAAATAGAGTAATACTTCAGCTACAAAATATCATTTTTCCACTTGTCACCACAATTCGTTATGCACTTTTGCCAAAGATGAACCAGAGCCAGCATACCGCGCATGTAAAATTCGGAACCAGCTGAGGCTATCCATTTACTTACAGCTTTAACAACAGCATTCGACTATTTGAAATGTTCGCCATGTAGTTCATCTTTCAGAAACCCAAGAAATGAAAGTCTGAAGGTGCTAAATCGGGATTGTACGGTGAATGTGATGACACAGACCAGCCGATTTTTTCAGCGAGTTGCGTCGTCGCAAAACTGGTCTTCTTCTCTGACGCTGGAAATTCGGGCTTTCGGCTTAGTCAGTGTCGGCTTTTACCGTGCTGAATTAACTCTTTCTCCAGGCTCCAGGACACTCAAAAGAACCGTACCCTGGCTATCCCAGAAGACTGTGCACATCAATTTGCCTGCAGTCGGCTGTGTCTTGAATTTCTTCTTTGACGGAGAAGAGGCATGTCGCCGTACCACGGACTGTACTTTGGATTCAGGCTCGTAGCGGTGACACCATTTCTCATCTCCAGTGACGATGGTATTCAGAGAATGGTCACTTACAGCTTCACATTGGTCCACCAGTTACCGACAAATTTCCTTTCGATGAGTATTCTTCTTCTTCTATAAGCATCTGCGGGACCCATCTGGCACAGAATTTGCAATAACCAAGATGTTCCAACATTATTTGCAAGGCATTACAGCCGACATTCAGCTTTGTATACTATTCTCTGGTCGTTATCCGCGGATAAGCACGGATGAGTTGATCAAGACGCTCTTTATTGCGAGGGATGACAGCTGCGCAGGGTCGATAGCGCCATAGTTTGTCATTGTAACGCCGGAAATGCATATCCTCCTATTTCCATCTATTGTACTATTATTTTTTTCCTTGTTTTGTTACCTCAAGATATGACATTTCTGTGTCTTTACATATTGTAATTGTTTTACTATTTGTATATATATATATTTATGCACTTATGTCGATGTATAATTGGTTTGTTTCGTAAATATTATTTGTATTTTTACGCTGGGTCTTGCCTAGGGAAAACTGCTATCGAACGATTACATCGATGGGTCGTGTGAAGAATCAAAGTGTGTAGGATCTTTGGGAGTGTTAACTCTGCCGCGTGGGGCGCGGGCAGTAGGAGTCTGGCTGGAGTAGCGAGTGGAGCAGGTGTGTTGTGTGACGCTCCCGCGAGTTGCCGCGCTTTCGGGGTTTGGCAGCATGTAATTGCGCTCGACTCGCGATAATAGTTTCTGACATGGTGTCGCGGACGGGAAGCATTAGCTGGCGCACATCAAGAGCCCGTTTCGCCTGGTGACCGTGTCGAGAAGAAGGCGCGCCAACATCCAGCTTCTGCAACAGCGACGGCCGACAATGAGTGACTGTCGCCACCTCCTCGATCGACGGCTTCAAACCTTCAATCAACCAACAAGGAAGACTGGAAGCACGTAAAGTTTCAGAACTGTATGGCAGACCTCAGCTTTTCAAATTGTTCCATTTGCCTCGCAAAATTACAGCAACTTAGCACGAACCTATGTAGCTCATTGTCCCAATTGCATTGCCAAGCAGGGTCCCTTCCTTTTCCGAAATGAACCCGAGTGTCGTTGAAATTCAAACGCCAGCATAATTCCATTTCACTGCTTTAATTTCAAAGTTCAATTCAAGCATTAGCTGGCTACAATAGTTAGATTACACAAACACAAATTAAGAGTGCGAGTTTTGTTACCGTATTTTAGCTTACCTGTGACTGCAGCTCAGCTTGGTACGTACTAAATTTTACTATTGTTAATTGTTCAGAATCGTTTAATTCAAATTCAAAGTTAAATCTTTTCTTTCTAAATTGCGTAGATTCAAGTAGCTTTAGAAATGATTGTTGAGGTAGTCCAAGACTAACTGTATTTCGATGTGCTTCAGAAGGAAAGCTCACTATTAACTTCAGTCACTAAATTAACTTTCGATTTTCCGGTTTCATTAATTCTTTTGCTAAATTAAGTGTAGCGAAATTTATTACTTCTGACAAACTTTCAGTTTTCACACTACACGTGTCAACCTTCAGTTGCCACGCTTCTAGTGCTAATTATATGTGTAATAACCTTTCTTTTTCAGTTATTATAGTAATTGTCCATAGGACTGGCGACCGTAATTTCCCCCAAATCTCAAATATCTAATTACCGCTAGTTGATTGTTAACGTAACGGCCGCACATTTACTTTCTTTATTAACTTTATCCCTATTTCAAAGTTAATTTCCACCAGTTTCAGTTGCATTTTTCCTATCATTTAGATGTAACCCTTTCCTCCCTCTTTACCGACTGGTTAACTTCAGTGACGATTGCTTTTCCAAAATTCCCATTAGGTACACGCGGTTTCATTTTTCACTGTCATTAAGGTCGATAAGTGACGGGGAGGTTACACGTGGCGACCGTGACAGGACAATCTTCAGATTTGAGGTTGTTCTGGACACGAATTTTGTTTGGTGCAAATGTCGTAACAAAGTATTGGTTACGAACAGATAGTTACGTCAGCGAGATTAAATAGTGGGAGGAATCCTAATTAGATTTGAGATTTGTTATTTATATTGAAAATTATTAAAATGAGTGAAGGCAACAATTACCAAAATTTGGTAGACTTGGATACGGAACAATCGGTCGAACAGTGGGAAACGCGCACCGCGGTACCCATTGTACAGGGGCAGGCGGCTAGCGTGAAAGACGCGACCGCCGAAACGCAACAAAGAGCAGAAATGGAATTCCAAACTTTAGAAAATGTTTCGGAACCGGATGTGAAAATCAAATCTGAACCCCTTGAGGACGAACACGCGGGGACAATTAAAGAGGAAGCCGCTACGGAAGTAAAACCGGTAGTTTCCGGGAATTTAGCTGATTTATTGAATGTTTTGATTAACGAAATCAAGGTTCAGTCTAGCAAGATAGAAACTCAATCGGCAGAAATTAAAGCTCAGGCTGCCAAGCAAGAAGCTCAGTCTGAAAAAATTGACAGGAAGCTAGACAATCAGAACAAAGCTATTAATGTTGTTAACAACAATGTTGGAGTTGTTAACGCAAAAGTTGATAAAATCAAAGAAGATGTTGTTGTGATTAATACCGAAATCGGTAATCTTAAACAGGAAATGATAGGCGTTCAGGCGGAAATTGCGAGCATAAATACGCGTTTTAATTCCGAAATTAGCAGAATCGAAAAAAGTGTAGGAGAAGCAGTTGCTCCGATCATCGACAATAAGGTGACGGAACAAATTCAATTAGTGAAAAAAGAGGATCAAAAGAAGGTGGAAACTTTAAAGGCTTTAGTGTCCGAGGTTGATGCTAAAGTGACGAACAATAAAAGTAAGTAGAAACGCTTGCGACAACCACTTGCCAAGTAATTACGAGAGTGTCGGAATTAGAAAAGAAACTTGACGGAAAACAGAGCTATGTGCCAATCTGTGCACACAGTTCGGAATTGTTGACGAAAGAGGATCGGTTCGACCCCTTGAAAAAAGGCGGTATACATGCGATGGATTTCATTAAAAATTGTGAAAGAGTTTTACCCAGATCATGGACTAATGAGAGAAAAATTAATGCGGTTATTGATGTGCTGGCTGTTGATGCCAAGCGTTGGGGCTTAAACCCCAACATTACGAACCTGACTTTTGACGAGTTTAAAAATTTGTTTCTGGCTGAATACTGGTCAGAGCAAAAACAGCAAAGTGACTGGCGCGAATTTGTCGTATCGAGGCTTTTCGATGCGAATTCGCGCGGCTCGATGAAGGAGTTTTGTGAGGGCTTGATCCGCAAGTTGGAATATTTGCGTGATCGCCGCACGGAATCCGAAATAGTCTGGGAACTCTACATGAAGCTTCCAGATGATACAAAACGCTATGTAGGAAGCAATTACAGGACAATCAATGATTTCCTGGAAAGAATTGAGGACGAGGACAATTGGCGCAATAATCGCGACAGTGGTAGAGGCCGTGGTAACAACAACGGCTACCACAGCAACCACACCAACGATAACCATGGGAATAATGCATACCGCAACCATGGCAGCAATAACAATAATGGTTCGGACCGTAATAACAATCGGTACAATGCAAATAATAACCGGAATGACGGAAACCAGTATCATACTAGCGTGATAGGGGCTGCGCAGAATAGTAATAACGCCAGAGGGTGCGACCAGCCGCCTCAGCAGTATCCGGGGAGCGTATCTGCTGGGACGAGACAGGGAAACCATTAGCCGCGCCGGTGAGGGGCCGACGGGGCGTGAAGAAATTTTGGCGGCCCAATAACAGGAGAAAACCCAGGTGTCGTCGTTATGAAAATTCCGTATGGAATAATCAACGGCGGGAGAGTGTGCCAGTGTTAGGAGAAAGGGGTGCGCCCACAAGTAGTAGATCAGCTGTAGACACGGCAGTAGGAAGTACATTCACTGTCAGTGAGAACAATTTAAGTAGTGTTCCGGAAATCGATTATAAAGTGGCAGCTGTAATACCCACAGCGGAACTGGAGGAGGAGGAGGATATTAGTGTTTAACGTCCCGTCGACAACGAGGTCATTAGAGACGGAGCGCAAGCTCGGGTTGAGGGAAGGAAATCGGCCGTGCCCTTTCAAAGGAACCATCCCGGCATTTGCCTGAAGCGATTTAGGGAAATCACGGAAAACCTAAATCAGGATGGCCGGAGACGGGATTGAACCGTTGTCCTCCCGAATGCGAGTCCAGTGTGCTAACCACTGCGCCACCGCGGAACTGGAGATTGAGTTTAAGAATGATTCGCAAGTGTTGAAAGAAGATCAGATGTCGGATAAAACGTCCGTCATCGAGCGAGGAGATGCAGAGAGGGATGAGGTCTGGTTAAGGCAGTTCGGTAGCTTATACGAGGAACTAAGAGATTATAGGGGCCTGTACGGGAGAAGTGTTTATGGGGAGCGCGGGCAGGATTTGCCGCGTCTCGTCCCGCAGGAAGATAGTGATTGTGAAGTGATAGAAAGTTCTGGCCCTAACCGGCAGACTTTACTAGAAATAGTTGATGTTAATGGGGAGCACGAGCAAGATGCGTCGTGTTTCGTCCCGCAGGAGTTGAATGTTGAAGTAGTAACGGAAAGTTCTGGCCGGCAGACTTTACCGAAAGTTGTAATGGTAGAAGTAGCCGACCCATCCGACGCGAACATCCAGTTTAAACATTGCGAGAGTATTAAGGAGAAAGATTACGAAAATTTTAGTGATAGCCGAACACGATTGGTAGAAAAGCACGTAGATTACAGCGTGTATGAGGTTAGAGCTGACATTATACGGTCAGAAGATAACAGTGTGGGTTGCGCAGATCTAGAGGAAGTAATTGCAGATACTACTGGGCACATGTCTCCAGGTAGATTGGCAGATGAGATCAATCTGATTAAAGAGGAATCAACGAAGGTGACAATTAGTGAATTGATAGCAAAGCAACACTCACTAGTTGACGAGTTACAGGAAGAGGTTTCGGTATTGGAGGCGACGCTACAGACTCAGCCTCAGGACAAACGTGTTGAAATTAAAACTGTATGTGAACAGAGACTGAAAAAGCCGCCAGATAAACCGGATTTAGGATCAAAGCCGGCTGGTTTTTTCTGGAATGACCTGGATATAGACGAGGATTTACTGTGGGAAAATAAAGAAACAGTCGAGGACAAGTGTAGACAGATAGTAGTGTCTGTTAATATGCACGACCTACAACTAAACGTGTTGATTGACACCGGTGCAGAATTGAGTGCTGTATCTGGGAAAATATTTGAGTTACTGAAAGACAGACCTGGCATCGTAGTTATGCCAGTAACAGGAGTGAAAATTATCGGTGCTACTGGGAAGGCCAGTAAACCGGTCACAAAACAGATTTTTGTCAACTTCGAGATATGTGGGGCACGATTTGAACAAGAGTTTGTCGTCGTGCCAGACTTAACTACGGAAGTAATTATCGGGTTAGATTGGCTATTAAAGTACCGTGCAGTGATTAACTGCGAAAGCAAAACTTTGACATGTACGTCCCAAGATAAAACAATAGTAGTTAGTTTTGACGAGGCAGGAGACGGTGTGCATAGGCAATACCAGCCTATACACATTGTTAACTGGCCGAATGTTATTGACGTAGGTATGAATTTGAACTACTGTAATGTGAGGAATCTCGTCATTGACAATAGTGTAGAAAGTGAATTGGAAAGTATTGTAGACGGTGTGTCAAACGTAACACACGAACAAAGACGAGGCCTGTATGAAGTAATAATGAGGAATAAGAGTGTGTTTTCAGACAAACCGGGTCTTGTGGAAGGATATAAATGCAAGTTGCATGTAATTCCGCACGAACCATTCTTCGTGAGACCGTATGCTATACCGCTGTCCAAAAAGGAAGCAGTGCAACGGGAGATAGATAAGATGATCGAATGGGGAGTGATTGAAAGAAGTACAAGTCCATACAATATCGGTTTGGTCATTGTAGCAAAACGGGATGGTAGTGTGCGTATTGTGATTGACGCACGCACGTTGAATAGGGTCGTTCAACGTGAAACAGACAGACCAGAGAGTATGGAGGAGATTTTGCAACGTTTTCATGACGTTAAGTTCATGACTAGCCTCGATCTGACAGCTAGTTACTGACAAATAGAACTCGAAGATGAATCTAGGCCATACACCGCCTTCTTGTTTGCGGGCAGGTGTTATCAGTATAGAGTACTGCCGTTTGGACTTAATATATCTGTGTCCGTATTCATCAGGGCCCTAGATAAAGTGCTAGGACCGGCTTTGAGTTCACGATTAACTGTATATGTTGACGACCTATTGTTGGCCAATGCCACTTGGCATGACCATTGCGAACTGTTAGATGAAGTTTTTAGAGCATTGCGCCGTGGCGGAATGACTCTAAAGCTAAAGAAATGCGAATTTGTGAAGCAGGAACTGAAATTTTTAGGGCATGTAATTACCACTGCTGGTATTACGAAAGACCCAGAGAAACTAGAGGCAATAAGGAATTGTCCTCCACCCAAGTCTAGGAAACAGTTAAAAAGTTTTCTAGGGCTCACAGGATTTTACCGTAAATTTGTAAAAGGACAAGTGTTTAATGATGAAAATTTGAATAACCTCTTACGCAAAAATGTTCCGTTTGTGTGGACTGACGGGTGTCAGACCGCTTTCGAGAGATTAAAAGACGAGTTGTTAAGATCTAACATACTATTTCATCCTGATTTATCGCTACCCTTCCATCTGGGAACGGATTCGTCGAATTACGGGGTGGGGGTAGAACTGTTCCAAGAAGTTGGTAAAGGAGAGGATAAGGAACACCGGACGATAGCGTTCGCGAGTCGAACTTTATCAAAAAGTGAGCGAAACTACACGATTTCTGAGAAAGAGTGTCTCGCTATCGTGTGGGGATTCAAGAAGTTCAAGGGTTACCTATGGGACTGTAAGGTGATTATTCATACGGACCATAAGGCGCTCACTTATCTGAAGGACTGTAAACTACTTCACGAAAGACTGACTAGGTGGTCGCTGTATTTACAGCAATTTAACTATGACATCTGTTACGTAAAAGGGACCGACAATTGCGTAGCGGATGCGCTGTCGCGGTTGCCCGAGTCTAATCAAGGTCTATTGAAAGATGAGGCGGATGGAGTGGTCAAATTGTACTATTTTAAAGAAGTTGAGGGACGTAAATTAATAATGAACATTTGTAAGAATCTACGTCGTCATCAGAACGAGGATGGTTGTTTAAATATGGTGAAAACCCGATATGATGAAAAGAGTCCAGAAGGAGAGAAATTAAGGAAGTATTACAAGATATACGATCATATCTTGTACATACGTAAGGGTGAAGATAGTAATATTTGGCGGGTATGCTGGCCCAGCAAATACGTCACGGAAATAATAGACTACTACCATTTGGCGTATGGTCACTGTGGACCAAAGAAATGTACGGAAAAGCTGAGTGAAGTAGTGCATTTCAACAACATGTTAAAACGAGTTACTGACAGAGTGAAAACTTGCGATTTATGTCAGAAGGTGAAGGTTACCAACTGTACGAGTCGTGGTCTTATGCAAAGTATAAGGCCTAACGACACCTTTGAGTTACTGTGCGTGGACTTGTACGGACCTTTGCCCAAGTCATCAGGAAACTTTGCCTACATTTTAGTAGTGCTAGAAGCTTTTTCCAAGTTCATCAAACTATACCCGATTAGGAAAGCTACAGCCAAAGCGGTCTATAGCAAGCTGGTGAACGATTATTTTGTTCATATTGGTAAGCCCAAGGCGATTCTATCAGACAATGGGGCACAATTTACTTCTAAGTTGTGGAATGAAGGCATGGAAAGTAATGGGGTCGAGGTGATCCATATTTCAGCTTATTGTCCGGCTGGGAATCCCGCTGAGAGGTATATGCGCAAGCTAGGCCGACTTTGCCGTACCTATTGCCATCACAACCATAGGGCATGGGGCAAATATGTAGCAGTATTTGAGAGAATTATGAACACCTTGAGACATGAATCTACGGGATTTTCTCCAGAGGAAATCCTGTTGGATGACAGAAGTAAAAGTTTAGTGGAAGAGATAATCAAATTCCCTCCACGGATTGACATTAGTATTGGTGTGAAAAAAGATCGTTTGCGAGAAGTAATGAAGCTTAAAGCCGATGCTCGCATACGTCGTCATGACGCTAAAGCGCTTTTTGCTAAGTTTGCGATCTGAGACTTGGTACTTGTAAAAGCACATGAGAAATCGAGCGAGATAGGCAATGAAATCTCTAAATTTAAGTTTGTTTATAATGGACCATGTAAAGTCATTGGTATACCTCACACAAATGCTTATTGCTTAGAGTATCCAAGCTCTGGAAAACGATTAGGTATACGGAATATAGTAGACTTGAAATTGTACCAACCTAGGATCGATTAATACCACACAATGCGTAATTTGTACAATATGTAAATATAGAGTGTAAGATTTAAGGTTTGCTAGATTGCCATGCTTTTGCCTGACCAAGAGGACATTAAAGAAGTTGTAATTAATAAGTAATTAATTTTGACTAAATGATTTAAGAGAAAGTGATTATTTATAAATTGAAAAATCCAAGCTGCTAGTTTAAGTTTTCAGCTGAGTCACAGTAGATTAAGCAATGTAAATATGATTTTGTAACTAGCTGTAAGATTTCATGAATATGTGTTTCACTAGTCATTGCCGATGTACTTAGACGGTGTTTTAAGTTTCAGGCTAGTACATGCGTGTGATGATGGACAGTGTTGAGTTATCCACTGTGATAGTGTTAATGGACTCCTTGAGATTACTCGGGAGTGAGTTTTTCCCTAAGAATTCAGTGAAACGGACGTTCTGGAAATGCCGTTACACAGGCGAGTGAGATCAAGCGTGCCGCACAGGCGGGCGCAACAATACTGGCGAGGCGGTGCCGCTGTCGGCTCTTGTGCCGCTGTCGGCATTCTTTGTACTTGCGAGTACGGAAGGCGGAATTGTTTTTCTTCCCGGACAGATGATGTGAAAGAATTCTGCTGTCAATACTTATGTTTTTTTCGATCTACTGAATATTATTTTCTTGTTTAGCGTTAAGTAGATTCTCGTGACGAGAATATTAATTATGAAAAGGTTAAATAAAATGTGTAGTCTATTTAATTATTTATTTGCGTATTTTGATCTACCTGTTTTTATGACCATGCAATCTAATTAATTTTGCAAATAGTATTCCATTTCTCATAGTGTTACGAATTTTAATGACTTTGGAATAGCTAAACCATTTTCTATATTTTCTATGAATTTTAATATTTTGTCAACCTGTTTTATTTTGTGCAAGGTGACAGAGTGGAATAAGATTAGGAGTGTCTCCACTCAATTATTATGGTCTAAAAATTGATTTATGATTAATTAGACGAATGCTAAATTTGTTGATGTTTTGAGCATATGCATTTCCGTTGTTTCTTTTTTGGGACATTTTCTGAGTCTGTTTACGTTACACGAACATCCTCAGACAATGTGGGGCACGAGTAACGCCGGAAATGCATATCCTCCTATTTCCATCTATTGTACTATTATTTTTTTCCTTGTTTTGTTACCTCAAGATATGACATTTCTGTGTCTTTACATATTGTAATTGTTTTACTATTTGTATATATATATATTTATGCACTTATGTCGATGTATAATTGGTTTGTTTCGTAAATATTATTTGTATTTTTACGCTGGGTCTTGCCTAGGGAAAACTGCTATCGAACGATTACATCGATGGGTCGTGTGAAGAATCAAAGTGTGTAGGATCTTTGGGAGTGTTAACTCTGCCGCGTGGGGCGCGGGCAGTAGGAGTCTGGCTGGAGTAGCGAGTGGAGCAGGTGTGTTGTGTGACGCTCCCGCGAGTTGCCGCGCTTTCGGGGTTTGGCAGCATGTAATTGCGCTCGACTCGCGATGATAGTTTCTGACATGGTGTCGCGGACGGGAAGCATTAGCTGGCGCACATCAAGAGCCCGTTTCGCCTGGTGACCGTGTCGAGAAGAAGGCGCGCCAACATCCAGCTTCTGCAACAGCGACGGCCGACAATGAGTGACTGTCGCCACCTCCTCGATCGACGGCTTCAAACCTTCAATCAACCAACAAGGAAGACTGGAAGCACGTAAAGTTTCAGAACTGTATGGCAGACCTCAGCTTTTCAAATTGTTCCATTTGCCTCGCAAAATTACAGCAACTTAGCACGAACCTATGTAGCTCATTGTCCCAATTGCATTGCCAAGCAGGGTCCCTTCCTTTTCCGAAATGAACCCGAGTGTCGTTGAAATTCAAACGCCAGCATAATTCCATTTCAAAGTTCAATTCAAGCATTAGCTGGCTACAATAGTTAGATTACACAAACACAAATTAAGAGTGCGAGTTTTGTTACCGTATTTTAGCTTACCTGTGACTGCAGCTCAGCTTGGTACGTACTAAATTTTACTATTGTTAATTGTTCAGAATCGTTTAATTCAAGTTCAAAGTTAAATCTTTTCTTTCTAAATTGCGTAGATTCAAGTAGCTTTAGAAATGATTGTTGAGGTAGTCCAAGACTAACTGTATTTCGATGTGCTTCAGAAGGAAAGCTCACTATTAACTTCAGTCACTAAATTAACTTTCGATTTTCCGGTTTCATTAATTCTTTTGCTAAATTAAGTGTAGCGAAATTTATTACTTCTGACAAACTTTCAGTTTTCACACTACACGTGTCAACCTTCAGTTGCCACGCTTCTAGTGCTAATTATATGTGTAATAACCTTTCTTTTTCAGTTATTATAGTAATTGTCCATAGGACTGGCGACCGTAATTTCCCCCAAATCTCAAATATCTAATTACCGCTAGTTGATTGTTAACGTAACGGCCGCACATTTACTTTCATTATTAACTTTATCCCTATTTCAAAATTAATTTCCACCAGTTTCAGTTGCATTTTTCCTTTCATTTAGATGTAACCCTTTCCTCCCTCTTTACCGACAGGTTAACTTCGGTGACGATTGCTTTTCCAAAATTCCCATTAGGTACACGCGGTTTCATTTTTCACTGTCATTAAGGTCGATATGTGAGGGGGAGGTTACATCATGCAGGCCGTTTTCACCACTTTGAAATGCCGTATCCATCGCCCCACATTGCTCACATCTATTGTGTAGTCTCCATACAACTTTAGCTAGCGTCGGTGGATTTCAGTCGGCGCAGATTCTTCTGCAGTGAGAAATTCAACTGCAAATCGCTGTTTTATACGCGAATCCGTATCAGACTCTATTTTGAAAAACTCCTCTGCTGGCGCCAACTACCGCCGAACAACGGAACTACCTGCAAATGAAAGAGGAAGGATCATTAGCACTACACCAACGATATCTGGTGCGGACATTCAAACTCATAAAAAAGGTGGAGTTACTTTCAGGAGGACCTTCGTATTTAGGAGGACATATGCTTTCTTGAAGCGAAAAGAACGCGCATGCGCGTCCCGCAACTGTCGCTTGGAATCGTCAACAATGCAATCCTCGACATGCGTGAAATGTGGATCAGACTATAAAAGAAGGACGAACTGTGGCGAGTGTGTAGCCCCAAGGGTTTAATATTGCTCACAACAGTGTTTCACGTGCATGAGGAGCTGCTCAAAGGAGAGGCGGTGCTCGACCATGATCAACTACAGCAGCGGATGACCGCTACTTTGTACAACCGGCAAGAAGGGGCCCACGGCAAATGCAATGGCAACCATATTTGATAGGACTGAGAGGCTCCACAGTGGCACGGCGACTACAGGGGGGTGACCTCAGACCCGTCGACCAGTGAGTTGTGATCCGTTAACGTCCGCAAATTGGTGACCTCATTCCTGATGGTGTCAAGAGCTTGGGGATTGGAAGAACGAGGTGTGGCGTCGTGTGCTCTTCTCGAAAGAGAGCAGATTCAGTCCGAGTGATTCTGAGCGTACCTTGATGTAGTAAGAGGTGGAAGCACGTGGTACACCCAGGGACAGCTGTCGAACATGATGTGGTAGAGATGTTATGGTGTGGAAGGGCATAATGTTAGATGGGCCTACTGATCTCTAAATTTTTTAACGCGCTACACTCACTGGTCAACACTATTGTGACGCTGTACTGCTTTCGCACGTCTGTCCTTTGGGGTTTCATTCTGCTCTGACTTCATTTTTACGGATGACAACGTGCGACCGTATCGAACAGCAGAAGTTGACTAGCTGTTGGAACGAGATGGCATTCGGCGAATGGACTGCTCTGCCCATTACCACGACTTAAATCCCACTGGGCACGTTTGGGATTCATCGACGAGACGCATTACAGCACGTCCACACGCGCTAATGATCATCCAGCATCTGAGGTGTGTTTCGATGAGTTGTAATCAAGATGATGCAAGTGAATTTTGTGTTGCACCTTCTTTGCACCAGCATCAAATGTACCATTTTCTAATCTATCATCTAATTGGACTTTTTCTTCTCAGCTACCAATCCGTTATTTTCCCTGAATGTAACAGCTACTATATTAAAACTCTTTCTTGCACATCAAACTTTGCTACACCAATCGTGTCGCATTATCGAATCAAATAAGAAAAAAAAATCGCTCTAATACAAGTAAATTACAGGAGAGGGTTGATATGGAAACGGCAAAAAATACAAACTTTTCCACCATTTCATTACGTTCGGTAACACTTTTTTCCTTAAATCGACTGTACAAAAATTAACCTCCGAAGATTCTTATTCCTCTGAGAACATTTCCGATTAAATTCGAACTAATTTTAATCGTAGATGTTAACAGTAGCTCAAAATACAGGGTGTTTTACAGTTCCTATTACACGCTTCTAGTGGTAGTAGAAGAGACGTAGAAGATAAAGTTTCTATAATCAAACTGTATCTGGAAACGTAGCGTTTGCATGTAAACTAAGTTTCACGATCGGATCGCCTTCAAGTTTCCCACTTCGCGGCACGTACACAGTGAAGGCAATGAACTCCGACCCGTGCGCTCTGCTGGAACTGCTCCACGTACGACCCCACTGTTAGGTGCACAGGATGTATCAGTGAAGCTTGCTTTCGTACGTGCGATCCACAAACCGTGGTGTGTGCTGAATAATTTCTGCTGTCATCAGAGCTCGTGTAAGGAGATTCCGACTATACAGAAGTCTCATACGCAAGGCTCATCGAGTGATCCCTCAAGAAAAAGTCGAAATGAATTAAATCTGGTTACTGGAGTGGCCAAGAATTGGCCCGTATCGAATCATCCACATTTCAAGGTCCGTTTGTTTGTGACGTTCGCTGACGCCACGAGCAAAACGTGCGCGGACGCTACATTTGGTGAAGGGGTGACTGGCAAAAGTTCAAATAATTCCACTGGTAGTATAACTCTTGCCCTCATCTTCTAATTTGTTTTGCACCCTAACGGTGCATTTTCGGGCGTGGATACCATATCAGAGCGTTATGTAGTAAGTCCGCTCTACGACCCTTAAAAGCCTTTGATACGAATTGCGAAACACCCTGTGTATGAAGTGCCCCCGTTAGGGGGAAGAAGACGTTTTCCGTTCATATCAGCCATAATAGCAAGCAGTACGAGTAGATTCGAAGTTTTCACACATGCAGCAGTTGTCTATACGATTAAATGAATATCCAGTTAGAGCCGGTTCAAATGGTTCAAATGGCTCTGAGCGCTATGGGACTTAACATCTGTGGTCATCAGTCCCCTAGAACTTAGAACTACTTAAACCTAACTAACCTAAGGACATCACACACATCCATGCCCGAGGCAGGATTCGAACGTGCGACCGTAGCAGTCGCGCGGTTCCGGACTGCGCGCCTAGAACCGCTAGACCACCGCGGCCGTAGAGCCGGATAAAAGGTAATTTGCAGTAGTTAAGGTATCGATGAAGAGGCTTGCTCAGCATAGCATAGGGTGCAGAGTTGCCTCTGTCTGAACACCACGAAAACCATTTCATCGAACTTTAATATTGATCGCGTTGTGATTTCACAGCTGATTAGTTTGAATGTTAAGAAAATCATTCCAGCTGTTGTTGTCGGTGCATTTCGTAAGCCACAATCGGTTCCTTTCTGTACAAACAGCCTCAGTTTACCTGAAGTTCAACAAGACACAGATCAGGTCAAAAGCTATTAAAACGTGCAGGTAATAAATAATACATAATTGTTTCATCGAATGTTCAGTTACATGATTATCACTTTACGGATGGGATGAATGTGTCCCACGATAGGTTATCAAAGAAATGCTTAATGTTATTGCTGTGTGTCAGTGTCCCATTGGTAAAGGGAAGCCAACTAAAGGTTGGCAGAATTCTGATAATTACAGGTTGCATCTTAGGCTATGCTGTGCTCAAGTTTCATTGAGTTTCATTACTAACTTTCGTCTCCGTATTGTCATATTGAATTAGTTCGTACCTGCCGATAGGCAACCCAATCGCCAGATTCGCAAAGCGGATTACTTTTCACCACCCCGGACACATCGTGTCAACGACTTGCACCCACGAACTGAAGATTGCTATTTAACAAACGAAGCCCACACTGAGCTCCTGTGGTGTGAGTTACGAATCTGGACGGATGCTCTGTCCTCTGATTTGTGTCTTTTCAAATGGCTCTAAACACTATGGGACTTAACATCTGAGGTCATCAGTCCCCTAGACTTAGAACCACTTGAACGTAACTAACGTAAGGACATCACACACATCTACGCCCGAGGCAGCAATCTAACCTGCGACCGTAGCAGCAGCGTGGTTCCCGACTGAAGCGCCTAGAACAGCGTCTGTTTACATTATGTCTTTCAGCTTTTGCCCAGTCTTCTTCCGTGTTATCCTGCATGTGTTTTTGCCCCACCAACCTCACCCCCAAACCCGTTGGAGAACGAAGCGCCGGGAAACAGTCTTTACATTAATAGAATAACCGTACGTTAATGTTTTAGAAATAAAATTGGTAGTCATCCCGTTAATAGTAGTCACAAAGTGGCAGAAATGTGCCGGTGGCAAGATTTAAAACGCTTGATCATCCGTGAAGAGTTTAACCACACATATTCGAGTGCGACCATTACACTGTTTCATTCGGTTTACCGTGCTTCATATTGTAACCTCCCCAAAAAAAATTATGAAATGATAATTGAACATGAACCCACACAATAATATTATTTAATATAGAACCTTGAACCAAATGTAACCTCTCAACAGAAATAATAATATCTGGTAAATTTTATAAGGGCAGCAGCGCTGACCTTCGGCCCTGTATTCTGAATAAAAAAGCAAAAATTCTTACCTCAATAAAAACAACATCTATATCTGCTCTTAATTATACATTCTTCGACACAGCTTCGTGCAATGCTGGCGTATATATACATTTTTTTTTTTATTCTTGGAGGAAATGCATAGGAAATATTATTTAAATTGAAATGAATGTTTTTCTTTAAAAGAGTTACTTTATTAAAAAAATTATTATTGGGGCATTTTTGAACTAATTAATTACAGTTAACATACATTATTAGATATGCGCAATGCTGCTTCTTTACCTTCTACAACAATACTCATCGTCCAGAGTCCTGGCCAGAGTCGCGAGCAGAGCACACAGCCGACGCATGCCGACTCCCGCAGACCACAACTGTCCACTCGCTACTACAGCCGACCGACTACTACTGCAGACTGGCGCAGACTAGTACTGTCGACTCGCGCAGACTAGCGCAGACTCGCGACAAGCAACAACTAACAATAAACTACTCTCTGGTCAGAGATTCTGTCATGCTTCCCCCATCGCCAGCGAAGCATACACCTTACATAACCCTCCACTGAGGGGGGCAAAAATTTAGCAGCGATCGTGAGTCAATTGGACTTGCCATAAGCAACAAATTTTTCATAATTAACTAAGTTTACAATCACAAAATATTTACATATATATATATATATATATATATATATATATATATATATATATATATATATATATATATATAGGTGTAGAACATGAAATAAAATATAGTGCACACGCACTGAGTACAGAACATATCAAGCAACGACAAAATGTATACACAATGAGTACAAAACATATTAACAAATAGCAAAAGTGCACACGCACTGTAATACAGAACATATCTGGGAACCCCAAAAAAATGTATACGTAATGAGTACAAATGGCATAAAGTGCACACACACTGTAAAACTCTCTAATATTTTTACAACAAATAAACATAATGAGTACAAATCATATTGACAAATGACAAAAGTGCACACGCACTGAAGTTCAGAACATATCAAGTAAAGATAAAATGTATACACAATGATTACAAAACATATTAACAAATGGCAAAAGTGCACATGCACTGTAAAACTCTTTAGCATTTTTACAACAAATAAACATAATGAGTACAAATCATATTGACAGATGACAAAAGTGCATACGCACTGAAGTTCAGAAAATATCAGCAAATCACAAAAATGTATATGCAATGAATACAAATCATGTTAACAAAATGACGAAAGTGCACACGCACTGCAGTACAAAATATATCTGGGAATCCCAAAATGTATACGTAATGAGTACAAATGGCATAAAGTGCACATGCACTGTAAAACTCTCTAATATTTTTACAACAAATAAACATATCAAGGAGTGAAATAAAGTGCACATGCACTAGAGAAGTCTTTAGTATTTTTAGGACAACTGATCTTGTTAACAAATGAAAGGAAGTGCACACGCACTCTATACGTCTTTATCATTTTACAAGAATTAGGAAGGGAATGGGAAGGATTGCGTCATGGTTGTAGCACTTTAGGTTGCACACAGCTGCTCTGAAAGTCCATATCTTTCTACAGAAGCACAACACCAAGTGAGACAATCTGAAGTTATTTTCCTTGAAGTATTAATCAGTGTAGCCAAGACACTGAAATGTCGTAATAATATTCCATGCTATCATTTTGGTAGTACACTAGGTACACCAAACAGTGGGACCATAATAACATCTCCATCGCTCAAGGTGGTGGACAGCATGTCGTGTCAACACCATGTTCTTGTAAAGCATACCAACGTAGAATTAGTGCAAAAACCAAATATAGTGCTCCATGATCATGAGGAAAGACAGGACAAATGGATATTGCAGTAATTTCTGGTAATTCGGTCAGAAGGTGAAGGACATTAAGCCACATAGTAGTCTCCATTGAGAATTACACTAGTCTAACAACTGATTTGAGTAATTGGTGGCACTCATAGCCCAGTTACTGAACATTTCTGTACCATGTATGTAGTATTACAGAATAATGTTCATAAATTATCTGAATATAGTAATTATTGGCACTCATTGCGCAGTTACAAACCATCAGAAGTCATCATTCAAAACAGAAGCTAATGAATGGCACAGTATTAACATAATTCACTTAATTATAGTAATCATTGGCATCATAGGCCATCTTATTACAATAAACAGTGGCATTCATTGGCCAGCTGCAAAGCATTTTTTTTTGTATTCTTCAGAAGTCATCATTCAAAATTAGTTAATTATTGGCATACCATTTATACATAATTCATATAATTATAGTAATCATTGGAATCATAGGTCATCTTATTACAATAATCAGTGGCATTCATTGGCCAGTTACAAAGCATTTTTTTAATGCATTAACAGAAGTCATTATTGGAGTGACATACAATTCAGAGCTGATCAGTATTACTCAGACCTTTCTTAAACTAGTAGCATTATTTGAGACTGGTAATTCCTTTGTTTGTTTTTGAGCTATTGCTGCAAATGAAGATGGGTAACGTCATTCGCCATGAGTCAGCTGTAGCAAGGTTATGAAACAAGTAGAGTATATGTGATCACATTCATAAATGACATAGGTTTAATAAACAACTATTTATACCACATTAATTTCATGAATAATTTCTCCTGCAAAATATACAAAATGGATTATGAAACTGAAAGAAGAAACGCATATTATGCTGAAAAGTAGTTAACTTCGAATTAACAGGTAGTGAAATGTGTATAAAATATATATGTTCTCTAACTGTCCTTTCCAAAACCTTCACTCATCATACCATGCGATACGAGACATACTGTCAAAACGAACTGCAACAAATACTTAAATAACTACATAGCATCTCTTAACTAACAGTAAATATATAAACTTCATCATTATCCTCATCTGTAAGGAAAAACTTCATTATTCATATTACCATAACTCCATTATTATCATCACCTGTAAAGAAAAACTTAGTTATCCATATTAGCATATTCTTCATCATTATTCTTCACCATTCATTATCATCTGCAAAAAAAATCACTTCATTATTCATTATACAACTATTCCTTATTTCTAGCATATTTCGTCACTAAAACTAAGATGTGTAGTTCTGTCTGACAGCTTGCATCAATCGCCTCGTATTCTGAAACAAAAAATTAGTTAAGACTGCTATTCTACGATGTGTATAGTATATTCTTGATAATGCTTGTTAATTCTGATCCATTTACTCGTCATCATGAGGTATTGCATCCTCTTTCGTTCATTCCGAAGGTGAAATTCCCATTTCTGTTTAATTTATTTCGTTTATGCCTTATTTCTTTCTGAAAATGATGAACAAAGATTAATGTCTTGCATTTAATTCATATGCCCATTAGATGAAAACTGGTTTATAGTAACATAATTAAGCATACAACATAGCATGACAGAAATCGTAATATGTCAAAACATCGACAGTGTTCAGAAGCAAAAATGTACACAGTGTATCACAATGTAGCAACAAAAACGAATGTAAAATAGTCACGATGTTGAGATATCATATGGCAAAAATGTTCAAGTCAACTGGTGTTTGTTATATCTTAACTATTTCATAGTGCATACAAACAAAACAGGAAAACAATCATACATACATGAAAAATAGAAAATATGCACGGTCTGATGTGTAACGACAAGAAGAGCGACCTGCTAACCTTACCTTGCCGGGCACTTGCCAAGAAAAAATGCAATAATCATCAGTAAGTAGTCACATAAATATAATTGCATAAGTGGTCATAAAATGTGTAAGTTCACCTGGAAAAATATGCACGGTCTGATGTGTAACGACAAGAAATGTGATCTTCTTTGTGTACAGCTTGTATGTTGTGTAGTTAATAGAGGCGAGAATTGAAGACTTTAAAGGAGAGAAAATTTGATAAAATTAATACATCACTAGATAGAATTGCATAATTATTCGTAAGATACGTAATTTTATCTGGAAAATGTGCACTGTCTGACGTGTAACGACAAGAAAAGCGACCTGCTAACCTTACCTTGCCGGGCACTTGCCAAGAAAAAATTACGATAATCATCAGTAAGTAGTCACATAAATATAATTGCATAAGTGGTCAAACCAAAAAAAAAATTAGGAACTGTCATTACAGTGTGATAAATCATAAAGTATGTTCATTCAATAAAAGGTTTGATGTTGGATATGTGGTGGTTCCCTTTGGTTTTTCTGGTTCTCAAAGTTTCGACGTGTACTACATTGGGGTGAGGAATGCTGCGAATCCGATATGGACCTGCGTATAGAAGTTCAAATTTACTGCACCTACTCTTTCCTTTGTTGGATAAATAGTGTGTACGTACTAATATCTTCTGTCCAATGTGAAAGTCACGGCGTGTAAAAACCTGCTTTTGCTGTCTTCTCCGTGGCTCTGCGGCACGTTTGATGTTGTTCAGCGCAATGTCCATTATTTCATGGTGTCGTAGTCGACGAGACGTAGGAAAGGTTACTAATTCTTTAATTTTGTTAGGTGGTTCAAAATTTTTCAGTATAACAGACGGAGATAGCATAGTAGATTCATTCGGTATGGAATTAATTACATCTTGGAATGAGAGTATGTGTGTGTCCCAATCAATATGATTTTTATGGCAATAAATTCTACACAGTTTACCAATTTCTTTCATTAATCGTTCACAAGGGTTCGAAGAAGCATGGTACTTGGATATATAGACCGGAGAAATGTTTCTAGCTCGTAACATACGTGTCCATATAGCAGATCGAAACTGTGGTCCGTTGTTGGAAATTACTTTCAACACATGCCCTACATGAAATAGAAAATGTTTCACATATGCTTTCGAAACAGTTTTAGCAGTAGCTTTGCGTAACGGAGTGAAGGTAACAAATTTTGAAGTGAGTTCAACAGCGACAAAGATGTAGCAAAAACCTCCATTAGTTCTAGGAATCGGACCAAAAATGTCTACAGCGGCCATGTGTTTTAATTTAACAGGTACAATGGGATGTAATGGAGGAATATGTGAAGTCGTGTCTGATTTAGCTTTCTGGCAGATTTTACATGACGGTAAAACTCGTCGAATACGTTTCTCCATGTAGGTAAAACAGCAATTCTGTCTCAGTATAAGAAAACATTTTCTGGCACCGTAATGTGCATAACTTAAATGAGTATACCAGATTAATTTGTTAGCAAGTTCGTCAGGAATGCATAATAACCAATTGTTGCTGTTAGGATTAGAGCGGCGAAACAGAATATCATTACGTACAGTGTAATGGTTTCTAATGGTAACATTATTACTATCTTGCCAAAGGTGTTTAATTTCTTTCCACACGTTGTCTTTACTCTGCTCTTGTGCTATGTCTTGTAATGACGACGAAATGAAGTTTTCAAATGCAACTTGTTGAATGTTTATGACGCTGGAATTTGCTTTGCAGAAGTTGGTGGCGATGTCTTGCTGATTGTTGTTAAGAGAACGGGATAGTGCGTCTGCTACAATATTTTGTGTACCGGGAATGTGAATTATTGTAAAATGAAATTCCTGCAAATAAAGTTTCCATCTACTTAATCTGCCGTGTGTAAGTTTAGCCGAAAGTAAAAATTGTATCGCTCTATGGTCTATATAAACTGTAGTGTGTCTTCCATAAAGAAAATGCCTAAATCTGGTAAAAGCCCATACAACACATAATGTTTCAAGTTCTGTAATAGAATAATTTCGTTCAGCAGGTGACAGAATGCGACTTGCAAAAGCGATGTTTTTAATTACTGTACTACCATCTTCTTCAATTTCCTGAAAAATATGTACGCCTAAAGCGGTGTTAGAACTGTCGGTGGCAATGGAAAAATTTCTAGTAAGATCTGGGTGCGATAAAAGTGGTGCATTCAACAAAGCGTGTTTCAGATTGACTAATTCAGACTATTGGTTTTTCATGTAAAAGTATGTCTTAGATGTCGTCAAAAGTAATAACATTTTCGTGTACAAAATTCTCTGTGTCAAAAGTATTGCTTGCGTTACTAGAAGATGCAACCTGTACTGTATCTAGTCAAATTCTATCTGACGCGCTATTATTTTCAGGAGGATGCTGTGGCATTTCCACTATTTGTACTGTTCTGTTATTTCTTCCTGACGTATTACGTTCGGGATGATACCTACTGTCTGGTTCATTCATGATAATATGTTGTTGCGGATGATTTTGCTGTTGGTAAGACCGACTGTTATTAAATGTACACTGAAATTAGTGCTCATTACTTTTACGTCTGTCATGACAGTCATTTCTATACGGTGCATTGCGATAGGAATTGAAGTAGTGTGTATTTGTACGTACTTATTTCCTTGTTGCTGTGCGTTACTATTTGTTGGAGCTGACGCTATATGCGTACGCGGCGAAACATTAAAGCTTGGTTGACCTTGTAGACTGCATTGTTAGTTAGGTATGCTAACCGGCTGGCTTTCATGCTGTTGCGGTGAAAAACGTCTATTGTTACCAAAATATGTTTGCGACTGCTGAAAATTTTACACATACTGATGATTACATTTTTATCTGTTATTAAAATTACGGCGATAGTTGTCATTTCGGGAGTGTCTAAAGAGAACTGTCACTTTCGGTAAAATTTGACATATCGGGTTTTCTTTATACATTCTTAATCCTAGATAGGGCAATAGTTGAAGAGCCGTCTTGATAGATATAAAGGATAGTAGAAGAGAAGGCAGCAGTGCAGAAAACTAAAGACGAAACAACACTACTACGGCTCGGGGCCCTGTTCACGCTACGGCACATATTCATTAAAGCGTAATGAATCCCCTGAGGTCTATCACGGGCTGCAAATAAATTTTAGCTTCTGCGTTACAGGCAATGCCGGTGAAAATTCAAAAGCAAATTGCTGTATCCATGCTAATTATAGTTTCTGCATTACATGAAATGCTGATGAAAGTACAAAAATAAATCGACGTATCGAGTTCAAGGCGTGTACCTGTGCTCTGTCATTTTTAAAATCATTAGATTTTCTTACGGATAAAAATTGCTCATAATCAACTTTATCGTCTCTGAATTTGAGAACACATTCAGGTTCGTGTATGAATTTGTTTGTCTGTGTCATTTCGGATTTTAAGTCGCGTAGCTTTTCGGATTTTAAGTCGCATAGTCTCTGTAAATTGCTTAAGTTATACTGGCTGTACGAGTGTGAGAAATGTTCGGAATGTGCCGTACGCTGTGACGTGTTAGTGAATGAAACATTTTTCATTTCTGTCACTGTAATACGTTCGTCAATTTGCTTGTTCTGTTGTTCACATTTCTTATCGACTTCCGTATCCAGAGTGTGTGAAAGTTCTGGTGACTTTAAATTAAACTCGTCGCGTATCTGTGTTGCGTTTTCTGAACATTGTTCAGTGACTGCATTAATTTCATCTCAAAGTGATTCTGTTGTCGCAGCATCTGTATTATTTAATTCTTGTGCAACAGATCTAGTTTTTTTACTACTATTACTAGCACAAGCCTTAATTTCGTCACCTAATTGTCCCATAGTATCATGACATTGCGCGGCAATGACTGTAATCTGTTCACTAAGTTCTTTGTTCTGTTCATTAACGTTGTCGTGTTTTTCGTTCGGCTGTTTAAAACTTTCATTAAATTGTTTGCACGATTCATTAAGTTGTTTGAAATGGTTGTCGAGACTTTCATTAAGTTTGTCGTTACTTTCATTAATTTGTTTGAAATGGTTTTTCTGTTTTTCATTCTGACGTTTGGCATCTTCCTTCACTTGTAGCAATAATGCTGTAATTTGATGCACGGTAACATTACCTACTCTATTCTCTGTGCTGTTTGATGGCGTACCTGCAATTGTCACGTTTTGTGTGACCATTTGGTCATTCTGTAATTTCTGAAAGGGATTGCCAATCGGATGTGCACTACCGGTCACTACACCGGAATTAAATAAATTTGTCGTAGTCTGATTACACTGTTCATTTTCATTATAAAAATTTATCTGTTGGTCACGTAAATCCTGCAAACCGGGTGTGTCAAGCTGGGCAGCGCTCATTGCAACAGAACGTCCCGCGTCATCAATTGTCGTTAAATTAACAGAGGACACAATTGAATTCGTCTGTTCATCACTAGGATCAAAATCAACATTAGTGGTCGGTACACACTGATTGTCTGTAATTGAAGGATTGTCATCATTACACTGCGTGTCGCAAGTACTATCGGTCAAGTTATTTAAGTCGGCTATTTCACTCATTATACATCGCGATGTACTGTTAACAGTTTTTCGCGGCATTTTTACACAAATCAAAATTGTTCACAAATGAAACAAAGACAATGTAAAATCCAACAAACACTATTACAACAAAGAGCAACAAATTGCCGATGATCTGTGGAAGAAAGAGTGACAAATTAGAAAGTGAGTTGCGCCAAGTGCTAATTACATTTAAGTAAATAAGAGCAGATATATGACTACTTCTCACAAGATTCACAAAGAAATACGATCCTGGCCGGATGTCGCCAAGTGTAACCTCCCCAAAAAAAAATATGAAATGATATTTGACCATGAACCCACACAATAATATTGATTAAATATAGAACCATGAACCAAATGTAACCTCTCAACAGAAATAATAATATCTGGTAAATTTTATAAGGGCAGCAGCGCTGACCTTCGGCCCTGTATTCTGAATAAAAAAGCAAAAATTCTTACCTCAATAAAAACTGCATCTATATCTGCTCTTAATTATACATTCTTCGACACAGCTTCGTGCAATGCTGGCGTATATATACATGTTTTTTTTATTCTTGGAGGAAATGCATAGGAAATATTATTTAAATTGAAATGAATGTTTTTCTTTAAAAGAGTTACTTTATTAAAAAAATTATTATTGGGGCATTTTTTGAACTAATTAATTACAGTTAACATACATTATTAGATATGCGCAATGCTGCTTCTTTACCTTCTACAACAATACTCATCGTCCAGAGTCCTGGCCAGAGTCGCGAGCAGAGCACACAGCCGACGCATGCCGACTCCGCAGACTACAACTGTCCACTCGCTACTACAGCCGACCGACTACTACTGCAGACTGGCGCAGACTAGTACTGTCGACTCGCGCAGACTAGCGCAGACTCGCGACAAGCAACAACTAACAATAAACTACTCTCTGCTCAGAGAATCTGTCTTGCTTCGCCCATCGCCGGCGAAGCATATACCTTACAATATGTGCACAGCCAACAGTACATGCAGCGCTGTGCTTAGCTTGCCCGGCTAGGCACTCAGGGAAAGAAGTAAACATGTAAAGGTTCTGCTAGGTACCTATCAGTCTCACTTAACAAAAGCTCCTAAAATAACAGCTAACATTCTTATCGTACTTGGTTGACTGAAGCACGTAGACGTAGCCTGTATCTTAAAGAACGAGGAAAAAGTGGAGACAATGTCAATAACTCGCACTAGAGAAAGTTAAACATAAAGTGTATTTACTACGGTAATTACTGATACGAAGTGCCGCAAACTAGCACGTAACTTCGGTTTCAGCGCAACAAAGTAATTGTTACCAGGGTGCGAGACGTATTGGTGCGACAGCTGATAGCGCGGCTGACGGCCCGGGTAAGTGGCGAGGAGCCGCCACGGCGGTCGCTGTCGATTGACGTCATCCCGGCCCATTGCAGCCCAGGAGGCCAACGCCGCGGCGCCGTCTAGGCCAGGCTAGGCTACGCTAGCGCCCGCACCAGCGTCGATGACGCAGCGCGCCATCCATCACACCCCGACCGCCTATGCGTCGCTGCGCTGGTTAGTGCACGTCACAGCGGTTTGCGATCTGATCTCTTCCCCCCAACCCCTCCCCCCCACCCTCCCTCACCAGCGTCCCTACCGCCTCTCTCGCTGTCAAAACTACACTACTGGCCATTAAAGTTGCTGCACCAAGAAGAAATACGTTTGATAAACTGGTATTCATTGAACAAATATATTGTGTTCGAATTGGCATGGGATTACATTTTCACGCAATTTGGGTGCATAGATCATGAGAAATCAGTACCCAGAACAACCAGCTCTGGCCGTGATACGCCTGGGCATTGACTCAAACAGAGCCTGGACGGCGTGTGCGGGTACAGCTGCTCATCCAGCTTCTACACGATACCATAGTTCCTCAAGAGTAGTGACTGGCGTATTGTGAAGAGCCAGTTGCTCGGCCACCATTGACCAGACGTTTTCAATTGGTGAGAGACCTGGAGAATGTGCTGGCCAGGGCAGCAGTCGAACATTTTCCGTATACAGAACGGCTCGTACAAGACCTGCAACATGCGGTCGTGCTTTACGCTGCTGAAATGTAGAGTTTTGTAGGGATCGAATTAAGGATAGAGCCACGGGTCGTAACACATCTGAAATGTAACGTCCACTGTTCGAAGTGCCGTCAGTGCGAACAACAGGTGACCGAGACGCGTAACTAATGGCACCCCATACCATCACACCGAGTGATACGATGACGAATACACGCTTCCAATGTGTGTTCACTGCGATGTCACCAAACACGGATGCGACCATCATGATGCTGTAAACAGAACCTGGATTCATCCGAAAAAATGGCATTTTGCCATTCGTGCAACCAGGTTCATCGTTGAGTACACCATCGCAGGCGCTCCTGTCTGTGATGCAGCGTCAAGGGTAACCGCAGCCATGGTCTCCGAGCTGATAGTCCATGCTCTTGCAAACGTCGTCGAACTGTTCCTGCAGATGGTTGTTGTCTTGCAAACGTCCCCAACTGTTGACTCAGGGATCGAGACGTGGCTGCACGATCCGTTACAGCCATGCGGATAAGATGCCTGTCATCTCGACTGCTAGTAATACGAGGCCGTTGGGATCCAGCACGGCGTTCCGTATAACCCTCCTGAACCCACCGATTCCATATTCTGCTAATAGTCATTGGATCTCGTCCAACGCGATCAGCAAAGTCGCGATAAGATAAACCGCAATCGCGATAGGCCACAATCCGACCTCTATCAAGACGGAAACGTGATGGTACGCATTTCTTCTCCTTACACGAGGCATCACAACAACGTTTGACCTGGCAACGCCGGTAAACTGCTATTTGTGTATGAGATATCGGTTGGAAACTTTCCTCATGTCAGCACGTTGTAGGTGTCGCCACCGGCGCCAACCATGTGTGAATGCTCTGGAGGGCTAATCATTTGCATATCACAGCATCTTCTTCCTGTCGGTTAAATTTCAAGTCTGTAGCACATCTCCGTAGTGTAGCAATTGTAATGGCCAGTAGTGTACATTGTGGTGGTATCGACGCGTTGCTAAGAATCGTTGCGACGTTGCTAATTCAGCAGACAGTGGCAGTGAGAGGTTTCGGAAAATTTATTAGAAGCTCAGTTCGTTTGCAACCGGAACTACGAAACAACTTGGTTTAATGGCGTTCCTTACAGCATAAAAAGTACAAACGTAAGTCCAAGTTCTCAGTTACACTCTTCTTATCACTGGTGCGTGGTACATATCACGCTTTCTTTCAATTGGTTCAAATGGCTCTAAGCATTATGGGACTTAACATCTGAGGGCATCAGTCCCCTAGAACTTAGAACTACTTAAACCTAACTAACCTAAGGATTTCACACGCATCCATGCCCGAGGCAGGATTCAAACCTGCGACAGTAGTGGTCGCTCGGCTCGAAACTGCAGGGCCTAGAACCGCTCGGCCACTTCGGCCGGCTAATGTCAATGAGTTAGTGTTAGTCAGTATTCCGATAACTCTCTCTAGCTAGGCAAAACAGCGTGCTACAATTGGCACCACCCTACTTCGTATACGTACACTGTCCGCCTTTGGTCTTAACACGACTTCCACACGGTTGATGAGAGTTCACGTATGGAGGGACGCAGTCATAAATAGACGAATTATTATTTCCCAACTTCCTACCAATGAATTGTAAACTTGTATTTGGGTAGATGCCGCATTAAGCAAGAACAGTTTTTAGTTCTTATCTACGCACACATATTTCACAGAAGCTATAGCATCATTAATGGATTTTATATTTACTTTCTATCAAGTAACAGGAAAAGTCGCTCTTTACAATAAGCTCATATGTAAATTCAGTTTTTAGGTACAGAATTCACAAATCTGAAAACATTTTCATTTTCTTATATCTGTTTAATGCATATTGTGGTTTCCATGGCTTACTGCACTTTGCATTATAGCTGTTTTTCATTTACAGTTCGTCATCAGCAACCTTAGAGATTTTCAAATAGAAAAATTGTTTTAAGTCGAACTTTATGGGGAATGAGGAGGAGATCTGTCTTTAATAGCGCATCTAGAAGGAAGTCATTAGAGACGGAGCACAATCTCGGATTAGGGAAGGAAGGGAAAGGAAATCGGCCCTGACCTTTCAAAGAAACGATTCCAGCAATTGCCTGAAGCGGTTTAGGGAAATCACGAAACAACATAAATCAGGATGGCTGGACGCGGGTTTCAACTGTCGTCCTGACGATACGAGTCCAGCGTGCTAACCACTGCACCATCAAGCTCGGTCGAAGATTACGACTGAGAATATATGATTATGTGTGTGTGTGTGGGGGGGTGACACATTTAAAGGTTTCCACATTGTCTCCCATAATAACCTCCACTTTAAAACCCACTCTGTCTCAATTTTTAATGGTACGAAAACAATACAGTGAATATGAGAGGTATATGTCAGTGAAGGATCTGGTCTGGGACCGGTGCTCATGTTGAAGGTGCGCATAAAATGAAGTACCTATTAACATCGAAGGTGGGAAGACGGTATCTGTATGTACATGAAAGAAAAACGTTTCATGTTTAGATGAACTGAGTTGCCGGATCTGCACATTTGTGATATTTGAATGATTATTAAATAAATAACTTGGCCATTTTTATGTGCTGCACAACGGATAGCAGTCGAAAGTAAAATGGAAGTTTGCGAGGGATTAAGTAAGCATGTTCTCTGGTAGAAATGTCACGTTTATTCAATTACAGCTGAATAAACTAATATCCTAAGTAACTAATAAATGAGTGGTGCTTGCCGTTCGTCTACATCTACATGTGTATCTACATCTACGTGATTACACTGCTATTTACAACAAAGTGCCTGGCAGATGGTTCAATGAAAGACCTTTAAGCTGTCTCCCTACCGTTTCACTGTCGAAAGACGTACGGGAAAAACGAGGACTTAAATTTTTCTGTGCGACCCCTGATTTCTCTTATTTTATCGTGATGGTCATTTCTAACCATGTCCCTATGTGCGTGGGTGCCAACAGAATCTTTTCGCAATAGGAGGGGAAAACTGGTGATCGAAATTTCATGGGAAGATCCCGTAGCAACGAAAAACGCCTTTGTTTTAATGATTTCCACTCCGATTCACGTTTCATGTCTGTGGCACTATCTCGCCTATTGCGTGATAATACTAAGCGACCTGTTCTTTGAACTTATTCGATGGCATCCGTTAGTCCCACCTGATGCGGATCCCACACCACGCAGCAGTACTCCAGAATGGGGCGGACATGCGTGGCGTAAGCAGTCTAGCAGTCTCTTTAGTAGACCTGTTGCACCTTTTAAGTGTTCTGCCAGTGAATTGCCGTCTTTGGTTTGCTTTACCTACAACACCATCAATGTGAGCATTCCAATTTAGGTTATTTGTAATTGTAATCCCTAAGTATTTAGTTGAATTTACAGCCTTCAAACTTGTGTGACTTACCACGTAATCGAAATTTAGCGGATTTTTTTAGTACTCATTTGAATAACTTCACACTTCTCTTTATTCGCGGTTAACTGCCACTTTCCACACCATACAGATATCGTATCTAAATCATTCTGCAATTCGTTTTGCTAATCTGATGACCTTACAAGACGGTAAACGACTGAATCATCTGCTAACAATCTAATAGGACTTCTCAAATTGTTTCCTATCTCAGCGGATTACTCCTATTTCCCTTTTAGGGTGAGGGGGTGGCTTGAGCAATTTTCCATTCTTTAGGTGCGGATCTTTCTGTGAGCGAGCGGCTGTATATAACATGGAGCTATTGTATCACCATACTCTGAAATGAACCTGAATGGTATACAATATCGACCGGGGGCCTTGCCTTTATTAGGTGATTTAAGCTGCTATGCTACACCAAGATTATCTACTTCTATGTTTCTCATCTTGGCAGTTGTTCTTGATTGTAATTCAGGATTATTTACTTCATCTTCTTTGGTGAAGGAGTTTCGGAAAATCGTGTTCAATAACTCTGCTTTAGTAGCACTGTTATCAGTGACTTCACCCTTGTCATTGCGCAGTGAAGTATTGATTGCATCTTGACGCTGGTGTGCTTTATATACGACCAGAACCTCTTTGGATTTTCTACCAGATTTCGAGACAGAGTTTCGTTGTGAAAATTATTAAAAGCTTCTCGCATTGAAGTACGTGCTATCTTCCGGACTTCTGCAAAACTTCGGCGAAATTAGAGTTTTTGTATTCTTTTATATTTGGCACGCTTTTTTCGTTGGTTCTGGCCGATATCAACAGGGGATCTCAAGTTGATTCCGTATTTCTAGATTTCCGGAAGACTTTTGACACCGTTCCTCACAAGCGACTTCTAATCAAGCTGCTGGCCTATGGCGTATCATCTCAGTTGTGCGACTGGATTCGTGATTTCCTGTCACGAACGTCGCAGTTCGTAGTAATAGACGGAAAATCATCGAGTAAAACTGAAGTGATATCAGGTGTTCCCCAGGGAAGCGTCCTGGGACCTCTGCTGTTTATGATCTATATAAATGATCTGGGTAACAATCTGAGCAGTTCTCTTAGGTTGTTCGCAGATGATGCTGTAATTTACCGTCTAGTAAGGTCATCAGAAGATCAATATCAGTTGCAAAGCGATTTAGAAAAGATTACTGTATGGTGTGGCAGGTGGCATTTTACGCTAAATAACGAAACGTGTGAGGTGATCCACATGAGTTCCAAAAGAAATCCGTTGGAATTCGATTACTCGATAAATAGTACAATTCTCAAGGCTGTCAATTCAACTAAGTACCTGGCTGTAAAAATTACGAACAACTTCAGTTTGAAAGACCACATAGATAATATTGTGGGGAAGGCGAGCCAAAGGTTGCGTTTCATTGGCAGGACACTTAGAAGATGCAAAAAGTCGACTAAAGAGACAGCTTACACTACACTCGTTCGTCCTCTGTTAGAATAATGCTGCGCGGTTTGGGATCCTTACCAGGTGGGATTGACGGAGGACATCGAAAGTGTGCAAAAAAGAGCAGCTCGTTTTGTATTACCACGTAATAGGGGGGAGAGTGTGACAGATATGATACGCGAGTTGGAATGGAAGTCATTAAGGCAAAGACGTTTTTCGTCGCGGCGAGATCTATTTACAAAATTTCAGTCACCAACTTTCTCTTCCGAATGCGAAAATATTTTGTTGAGCGCAACCTACATAAGTAGGAATCATCATCAAAATAAAATAAGAGAAATCAGAGCTCGAACAGAAAGATTTAGGTGTTCGTTTTTCCCGCACGCTGTTCGGGAGTGGAATAGCAGGGAGATAGTATGATTGTGGTTCGATGAACCCTCTGCCAAGCACTTAAATGTGAATTGCAGAGTAATCATGTAGATGTAGATGAACAGGGATCTGACTCCTTTTGTGACCCATGGGGGATCAGTACCATCACTTACTAATTTATGTGGTATGTACCTCTGAATTGTCGCCGCGCGGGATTAGCCGAGCCGTCTAGGGCGCTACAGTCATGGACTGTACGGTTTGTCCCGGCGGAGGTTCGAGTCCTCCCTCGGCCACGGGTGTGTGTGTTTGTCCTTAGGATAATTTAGGTTAAGTAGTTTGTAATCTTAGGGACCGATGACCTTAGCAGTTAAGTCCCATAAGCTTTCACATACATTTGAACAGTGTTTCTCAGTTGTCGTCGTTACTATCCCTCTGAAATGATTCCACATCTTTTCTACACTTATATGATCACAACGGAAGGAGTGGAAACTGTCTCCTAAAAAGGCGTTAGGAACATTTTTAGATGTACTTGGCGTTTCTTTCTGATGGTCGAGGGTATTACGGTATTCAGCCTAACAACAACTGCCTTGTTGTCGCTAATCCCTGTAACCGTCATGGTGCTCCCTATTTATCCAGGATTATTAGTTGCTAAGACGTCAAGTATGATTTCGCAACCATTTACGCTTCGAGTGGCCTCATCGTTCAAGAATTTTCTGAGAAAGCATTCAGTACAATTTCGAATGACGTTTTATGCCTGCCGCCAGCTTAAACGTATAATTTTTCCAGCATATCGAGGGTAGATTGAAGTCATCACCGACTATAATTGTATGATTGGGGTACCTATTTGAAGTGAGGCTCAAGTTTTCTTTGAAATGTTCAGCAACTATATCTATCTTAGGTAAAAGATCCAATTCATAATTTAGTCCGGTTGTCAAGTATAGCCTCTACCCATACCATTTCGCAGAAACTATCTAGTTCAATTTCGCTACAAGGTGAACTATTTATGACAACAATAAATACTCCTCCACCAACTGAACACTGAACACTGATCACTGTTAGGTCGTTTGAAAAAATTTCGGCTCAACTTATTTTCGGCTTTAGCCAGCTTTCTGTACCTGTAACAATTTGAACTTCAGTGCTTGGAGCTCTTTTTCTATCTCAACACAGCTACGACAATTTACAACTACAATACCGATCGTTTCTACAACTAGCTTACTGTGTTTTACCTGCCCCCTTTTAGATGGACGCCCTTCCTGTGGTTTCTTGAGACCCTCTAAACTAAAAAACCTCCCAGTCCCTTCCACACAGCCCCCGCTACCCGTGTAGCAGCCTCCTGTGAGTAGTGGACTCCTGACCTATAAGCGGAACCCAGAAACCCACCACCCGGTGGCGCAAGTCAAGGAGTCTGCAGCCTACACGGTCAGAACCCCCTGAGCCTCTGATTCAGATCCTCCACTCGGCTCTGCACCAAAGGACCACAGTTGGTTCTATCGACGATGCTGCAGATGGTGAGCTCCGCCTTAATCTTGCAAGCGAGAATGGCAGCTATACCATTTCCGCTAATCGCCCGAAACCAGAGAGAATATCCTCCTATCCAAAGCAACATACGTCAATGGTACCGACATGAGCCACCACCTGCACACCTGCAGCACCTTGTACTCTTCACGGCATCCGGAATCAAACTTTCCACATCCGGAAAGACTCCCCCCCTGTATGCACACTGAGTGCACAATGGCTTCCTTCCCCACCTTGGCAGCCATGATCCTAAGGGGCCCCATTATGCGCCTAACGTTGGAGCTCCCAACTTCCAGCATATCCACACTCTGTGAATGCAAAGACCTTGCGGGCTGAGAAGCTTCCTCTGGTCAGGGTGGACGATTGCATCTGCCTTAGAGACATCGTCAGCCACAGATAAAGCACGAAACCTGTTCCTCAAACCAACATGGGAGGCCCTACGATCGGCCACTCGGAAAGTCTTTCGCAGCCTGCCACACGTTGGAATGATCTCCCATTCGACCACGGATGAGGGGTCAACCTCAGTGCAGGCAATATACATGGCAGCCACAGCAGTGGACCGATCGGGGGGCACGTGGGACGCACTCGACGTCCCTCGTATCCTTGCGGCCGACCCCCCACAGTGATGCCCTTTGGCAGCAGCCACAAGCTGTGTGACGAAAGCCCTACAGTTCCTGTTCTTCATAACACACTCGGCTGAGTTACAAAATCACGTTTACAACTGAGTGTTGGACACCCTAGCACGATTTATGATTAAAAATTAATTATGGAAGGGTCAGAAAGATCTTTTAATGGCGACGTTCATGCACATATACACATATAATAGATGTTCAGGACAAATATAAGAATAAAGAAAAACTTCACCAGTATGCACGTGGTTTGGAAAACGGTCGTTCTCTTGGCTTGAGCACACGAAGCAACTGAAGCAGAATTCATCAATGTAAATAAACTGATAATAATTGCACCATAGAAGAAGTTCTGAAAATAGTTTGGAAATTTTCCCCTGAGAATCTGTAACTGTGACATGTAATGATTCTCAAAATCCGCGAACACTTGGCCTTCACAAACAAAAATTCTGCATTAAATGAGTGCTAAAATTCAGAACAGCTGACCAAATGTGACAGGATACGTTACTGGGAGTCACGATCTGCGAACATAAGCTCTCACAGTTGTACTTAACACGTGATGAGACATGTGGAAACTAGGTTCCAAACCGAAATCGAAATTAGCGACGTTTGAGAAATCTACACTACTGGCCACTAAAATTGCTATATCAAGATGAAATGCAGATAAGAAACGGGTATTCATTGGACAAATATATTATACTAGAACTGATATGTGATTACAGTTTCATGCAATTTTGGTGCATAGATCCTGAGAAATCAGTACCCAATACAACCACCTCTGGCCGTAATAACGGCCTTGATACGCCTGAGTATTGAGTCTTGGATAGCGTGTACAGGTACAGCTGCCCATGCACTTTCAACACGATACCACAGTTCGTCAAGAGTAGTGACTGGCGTGTTGTGACGAGCCAGTTGCTTGGCCACCATTGAGCAGACGTTTTGAATTGGTGAGAGATCTGGAGAATGTGCTGGCTAGGTCAGCAGTCGAACAGTTTCTGTATCCAGAAAGGCCCGTACAGGACCTGCAACATGCGGTCGTGAATTATCCTGCTGAAATGTAAAGTTTCGCAGGGATCGAATGAAGGGTAGTGCCACGGGTCGTAACACATCTGAAATGTAACGTCCACTGTTCAAAGTGCCGTCAATGCGGACAAGAGGTGACCGAGACGTGTAACCAATGGCACCCCATACCATCACGCCGGGAGATACGCCAGTATGGCGATTACGAATACACGCTTCCAATGTGCGTTCACCGCGATGTCGCCAAACACGGATATCACGGATGCGACCATCATGATGCTGTAAACAGAACCTGGATTCATCCGAAGAGATGACGTTTTGCCACTCGTGCACCCAGGTTTGTTGTTGAGTACACCATCGCAGGCGCTCCTGTCTGTGATGCAGCGTCAAGGGTAACCGCAGCCATGGTCTCCGAGCTGTTAGTCCATGCTGCTGCAAACGTCGTCGAACTGTTCATGCTGATGGTTGTTGTCTTGCAAACGTCCGCATCTGTTTACTCAGGGATCGAGACGTGGCTGCACGACCCGTTACAGCCATGCGGATAAGATGCCTGTCATCTCGACTGCTAGTGATACGAGGCCGTTGGGATCCAGCACGGCCTTCCGTATTACTCTCCTGAACCCACCGATTCCATATTCTGCTAACAGTCATTGGATCTCGACCAACGCGAGCAGCAAAGTCGCGATACGATAAACCGCAATCGCGATAGGCTACAATCCGACTTTTATCAAAGTCTGAAACGTGATGGTACGCATTTCTCCTCCTTACACGAGGCATCACAACAACGTATCACCAGCCAACGCCGGTTTGTGTATGAGAAATCGGTTGGAAACTATCGTCATGTTAGCACGTTGTAGGTGTCGCCACCGGCACCAACCTTGTGTGAATGCTCTGAATAGCTAATTATTTGCATATCACAGTATCTTCTTCCTGTCGGTTAAATATGGCGTCTGTAGCACGTCATCTTCGTGGTGTAGCAATTTCAATGGCCAGTAGTGTATTCTTTTATACTACACTCGTGAGATCACCAACGAACTAAATAAGACTGAAGTGAGAAATTACATATAAAGACCACATGTTTGCAAAGAGGTAGAGCAGAGCAAAGGTCTGCATGCGTGGACAAGTGCAACTGGTTACAATGTTCCAAAATTAACCAGAAAAAGTCCGTATACAGCTCAACGTGCAATGAGAGATGAGAGTAGGACGTTAATTTTGACTGGATCCGAAGTCTTCAAAAATAAGCTATTGAATTAACTGTGTACAGGCACACTCACACTTAATCGGTGTCGCCCATCTAGCATATACCGGAACACTGCTCAGTCAATCCTTTCGGAACCCACGTGGCCCGCTCCTCCAGAAGTGTCCGGAGAGCTCCCTATTGTGTGGTGTTAACCTAGGCGAACAGAGATCTCTTTGCTACCTGGTACGTGCTTTATAGGTTTGGCTGTTCTCTCACAGTACTGATATTTACCTTATACATTCTCATTCATGCTTTTCATTCATCAGGTGGGAGGAGGTAATGATATTTATACTGACATACTGCCTATAGTTGCGTTTAATATGTGTGTGGGGGACCCATAATCACCAAAAAATCTCATTAAAAAGTGAGGTGACATAAAGGTAATATGCCATGTGGCCACTATAGACACACTCAGCCGCTCAGTCTTTTTTTATGTAGTTTTGCAGTATGCACCCAGAATTGAGGTGCCAGAGGTGGGTACATTAAATTGAAGTGGCTTATATAGAGACCTTTCATGACGCACACGCTGCGGAGAAAAGACTGTGCAGGGAGTGGTTTTGCCAGGGAAGGACACACCCAGACGGGCTTTCACCATGCCACCGATGTAGAATTTGTAAAATGTTTGCAGAAAAATAACATAGATAGTGGTAAATATGGTCGAAATTTAAACAAAAACAGAACAAGCGAAACAATAATAAGCAAACAAGCAAGTAGGCAAACAAGCAACCATAATTTGTAATTGATGGCTAACAGTTTACATGTTAAGCAATTGTTTCTGCGACACAGGTCCCAATATTTAAATGAGTCTTGTTTTAAAAGTGAAATTTGATTGACAAAACAGAAAAGTATTTATAAGAGGTATGAAATATAAATGACTCACAGTTGCAAAAATGAGTAAAATCAACATTAAGTAAAACTATATGTAAAACTAAGTGTTGAATAACATATGAAAATTGACTGTAATCAGAAAATAAACGTGACACTAATAAACAACAAAATAACGAACTGTTAATGTCTGCTCGAGAGCAATGCACAGCAAAACTGGCATATGCCTTATTCATCTCAGTTAATGCATGGCAAAAAAACACATTATTGAAATACAATTTAGAGTGGTTCAATGGCTTGATGCTCCACTAAAAATAGCCTTGAATACAACTCCGGTGCACGCGGGATTGACATTTGTCGCAGTACATACACAACATACATAGAAGGTGTATTTTGTAGTAATTCCTTCGTCGGGTGGGGGGGGGGGGGGGGAATGGGGAAATGAAAGGGGTTGGAGGGGGTCTTCGCTGCAGTGTTATTGGCCAAGGCGCTTTGTATACAATACATTACCCACCTCTGGTCCAGTTCCGTAGTCTTCTCGACGACGTCTCATTGTGGACCTTCTTTTGCTGCTGGCAGGCATTCCAAGTGATATCCTCATTGAAGTAACAGTAAGTGTTCCGTGACAGGTTCCCGCGCAAGGGTGGCAGTAAGCTCTTCTGCGTAGCCCCTTTTGCAGCAGAGAACCTTGCCCAGCATCCGCGAGGTTTTGTGTCATCTACCGCCTCGGGATGCCGCCAGCCATGCATCGTGAACTCTCTCGATACACCAAATCACGTACAGTGACATACTTCTTGGTGAGTGCAAGGGTGAATCTAGGTGACCCAAACGTTCCCCTTCGGAGCGGGTGGCGGGGTTGTGCAGTAGCACCTCCCACGCCGCTTTTACTCTCCTGTAAGCATATTGCGGGTGGACGGGTCGTGTCGAAGCGTTGCTCGAGCCACTGTTTGTGTGTGTCAGACACGCGTGGCTGAAGGTGTTGCTGGCGCCCCAGAGCCGCCCATTACTGGCCGTCTGTTCTCCTCTCCACCCCAGCACAGTGTAAGTGTGGCCAAGTAGACCAGGCCGCTGTTATACTATAGTAAAAGGGGTGGTCGCGTGCGGCTTCCGTTCCGGGCGGCCGCTGCGCTAATCGGTCGAGGCGGACCGGTAGATGGCCGCAGGGCTCCCCATTTACAGGAATCACTGAGTGCCCCGTTTCAGAGCGAAGGACAGCGCCGTCTACGTTGGGCATCCGTCTGCGAGCTCGCTTTTCGGTATCAGAGCTCATAACATTAACTTGGAAGAGAAGTTGAACGGAATGGACAGTGTCTTGAAAGGAGGATATAAGATGAACATCAACAAAAGCAAAACGAGGATAATGGAATGTAGACGAGTTAACTCGGGTGATGCTGAGGGAATTAGATTAGGAAATGAGATATTTGAAGTAGTAAAGGTGTTTAGCAATTTGGGGAGCAAAATAACTGATGAAGGTCGAAGTAGAGAGGATATATAATGTAGACTGGCAATGGCAAGGAAAGCGTTTCTCAAGAAGAGAATTTTGTTAAAATCGAGTATAGATTTAAATGTCAGGAAGTTCTTCCTGAAAGTATTTGTATGGAGTGTAGCCATGTATGGAAGTGAAACATGGACGATAAATAGTTTGGAAAAGAAGAGAATGGAAGCTTTCGAAATGTGGTGCTACAGAAGAACGCTGAAGATTAGATGGGTAGATCACATAACTAATGAGGAGGTATTGAATAAAAGTGGGGAGAAGAGGAGTTTGTGGCACAACTTGACTAGAAGAAGGGATCGGTTGGTAGGACATGTTCTGAGGCATCAACGGATCACTAATATACTATTGGAGGGCAGCATGGAGGGTAAAAATCGTAAAGGGAGACCAAGAGATAGATACACTAAGCAGATTCAGAAGGATGAATGCTGCAGTAGGTACTGGAAGATGAAGAAGCTTGCACAGGATAGA
Organism: Schistocerca serialis cubense; assembly: GCF_023864345.2. Lineage (NCBI taxonomy): Eukaryota > Metazoa > Arthropoda > Insecta > Orthoptera > Acrididae > Schistocerca > Schistocerca serialis. The sequence goes on from NC_064641.1 coordinate 180,857,489, forward strand.
GTAGCATGGAGAGTTGCATCAAACCAGTCTCACGACTGAGGATAACAACAACAACATTAGCTATACATCATTAACTTGCCTATAGTGACACAAAACTAGTGTTACCCTCTGGGAGGGATTCTAGTTTTGACCGCGTGTTTGTCTAATGGATACAGGGTATCGGACAGTAATTTTGTATGTATTGAAATTAATAGAAAAACTAAACCAGGCTTTACTTTGGCGGTAATGAAAGTAGATTTAACATTCTGCGTGGTGTCTGTTTGTTCTATATCGTGTCTCCCTACCACTTTCGCTCAACGACGCTCTGAGCGTGTTTTTTAGGGAATTGAGTAGTTTGAACCTGGAACCTGTTGCTGGTAAGGAGACGCCAGACCACACATGACATGTAGAATTCAGAAGAGTTCAGTGAGACTAGCGATGATATAACCAAATGCTTAATGATTTCAGCGTCAGCTCCACTGCGCTCCCTGTAAAAGAATCATAATACTAACTAAATTTAGAGGGAGGGGTTCAAGGCTTTCCTAATTTTAGTTAGCTGGTAAAATAACGTCGAAAAAGCAGTTAAGTTTACCATTGAAAATTTTATTCTACTCACAAAATATCGTTTATAAATTGCACTATTGATAAAAGGAAATGTTTTAATACAGGATGGTAAAAACCTTCTGCGTTCAACAAAAATGTGAACGAATATTCCCTGAATGGGTTTCCAAGTTCTACAATGGATCGAAGGATGACCTATGCCATATCACATCTATAATCTAGGTTTAAATTAAGTTTCACAAACGAGAAAACTATAAAAATGGTCTACAGTGACCCTCAATTATCTATAATTACTTATCTAACTTGTCGTAAATTACAGTGGCTGATGTGGCTTCTCAATAACTATATAACAGAAAAATCATCGCGTTTCAGATTTTTACTTCAAGTGGCAAATGTGAACACCATGAGCTTTAATTGACGATCGACACTAGTATTACGCAAAAAGGGGATGTAACAGATGAGACTTCTGCAGTTCTGAGTGAAGCCTTATGCGCTCAAAAATGCGGCATCACGTGCGTTCATTACCTTGTCGGTGTTCGTCAGGGGGCGACGGCCGGTGCAGCTCCGTCCAGCTCGCCCTCTCGGAAGCAACTCTCTCCTAACTTCTCCTTACTACAATTTACCGAAGTTGGTTTAAAAAAAGCTATCTGGCTGTGTTTTCATCTGACCAATCATGGTCTCAATGTTAACCTTAAGCTCCGCCTACAAAAATTCTGTCTATCCAATGAGAAACGTTATACTTTTCGTGGTGGGGCAATGTTTTTTAAAGTTTGCGACGTAACAGAGACGCGAAAAAGTCTCACGCTAAAATTTGCAGCTGGTGTGGTCCTTTTAGCGTTATCGTAAGATCTATACTGTTCTTCAGGAGGGCTCTATCTTTTAACATGGGCTGGGGGGCGGTCCTAACGTAACAGAGACGCGGAAAAGTCTCACGCTAAAACTTGCGGGTGGTGTAGCCCTTTTTGTGTTATCGTAAGGTCTATACTGTTCTTCTGGAGGGCTCTAGCTTTTAACATTGGCTGGGGGGTGGTCTTGACGTAATAGAGACGCGAAAAAGTCTCACGCTAAAACTTGTGGGTGGTGTGGTCCTAGCAGTCAGCTGGCGACGTGGGTGTCCGTCCGTCCCTTATCGTAGGGCCTCCCATCTTAACACGGTTCTGCTCTCGGCTTCTGTTCTCGTATCTCCCCTCGGAACTGCGTCTGTCTCACGGTGGGAAGGTATAACATGCATTTAGGCTTTCTTGTGTTAGTCTGTGGTATTTCATTTGCTCACTCGTTACTCGTATTAATTTGGTTAATTTAATGTCACGGTTTATTCGGAGCTATGTGACATACTACTGGATTTGCTTATCATGTCAGGGTTTTCATAGAAGGTGTTGGATTTGCCTGACACCTTACAGTAGAAAAGTTGATACAAATGAAACAAGAAACGGTCGCCAGCTTAATTAAGCAAATTAATTTGAAAAATTATGTTTAAGATAATTGAATATTAGTTGTTGTAGTTACTTTAAACGCACAAACTAATAATCATAGAAAGCCAAATAGTACTCCACTCATGTTAATAGCAGTTACAGTCACAATCATTATGCAACTCAGTACTGAGATGTTACTGCAGGAAGCAATGAACCTATGTCCGCCCATGTAGCTGAGTGGTCAGCGAGACAGAATGTCTATTCTAAGGGCCCGGGTTCGATTCCCGGCTGGGTTGGAGATTTTATCCGCTCAGGGACTGGGTGTTGTCCTAATCATCATTATTTCATATCCATCAACGCGCAAGTCGCCGAAGTGGCGTCATATCCAAAGACTTGCTCCCAGCGAACGGTCCACCCGACGGGAGGCCCTAGTCACAAAACATTTATATTTACTGAACCAGAGTTAGATATGGAAAGCTTTCATACTTAACTGATATAAAATGCTGCAAATAGAAATAATTAATACTACAATTGCACTGTTTCTACTCCCATTTATAAAAATGTATCAGATTTCTTTAATAGCAATAATATTCTAATTACCTTTCTACTATGAGAAGAATATGGTGAGGGCCCATAAACTGATGCTTTCCCATTAGTCCAACCCTATTATTATTTCAGAAGCAAAGTGTAATTCAATCAGAAGTAAATCTTAGCCCCACTTGGAATGATTTATGTTTTAATCCTTTAAAGCAAATTACTCTACACTGAACTCGATTAACCTCAAAAAATTAATTCATGATAGAAATCATGAATGAATTACGTTTCATATAAGTTTAATTTATGTGCCTCTATCATCACATGTGAAGCAGGTATTTTAGACAGTCACATTTACATACTCTGACACTGTGTTTTTGCACATTTAATACACAGAAACAAATCACTATTTTGTTAGAAACAGGATACTCGGTTTTCTGCACACTTAGGAGAGGCTCCTGCATCAGTTCATGAGTAGGATAATATTAGGGTTGAAACACAGATCTATAGCACCTGGATTATTATTGAAAACACTAACACAAATTTTGTGGTCCATGCTATAATACATATCTGTGTGCCTGAAGTTGGTGGAGCTCTTTACAGTTTCTTCTCGGCGACGGATTTTTATCGTATTAGAGCCATTCCTTGTTTCCAAGAGCACCATGCAACAGCCAAACCCACATCCGAGGCAAAATTTCATGCAAAATGGCTTCCAAACGCCTCCCTTGGCACCCTCGATATGTATCGTGCAATGACTAGCCACTGACTGCGTACCTTTCCCACCAAGGAGCCGCCCAAATCGACCGCAAAAACCACCTTTTACATCGCACCAAGCCACTTACGTTGCGCAGGGGTTGCCCTACAACTTTTACATTTGACAATACAAGTTCCTTACGCATGAACGAGCTTCCAATATACAAATTTTTCTTTATGAACATACATATATTATAAAATTTCATTATTTTACATATCATTTAACTTTTTCCGAAAACACATTGTAAACTTTACATTGCCTGTCACACATCAATGACCTTAACTAACAAAGAACAAACACTTCATAATCGCAGATACATAGTTACATAGTCTAAACCTACTTCCGATCGATATTCACACAATAGAAACCTACTTCTAATCGATGAAGGTGTTACAAGCTGGACTCACAAATGAGACATGAGACGTATTTATGCAAATAAATAGTAATCCTTACTTTCGAAGCCAAAAGACAGATACAACAAATAAGCAAAAACTATACAAACCTTTTGAGAAATGAGGAAAACATTATAATACATTGCCCTAAAAGCGTTACAGTTTGGGCAGTGAGATTATTACCGTGAAACGGTGTAAGACAGTCAGTGCCTCAACAATGCAAAAAAGAAAACTTAATGAACTTTACAACTGAGATAAATTACACTAAATCTATGTATCTTGAGCAGTGAGAAACAGAATAAATTTACGACTGAGAAAAATGAAATAAAATCTATGTACCGTGATGCGGTGTGGAACACATTAACTTAATAAATGAGAAAAATTTCATTCAGTCTATGGACAGTGATAAAGTATGAAACAAGGAATTACTACAATAATTTACAATGAGAAAAATTAAATAAGCTAAATGCTGAACCCTAAATCGTGTATTTAATTGACTATATATTTATATAGAAATTAAGTGAGGCAAAACGTCTCTTTATTTTTGTAAAGAACAAGTCCTTAGAATCATGGAGAAGGGAACAGATGTATTGTTTGCATTCATGTTGACAGCTGTTCAGCCTTCGTTCCTACTGCAAACTACACATGAAGCACAACACGTACGGTTAGGTTAGGTTAGGTTACTGATGAGGCGTCTCTACATAATCCTCTTCAAATGGTACAATGTGATTTTGGTCTTAGGCTTTGAGAAGTATCTCTCTCTGTCTCTTAATGGCTGAAGTAGAAAGGATGTAAAACATAGTCTGTCAATGCCAAGAAAAGCTTTTCTGAAGGAGAGGAGTTTGTTAATGCCGAGTACAGATTTAAGTGTCAGGATGTTCTTTCTGAAAGTATTTGTATGGAGAGTAGCCATGTATGGAAGTGAAACATGGACGATAAATAGTTTAGACAAGAAGAGAATAGAAGCGTTTGAAATGTGGTGCTACAGAAGAATGCTGAAGATTAGATGCGTCGATCACCTAACTAATTAGGAGGTACTGAACAGAATTGCGGAGAAGAGGAATTTGAGGCGCAACTTGACTAGAAGAAGGGATCGGTTTGGTAAGACTCGTTCTGAGGCATCAAATGTTCAAATGGGTGTTAATTCCTAAGGGACCAAACTGCTGAGGTCATCGGTCCCTATACTTACACACTACTTAAACTAACTTATGCTAAGAACAACACACACACCCATGCCCGAGGGAGGACTCGAACCTCCGGCGGGAGGAGCCGCACTATCCGTGCATGGGGCCTGAAACCGCGCGGCAGCTCCGCGCGGCTCTGGGGCACCAAGGAATCACCAATTTAGTACTGGATGAAAACGTGGAGTTTAAAAGTCGTAGAGGGAGACCAAGAAATGAGTACCCTCAGTAGGTTTAGAAGGATATAGGGTACAGTAGTTACACAGAGATGAAGAGGCTTCCACAGGATAGAGTCGTGTAAAGAGCTGTATCAAACCAGTCTTTGGACTGAAGACCACAACAACAACAATATCCTCCCAACGAATCACGATCGAAAGTGAGGTAGATCATGTGCACATAGGAGCAGCTAATTAGATATAAACTAATGAAGCAAATAAATAAATCACAAAAAGATAATGCAAGATTAAATCTGATAAGAGCATAACTATTGTTGAAACATTATAAACAATTACAGTGTAAGAGGAAGTGAATGAAACAGAAATAGACAGCGCCCACTAGAATAAAGTTAAAGAAGTAGAGCCTATAACACTGCACGAATTAGACTCAGTATTAAGATCTGTAAAATATCAAAAAGCGGGAATGTTTTGCAAATTAAGAATTTTATATTTACTCAATAAAAGCTGATAAAATTGAGAAACGCCTCTCTCTCATTCATTAGCTCCATTGAAAAATCTATTTAGAAGATGAGATCGCAAAAATAGTGAATGTTATAGAGGCATCAGCGTCACAATAGAGGATATAAAATCTAAACTAAAAAATAAAGAGATGTTAAGTACTATTGCTGAAGGTCTGTTGTAAAAAAAAAAAGGAAGTGAATTTAGGAAATGGAGATCTTGCATTGATAGTATCTTCACCATTAGACGAATAATAGAACAAAGAAGAGAAAACAACCCGAAACATATTTCGCTTTTATAGACATTGAAAAGTCTTTGACAACGTACATCTGGTAATATTACCGTACATATTACAAAATTATCGCTCCAAAATATCTAGTTTTGGTAACAAGGAGCCTGCGTAGAAAAACTAACTTTATCATAGATACGAAAATTAAATGAAGTGAACACTTTTTAGCAATTACAGGACATAGTTAAATGCGTTTGATAATCATCCAGTATTTTCGATATTAATGTTGATGATATTCTAAAGAAATGGAAATCGCTGGCAGATCCAGAAATTAAATCATCCAACACTGTCTGTTCAAACCATTTTTTATTTGCGGACAATCAAATACTGAGTCAACTAAATGAGACAATGTTGCAGGAATCCACGTATCTAAATCTTAAAATTTTAGAATCTCAGTTGATAGAAAAATACATGACATTTTAGAATAAGTATTGAATTTTAAATATGTTGTTTGTGAAGTAAGTTTATTTTTATAATCTGGATACTGAGCAGAAGTTATCAAATTTAATACAGTATATTGTACGTATCAAAGAACTATCAAAAATAAAATTAGAAAAGAAACGAAAATGCAATATAATGAAATAATGGCTGTACCCATATTGATTTATCGCAGCGAAACTTCTGTGCCGACGCAAAATGAAATGAGTGACACAGGAATGAGACTTTTAAAGAGCGTTAAGAGACGCAGAGGGATGGATATGATACGAAAATAAGTTATTAGGAAATAAATATAGAATCAGTACATATTAAAATATTAAATAACAACTCAACCAGTTACAAAGAAATCAGAATACCAGACTTCTCATGCAGCGTGGGCGAAGTGATGGAGAGATCGATGACGACGCACTAAAAGCCGGAGATAACTGTGAAGTCGGAACGGGTAAGAACCCCTGATTCAAGACGTGGAGATGAATAATTTCGGAGTGGCGTCCGCTTTTCCTACTACTTGCTGTAAGCGGTCATTCCGCGTTGGATCACTACAGGTGGGTATTTTGTGACAGTTGCGGTTTTTACGGAGTTTGTCGCCGGTAGTGTAACGAAAAGTTGTGGATCTCACTACGAGTTCACAACACTTTATTTGTCGCCCATTCCCGGGCTGGATATCCGTACTGTTAGGATGGAGGCATTGTGAAACGCAATAAAACGAAATTAGACATTTCTTCTCTTGTTCCTCAGAATAGATGTTGCGCCGAACATAGCTGAATCGGTCGTGAGCACAGGCTGATGAAAAGAGTGCGACGGATTGCCCACCGGTGTGTTCGGCTCACTCTCCGTCTTGAAGATACTCGGTCCATCTCAGGTCACAGCTCGTGTGACGCGAACGATGCTGACGTTTCGGAACCTTTGGTGCCCTGAACTGGACCGGTGCTGGTAGACTCATGGAATATCCGTCTGTGGCGGCCACAGTACTGGATGCTGGTTCGGTTGTCATCCATGGCTACAGATCGGTGGTCATCATATCACGTGACAAGAGTATGACCAATACCGGAACAATCTCACACAAGATGTTACAGTATAATGATGGAGTGGGAACGAGGGAACGATAGTAATGCCATCGATCTGACTGACTGACTGAAGGCTATAAAGATGCAGTATTTATAGCTTACGTATATGATGCCGTTTGCAACGACCGAATCTGTATCAGTCATTAAGAGTCGTCAACGGTCTTCAGTTTTGGTGTGTTGGCTTAATCAGTTTGTTTCAGTATCGTAGATGCCTCGTAGAACCCATGGAAATTGTTGTAGCGTCCTTCCTAGTGCTTCTTACATAATGTTACGAAAGTGTCGATGTAGTACCCTTGGTGACCTACTAACTGTGTCGAAAATGTTCACGCCTAGGCGGCTTGCTCACTTTTCTCTCTGCCGTTCTCTATATTCGTGCGTAACAGGTGTTTACGTTCATGGCCAACTACCACTTCATGCGCCAGTCGCAGCTAGCCTGGACGTCTTCCTGAATTTCGCGTCAATCTTCCTGAGTTTCGACCGTCGTAGACGATATCTTCCACCAACAGCCTCATGGAGCCTCTAGTTTTATCCACTAAATAAAAATTACAAATTGTAAATAGCATCACAGCTACAGCACTCCTTTGTGGGACACAAGAAATTATCTTTAAGTCTGTCAATTTTATTTTGTTGAGGACGATGTGTTGAGTTCTATCAGCTAGGAAGTCAAGTATCCGGTTACAGTTCCGATTTAATACTCGGTAAGCTTGTATTTTATTCACTAAACGAATGTGCGGAGCCGTACATAAAGCCTCCTGCAAATCAAGGATCACGGAACCAGCCTGTGCACCATTTTGTACGTCAAGGTCGAATAGAGCTATTTGATGATGATGATGTTTGGCATGTGGTGCGCTCAACAGCGCGGCTATCAGCGCCCGTACAAATTCCCAAACTTTGATCAGTCCAAACTCGCCACTGTCATAAATGACGATGAAATGAGGAGGACAACAGAAACACCCTGTTATCACGATGCAGGTAAAATTCCCTGACCCCGCCTGGTAGAGCTGTTTGAGTTCCGCAAGATTCCGGTCCACGTTGTTTCATTATGAAACAGTCCGGACGAACATACGGATCTGGAACTTCTTAAGGCATTGAACGGACATGGTTTTCACGGATGACTGGTTAGCTGAGCACACCACCGCATACGTATGTATGTGGACACGCAAGTATGCAGATACCATACAATACCATCTGGAAGTCATGTAACGGAAGTGGCAAACTGACAGCAGTACGAATATCACAAATTGTGCATTGAAGACTGTAGTGCTAATTTGAGTGATGTGCTGTTGTGGTCTTCAGTCCTGAGACTGGTTTGATGCAGCTCTCCATGCTACTCTATCCTGTGCAAGCTTCTTCATCTTCCCCTACCTACTGCAACCTGCATCCTTCTGTATCTGTTTAGTGTATTCATCTCTTGGTCTCCCTCTACGATTTTTACCCTCCACGCTACCCTCAAATACCAAATTGGTGATCCCTTGATGCCTCAGAACATGTCCTACCAACCGATCCCTTCTTCTAGTCAAGTTGTGCCACAAACTCCTCCCCAATCCTATTCAGTACCTTCTCATTAGTTACATGATTTACCCATCTAATTTTCAGCATTCTTCTGTAGCACCACGTTTCGAAACCTTCTATTCTCCTCTTGTTCAAACTAGTTATAGTCCATGTTTCACTTCCATACATGGCTACACTCAGAACAAATACTTTCAGAAACGACTTCCTGACACAAATCAATACTCGATGTTAACAAATTTTTCTTCTTCAGAAACGTTTTCCTTGCCATTGCCAGACTACATTTTATATCCTCTCCACTTCGACCATCATTAGTTATTCTGCTAGCCAAATATCAAAACTCCTTTACTACTTGAAGTGTCTCATTTCCTAATCTAATTCCCTCAGCATCACCCGACTTAATTCGACTACATTCCATTATCCTCGTTTTGCTTTTGTTGATGTTCATCTTATATCCTCCTTTCAAGACACTGTCCATTCCGTTCAACTGCTCTTCTAAGTCCTTTGCTGTCTCTTACAGAATTACAATGTCGTCGGCGAACCTCAAAGTTTTTATTTCTTCTCCATGGACTTTAATACCTACTCCGAATTTTTCTTTTGTTTCCTTCACTGCTTGCTCAATATACAGATTGAATAACATCGGGGAGAGGCTACAACCCTGTCTCACTCCCTTCCCAACCACTGCTTCCCTTTCATGATCCTCGACTCTTATAACTGCCATCTGGTTTCTGTACAAATTGTAAATAGCATTTCGCTCCCTGTATTTTGCCCCTGACACCTTCAGAATTTGAAAGAGAGTATTCCAGTCAACGTTGTCAAAAGCTTTCTCTAAGTCTACAAATGCTAGATACGTAGGTTTGCCTTTCCTTAATCTAGCTTCTAAGATAAGTCGTTGGGTCAGTATTGCCTCACGTGTTCCAATATTTCTACGGAATCCAAACTGATCTTCCCCGAGGTCGGCTTCTACCAGTTTTTCCATTCGTCTGAAAATAATTCGCGTTAGTATTTTGCAGCTGTGACTTGTTAAACTGACAGTTCGGTAATTTTCACATCTGTCAGCACCTGCTTTCTTTGGTATTGGAATTATGATATCATTTGAGTAAATCTTGTTGTAATTTTCGGCTCTGTGTCTCACACAGGAAAGTCTGCTGCCTTCAGTATGTTGGAAAGGGATGGGATCTCGAACACAGTGCCAAAAAATGGTGCTCCAGCTGGGGACCGTAAATGATGTATAAAATTCAAAATGTTTTCATGATGGACTACACTACCAAGTGTGCATTCAGCAACATCATACTAACTTCTACCAACCTCGTTCGGCGAACAGCGTCTTCCTTCTTTGCTGCAGTGGCTCCGCTGAGGTGAAGATGCTTGCACCGGATAGACTTTCATCGAGAGTTACATCAAAGGAAGTCTCGGAATGAGGACCGCAAGGATATCTTTTATGCTTGCGGTTTTCTCTGTGTTCCTCTTCGTTCTTGCTCCTTCGCATCCTTAGTCACGGCGTGCCGAAGTGTTTGCAGCGACGTGTTCGCACCAACAACCTGTTCCTGCATTCTCAGAGGAGAGCAGTACTGACTGGTCCCTCCGGGTCGCCAGCCCCACGGGAGGGCGATCCATCACCGATGCCGGGGAGCGCCGCGTTCTCCCACTGCTGAGCAGCGGTGCTTCCTGCACATCATGCGACACCGAAGGAAAAACCTCCCTGTCTCGTACGACCCTCTCCGGCGTACCGCCTTAGCCTTTCATTTATATCCAGCTGCTATAGTATCTGTAACAGAGACTTCGGCTGGGGACACATTCTATATCTATTTATATAATCCAGAAGCCACTCTGCATCTGTCTATGACAGATTCGACATCTATATAAATACTCTGAAAGCCTCTGTACATCTGCCTCAGATACATTCTGCATTTACATAAATACTCCAAAAGCCACTGTGCATCTGTCTAAGACACATTCTACATCTACATAAATTCTCTAGAAGCCACTGTTCATCAACCTTGGATACATTCTACATAAATAATCTCGAAGCCTATGTACATCTGCCAAGGATACATTCTATATCTACATAAATACTGTGGAAGCCACTGTGCATCTGTCTGGGACACTTTGTAGAGCTAGATAAATACTCCGGATGCCGCCGTGCATCTGCTTAGGACACATTCTCGTACATCTACAAAAATACTCCAGAAGCCACTATACAATGTACGGTGGAGGTCATTGGGTAACAGAAGAATGACTCTATGCTTCTGTGTGGTCCATTGTCTCTCTTACCATGCTCTCATGATCCTTACGTTGGTGGGACTGTAGTGGTTGCACAATCGTCCCTGACTGCAGGTTTCCTATATTTAAAAATGACTTCGTCGTTTTTCTCACATTGAGTCATACGTAAGTTCATCGAACTTTTCTGCTACACTTTCGTATGGGCTGTGCGGATCTGTTGGGTCCTAGTATCGTTTTACTGAGTTCTTTCATCGTCTGTTGACGTACCTACTTCATAAGGATTCCAAACACTGGAACAATGCTCTAGAATTGACAGCACTAGCGTCTTCTGCGCAATGTTCTTTAAAGATACTCCGAATTTCCTCTGAACGCTTGCAACAAATGTAGATCTTCCGTTCCCCTTCCCTTATACTGAAGCTACGTCTTCGTTCCATTCCAAGTAGCTTTTCAGTATTACCGGTGCACTTCAAGATTTTTCGATCTTTACATTGAAAAAGAAATTTTAAAAATTTGCTGTATCTTAGAATCCAAAGCTTGTTCTAAGTCAACTAGAACATTCTGATTAAAAATATGCAAACCTTCTCCCTCTGTCACCTTACGTTATTTAGATACACTCCTTCAACCATTTGTATTTCACTACAAATATTATTATTACATGGAATACTAATGAATATGACATTAGCTAAGAAAATAGTGAGACCGAATCACACGATACATACACTATATAGTAACGTCTAATTCAAGATATAATACTTTCATAAATTCCATACACACAGGAAACACTAATCTAAGGTGTGTCTTGATTTAATTTCTTGGCTGTTGATATGTATTTCTATTAAGCATTTGGTATGTCATGCTGATATGTCCAGCAGTAGTTGGCCAACAACGCTAATCTGCATCTACCCTGATACCGTGATACCATCACCGTGATGTGGTGTAAACGCTGCTCACCCAACTTGATATTTATAGACGTGAAGCGATGGCATGATAACTTTGTCGCTGTCAGCGAACAGCACACGTAGGTCATTTTCATTTCCTGGCTGAATTTTGTTTCTGACTGGCAAATTTTTCTTAATGTAATGGCGATCTCTACTGTTCCATTCGAAAATTTAACAGCAGTACTTGGTGTACCCCGTCTGCGTTCTCGTGAGAATGGTGATCACTTTTAAATTACAATCGGTACACCATTTTTACTCCTGATAGCGTATTTTTTCGAGACAAAACGAAATTGTTTCAGATTTCTCTTTCAGGTGGGTAGCAGATTCGACCGGTATTGATGAATATTTGATTCCATTGTGTAATAATACTGCTTTCAGGAATGTGTCAGATGAGTCGATGAACAATCCGCGTGCTTCAATGTCGTGCTCCAGCTCGTGGTTTCACATGAGACCTCGAACGAACGTGGCAAATAGCTCACTCACTGCAAAGAGTTTCACAAGTCTGATGAGTCTGAGGCGAAAATGTGAAGTTTTTGTACCCAGTACAAGCAAATTAAATTCTTTAACGTATGAAGAACGCAGTTCAGCTTGACCGTTTGTTACTGTCAGGTCCCGCAAGAGCTAACAGAAATAAGCATTGTTCATTCAATTAATACCTAATTCCAGTCGGATGTCGGATTCCGATACGTTGCTGGAAGGTGGACAACTTTCTTCTTGCTTTTCTTCGTGTTCTGTAGATGCGACTGGTACTGGACAAAAGACGGGATCACGTGAAACAGGATTAGGAGCTAAAGAAACGTCTGGACGCTTCACAAACATACGAGTTTTGTAGGAAAAGGTATCCACCTTTCAATCGAAACATAGTTCGTACGCTTCCTTCATAAATAGTGTATAAATTTATGCATTAGGTTCAAATGGCACTGAGCACTATGGGACTCAACTTCTGAGTTCATGAGTCCCGTAGAACTTAGAACTACTTAAACCTAACTAACCTAAGGACATCACACACATCCAAGCCCGAGGCAGGATTCGAACCTGCAACCGTAGCGGTCGCGCGGTTCCAGACTGTAGCGCCTAGAACCGCTCGGCCACTCCGGCCGGCTATGCATTAAGTAGCCGCACACTGAGTAACGTCTGGAAGCCATAGTATTTCCTCAAACTGAAGAAAAGTAAGAAACAAATGAGAGATTACTAATGTGATATCGAAAATGTTTTCAAGTATTATCTTAAATAAAACTGTTTTCACAGACGACGACAATAGTGTACGGTGTTGCGTAAAAAATTACTATAAATATGGGACTAAAAAATTGATGATCGGTCTTCCATGAGAATTAATTTTTATCGATATCTTCAAGACATGAAGCGATAGAGCAAAACTATTTTCAGCTTAAAAATCAGCTTTAAAACCTACGTTGAGGAACATAAGCACCATCCAAGCACCATAGCTCGTTCATCATTGTAATTTTGTAACCAGACACTGCTGGATTCTTTCTCTTTCTTATAGGCGTCACCTCACATTTACGAAAAAAAAAGCAAATCTTAATGTGAAATTAAAAGGTATAAGACAGTAAGAAGTGATTCGCGGACTAATGAAACTGCAATTACTAAAACGAAGTTTCGGTTTTATTATAAAACAAAGGGACGAAATTATTGTTTTGGGAAATGACATGCAGCAGCCGAATAAGAAAAGAGGATATTTCGAATGGGCGTCTGTACTGATGATCTCTTTTGGTAGGTCGCAAGAAAAATTTGGTGTCAGTAAATGAGGTGGTGAAACATTCGTGGCTATGCGAGTTCTGCTAGGCATTCCTTATATTCTTCTTAATTTTATTATTTCTTTATTGTTGGTCTTAAATTTGTCACAGTGTTGCCTGATTTCATCTCTATATCGCTGTATACAACCGATCACATACGATGGCGCTGATGTGAAGTTGCCGATTTGTATCAATGGGGGCTCATGTCTCGTGACTGATATTCGAAGGTCGTCGGTGTACTGTTGATTGTGCATGAACGTATCATTTCTAGTTTAAATCATCATACTTAATCCTACATTGACATATACAGTCCGCAAACCACTGTATTGTATCTCTGACCTATACCATACCCGTACTGAGCAAGGGAATCCTGTCTAAATGCCTCTCCAAGAGCCCTAATCTTTCTCATCTTATTTTCATTATTCCCTTGCGTGATACACGATATTCGCATCGGAGTGGCGATACAGTTTCCTGAAATTTCAGGACTCTAACTTTATGTAACACGGTTTCACGAAAACTATTTCATATTTCATTTCCAGAGACTCTCATCTAAGTTTAAAAAGTATACCTGTTACTATTCGTAACTCTTTAAACTGATCTGTTATGATTGTATGCCTACGTGGTAATCACTCCAGATAGTGAAACAATTATTCTCGAACTGGTTGAACTAACATCCTGGATACGATGTCTTTTTACCAATGCACTAGACTTTCACGGCGAACCTAAGACTTTAATTTGCTTTCCCTTCGCAGATTTTTCGCGTTCGTCCTAATAGAAGTTTATTCGAAATTATGATTTCCTTGGGAATACGGACTCAGAACTTACAAAAGGTGTTTCAGGAGGGATAGTAAACGTTTTAGGAGGTGACAATAAAAACTAATTCTACAGAAAAGTATTCAGTATAACATGTGTTGAATTTCTAGTGGTTACAGAGACACAAGTCATTACAGACATGTTTTTATTTAGCTATTGTTACTCCGTTAGCGGTCAGTTCAGTTATTGATTGTCATCTTTGTTCTGAAGTTGAATTTATGCTTGAGTTTACATAATTCATTGTGTCAACCGCGGCTGTGATTTGTTGGCCAGCTTTACTGTCTCGGTGAAGCATACTGCACGCCTTTACAAATGCTAAGTACGCCGATATGACATCCGTGTACGGCATTTGAAATGGAAACGCTGCGCTTGCTTGAAGAGAGAACTGTAGACAACTTCCTAGCCACAGAGTACGTAATTCAACAGTATTTACCTGTGTTGTTGTAGCACCATAGCTCTACTGCTCTAATGATAATTTTGCCTTTTTGTTTTATTTAATGTTACATCGTTGAGCTTCTGTAGATGTGTTTGATTGAATTGATAACCTAAAATTGTATATTCCTTTCTTTGTAAAAACTTTGATGTCTTTTAGAGTGTAGGAAGTGTAATCTATGAGCAAATTATATGTTTTGTCTTCCTCATGTAATCTCTTTGGTTATCTTTAACATTAAATAATTTTATTTAAATAATTTTGTTTAGAACTACCAATATATGCGAATGTTCTGTTTTATTTAAAATGTTTGTTTGCTGTTATGTAAACTGCAGACCTTCACTTACGGTTCTTGGTTATTCTGTATGTAAAAGGTGTTGTGGTTCCCCTCGGGAACGGAACTGTGTAGCGCGCGCAAATTGTGATTGGCCTAGGTAGAAAAGGTGTAATTAAGAGTCAGTCGGAGACGAGCTACCAAACTGTGAACTGCCCATGTAAAGTTGTATATTGTGCTGGTTCCGAGAGAGGCTTTTCCTGATGCCTTCCAATGCCTCGGATGTATAGATAAATAGCTGGAACTATTCTGGAATTGGTATCTATCATCGCCACCAAGAAATGACAGAGTTCAGCAGTTCTGCCTGCAAACCCACCTACCAACATGCAACTGCCACCACATTGTCCAATCACTGTAATGGAACACTATAATAATGTACAGTGAAGGATCAGCTTACTGGATTTGTTAGTGTACTCAAATATAAGGTAATTTATAACTGAACTCTTGTACCTACCGTGATTTATCCTCAGTCACTCATCCACTTAGGGTCCCTTCCACGCTAAAGTGCTTTCCGAGTGTCCTTTATTGAAAGAAAGTTAAAGTTAAGGTGGCAAGAGAGTAAACTAAAGTGAATTAAGCTTGCTGAAAATTATTTTCCTTTTAAAACTGCTTATTAATATGTTGTTGCCAATTTCATAACTAAAAGTTCATAAAACTGAGGATGGTAAAGTTTTGCGTAGTAAATGATCACATTGCTGCCTGTTGAAAATCGCAAAAGGTGAGTCAGTATCTTACAAATACGTTAATTTTGTGCCTGTGTAAAACTGAAATTGTGGAAAGTTATATGCTCATGTTTGCTTGGCACTGGTTTCTTTTGTGTATTGAAAGTGCATATTAATAGTGTAACAGGATCTACAGTTTATCCTTTATGCTCAAGATAAATAACAATTAATAGAAAGACCACTATTTGTGAAAACAATAACTTATTTATTCAAAAGACAGTGAGAAGTAACCTGTTAGAGAATTCCATCTATTTTCGTGCTAAAGAGAAAAGTATTCAGCTGAGAGAGACTTAACCTATGGCCAGTTAATAATTTTGCAAAGATCTACATGTACAATTTTATGTCAGCTAGGAAAATGTTTGAAAAGCAATACTAAACCTATGTCCAATTTATGATTCTACAGTGAATATTATTAGTAATGTTATAAAGACCATTCAGTTTGAATAAGCCCTGAAAGTAATAGTGTGTTTCGTTACCTGATATATTTTTGCAGATAGTTTGTGTTGCTCTAGCTGTTAGTTCCAATCTTAACGTTAACGTATGCAGGTGTCAAAGTTCATTGCACTCGTGTGTGGCAAAGTATAGGTTGTGTTTGTCCGTTAAAGTTACTCATACTCACTTTCTTAAACAAGAATGTTAATCATTCTCATGCCTTATTAGGGTGGCGACCGTTTTTTTTTTCTTTGAACAGTGTAGATAGGTAAAATATTGTTTGTTACTGTTTAAATATTTACGTCATTCTGACTTTCACTTTCGATAAACCATCTCCGTTAGGTACAACACGGTCAACATAACAAAATTCCTCTCAGAGGGTAACACTGCTCTGTTGCTTTATACCATAATTGCTTTAACAAGATAGTTTTATTTCACGACCTTCCTCCTACTTTAGGGTCATGGTGTAGCAGTAGCGGATGGTAGTGTTATATTGTCACCAAACTGCACGAGTCTGGTGCTATGCCCAGTAGTTATATTTCAGAGGAAAGTGCAGATGAGTGTGAATGTAGCAGATGTCATTGTTCATTTGCTAGAATGTAGACGTTTAAGAGTACAGGGATAACTTCTATAGGTATCGGCGTTCCACATACAGAAAAATGGCCGATATTAGGTATTCCTTTACCGTTGCCATATAAAACGGATTCAGAACCTTCGGGATGGAGATGTAGGCAGACTATTGGAATATCGTTGTTAACTGCAAATCACCGAGTAATCCCGTTAGTACTGTTTACTGATAAAGCCATTTACAGTGGCAACAGTTTCGAAACACTCGCAGCTCTCATCGCTAATCCAACGAAGACCCTCATCCCCTTCGGGACACACATTTTCAAGCGTGCTTCCCTGTAAACGTGTAGTGTGGACCTGTTGTGTCATCACAACATCTTACAGGCCACATTATTTAGTCTTTTTTAAAAATGAACTTCCAGCATTTTTGAAACAGTGTCCTTTGGCTATAATAAATGTTGTGAACTTCCAGTATGACTCTACACTTGCTAGTCTCCTCATTCCCTTGAAGGTGGATTGGCAGCAAGGACACACATGCCCGGGGCAGGGGGGCCGGGAGTTGGCGGGGGGGGGGGGGGGGGGGGACGAAAAAGATGAAGTGTAATCTGATCGTTTTCTTACAAGAAAATTATTTAAAAGTAGGTCTTGGGCAGGTTCTTAACAAGTGCAGAAGTGGAACATTTTTCCACTTGCAAGTCGCCATTCGTCTACCAAAATGTTAAAAATACATGAAAATGAATTCCCAATCCCCAGGACTCACCCCTCCTTCCCTAGAAAGTATCGTATGTGTGACTTTCATTTGTCGAATTGGTCTCGTTCCTTGGCCACCATGATCCACGGACCTTACCCTTCAGATTTTTACCTGTGAGGATGATTAAAAAACAATGTCTACAGACAAGAAGTAAAGAAAAGTCACGATTTCATCATTTGGTCTAGGAACAGCGCTGCCTCACAAAAATATCTCCAAGGCAACGAGAGCTACAGGTCGTGTTGGTGGCCAAGTGAATTCGAATGTGCATTGAAGTCTGGGGTGTTTTATTCGAATATCAACAGCGAAATTAACACTTAGCCTTGCTCATCTTGTGTATTTGTTTGGGCTACATTATAACAGCTTTGTCTCTGTAACTACAATAACTGTACAAATGTTATATGGAATATTTTACTCGAATTACTCAATACTATAGTCTCGTAAAATATATACTACTCCTTCCGACAAGCCGGCAGAGGTGGCCGAACGGTTCTAGGCGCTACAGTCTGGAACCGCGTGACCGCTACGGTCGTAGGTTCGAATCCTGCCTCGGGCTTGGATGTGTGTGATGTCCTTAGGTAAGTTAAGTTTAAGTAGTTCTAAGTTTTAGGGGACTGATGGCCTCAGAAGTTAAGTCCCATAGTGCTCAGAGGCATTTGAACCATTTTTGAACCTTCCGATAAATTCCATTAATTTCTTAGTTTATTTTTATGGATATATATATATATATATATATATATATATATATGTGTGTGTGTGTGTGTGTGTGTGTGTGTGTGTGTTTGTGTGTGTGTGTGTGTGTGTGTGTGTGTGTGTGTGTGTGTGTGTGTGTGTGATGTACTAGATTCCATTCCGGTCTGCTCTAATCGACAAAAAATTTCTGGAAACCAACAAAAGCCTTTAGTCCTACCTCAGCCCTATTGCGAACGCTTTAAATAGTTTTGCGCAGTAAATGATCAATGCCATTGCCTGTGTCCATGGTGTTCGCTAATCATTCTAAGAACTGAAGTAGCCATCTGTTAGTTTATGGAAGTAATTACAGATCTATTGCTTTTGTATTTCAACAAGTTAAAAATTTACCTATACCTTCATTTTCACACGATCACAGCGTGTCAAATTGGTCTGATTGAAACACAGTCCCTGGCGCTAGTGAAATTTGTTTGCTTTTGTTGGAGTATTTGCTGCTTTAATTATTTCTGCGGCATGTTGAAAAGTTGTGCCGAGCTGCGACTGGAACTTGGACGCCCGCATTTTTCTGTGAGCGCTTTTCCGTTTCAACACCCTGAGCACGTCTCCCAGAAGGCTTCAAGTTGCGGTGTCTTCTTTCCATTCCACTGAAGCTTCAGAGAGTTTGCCTTTCGACGCTGTGGGACGTACGTGAGAGGATAACAGTCTTAGGTTTGTAACTGATATGAAATTCCTTTACAACTTGGGTTGAAGTTTGTATTCTGAGAACTAGAGCGGCTTTTTCTTTCTTCTTTTTTTAAAATAATGCCTGTTGGCTACTCGTATATGCAGTCAGCACATTTTCCACACAGTCATAAAATTTGGAACCTACTTATTATCGAATCTGTTTCAGTTAATTGTGCTTCGGATGCTCATGATACATGATTACACTTTTCGTGTTAATGTAGTCTTCCATTGCCTCTTCGCATAACAGTTTTACATTTGAGGATAAGAAGCAAACCAGTTGCGTCCTCCACTAATTGGGTTTCAGTGACAAACGACAACTCACTAGCGTCCACGAAGATCAAACTAAAGGAGTTGACCACTGGACAGAAACTCTGGTTGGGACCTTCGGCAGGAAATGTCCAATAGAGCGTATTACACGTCAGTTGTCTTAGAATCTGTTAGCAGCATTTTCTTATTATTTGGTCTGGTACAATCCTGTAGTGAATAATTCTGAGAATGGATGAAATACAATGTAAACCACTGCGCGAAGACACATTGATACATAAACATCATACGAGATTTTTATACTAATAAAAACACACGTTACCACAGAATTATTATTGTCGTCCCATTAGGGAGTCGGAGGTAGAACATCTTTGCGCAGTATTGCAGTTAGCCGCACCGGCAACTCCGATGCGGAAGTGGACAAGTAGAGGCAATCATGATGAAAGGATTCCGTAACCAACGAAAGGGTAACGTTGTACAACTCCTAACTTGACATGTCATATGTTTGACCGCAGTAGGAAAACTACAAAATCAGCTAAGGAAATGCAAAGCAGAAATCTAGATAATATAGGGCAAAATCAACAACAGCAGAATTTGGTTTAATGGCAGTAGAATTTTTTGTGAATAGGAAGCCATTCCAGAGCGTGATTTACGTTCTTCTGTTCAGCGATAGGATTAGTCTCATCAGCGTCGTCCAGAAATCAACGCCAGTAACAATACTTCAGGTATACCTTCCGAAATGTGTAGCAGAAGATGAAAAGGTGGTGTGAGTGTATAAGAATGCTGAAGGGGTAGCTCAGTTTGTAAATGGAGATATCTAATAATTACGCGGAATAGGAACGCTATGGCAGCGGAAGGAATGACAACAGTGTTACAGGAGAATAGGGACTCCGTAGTGCGACAGAGAGGCGATATAAACTAATAACGTTCAGGAGTAAATTTAAGCTGGCAACACCGAGTATACTGTTCAAAAATCAAAAGAGGGGAGGTATACTTGAAAAAGTTCCGGTAACATGGGAAAAAACGAGCTGAACTGCATCATGTTGATGCCGAGATTGTTGAAAACGGATGCTGTCTTGTGTAGCGTACGGTTTGGATGGAGTGGGTTTCGGGCTGGTGGTTGTGCTGGCGTGCCCTCAATTTTACAAAGAATTTAAAACATAAACTGTCCTTCTTGACAACAGAGAAATGATAGCCAAACAGAACTTAATTTAAAGCGAAGGCTGGACTTAACAAGAGAACCGACGCATAAAGTACCTTTTCTTTAACACACTGGAGATTTTCAACTATGGCACAGCAGACAGAATCAGGCCAATAGTAATTTCTAACGATAGTTAACAATAAGTGCTCCCTGGTTATATGTAGGAAAATGAAAATAATTATAACTTTCGCAATTAACCGCAGGGCAACCAACTGCTAGACAAGCCCCTGAATTATTTACATTTACACTCAGCTAAATATAGATCGACGACCACTCCCATCATTAACTAGTCTCTAAGGCAAAGCTACTGTCAACTACGGGACTATCTATGCAAAATTCTTAATACGGATTCCTGTGTAATGTGGGGCACAAAATGGATTACTGTCACGGGGTGAAACAACAAGATAACTGTCGGTTAAGTAACACCAAATAAATCAGTCATGCTCACTGCGGTATTGTAAAAAGATCACCTTCTGTACGAAGGTACATACAAAATCAGTTACGCACTCAGCATACAAATAAAATCAAAGTGGCTTTCGCTCTTAGGGAATCATTCGGAGACGAGTGAGCCACCAAACAACAACCTTAACGTGCAACTCTGGTACCCTCGTATCTTACATCTGTAATATTACTGATCCGATACGCTCCATGCACGCTCCGTACTCTTCACTGGACACTGTGATGCATCACTCGACCGACCAAACTACTGCTGTCGGCCACTAAAGCACCCAGTTACTGCTCGTCATGTAAAAGCACCCAGATACTGCTCGTCATGTAATTTGGAAGCCCCTATCTGCATCTCCAGTAGAATCGCCATCATCTACCCTGGGATAAGGCACCAACCCCCACTGGGTTGTTTGTACCCACACAGTGGGCATGCCCTATGCTGATTATTAGTGAGATCCCGTAGACCATTCCTTCTACCAGACTGGAAAAGATTCCCTACTCCTGACTCTCCACCAACCGACTGCGTTCATCTGCTCCACGAACAACCACTGGACTGCAGGTACACCCCTGGTTGCTACACACGTGACATCAGGAAGTCACTGCTGTCTGCAAGACAGATCGGGGCGCGTGTCCTTTGACGCCACTCAAACGAAGTCCATCATGCCCCACCATCCCCCTATAAGGCCGGCTAGTCCAAGACTCCGGATTGAGTGCTGATCAGACCAAGACTCTCCGCTACTTAGAGTTGTGCACTACCAAAACTACGGTTCAGTTGTTTTGGAACAATACATAAATAACTTACTAAATGACAGGATTACCGATAATATTGGTGGCATTGGTAAGGATAGATAAATAAATGAATGTGTGAGAGATGAAGAGGGAATCGATGGATTCTCTTTGTTTCTTGTTTGTTTGTTTTTTGTTTGTTTTGCACATAATTAGGACTGCATATCTTTCAGTGTTATTCCATTGTGTATCTTATATCCTTACGAAATATGAACTGTATATTATTAGCAAAAAAAATTTGCTGCTCGAGAAACTTAATCATTTGTATGTAATCAAAGCAATTACTTTTGAAAGAAATACCTTTTAAATGAACTAACAACAAATTATATAATTATAGTTTTTATTTTGTACTCAGTAGAACATATTTCATCATGATGAAAGGTAGGAGTTTCCTGTTGTCATTGAAATGTGGGGAAGTTGTTTATGAATAACAGACACATGTTTTATATAAGCTCCGCGAACTATTTAAGCGATTTTTGGTATGTTCCCGTTTTGCATCTTTCTAAGTTCACCTTTTCTCGAGGAAATTGCGTTTTCTAGCGATAATGACAAATTTGTATGTTTTTTTTTATTTTTACTACAACACCCCTTAGTTTCACGCCACATTCCTCAAAAAAATCTTCTATAATTTGCCAAAAAATTCCTGCTAGTAGAATGTATGTAGTTTATTTAAAACGTCTAGTAGCATGTTTGTCATCTCGTGACAGTGTCTTCGGACTCATAGGCGCTGGACAGTGCACCCGTATTAGACGCGATTTGTGCAGAGTAGACTGGATGAATTCATTAAACAGGATCATAACACTACTGGGTGCTTGCTGCCCCCTGCCCTATAATTGGTGCATTTACGTAAGCTATCGGTTCGTGTTATTTAGCGCTGCGTTCATTGATATCGCGGGCGTGAGTCACAAACACATAGGCAGCCACAAATAGGCAACTGCGGCCTGCGTGGTTATTACAGTACGCCGATCGTCGGCAGTCGTTAACTCTGTGTGTTACACGTTGGGATGGAACTATGCGATACTCATTTAATTTACGGCGAGGCAAAAAGTTTAGCGAGGGCAGCTGTACGAATTTCTCGAGAAAGATTCCCACTATGAACACTTCCTGCACGATCGACGTTTGTTGCTGTTCACCAAAGGTCTGTATCACCATATAATTCTCTACTTTTGCTCCATTATTTTGCGATTAATTCTTAACGATGTACAGGAGTTATCTTTACCTTTTTACATTTAGTTCTGTAAGTGAAACACATTGTCTGTTCTGATATGCTTTCGTTTTATTAAGTTAAGTATTTAATGAATAAATCATGACAGAACACAACATACGAGTACATATTTAATTTACATAGATAGACACAGGATCTTTACTGCTCCAAGCAGAAGGCAGAAGCCTACAACGAGCAGAACATACACTGGAAGATGAGGAACTAATTTCAGACTACATCCTCGAAGACCTTACTCAGAGTAGTAGAAGCATCGCCCGATAAATGGATGAATCGCGCACTGTCATTCATCGCACTTACAAATGGCAAATGGGAACGCCTCCGGCCTTACCACATTCCATGCGTACAAATGTTCAAAGAGCAAAATTTCTCTCCGCGACGAGAATTCACAGAGTGGAGTTTGTGACAAAGTGCGCATCATGATTTTGTAAAAAATGGGTCACAGATGAAACGTATTTCACTCGCAAGGAATTCCAGTGTACACAATCCGCGCCAAGTAGTAGCAACGTATTTTCAGTGCAAGACTACATTAGTGGGTTTACGTTTTACTTGAATGGCTGACTGGTAACAATTACCCAATCTCTCTAGAGGAAACATTGCTGCCAACTTCATTACAACGTATTCCCTTAGCCATAAGTCTTAACATGTGGTTCCTCCACGATTGTGTTCCACCCCACATTGGTCACAGAGTACAAAGATTTTTTAACAGACGTCCAGGTCGATGGCCACCATGCAGTCCTAATTTAAATGCACTGGACTTTTACTTTTAAGAGCGTATAAAGAAACTTATTTATGTTCAGCAAGTAAATAATTTGGATGAACTTACGCAGAGGATTTTCAATGCTGGTAGTGCCATAAAGAAAAATGTGTATGTATGTGAATGAGTGCGTCAAAACTAAGGTCGTTGTAATGAAACTTGTGTAGAATCGAATGGTGGCCAATTTGAACACTTATTGTACTATAGCTGTAAGAGAAAACATAGTACAGTGGGTTTATTTTGTTGCGGCAACTAAATACCTAGGAATTACAATTAAGAAAATCTTATACTGGATTGAAAGCATAGAAAATGTTGTGGGTAAGGTGAACCAAAGACTGCGTTTTATTGTCAGAACACTTAGAAGATGCATCAGCTGAGACTGTCTACACTAAGTTCGTCCGTCCTGTTTTGGAGTACTGCTGCGTGGTGTGGGATCCTTAGCAGATAGGATTGACGGAGTTTATCGAGAAAGTTCAAAGAAGAGCAGCATGTTTTATACTGTCGAGAAATAAGAAAGAGTTGGTCGTTGACAAGATACAGTATATGGGGTGGACACATTAAAGCAAAGGCGTCTTTCGTTGTGGCAGAATCGTCTGACGAAAATTCGATCACCAACTTGCTCCTCCGACTGACTTTGTTGACGCCGACCTACATAGGGAGGGTAAGATACGCGTCTACTATCAATCCCACAGATATTTCTTTTTTAAGAACACAAAAATAAGGGATATGATACATTTCACAAACTTTCTGGTCAAGCAGACCGAGATGTACCGTCTGTAAAATTATGGTAGTTTACACCATTTACATCCTGTGTATCCTCACTCAGTTTCTACACGATTCACCGCTTCCATTTTCTATTTGAGTCTCGTAAGACACTGATCGCATAACCAACAAAGGGATGGAAATGAGGTAACACCCGATAGGTACGCAACACATCTAATGTAGGAGTAACACGGTTATTAACTTATCTGACCAAAGCTACTAGGTAAACTTCCATAGTCTATGTTTACTTATGGAAGTCTACTGCAACGTACGGTAGTTTTACAACTCTACCGCTCCTTCACGCCCCGACGCTTCCAGAGCGGCACCACCAATGCGACGACCACCGCATCGCTAGGGCGATGGCAGCGCACCGGCTGGCGGTTCGGTAAACAAGACATGCCGTAGACTACAAATTTACGACACAGTTGTAAGACACGAATTTTAAGGAAATCGTCGGTAATAATCTGTGTGGAAATAAGTAGGATACTGAAGTACTGACAAATGACAATGTGCTCTTAAAATCCTGACGCTCTAGATATTGCAATAATAATTACCTTAGTAATTCAGTTCAAAGGGACCGGAAAGCTCTAAAAACTGCAGCCTTGTATTAAAAAACTGGTTTTAAAGAAGATAACTGCAAAAATCAATGGGTAACTGAAGAAATACTTCAGCTGATCGACGTAAGATGGTTGAACGGAAATTTTAATGGAGAGACAGGAATGTAGCAATGTAAGTCAGATACATCTCTACATCTCCATCTACATGATTACTCTGCTATTCACAATAAAGTGTCTGGCAGAGAGCTCTATGAACCACCGTCAAGCTGTCTCTCTACCGTTCCATTCTCGAAACGCATGCGGGAAAAATTAGCACTTAAATTTGCGAGCCCTGATTTCTCTTATTTTATAGTGATGATCATTTTTCCCTATGTAGGTGGGTGCCAACAGAATGTTTTCGCAGTCGGAGGAGAAAACTGGCGATTGAAATTTCATGAGAAGGTACCGTCGCAACGAAAGACGCCTTTGTTTTAATGATAGCCACTCTAATTCACGTATCAAGTCTGTGACACTATCTCCCCTATTTCGCGATAATATAAAACGAGCTGCCCTTCTATGTACTTTTTCGATGCTATCCGTCAGTCCCACCTGATGCGGATCCCACACCGCACAGCAGTACTCCAGAATAGGGCGGACAAGCGTGTTGTAAGCAATCTCTTTAGTAGACGTGTTGCACCTTCTAAGTGTTCTGCCAATGAATCGCAGTCTTTGGTTTTCTCTACCCACAATATTATATATGTGATTTTTTCAATTTAGGTTATTTGCAATTGTATTCCCTAAGTATTTAGTTGAATTTACAGCCTTCAGATTTGTGACTTATCGCGTAATCGGAATTTAACTGATTTCTTTTAGTACTCATGTGAATAACTTCACACTTTTCCTTATTCGGGGTCAATTTCCACTTTTTCGCACCATACAGATATCTTATCTAAATCATTTTGCAAGTCGGTTTCATCATCTGATGACTTTACAAGACGACAAATGACAGCATCATCTGCAAAAAATCTAAGACGGATGCTTTGATTGTCTCTTATGTCGTTAATAGAGATCAGGAACAATAGAGGGCCTATAACACTTCCTTTGGGAGCGCCGGATATTACTTCCGTTTTACTCGATGACTTTCCGTCTATTACTACGAACTGTGACCTTTCTGACAGGAAATCATGAATCCAGTCGCACGACTGAGACGAAATTCCATAAGCACGCAGTTTGTTAGAAGACACTTGTGAGGAACGGTGTCGAAAGCCTTCTGGAAATCTAAAAATATGGAATCAATTTGACATCTCCAGTCGATATAACTTATTACTTCATGAGTATAAAGAGCTAGTTGTGTTTCGCAAGAAAGAAATTCTCTTAATCCGTGCTGACTATGTGTGAATAAATCGTTTTCTTTGAGGTCGTTCATAAAGTTCGAATACAATATATGTTCCAAAACCCTACTGCAAATCGACGTTAGTGATATAGGCCTGTAATTCAGCGGACTACTCCTACTTCCCATTTTGGGTATTGGTGTGACTTGAGCAATTATCCAGTCCTTAGGTACGGATCTTTCTGTGAGCGAGTGGTTGTATATAATTGCTAAATATGGAGCTATTTTATCAACATACTCTGAGAGGAACCTGACTGGTATATAATCTGGACCGACGGCCTTGGCTTTATTAAGTGATTTAAGCTGCTTCGGTACTCCGAGGATATCTACTATGTTTCTCATCTTGGCAGTTGTTCTTGAAGAGAATTCAGGAATATTTATTTCGTCTTCTTTGGTGAAGGAGTTTCGGAAAACCGTGTTTAACTGTGCTTTAGTGGCACTGTCATCAGTGACTTCGCCGTTGCTATCGCGCAGATGAGGGTATTGATTGCGTCTTGCCACTGGTGTGCTTTATGTATGACCAGAATCTCTTTGGGTTTTCTGCCAGACTTCGAGACAGAGACTTAGAAATGAAACATATAGAAAGCACAGGGAAGCCAAGGTGAAATGCCTGTTACAACATTGTGAAGAAACCGAAAAGGAGCTGGTCGTTGGAAGAAATAGTCGAGTATACAGAAAACAACCATAATAAATTTATAAGTATATGTGTCAACATTATGAGTACAATGGGAATCGCAACTCGATGGGCTGTTTGACACTATTAGGCAGAATTCAAGAGCGTGTCGATAAACAGTTTGCCGTGGGCAATATACGACCTAACGTTTCCGTAGGGCTCGCTGAATCAGTAAGGGCTGGTAGTCCACCTTTGCTTTTAAACCCAAATCCCAGTGCTAAATAATCCTGATGGTCTTTTGCTGGTATTGACAATAGCGATGTAAAAAAGAAGTAGCCAATCAACTAATAATTAAAATCGAAGGTAGATATGTGAGAACAATGTTCTCTAGACGAGTTGCATAGGCTTCTGACAGGAAGTTTGTTTATAATAAACCCAGAAATGTATGTGAATGGTGACCACACATTAACCGAACAGTTATTTAAAGCAACAAAGTTCAATGTAGTTACGTAGTGGAACAGAGCAATAAATACATAAAGCGGTGCATTATTTCACAAAGGACTACTAGCAGAATCAGAAAAGTTCGTCACAGAAGTCAGCCAAACCACCAGTTCACAGCTGCTTCCAAACATTTAAATAGAGACAAATTCCACGAAAACACAAATAACCAATCACAGAAAAACGACTCGAAATATCCAAGTCCCAACCGTATTCAAAGTCCCAGAAAATTTTTCGGTGTTCAGCTCGAAGTCAAAAAGATATATTTTGCCGTCAACTCAGTCCGAAGCCCCTAAATCGCTCTGGTCGCCTAACCAGACACAACACTTTACTAAGGTGAAGCCAACTCGACAAAAGGCGCCTCATTGGGATCTGCGTGCCTGTTTAAATCATCGATCACGTGATTGCTACGTTGTTCAGTACATTATCTTGAAACACGACCACCATACGAGAAAGGAACACTTAGACTTTACATATAAAGCGTATTCAGAAGCATCTGAAATGCCTGTAAGGTGCTGCAGCTGAGGTTGTGCTAAGAAATAATATTTAGGAAACAAATTACATACTTTGCGACGTTTCCGAGTTATTTATCATTGAAGTTAGCAAAACAAGACATCGCGAGGGCAAATTCAACCAGCCTGGCAGAAGCAGTGTCGACAAACTTGTTCTTCGTTACGTTTCCTCAAAGCGCAAATGTTAAAATGTGTGTGAATATCTGAGGGACCAAATTGCTGAGGTCATGGGTCACGAGACTTACACCCTACTTAAACTAACTTATGCTAAGAACAACACACACGCCCATGCTCGAGGGAGGGCTCGATCCTCCGGCTGGAGGAGCCACGTAATCCGAGACAGGGCTCCTCAAACACCGCGGTCACTCCGCGCGTGCCACTAAAACCACAAACGTGGGCTTTGCCCACAGTTTTTTTTTAAATTCCTCACTTACGAAAAGTGCACAGTTTGGCTAGTGATGGACATTTGTACAAGTGCTAACTCGTGGATCAGCAAATGACTGAGCATTACCGCGTTTTAGCGTTTGCAAGTACTTGACTATTCGCTGGCAACGACATGATTGCCTAACATCAGTGCTAACCAACTCGGATGTATCGACTATTTACTTTAACATATATTACTCATCTCAACATCACCTGCAATACCCCTGAAAGTTTTCACACTGTTTCTTACGACCGTGTATGCAATTTTCAACACAGGACAGATACACTAGGTCAGTTTTTGATCACGTAAGAAAACATTTAAATCCAAGTATTGTAATAATAACTAAATTTGATTTATTTGTCACATGTGGCACTGCAGTGATAACGCTTACCTTCTGGAATGTTAGTATTTAGCCAGCAAGTACTGATCAGATGTAAAAGTCTCAACATGAGAATTAATCCAAGCTTAATTAACTGTTTATTATTCCCATCAGTTTTAACTACACCTTCTATTTCTTGGAAGATAACTAAATCTGTGTTAATATAGTCAACTATATTTTCGTAATGACAGCTTGCCGTTGGTACAGTAAATGTATCCACAGTTGCGTATTTCCCGCTAATCGCGAGTTGCCTTACCATTTGGCTATCCGTGCACTACTCACGGTCAGAACCAAACTTCCATATGTCGTCAGCCATACGTACTAGTATAAACCCTATTTATATTCCTGTACAGGGGAAACATTTTACTTGAAGTCGCTTGAACCGTGTCGCCGGAGTAATACAATATTGTTCTTCTAAATTACAATGCAAAGATCCTTCGGACATGCATGCATATCGTACTGGAGATTGGAGCTAGGCCACAGATTCATGTAATGTTCTGTCCACTGTTCCTGACTTATCCCAAATTTTTTGTGCTACATCTTTCTCAGATCAGTAAGGGTCGTTGGGCAGTGCTCCTTGCGGATGAGAATGACGAAGGGTGAAGCATCGTGATGTGGACCTGCTAGGAGACATGGGCGCTAATGAGACAGTATTAGAGAATTATGCATGTATTATCATTAGCTTACAGCAGAATTTCTTCTCAGTGGCAGTAACGAGGAGGAATCCAAACGCAGCACACACAGTGGAGCCGGCCGGAGTGGCAGAGCGGTTCTAGGCGCTACAGTCTGGAACCGCGCGACCGCTACGGTCGCAGGTTCGAATCCTGCCTCCGGCATGGATGTGTGTGATGTCCTTCGGTTAGTTAGGTTTCAGTAGTTCTAAGTTCTAGGGGACTGGTGACCTCAACAGTTAAGTCCCATGGTGCTCAGAGCCATTTGACCCATTTTGAACACAAAGTGGAGCGCGCTGACGCGCGCACTCATCGGTAGCTCGTGTCTGTCGGTGACGTCACGGTAGCTTACGCAGGAGAATGTCGCCGAACAAGGTCCCACCTAGCTGACTGCAGGCGTTGCTCGTGCGACATCGATGCCAACAGCTCGATGAGACTTTTGACTACATCATACTCGAGGCACTCTTAAGAGGTGCCTCAGTCAGCTTCCAGCAGCTCTGAACGGAACAAGGATGGTGATACAGGCTTACAACAAGGACTCACCACCAATGTAAGGTCATGGACGCCAGCGTCAGCTCACAGATTAAAGCTGGGGGTAGCAACAGCATGCGTAGCTCCCGAATACAGCGAAAGTGTGATAATGCTTCAAGCAACATCACTTCGATCCCAATTAGCCAGTGATAGTCGTCTGCTAGTCTTCACATCAGCGGATGAACGCGTGGCATTTCACAGCGACTATGGCCAGGAAATCATACTGGCTGCAGTCGAGAAGTCACCTGGCGAATAGGGACAGCACTTCTCAGGTCCTGCATCAATGCCGGCTCACAGCAATTGGAAGACAGAGGAGCTTGGACACCTGAGTATTTATAATTATCTGTTGGAGGCAAAGACGTTACATGTTCCCGAGAATGGCCAAGTGAGGCCTCACCCTTTTAGGTTCGTCAGTGGTCTGCCCTCTGTCTTGGTGTCCCAGCTGTGGCTTTCAGCTCTTCAGTTAGGTACTTTTCTGCGAAATTAGCAAACTGATATGTGGCCTTAGCACACATTATCTGGGGAAGCGTCTTTGATTAGTCATCAAAACGTCCTCGTTCCTGAATTCAAACAGCACCACTGCTTAAATGTTGAACAACAATTATCCAGCATTCGCGGTCGACGACTTCCGGCATAAGAACTCAGTCTCATCATGCTAACAGCTTTGTCAAAGAGGGCGGAAGGGTCGACAGGGGTTTCAGGGCACTCTCTTACCTTTCGGGTGGGAAACTGGGCCCTAAAGGCGAAACAGTCAGCAATGATCAACAGCTTGAGGCAATGTAAAACACTGCATTAAGGACACATAATGTGTATCCACAGGACATGTGGCCTCTAATTGAAAACGTATCATGATGATCTATCCATTGACAAAACATTTCGGATTAGTCACCGATCCGGATCCCGGGAGAGGACTGCCAAGAGGAAGGTGACCATGAGAAACACATTGAATAACCAACGAAAGGACGACACTGTACGAGTCTGGGTGTGGACCATCAGAACTTTAAAAGTAGTAGGGAAGCTAGAAAATCTGAAAAGGAAAATGCAAATGCTCAGTGCAGATATAGTGGGGGTCAGTGAAGTGAAACGGAAAGAAGAAACGCATATCTGGACAGAATTGTATTGATTAATATCAACAGCAGCACATAACGGTGTAATGGCAGCAGGATTCGTTATGAATAGGAAGGTAGGGATGGTCCTGTGTGACTGTGAACGCTTCAGGGATAGGGTTGTCCACATCAGGATCTACGGCTAACCAACACCAACAACAGCAGTTTAGGTATAAATGCCGGCGTAGCGAGCCGAAGATGAAGAGATAGAGAAAGTGTATGATGATTTTGAAGGGTGATACAGTACGTAATGGACGCGAAAATCTGATAGTCATGGGAGACTGGAATGCAGATTTAGGGAGATTGGAAGAAATAGTTATGGGATAATATGGGTGCGGTAGTAGGAATGAGAGAGGAGAAAGACTAATTGAGTTCCAAACCAGTTTCAACGAGTAATAGCGAATCACAAGAGGGTGAGGTAAATAAGGAAAAGGACGGGGCGTACGGTAAGATTTCAGTTAGATTACATCAGGGCCACACAGAGATCCGAAATCAGACATACCCAGAAGCAGGTATAGAATCATGTAACAATTCGCTAATGAAGAAGAGTAGCCTGAATTTTAAAAGATTAATTAGGAAGAGTCAATACGAAAAGAAGTGGGATAC
This sequence comes from Schistocerca serialis cubense, assembly GCF_023864345.2. NCBI lineage: Eukaryota > Metazoa > Arthropoda > Insecta > Orthoptera > Acrididae > Schistocerca > Schistocerca serialis. The sequence goes on from NC_064641.1 coordinate 180,889,358, forward strand.
GGAAGTACGAAGGAAAGAAGAGATACACCTGAGTTCTCTGAGGTTATAGAACTGCAATAAGGATATCTGTATGTGCTGTCACTGTTCGTTACACATTTTTGACTTGGTTTTCACATCTTCGGAAATATAATTCTTGACTATGTTACGAGGATTTGCAAGTGTCTCGGCTCGAAGCTATCCATCGAGTGAATAAAAAAAGTAAAATTTGAAACTTTCGATTGGTTTTTCGCTGTACGTATTAACAGAAGTTGCATACCCACAGCTACTCCAGTATGCTGGAAGGTCGTATAGTCTAACGAATACAGAATACGGATTGACAGTAAATCGAAGAAAAACGGAAGTAATCAGAAGTAGCAAAATTAGAACAGCGAGAAACATAACATCAGGATTAATGGTCATGAAATAATGAAGTTATAGAATTCTGCTTCATAGGCTGCAAAACAACCAATGGCAGGCTGGAGTAAGCAGGACGTCAGTAGCAGACAGGTAATAGAAAAAACGGAATTCTTAGCCACGAGAAGTATTGTAATACGAAACATAGGCCTTAATATTAGGTAGAAATTTCTGAGGTGTTTGGAGCACAGGCTTGTATGGTAGTGAAATATGGACTGTGGAAAAACTGGAATAGAAGAGCTGAGCCGTGTGTGCTGTGGCTCGCATTGGTGCTGTTTGTAAGTTTCCATCCTCAGTTAGAGGCCAGACCATATCGTTTAGTTGTCATGGTTGCAGTTGTTTGTCCTCTTCTCGTGTTGACTGCTGCCACTTGGTTTCGCAAGCACTGCCTGCCCGCTAGTGGCAGCAGCAGCGGTTATCGATATGTAGTAACTGTTGGCCTATCTTCGGGGTAACGTTGTAGTACTTGCGCGTCGTGTGATTGTGCAGTTCCGTTGGGGAGGGTGGGGGGGGGGGGGGGGGCTCAGGAGGAGCCAGGTTAGTGCAGTGCGTGAACACGTCAGGACCGCTGGCGGTGCGCATGGACTGCCAGATCGAAGGCCTGTGTTCACGAGGGTGTACGACTTCGTCGTAAACCGGATCCTGCAAGCTTTAAGTTGAGTGCTTTTGGATTCAAGTAGAAAAACCTCCACCATTGTGCCATCTGGCGATTCTCCAGTGACTTGGGTTCGTGTTGCTGCTCGTAGTGTTGCCGAGGCGAAGAGCAGCGAGTGGAGTGCTTGGGGAAGGCGGATCTGATTAGCTTTCCTGAACTTCTAATGACTAATACATTGCGTTCAGTTTCTTACCATTTGTTAAGTTCAACCAGCGGTATTTTTGCTGCCTCGTGGCCGCTAACGCCCCAGCTACCTGCCCTGGGGGTTAGTGTATGTAACGGCAGTGTTTGCTGATGATGCTGTGGTGTACGGGAAGGTGTCGTCGTTGAGTGACTGTAGGAGGATACAAGATGACTTGGACAGGATTTGTGATTGGTGTAAAGAATGGCAGCTTACTCTAAATATGGATAAATGTAAATTAATGCAGATGAATAGGAAAAAGAATCCCGTAATGTTTGAATACTCCATTAGTAGTGTAGCGCTTGACACAGTCACGCCGATTAAGTATTTGGGCGTAACATTGCAGAGCGATATGAAGTGGGACAAGCATGTAATGGCAGTTGTGGGGAAGGCGGACAGTCGCCTTCGGTTCATTGGTAGAATTTTGGGAAGATGTGGTTCATCTGTAAAGGAGACCGCTTATAAAACATTAATACGACCTATTCTTGAGTACTGCTCGAGCGTTTGGGATCCCTATCAGGTCGGATTGAGGGAGGACATAGAAGCAATTCAAAGGCGGGCTGGTAGATTTGTTACTGGTAGGTTTAATCATCACGCGAGTGTTACGAAAATGGTTCAGGAACTTGGGTGGGAGTCTCTTGAGGAAAGGAGGCGTTCTTTTCGTGAATCGCTACTGAGGAAATTTAGAGAACCAGCATATGAGGCTGACTGCAGTACAGTTTTACTGCCGCCAACTTATATTTCGCGGAAAGACCACAAAGATAAGATAAGAGAGATTAGGGCTCATACAGAGGCATATAGGTAGTCACTTTTCCCTCGTTCTGTTTGGGAGTGGAACACGGATAGAAGATGCTAGTTTTGGTAAGAGGTACCCTCCGCGACGCACCTTATGGTGGATTGTTGAGTATGTATGTAGATGCAGATGTAGATGTAGGACACAACTTAGATAATACAAAAGGCCTTACTCACGTCTGGATAGTGAAGTATATTGGAACATACTTATATTCACTTCATATTATGAAGAGCTTTCTGTCATTTCTATGTTCATACGCATTTTTCCTCAACAAATTTAACACTTCCCGATCATTCATCAGGTGGTTAGGATAAATTTCCTTAACATCCTTGTAACATTTTTGTAGAAGAGAAGAGAACTTTTTTATTGCACGTATTTTGTCTGAATCAGGTACAATTGCCGAAAAAGATATCAGAAGTCCTATGAATTTTATTTATTCCTTGACGAATTTATTGCTTGACGAATCCGAAATAGCAGTGACACCTGATTCTGAAAATTTCATAAGTACTGTTTTCAACAAAAATTATGATCTTCCCATGTAGCAGTAGCAATCAATAAATCGTCTACATATACTGTGACTCTGTCTAACAAATCGGGGGCTAAAACGGCGTCAACGTCTGCAGTCAGTAATTGGAACTAATATAAACGTCGGTTTCCGCGGCCATTGTCACAGTCAATAAAAGTTTTCTGTATTTTTGACCGCATTGTCAATATGTAAAATTACCGACGTTTCGGTCAATGTTGCAAGTGACCTGCTTCAGGGCGTTTTTTGTAAACTAAAGCACGTTGAAGGAGGTCACTTGCCAAAGCGATCGAAACGTCGGTAATTTTACATATTGAAACAGCGGTCACAAACCCTAAAAAATTTTATTGAACCAGAACTAATGTTTAATCCAAAAAGTAGTACTTTCAGCTGGTACGAACGCCCAGAAAAAATGAACGTCATATACTTTGTGACTCCTTCGACAGTGCAGCATGCTAAAGCGGCAAACTTAAATCGATCGTGGGTAAGTATTTTGCGCCTTGAACCTCTGAAGTTGTTCTTCTGGCACCTTTGGTCTTATAGTAACAGGTATTATGATACTATTTACGTTGGGAGCGTCCAGAACCAAATGTACACCTCCTCCTGCTTTACTGACTGCTGTACGAAGACAATGAAGTTTCAATGATGTTCTGAGCTACCACTTTGCTTCTTTCCTCCCTGGCTGCCTCCTTCCTCGCTCGTGAAATGGAATAGATTTCTCAAGTAAAAGTCTCATGGGTGCCAACATTCATCTTATATACATAACCTTGATGAATCCTGGTCTACAGGAATTTACAAATGATCTTCAGTCGGACAGCTCTGTTTTCAGGTGTTCACTAAGGTAGTGATATTCTTGTGCTTTAGTGAAAACCTTTATTGTATCAGGTGAATCTAAGTTTACATCAGTTGACGCGAGTTCGCCATTATCATAGCCAAAAAGAGCACTGTTTGCCCATAGCACTTTGCTACTATTTTTAATTTCAGCTTCTGGGACAATGCCTCACTGCGTATCAAATTCAAAAGAACTTCTTTCCCCTCAATATTTAAATGGTATGCTCCTCTCCAGAGGTCGAATTTTCGCTCTCCCTTCATAGTAATTGCATACCGAGTGTACATGACGTCGACAAATACTTAACCATGAAAAAACGTGTATTAAATCGCTCCGCTTTCAAACAACATACCTCTATCTGTGCCTGCTTTCCAATCCTTTGTGTCCGTGCGCCTGTGGCTCCAGAGCCAACAGAATTTTTCTCTGGCCAAGTCGGAACATCTTTTATTTCAAATATCTTTCTGAAAAAAACGTTAATAAAGAACATTTAATTACGCTCTCTTGTCAATAACGACAGTGTTTGCTGCCGGCCGCGGTGGTCTAGCGGTTCTAGGCGCTCAGTCCGGAACCGCGCGACTGTTACGGTCGCAGGTTCGATTCCCGCCTCGGGCATGGATGTGTGTGATGTCCTTAGGTTAGTTAGGTTTAAGAAGTTCTAAATTCTAGGGGACTGATGACCACAGATGTTAAGTCCCATAGTGCTCAGAGCCATTTGAACCATTTGAACAGTGTTTGCTGCTGCCCGCACTTGTTCTTCATGACGTTCTACAGATGACATTGGATAGTTACATAATTCATGTCAAATGTTCATCCCTTAATTGTAACGAATTATGTTCGTCACAGCGTTATTCGTTTCACCCCCATTCTATTCCGTGGCCAATATTCGGGAGCAGGATAGGACCTCCTGTAGTGTAATGCATGTCTCGTGGCTTGAGGTCGCTCTTACATTACCTCAATCAAACTACTGGTTCATTGTGACTTTTTTGTTGTTGATTTTGCCAGACACGAGGTGGCTGAGAATATTTTGTCGGTGTTGGTCCCACAAAATTTGGGTACCACTGATTCCCGCTACTGCGTTCTTGCCCCAAGAATCCCCGATTATTAGTATGATCGTGTATTCTATTCTATTTCCTACCGCTAACTGGATAATGAATTAGAGGTTTTGGATTGGAGATGTTCTCCGACTTTTGAAGGTAAAGTCAAACGGAAGTTAAAGAAATGCTTTTACCTAGGAAATTTAATTGTAAATGTTGTATTTGCTTCTCTGTGGGAAACTTTACCTCTTCTTTCTTCTGTGATGGTCGTCCGGAATACAGCCGCCACAGAAGTTGCTAGCTGTTGACGGAGTCCCGAGTTCGAGTCTCGGCCCGGCACACAGTTTTAATCTGCCAGGAAGTTTCTTACTATTTGACTAATGTTTGTCAGCTAAGTGGGAACCTCGGTTTTATCATATCTTTATATGTTATATATTTTACCAAAAAGTTTCTTACACTACATTAAATTTACGTATAAATCAATTAATTTGCACATATAAGGAAAATATTACAAAATGCGTTCCACATTGTGTAGTGCTTTTTCACATCCAATTAATTAAATATTTATGTTTCTTTATTTACATGTGTGACAGCTGCGTGTCTTTCCTTTCGTTTGTAACAAAACTATGTATTTTCTCTGACCTTTGTTTTCCTACTGCCGTTGAGTCGTTGGCGTTAACCGGCTCCATTGTTTAAAGTCCTCGCGGTTATAGATTTCCGCATCACGCAAACAGTTTGTTGCGTCAACTCAGGGTAATTATTTACACCTACCTAACGATTCCGTAAGCTACAATGGTCTCCCCTGCATTGTGAGGCTGAAGGGCCCTGCTGGACCAGTCTGGGTGAAATCTTCGTCGACATTTTGGTGAGTGTTCAGTTTCCATTAGCACACAGGTGCCTATGTTCCCCTTATTTAGCTCGACACTGCAGATTCGTTAAACGTTCTGCACTGCAGACGATGAGTCACTAGGTGGCAACTCCACACATTTGAGGTACGTTGCACAACTTACGTAGCGTTCTTTCACAAGAATTTGAAATTTCTAATGTGTCTGATGTCACGTTAGATTAGCTATCATAGGTTTACAAAATGTTCATGAACATATTTACAATGATATGAAAGAAATAAAAGTCAAACAAGCACAGTTGCAAGAAAATCTTATCTACATTCTTTAGCTGCAAGAAATTTTTTTCCATTTTATTTGTTTCAATGAATGAACAATTTACTTCTCAAGATCAACAACCTGAAAACTGACGTTGTTATCAACACAATCAATAGTAATTTCGCTACTACACGAGGATAGTAAAAGCATAGGAATACCAATAAGCAACATCTGTTTAAGATACATATCCTGCATCTTATAGTACAACATTTGTTTTCATAAACAATTTTTGCTACTTGCTACGACAGGTGAAATACCGGTTGTAAATCAACGTCTGCTCACAGCATAGTATTACTTATATTTCTATCTACATCGCAAAACCCTGTGTTTAACTTTTATATTTTTCACTCAGCTAATCACTTTTGAAACCGTCCTTTTATGTTGCAAACCGATGTGTACGTATATGTTTTCATTATATTTTATATCCAGGTTCACTAGTAACTCTGTGTTGGAATATAGTGTTCAATTTCTTCTACAACGCGAGTTTTGTGTGAGTCGTTGAACAACGTGAACATAAGTGTTAATTTACCCTGAGATGTGGCTTGCATGATCATGAATTTATTTCATTTGACGTAGCACTCAAAGGTTTACGTAATCGCCTAACATGCAGGCTAAGTTAATCTGAGATCCATTGTACTCGTTATTACTCTTCATCTGGCAGACCTACATTCTTGTTTAGCTGTTGCAAAGTACTGAATATAAATTTATCTATTTATCCTCATTTCCATAAATTCGCACACTATCACAATTATACATATGGATAGGGGAGGGGGCAGCTTTTATTTGTTACCTTCCACCTCCAATTCAGTTGTTTCACCAAGGGGAACGAGCAACTTTGCATCATTACCTACAAAATTCTTATTACTACCTAACTTCTTAATTAAGTGCAACTACCAGTTGGTCAGTCATCACGTTCAGTCACACATACGCACATATAAGGTACAACTCGGTACATTCATTAATTTTTTAGGAACCTTCTGTCTTCATACTTCCCAAAGTATATGTTTATCAATATTTCATACTCCGAAATGAACGCTAACATATCCTGAGGCATGTCGTTCACAGATATGCGAAGTTTTTGCCATTTTAATCACACGAAACTAATTTCATTTCTTTTGTAAACAGTACATTAACTTTTCGTTTTCACTTTACTTTGGAGTTAGTTTTCAATAGAATAGTTAAAGTATCGTATAATCATCATAGCTAAACCGCTTGCAGATTCGTATAGATAGGGCAGTTATTTCTTACTGTAAGTAGTTGCTGATAGTGTAATATAAATCTCACTTAATTTTAGTGCATCACTATACTGATTAGCCTATTCCTCTTTGTAGCTTACCCGTTATCATATGTTTTATTTATAAACTGAGTATAATCGTAGCCTTTCTGTAAATAGTTCCTTCCCAACTGTAGCTCTTTCCGTGCAAAAACTTCTTTTGTATATAGCTTCTCACTTTGATTTATCTTTTAGATCGTCCTACGTCTACAAACGGTTGTATGTGTGAAATTGGTATTGAAATTTAATGAAGTACCAAGATCGGCTTGTCATGAAATAAAATATTACATACTAGAATAATCTTTGTATAAAATACAAAGTGTGCAATAATAACACTCGTCACACGTATACACTAGCTAACAATACGGGTTATCAAGCATACTCTTTGTTCATATAACTAGTGGTATACGTAACATGCGTGTGCAACACAAACTTGTTACGAACTAGGATGTATAAACTCAATAAACTTCCAAACACTATGAACCATAAAAGTACAGTAGTGTATATTAGATTACACCTAGCGATAAATAACTAGTACTTTCAGTCTTGCACAAGTATGTATTACAGACTAACTAACTACACAATACAGTATTCTCAAACTTATTATTTTAGAGATCGGACAAACGCAGCCAAAATTCCATATGGTGAATTAAAAAAATAAATAAGTAAAAATAACTGTTAACAAAACCGGTGAGTACTCAGCTCTCACTGCTAGAGTTATCGTGCTTTATTTTAGTGAACATACGATGATCAGCCAGGACATTATGAACACCTACCTAATAGCCGTTATGTCCATCACTGAAACCATAACAGTGGCGACGCGTCGTGGCGTGGAAGCAATGAGGCCTTGGTACGTCGCTGGAGGGAGTTCGCATCTCCTCTGCACAAACAAATCACCCAATTCCCGTGAATTCCGTGGAGGGGGACGATGGGCTCTGACGCCACTTTCAATCACATCCCAGGTGTGTTCGATCGGATTGAGATCTGGCGAGTTGGGGGGCAGCAATTGGAGCTCACGACTGTTTTCCTCGAACTACTCCATCAAACTCCTGGCTTCGTGACATGGCGCTTAATCTCTTTGAAAAATGCCACTACCGTCAGGAAACATGATCCAGACGAAGGGTTGTACGTGGTTTGCAACCAGCGTACGATATTCCTAGGCCGTCGTGGTGGCTTGCAAGAGCTGCACTGGGCCCATGGACGCACACGTGAATGTTCCCCATAGTATAATGGAGCCGCCGCCACCTCGTCTCCGTCCCATAGTACGGGTGCTAAGAGCCTTTCCCCTGAAGACGGATTCGCGCCCTCCCATCGGCATGATGAAGAAAGTGTGGGGGTTCATCAGACCATGCAATGTTCTGCCACTGCGCCAACGTCCGATGCCAATGGTCACATGCTAATTTTAGTCGTAGTTGCCGATGTCAGGTGTTAACATTTGCACGTGCCTGGGTCGTCAGCTGCGAAGGCCCACCGTCAGGAGTATTCGGTGCACTGTGTGTTCACGCACTTGTACACTTGTACTCTGCTAGGAGCACATATAGCACTGGGCAACGTTCTCAGTTTTGAAACGAGTTAATCGACAGTAACTTCAGGCTCTTACCACCCAGTCAACACTGCCTGCACTAAGATACCATCTGCCCCTATTTACGTACAGTAACCAGCAACAGCGGCCGCACGAAAACACCAGCCAAGTCATTCAGCTTTTTTAAGTGTCGGCACCAACTATTACATAAATAACAGTAACTGATACGGACCAAGCAGACAACTCTGCAGCGGTACAGCGAGCGGCGTGCTGCTGGAAGAACAAGCTGAATAATCGGTAATTAAAGGCTGAAGTCTGGATCGTGAAAACTATTCAACCGATTTGCCCGATAAGAAGTACCTGCAGGCAGCCCAGGGGAGGCACGCGCGGGATTTCAGGTTGCCGCAACTTGTGAAGGTTTAAGGTCGGCACATCCTCTCTCGCCAAACTGAAGCCCATTGGGAGTGGACCGCGGCTGGAAACTCGCAGTCGTGCACAAATTGCAAATTCAAAGCTTTACCTTATTGACAATATACGGTAGTAAGGTTACAGCTCCATACGTTAGTCTTTGGACGACAAGATATCATTTTCAAAAAGAGAGAATAAGTCATAACCTGAATACAAGGGGTGCATTAACTTTAGCCAGCTACTACATAGTGCAGAAATCACAACCCTAGATTGATCATTATTTATGTGCATCCTTTTTCACATAAGATTTAACCTGAAATATATCCAGACTTCAACTATCTCTACAAGTTGGTCCAAAAACACATGACAGAAACTTAGCGATCGTTGTGGAAAAAACACAACATGCAAGAAAATAAACTCTACTTTATTGAATACAGATATGAATGACATGAATGTACAAGATGCTCAAAATGTCTGTCGTCCCCAGCTACAGAGGTATATAGCCGGATCCGAAAATCTGTCATAACGCGCTGGAGTGTGAAAGACTCAACAAACTCAGTCTCACTTTTCATGGCCAATTTCAGGTTCTCCAGTGACTTATGGGGATTCCTATAGATTCTGTCCTTGTAATTCAATATGAAAAAGTAGCACGGGTTGAGGTGCGGACTGTACGGCAGCCACTCTATCCCGCGTCCCGGGAATATTTCTGCATCCAATACAATACCAAAACAAGCTCATCAATTGTCGTTTCAAGCCACTTCAGCAGTTCTGTGGGGACGAGCCCCATCCTGCATGAACCAGTAGCAGCGAGTCAGTTTGAGACAGCCCACTTCTGGCCCAAAGTGTCACTCCAGGAACCCTCCATACTTCACTCTGTGACCACACTGTCAATGAATATCGGGTCAATGATACGCTTCAACGACAGGGCACACCACACCGTGACTCTTTGTGGATGAAGGGGGGAGAGGACACTGAGATGAGGATTTTCCGTGCCCCATTGGCACTAGTTTTATTTGTTGACGTAACCATTCAGCTGAAAATGAGCCTCATCACGTAACCAGACTTTGCGTTCACTTATGGCACCATTTTCAACCATGTGGTTTGCGAAATCTCTCCGCAGCACAGCGTCCCCCTGAGTGAGTGACAGGCGTACTTGGAACTTGTAGGGACGCAACCCCACCCCTACCATGAGCCTATGTAATGATTTTATGGATATGCTTAATTGTTGGGGCGCATGCCGATGGATGTGGTTGACAGATCCTCAAAGAATGGGCAGACATGCTCCCTCTTGTCAACGGTAACGACTGTGGATTTTCGTCCCGACACGTTGCTTTTTGTATCTCATACACTCCCAGTAGGTAGAGCTGTGGCCATCCAAGTGCCAACAATGAAAATCTGTTTGAGAGGAGGACCGGATCATAGACCATCCGACGGCTTCAAAATTACTGCAACTTTCGAGTGCTGTAATTTACCACAGCGATAATCACTCCACTATGCGTCCTTTTCTTTCCGAATTCTAGCAGACACTCCTGTAAAACGGCGAAATTACTATGGTTATTCTCATAAAATTTTCTTGTTCTAAATAATCGTTCTTCCATGGTCAGTGATTCCAGATTGCTTCCTCTTTATTGCAGGTAATCAACCATTCACCTGAAATCTCAATATATATATAGTATTTCAATAAGGCTGAATAATATTTATAACAACACATGTGAAATGAGGAACTTAAAATACTTTCTATCATGTGTTTAGACCATCCTGTATTTTGGGGATTTGTCATCAATAAGGTGACCGGGATGCCGAATTTGGTTCAAAAATGGCTCTGAGCGCTATGGGACTTAACATCTGAGGTCATCAGCCCCCTAGAACTTAGAACTACGTAAACCTAACTAACCTAAGGACATCACACACATCCGTGCAAGAGGCAGGATTCGAACCTGCGACCGTCCAGACTGAAGTGCCTAGAACCACTCGGCCACAACGGCCGGAGCCGAATTTGGGCCAGTCCCACAAACCTGCGCAAAAAGTTTTTCCATAATTTTATCTGTTCTACGACTTGCGTCGCCAAAGTTTTTCACCGAGACCTGAACACCTGATTACAGTGAGAGTAGCCATCTTCCCTAATTATGAAGTTTTCTCCATTTTCTCATGGGCTACCATCCACTTCCAATTAGCACAGATCTTTGGTGGATATTGGGGGTCTTTGGAGTGACGACACGTGTGCTGGACTGCTGTTGAAATTGCTCGTCAATATTTTATAAAGTTCTAGTCTTCAGTTACTTATTTTAAAGTTAATTTGTGTTAGTATTTGCTGTAAAAGTAACTTATTAGTGGATTATCATTCATCTCAGTATTTGTTTCTGTGTTATTGACTCGAGTGGTCTGTTATTCGTGAGTGTGCTTACGTCGTTCATCCAAGTGTGGCATTCAATAATGTGTTTACATTTCGTGGCGTGCCGTTGCTGCTGTAGCGGTTAGAAAGCTACGTACCGTCAAATTTCTCTGTGCGCTGTGTTCGAATATCAATCGTTCAATCGTTCATCCAAATATTGGCCTTGTGTATACATTTTGTGGCGTGCAGTTGCAGCTGCAACGGTTCTTAAGTCCTGACTAAGTTCTTTGTGCACTGTCATTCAGTTATTAAATTTAATAGTGTTAAACGGTTTCTAGTGCTCTTTGTGGGGAAACAACGATTTAATAACTTTTCGGAAACGGTCGCTTGCTCTGTTTTTTATCTTTCTGAGCCCTGAAGTCGTTTAGTAAATTTCGTGCGAAAGTTTTCAACTGACGTTTCATACTGTTTCTAGTGAAATATTTCAGTAAAATTTTAATTCGCTTTTTTAATTTCGTTCAGTGTTCCAGTGGCCGCTTGAATTTATGGTTTTAGCTAGTAAATTTTTTGAAGTTTTGTGGGTTTGGTATTAATTGTTGTTTAGTATTATTAATCAAAGTTGTTGCTTTCTTAGTAGAGAGAGAATTTCGAGATCACTATTGTTAGTTCTGTAAATAGTCCCACTGGTGCCATTGGACTTAGGTAAGATAGACATTTAGTTCTTTCCAGAAACTGTAAAATTTTACCATGAGTGAGAAGTGTGGGTTTGTCGTTGCTTAGTGCGTAGAGGTTTACGCTGTGGGATTTCTTCGAAGTATGTTCATTGGGGGGAATGCAGTGGGGAAGCCAGTGGGCTTTCTAGGGAGACCCCGTCCTGGAAATGCAGAATCTGTGGTAGAAATAAGTTGATAGAGGAGCAGGAGCGTATGATCTGTGGCCTTCAGGTGCTGTTACAATATGCAAAGGAGAAACTAGATAGGTTGAGGACGGTGTGAGGTGCTGCGGAATGGGAACGGACAGTTGGCAAGAAGGCAGCAAGGTGGAGGCGGTATTCACACAATTGTACTTTGCGTGTGTGCATAGGTTTCTACCAACTGTCAGAGTTGAGTGGAGAGGAGCCTCGTGTAGCTGTAGGTGAAGGAAACATGCAGCAGTCCTCAGCAGTTAGGAGGCCTAAGTAAGTTGCAAAGTCTAACAGAAAGAAGAAGGTTCTGCTGCTAGGTAGTTCGCATGGTAGAGGTGTGGGCCAGCAGTTGCAGAGTTGCAGGAAGTGTTGGGGAGTGAGTACCAGGTCACCAGCATCGTGAAGCCTAGTGCAGGGATCGCTCAGGTAACAGACAGCTTAGTGATACCTCCTCAACCAATATCGCTTTTTACAACAGCCCCGTGGAGAGCCTTTACGCTGAGACTGCTGAACCTCCGCTGTCCTATCGGCGAGCTGTCTTATTGTGTTGTTACGCTAATCATCTGTCTCCCATGCCTGCTCATCCGAAACTTTAACCTTTCTTTCGACGCCTCCTACGGTTTAGGGTATGCATGCCGCCCTTCCTCTCTACTACCACTGGGAGTCCACTTCCGTCAACTGCTACGTTCTCCTTCCTTCCACTTTGCTAAGACTGTCTTGACAAATGGGGGTACAGCGTCACCTTGGCTTCGTCCCCGGACCTGCTTTCTCCAAGACCTTTGTCAGCTTCCCAAAGATAGTGCCCCCCCTCCCCCCTATAGTTTATCGTCGGGCATTTGCTGCTCTATGCGCACAAATAGAGGATACCACATTTATTTACACTAACGGCTCAAAGATCACATTTGGTGTTGGGAGTGCCTGTATTGTTGGCGGCACCCCTGTTAGATTTCGGCTTCCCGACCAAAGTTCGGTTTTTACTACGGAGTTTTACGCTGTTCTCCAGGCTGTCCAATACATCCATCGCCATAAGTGACTACTGTAAATTAAATGCTTGGATTCGCTAAGCTTTCTTTTCAGCCTCCAAGGTCTTTATCCTGTCCACCCTCTGGTCCACCGGATTCAGGACTGCCTTCACTTACCCCACTTCGGGGGGGGGGGGGGGGGGTCTCTGTGGCATTCAAGAAATGCTTCAAATGGCTTTGAGCACTATCGGACTTAACATCTATGGTCATCAGTCTCCTAGACTTAAAACTATGTAAACATAAGTAACCTAAGGACATCACATACATCCATGCCCGAGGCAGGATTCGAACCTGTGACCGTAGCAGCCGCGTGGTTCCGGACTGAAGAGCCTAGAACCACTCGGCCACAGCTGCCGGCTCTGTGGCATTCCTCTGGATTCCAGGGCACGTTAGTGTCCGCGGAAACGAGGCAGCCGATATAGCGACATAGGCTGCAGTCTCTCTCCCTCAGCTCGCTGTTCGCATGGTTCCCTTTGGCGATCTATACAACTTTTCTGTCGTCGTTTTGCTTTTTTATGGCACACACATTGGTCTACACTTCCCGATAATAAATTACGGGACGTAAAATCTCTTCCCTGTGCTTGGACCTCTTCCTACCGGCCTCGTCGTCGAGAGGAGGTAATTTTAACTTGACTTCGGATAGGTCACTGTCTTTTTAGCTATCGACATTTTTTTAAGTGTCGACCCTCCTCTGCTTTGTCCCCACTGCTTTCATCTGTGGGCGGTGAGACAACTTATACTTCAGTGCCCCTCTTTTAATCCTCTTCGCACCCGTTTCTAGCAGATCTATCATCCCTTTTAGCAGATGACACGCGCTCAGCCGATTGCGTCCTTGAGTTTATCAGTGTCAGTGAGATGACATTTGAATCTCCTTTTTGGGGAAAACCATCCCTCCCCTTTCAATAGTAATTTCCTATGATTTACTTCAATTTTTAGTTTCCCCCCTCTAGAGTTTCGCTCCCATTGCTGCTGATTTAACGTTCGGTTTTTTAACCTTCTCTAAGCCACTGTTTGGGCACTAATGACCGTAGCAGTTTTGCGCCCTAAAAGCCATAACAAAAAAGTATCCCATTAAAAACATTGTTAGGTGCTTAAAAATGGTATCAGGAAGGCAAAGAATATGTTTTACGCAAATACAATAGGTAATTCACAGGATTAAAAAAAAAACTATATGGTCAGTTGTAAAGGAAGTGTCTGGTCAGCAGCACGAGGTCGATGATATAAAGTCAGTTCATGGTAAAAATATTTCCGTTACTGATAAGTCAGGTGTATGTACAGTATTTAACAATCATTTTCTGAGCATTGCTGGTAAATTAAATAAAAATTTAGTTTCCACAGGGAATCATATAACTTTCTTGGCAAATGCCTTTGGGAGACAGGTGTCTGAAATAGTCTTCTGTGTTACTGAAAAGGGGGGATTTAGTCAGTGATTAAATCACCGAAGACTAATGGCTGTCACGGATATGATGGAGTGCCTAGCAGAATATTGCTGCACATGTTAGCCCTGTACTTAACCATATTTGTAGTGGTTCCTTTAAGAATTGTCAGTTTACTGAACGATTAAAGTAGTCAGTATTAAAGCTGCTTTATAAAAAGGTAAAAAGGGATAATATTGACAACGTTAGACCAGTTTTTATGCCATCAGTGTTTGCTAAAGTTATTGAAAAGGCTGTGTATGTAAGGATGATTGATTATTTTATATCACATAATTTGCTATCAAATGTACAGTTCACCTTTAGAAGCCGTTTAACAACTGAAAATGCTATATTCTCTTTTCTCGGTGAGGTACTGGATAGATTAAACAAAATGTTTAGAACGCTATGCATATTTTTTGGTTTAACTAACGCGTTTGATCGTGTTGATCATGAAATATTGCCCCCGACGTTGTACCGTTACGGAATACAGGGAGCAACTCACAACTGGTTCGTCTCTTACTTTAATAACTGACAGCGAAAGGTCATTATTTACAGTGTTGACAATGGCTGTGATGTAGGGTCTGAGTGGGTTACGGTCAAGGGGGGAAGGGGTACCCCAGGGATCAGTGTTTGGGCCACTCCTGTTCCTTATTTATATCAATGCTATGCCCTCTAGTATTACGGGTAATTCAAAAATATTTCTGTTTGCTGATGACACTAGCTTGGTTGTAAAGGACGTTGTGTGCTCTGTGCTGTTCCTGACGTAAGTTCATGGCCTGTAGAAAATAAACCAACGCTAAATTACAGTAAGACTCAGTTTTTACAGTTTCTAACACACAATTCAACAAAGCCCAACGTTTTAATTTCACAGAATTGGCATATGATCAGTGAAACAGAACAGTTATAATTTCTATGTGTTGATATAGGTAGTAAACTGTCGTGGAAAGCCCACATTCAGGATTTTTTTCAAAAACTTAATGCTGCCATTTTTACTATTCGATACGAAAATTAGTCTATTTTGTTTGTTTTTATTCGCTTATGTCGATTGATATTATTTTTTGGGGTAACTCTTCCCATTCTAAAAAGATATTTTTGCTCAGAAACGGGCAGTTCGGGCAATAAGAGGTGTAAGTTCGTGACACTCTCGTCGACCCCTCGTCACGAGTCTGGGTATTTTGACGTTAGACTCTCAATATATACATTGTAAGGTGGCATTATTTTGAGCGACATTACAACTACCACCCCGGAAAGAAGTCCCTCTAATAAACATCGGGACAGGAAACCATTAACGCTACTGACATCGGGTAGGAATCTTAATTTGTAGCAGAATATCTGCACTTTGAGCGATAGTGAAGCGCACGGAGACGCGAGGCTGGCAGGAGAACGGGAAAGACACAAGCGTGGCAGGCAGGCCGGACAGCTGAGGACACTTGTTCCTGGGGCGTCGAGGAGAGAGGTTGGTCCTGGCGAGGTGTGCGACCTTGTTACTGGGACAGAGGACTTGTAGCGAGAGCCTGAGGATCGTTTGGCGTTCCACGGCAGCCGTGGAGGTGCCAACGGAAGCTTTTGGTGAGAAAGAATTTGTGTTATCTCGCTGAGCCGAGAACCTTTGCAGCGATAAGCGTTAGATCACTGTAGTGGTCGTGCATTCGCAACGTCGGTTCGGAAAGTAAAGTAAATTGCCGATCACGTGTCTTTTTCGTTCTATGCTCAGGCTTCACGTTGCTAGTCGCGAGTGTATTTCTAAATATAACTGCAATTGCTATAACTGATGTCAGTATTCCGCGCTTGAATTAACGACCGTGAATATATCACACGACAGTGCCAGACAGAGCGATTACCATATGTGAATAGGCAGAACTATAATGTTGCTCGTACTGTGTAACCTTGAATAGAGTGAATTGCAGAAGAGTAAAGAATTTAACACGACTGAGTGTATCATTTCATAGCTAGTACTTTCCTTTGTCATTTTCTTATGTCCTTATTTGTCTATTTCATGTTTGCAACCACCTGGTGGAGGCAGTGTTTGTAGGTCAGCACATTGAAGATTGTAGCGTATACTGAGGATGTGGTTAGAAACCAACCAGATTTGCATACGTCTAGTTAACGTCACATATAGAGCAAGGCATAAACTTACCCCTCCGGAGAGTGTGTAAGTGTCAGGGTGATAAATTAGCATTATAAAATCCGTTGTGCAAAATTTTTCACTTATACGTTTGGCTCGCAGGCTTAACCATCAGCAGAAAACAGCAAAAGAGAAGCTGTAGCATACAATTGGCTTACCCTGCCAGGATAAGTCCTTGAGAATCCTGAAACACTGTCAGCAAAAATTCGAAGAGATAGCAATTTTAAGTTTCAGTATTTACTTACATATTAATCGTTATCTCAGCTTAATTGAATAAATCATGCGTAGATGCACATAACCACGCGTTATAAATGCTAGTTTAATAAGAACTGCATTTGTTGCCGCGCTTTAGCGTCTGCTCGCTGGCTTCAGTGTCTTAGAATAATTTGTAGAATTGCTGCTGAGCTTGAGCGTCTGCTTGTTGGTTCTAGCGTTTTCAATTGTTTGAAATAGTGACTTGCGAGCGTCTGCTCGCTGGTAGGAGCCGTAAGAAGCGTATTATATAGGTGTTTGTATGTGTACTGCGCAATCACGACGTTGTGTAAGAAAATTAAGTGATTACTCTGTTATTTCTTGTAGGTGTGCGTGTGACAATTTAGTTATTATTTGTGTGAGTGATAATAGTGAGTAAGCCTACGCCTCATGGTAACAAGAACTAAGGCTCGGTTACAGAAACAAGTAGATACAATAGACAAAATTAATAGTGAAATGGCGGGAATAAATAGGAGTAACGAGACAGAATTGGAATGATATGTGCGTAGGGTACTGGTGAGGTGAACGCGGACCACAGAGAGTTTCTGGAGGAAGATAGACTCAGCAAAGCCAAGGGACGAGAATCTGCTAGCGAGGAAGATCTTAGAGAACACGTAGGTGCAGTTGTTACCATCAGAAACTACGGTGTAGTTAGCCCACGTGAACATAAAAGCGAAAGTAATTACTACGACCGACCACAATCAAATGTGTCAGCACTCAGCAACGCATCAGGTTATAGTAGGTACAGCAGGCAAGAAGAGCTTGGTAGAACACAGTACCGGTATGTCCGCGCTTGTTCAGAACCTATTGTGTCAAATAACGTGCAAGGTGTTGACGCGGTAGGAATGGCAAACATACTCGGGTTTCTTAAAAATATAAGTAACGAAATGCAAAGTAACAAGACAGAAATCCAAAATAGTATGAAAACCGAAATTGAGGGAATTCAAACTAGTATGAAAAACGAAATCAAGGGAATTCACAGCTGGATAGATCACATTAGTATGGATATTAATGTGATTAAGACGGAAACGAAAGACATGAAAGACGATGTAGCTGCGTTACAAGCCACATTGACACGTGAGGTAGCGGAAATTAAAAGAACGGCAAACGAAGCGAAATTAATAGCAAAAGGCGCGAAACGCATGGCTCGTGCAACAAAGGAGGAAACATTGCAAACCGCGAAAGTCGGAAAAGAAGCTATACACAAACTCCAGAACAGGATACTGTTGTGTCGGTAGCTGGGCCGACACCGTGAAGTTGAGATGGCTGAAAAGGCAAGCTAGACTAACGCAGACGGGCGTGAAGTACTGGAACAGGATACGTAATTAATGTTAGGAAGAAAAGTACGGAGCAGGTTTAATACTTAACTTTACTCAATCATTGTGGTACATCGATCTTGACGATACACAGGAGACTTTAAGTACAATCACTGTATGGCTAATGGCGCCTTGCTAGTTCGTAGCCATTAACTTAGCTGATGGCTATTCTGTCTCTCGGCTAATGAGAGAGAAAGGCTTCGTACATCTGGTCGGTAGCTAGGTTCTCGTACAACTGGGGCGAGTGCTCTTTCGTATCACGAGACCTGCCTTGGTGGTGGCGCTAGGTCTGCGATTACACAGTGGCGACACGCGGGTCCGACATGTACTAAATGGACCGCGGCCGATTTAAGCTACCACCTAGCAAGTGTGGTGTCTGGCGGTGACACCACAGATACAGAAGGTCGAAGAAACACAATTACGTACCAAAGACGCACCACAGAACGGAGCACCCAATGCAGAGCTCGAAAAACTAAAAATAGATGTGACAAAAGAAATGGAGCGGCTAGCAGGGGAAATAAAGTAACTGAGCAAAAATGCAGCGACTATAGAAGACCGAAGTAACAGCCCCTCAAGTACAGAGGGAACGACGAGAACAGGAGCAATCTCACTGCCTACCAGTCACACGCAAACGGCGAATAGCGGATCAGAAATTAATGTATTCCACCATGGGAACACGGAGAGGGAATTTGATATGGCCAACGGTGGCATAGAACGGACAAATTCTTTGAATCCAACTGCCCCACTAATCAACAACCGTGCGAATAGCAACATTACGGTTGACTCAAGTAATTGCAGTCCGTTAATCCAAATCACCGCACATCAACTGTATAATTCCGAATGTGCCATTACAATGAGGAACGAAAACTGCCGGTACAGTGAACAGGAAGGAAGACAAGAAAGACGTGAGATACCGCAGTCAGAAGACAACTTCGATTCCAGCACTACAAAGAGGACGGTAATGCGTTGCACCCGAAAACATTGATCGGACAATTTGACCCAAGTTTACCACCGCATTGGCCGCTCCGATATCAGCTAGACTTTGTCTGTTCACATATGGAAGCCGCCACCGCAGAGTGGATGCGAAACTTTGCGAGAACTTGCAATACCTATGAAGAAATCCGTACTGCGTTCCTCAACAAGTATTTCTCGAAAGAAACGCAAGACAGAATTTAACAAGAATTCATGATGAGCCGAAATTTTGAAAGTTCAGGTCTCCGCAGCCCCGTCAAATATTTCGAAAACATAACCAAACGAAACCAGTACTTAGACCAACCGTGTAGCCAAGCAGAAATAATCAGATTAAGCTACATGAAATTACCGATCGCGTATCAACAAACCCTAGCTGGTAGGTGCGGCGACAACATCGAAATATTTAAAGGCACGTTAAGGGAACTCGATTTCGCTTTTAATGAGCAACAAAACAGAGAAAGGAAAGTGCAAAAGGACACACAAAGGGCTAATTGGGAAAACCAGAACGAAAACGGTAGAGGAGAGGGCTGGCACAATGGTGGTCGTAGATCGCCTCAGCGAAACTTCCAACGTGAAAATCAGACAGGGAACAATCCCAATTGGACAAACAATCGAAATGACAGGCAGCATAATTATCAGAGAGCGAACACGTGGAAGAGTAATAACGGACAGTGGAGCAACAACAGAAACCACAACCGAACGCAGACGTATCAGAATTGGCAACGAAACGGACGCACCGACAACAGGCATGAAGTTGAAATTCGGCCACCAAATCCGGGACGCGTACAAGCGATCGAAGTAGACAATGATAATTGACTAAGCCACAGGTCGGGCACGACACAAAGACAGCCCGAAAACAATATCTGATACTGTCAAATGAACATGCTAGAATACGAAGATACGGGTTAACTACCACTAGAAGAAAGGGATACGAAATGTAGGGCAGAAATATACCCTCTGGTAAAAATAAAGATAGGTGAGATCAACTGCACGGCGATAATAGACAGTGGAAGCGAGCTGTAAGCAATATCTGACTCCCTATATAATGAATGTAGAGACTCCGTAAATCCACCAACGCTTGCAGTAAGGAAATCGAAAGTGAGGGGCGCGCTAATGTTGAAAGGCACTGAAATTTCGCAACAGACGCAAATTGACTTTGACTGCCAAGGGCACAAACTCACAGCAAATCTGTTTGTCATTCTCAAATTAACTGCAGACATCATAATAGGGGTTGATTTCCTCTCCGCCCAAAAGGCAATGATAGATTTGGGAAGAAGCGAACTTACTATAGGGGGGACAGAAAGAATCAAATCAGGTTTGACGAGGAAGCCATAAAGGCGCAAATCATGACAAACTGCCGAAGGTTACAGTTTACTGAACGACAGGCCGAAAACGACAGTGTTCCCCGGGAAAAGATAAACAGTATAGAACCTTGCATGACGGAGAGAGAAGAGCAACGGGAAATTCATCAGGAAATAGACACTAAAATGCAGGCGTTAACGAACATACCTCCTAGGTCGAAACAAGAGTTAGAAGTGACGCTGCACAATAATGCAGAAGTCTTTCTACCCAAGGCCGTTACAATAAAAGGGTACCGATACAAATTCAGTGTCAGGAAACAAAGACCTTTCAGCGTCCCACCCAACATCATACCTCGGGCATACCGAGACAGAGTTTTGTCAGAATTACAACCGGCAACATCAGAGTACAACAGCCCTTTAAGAGTAGTCGAGAAGAAGGATGGCAGAATCCGTCTTGTATTAGATTCGAGTCAGATCAATACAGTTATTGTCCCGGAAACGGATAGACGTGAACGATTAGAGGAACTACTCCAGAAATTCCACGGGATCACTGTATTCACCTCATTAGATATGAAGTCTAGCTTCTGGCAAATAGAGCTGGATGCAGCGTGCCGTAAGTACACTGCATTCATTGCATTTGGATAGTGCTTCCAATTCTGTACGTTGCCATTCGGTTTAAGTATCTCGTCAGTCGCATTCATTAGAGGCTTTAGTAGTATATTAAGTGACAACCTAAAAGAAAGGATCACTTGTTACGTCGACGACGTCCTCGTAGTTGAGAGCACATGGGAACGACATAACGCACTACTGGGGGAAATGCTGGGCAAACTGAAGCAAAATGGAGTAACGGCAAACATCAGGAAATCGTGTTTTGGAAGCAGTCAGGTGCACTTTCTGGGTCACATCGTAAGTAGTGAAGGTATCTCTCCTGATCCCGAAAACCTGGCGGCTATAGCCGAATTTGCTACTCCAAAAACGAGGAAGCAACTGAGGGGATTCCTTGGAATAACCAATTTCTACAAGAAATTTGTTTATTTAACCTCTATAGTGATGCCTCGCCTCTGTCAGTTAACGAGTAAGAAGACACCATGGGTGTGGGACGAGAATGCGGACAGGGAGTTTCGGGCGCTCAAATCAGCACTTGTTGCGGCTCCCATACTATCACACCCGGACATGTCGCCGGAATTTTGCGTGGCGACCGATAGTGCGAAGACTGGATTAGGGGTGATGATATTTCAGGAGTACGAGCAGGACGGAAAACAGGTACACAAAACAATCGCGTTTAGGAGTAGAGTTTTGACGAAGAGTGAGCGGAATTATTCGGTGACGGAACTCGAGGCCCTAGCCATAGTTTGGGAGTTTCAAAAATTCAGATATTTCCTTTTTGGCAGAAAAACAAAGGTATATACTGATCACAAGGCACTTGAATTCCTGCTGACTGCCAAACTCACACACGGAAGACTGGCTCGATGGATTACCGCATTACAGGAATACTAGTTCACGACAATACACGTACCAGGGTCCACCAATGTTATTGCCGACGCGTTGTCGCGTTCACCGATAGGCATAACGGAACAGGCAGCAGAGGGGCTAGAACACGATCATTTTTTGTTGTTTTACCTCCAAAAGGTGGGGTTCGAGAATTTCATTACCGTCACTATGCTGAATATCATGACGGAACACTCCTGGAGATAAAACGGAAATGGAGAGATCGTACAGAGGCAAATATACGCCAGCACTACCTCCTTAGAAAGGGCATTCTCTTCTATAGAACGAATATGGACGACTCACTATGGGCAGTGTGTGTGCCAGAAGAAGTCATCAATAAATTAATTTGGTACACCCACCTAAGTTACGTACACTTTGGTGCTCGGAAATGTTTTCTAAAATTAAAAGGGATATGTCACTTTAAAAACATGGAGAGGCGAATAAGAAAGGTGTTGGCCATCTGCAAAAGGTGCCAAAAAGCAAAGACGACAACAGTAGCGTTGCAAGCCCCGATATACCCAATCATACCCGAGAAATTGCGCCATATCGCGGCCACTGATTTAATGGGTCCTTTGCCGCCGACGCCAAGGGGATATAGGTACATCCTGGTAGTGTTAGAATTAACGTCTAAGTTCGTTACTCTGACACCACTACGGAGAGCCACAGGCCTCACGGTAAGCAAGGCGTTCTACAAAGACTTCTTGACTCAGGTCGAGATGGTTGATGTAGTTCTTTCTGACAATGGCCCGCAATACAAATCAGAGATTTGGAAGAGAATGTTACGGAGGCACAAAATAAAGCCCGCGTTCATCTCAAGGTTTAAACCCAGTTCAAACCCCTCAGAGAGAACGATGAAGGACCTAGGAAACCTGTGCCGACTGTATTGTGGCCAAAGACATGCAACGTGGGATGTCTTCCTGAAAGATTTTCAGGATGTTATTAATGAACTTCCTCATAGCACCACATTGTTACCACCAATCTCTGTATTAAAGAATAGATCGGCTCCAGATAGGATAAGGGAACCAGTCGATTTCCCGCCCATGAAACGACAACAACATAGAGCCTTCGTAGCAGAGGCGCTACGTAACATTCGCATGGCAGGAGAAAAACGTAAGAAGCGAGCAGATACAAAGGCAAATGAGCGTGAATTTGTTGTTGGACAGCGAGTGTTAGGAAGATCTCACCGTTTGTCCAACAAACAAAACAGGCTTTGCCACAAATTTTTCGATGTCTATGACAGGCCTGTAAGGATCAGGCGATTGGCACATGCGAACGCAGTGGAACTGGAGTCCATCAAAACGGGGAAGTCACTTGGTTTACACCACGTAAGCCATATCAAGTGCTTCGTAGAGTAAAACAAAGAACGGAAAACAGACAAACGGAGAATGAGATGTACATTACGTAAATTATTGCTAAGTCTAGAGTAAGCAGATATAATAATTCTAGTATAAAATGATTAGTATTAAGCTGTGGGGAATGAACAATAAATATGACACCAGCATATGAAGGACCTGTTAATGATTTCATCTGGTCTGTACCTGAAAAGGACTGAACGACACTAATGAGTTTAGTCATGAAAAGCTATATCTATTTAAACATATTCTAGTCATCAAGGTATGTAGTAACAGAATCACCTGTATAAATGGGGGCGACTGTTTTCGGTACGACTAACTGTACAGAATATTTAATTTGCGTGAATACAATGCTACCAGTGAGTGACTTGATAGACATTATTTACGGAAACAAATGGGTATGCCTGCTGTGTTATGTCGAAGTGTTTATGTTGATGAATTGGTGGCCTGCTTTGCGTAAAGTTCGCAAAAGCGCACCGCAAAATAAAGAGGGAAGTTTGGTGTATTTATAGTGATAAGAGGTCAATTGGGTGGCCAGCTCTGCGTAAAGTTCGCGAGAGCGCACCGCGAGATTATAGAGGGAGAATTCTTTTATGTTTACGAAGACAGTAAGACATCTACATCTACATCCATACTCCGCAAGCCACCTGACGGTTTGTGGCGGAGGGTACCCTGAGCACCTCTATCGGTTCTCCCTTCTATTCCAGTCTCGTATTGTTTGTGGAAAGAAGGATTGTCGGTATGCTTCTGTGTGGGCTCTAATCTCTCTGATTTTATCCTCATGGTCTCTTCGCGAAATATACGTAGGAGGGAGCAATATACTGCTTGACTCTTCAGTGAAGGTATGTTCTCGAAACTTTAACAAAAGCCCGTACCGAGCTACTGAGCGTCTCTCCTAGAGAGTCTTCCACTGGAATTTATCAATCATCTCCGTAACGCATTCGCGATTACTAAGTGATCCTGTAACGAAGCGCGCTGCTCTCCGTTGGATCTTCTCTATCTCTTCCATCAACCCTATCTGGTACGGATCCCACACTGCTGAGCAGTATTCAAGCAGTGGGCGAACAAGCGTACTACAACCTACTTCCTTTGTTTTCGGATTGCATTTCCTTAGGATGTTAGTCATCATTTACTATGTTTGTTAGTGATAAAATGTATAAGGGTGGTCTGATCTACGCTATGGCGTATGAACGCACTAAAATCTGAGAAGAATGTTAGGGAATTTGACGTCATAATGTCAAGTACAGTTACTCAATCACATAAGATTAAATACAAGTAGAGAACACGCCAAATATAGGCACAAGAAATTCCGAAAATAGTCGCTTGAGAAAATGTGTTAATAATAAGATCGCATTATAGTACCTGTGATACTCCAACGGAGAAAGACGTGACTAAACGCAATATTTGCGCTGTGGCGTATTCTGTTCTTAGGTTAACAGGGAAAACTACACACCTTCCGCAACCAGAGAACCACGGTGCAAAAGAAGGCTTCTGAGATGATAAAAACAGGGAGTTTTTTTGTTGCTGTTGTATGAAGTAGAGTAGACACGCTGACCAGCGCGTTTGTGTATTCTTTAGCTTGATAGTTGTATAGTTTTAACAAATAGTGTAGAAAACCTTTAACTCATGTCATGGACCTTGGTGTTGGACTGCACAAAATGTACTAATGAAAATGTTTCTCCCATGTAAACAGGTTTAAATGTAAAGCGAGAGCTTCATAGAATACATGTAGCCATCAAATTGGAAGTAGGATAAAATTAGAAATTATAATATTTGAGGAAAAAGGGTCACTGTCGACCATCTTACAAATTCATTCTGTGTATGTAAGATGCTTATGTATGTGTTAAATTCCATTTACAGGTATTGATGATTGAGACTATGTACTTTAGTGGGTGCAGGTATTCAGAGAACCGGAGCGAGTATGACGAGTTGCTCATGATAACACTGGAGGAGACAGGTGCCGGGGTGGCTGAACTGCTGGCGGACGCAGTAGGGAAAACCGCTGTTGGCGAGGACTACACGCACAAAAGATAATGGGACAGCGGACCCGCGCCGCCCCCTTCCGGGTATCAATGGGCCCGCGCAGCAAGCGCCCTAACGAGCTACAAAGTGGCGGTATGTTCAGTAAGACATCGACAGCAGATGACATGGCAGATAACTGATAGGATCTCAGCAACCCAACGCAGTCCTTACACAGACGACGTTTGTGTACTGTGAAAGAAAACAGTATCGCTACCATTGTAGTAAAATTATTACTTAACGACCGGCTTCTACATCGCGAATACAATAGTTTCGTGTCTTCCGACACCATCCAACGGCAACCGAGGCGACTACAGAAGCTCGGATTTCCAAGCAGGAGACCTAACCCAATCCTCATAGTAATATTAACCACAAAAACCTATGTTCCTTACCTGATTACAAGAGTTTACAAGAGAAAGAAGATCACGAAGTAAGAAGATTAGGAACACAAAAACTAAAGGACAAAGAAGAAATACATGAAGATTGAAATAGGTACAGCTACACAAACTCTTAGTCAACGATGAGGAACTATAGGGTTCCTTATACCCACTACGTGCACCACATAAAAACCTGTGCACCTTCCTATCGACCAGTTATCTGTCTTGGCGAAGGAAACCCATGAAACTGCCCATCAACGCAGCACTTTGCCTTGCTGCTCACATTGTGAACAGACATGTCATCCCCCTATGTCACTGTACCTCAGCGATCAGTGATAATCGACGAGAAAGCGGAGTGCCCATGGACCCTATTGCCAAGGTACTAGAGTGAATTCAGGCCAGAGACGCGCGTCAGTTCATGCCATATCTCACACACACGGACTGTAAATAAACTAGCATCGATAGTGTCAGTGTAATTTCAAGCAGTGCCTATAAGTTATGATCATACAAACAGTAGGGCCACATCAGATTGACTCGTACTAACACCCACAGATAAAAACTTCGTCGATGCCTTTTGTTTTTTTCTCTTCTTTGTTTTGTATTTTCTAAACTGTATTAATTTAAAATGTATCTGATTAATCATGTTTACACATTTTCCTGTAAGCAAACTCACTGAATACTTATGTATTGTTTTCGTTATTATATTGAGAGGTCGATCCAAAATCGGGTATTGGTAATTACCTTTAATACAAACTGCCAAAGTAATTAACAATACTGACTCTATTGAATTTGCTAGATGTACACTAAAAGTAAGTACTGGACTTACCCAGACAGGTTATCAATTACGTAAAGCTAACTGACTCATACACAAGAGACAGAAACGCTTCCAGACACAATTACACAGGAAATTGTATATTTGGTGAATATTAATTAGTTAGAATTAAATAGAATATCTAATTGTTAATATGAACTGATAATGACGAAACTGCCCTCTGCGAACATGAGATCTGTTAATATTGGACGACCACGCGTATCAAATATGTTTTATGTTGCATTACTACAGATTGAGTTAGAGAAGGATGAGTGGTTACGTAACAAGAATTTAATTTAAAGTAAAGGGACTACCATATGCCATAATTAAATAGATAAATGTCGTTGTTAGTTTACAGTTTTATTTTGCGGACATGCCTAATTTTGCACCTCAACATTGTAATCGTCGTGCCACAAACAAGGACTATTAACAACATAAAGCACGAACGAACCAATCTATAAATAATTACCATGTCAATTAATTTAAATTTAACCAAAGTTGGTAGAATCCCGAGCATGAATGTTGCAATAGAGACACATTGCTATTCATCTGTCCCACTGCCTTCGTCAAATTTGGAATGATAACAAGGGCAAAATGTAAATGAATTTTGTACTGCAGAAGTTGACACTATTAGAGTCACCTCATGCAAAATTGTTCGGAACGGGAAGGTATTGTAAGGTGGCATCATTTTGAGCGACATTACAACTACCACTCCAGGAAGAAGCCCATTTAATAGTATAAACATCGAGACAGGAAACCATTAACGATACTGACATCGGCTAGGGATCTTAAATTGTAGCAGAGTATCTGCACGTTGGGCGATAGTGAAACGGACGGAGACGGGAGGCTGGCAGAAGAACGGGAAAGACAGAAGCGTGGCAGGCAGGCCTGAGAGCTGAAGACAACAGCTAACGTAAGCTCCTGGAAACCCCAGGCGGGTGGACCGTCGCTTAGCGGCAGCCACGTGGCCGAGGACAAGGAGAAGACACAGGGGCTGGCTCACAAAACGCGTGGCGGCGTGTAGGAGGTTTTCCCAACGGCCGGAGCGGAAGCTTCTGGAACAGTCTGGAAACTTCTAGAATCTTCGGTCGGTTGCAAAAGTGAGATTGGTCGGCGCTCGGAAACGAACGCCTTCCAGGAACATGACTGACCACACACATTAAAAGGGGGAAGAAAAAAGAACAAGAGCTACGAAAAAGCGTAGCTACTGAGAAACACTTTTTCCTGGGGCGTCGAGGAGAGAGGTTGGTCCTGGCGAGGTGTGCGACGTTGTCACTGGGACAGAGGACTTGTAGCGACAGCCTGAGGATCGTTTGGTGTTCCACGGCAAGCCGTGGAGGGGCCTACGGAAGCTTTTAGTGAGGTAGAATTTATGTTATCTCGCTGAGCCGAGAACCTTTGCAGCGATAAGCGTTAGATCACTGTAGTGGCCATGCATTCGCAACGGCGGTTCGGAAAGTAAAGTAAATTGCTGATCACGTGTGTTTTTCGTTCTATGCTGAGGCTTCACGTTGCTAGTCGCGAGTGTAGTTC
The DNA here is from genome assembly GCF_023864345.2 of Schistocerca serialis cubense. Taxonomy (NCBI): domain Eukaryota; kingdom Metazoa; phylum Arthropoda; class Insecta; order Orthoptera; family Acrididae; genus Schistocerca; species Schistocerca serialis. The sequence goes on from NC_064641.1 coordinate 180,917,348, forward strand.
TAAATATAATTGCAATTGCCATAGCTGATGTCAGTATTCCGCGCTTGAATTAACGACCGCGGTTATATATCACAGGACAGCGCTAGACAGAGCGATTACCTAATGTGAATAGGCAGAACTATAATGTTGCTCGTACTGTGTAATCTTGAATAGAGTGAATTGCAGAAGAGTAAAGAATTTAACACGACTGAGTGTATCATTTCATAGCTAGTACTTTCCTTTGTCATTTTCGTATGTCCTTATCTGTGTATTTCGTGTTTGCAACCACCTGGTGGAGGCAGTGTTTGTAGGTCAGCACATCTGAAGATTCTAGCGGTTAGAAACCAACCAGATTTGCATACGACTAGTTAACGTCACATATAGAGAGCAAAGGATAAGCTTACCCTTCCGGTGAGCGTATAAGTGTCAGGGCGACAAATTAGCATTATAAACGGCTCGCGGGCTTAACCATCAGCAGGAAACAGCAAAACAGAAGCGGTAGCATACAATATATATATATATATATATATATATATATATATATATATATTATATATATATATATATTATATATATATATATTTGCTAACAATATCAGCCGGCCGCGGTGGTCTCGCGGTTCTAGGCGCGCAGTCCAGAACCGTGCGACTGCTACGGTCGCAGGTTCGAATCCTGCCTCGGGCATGGATGTGTGTGATGTCCTTAGGTTAGTTAGGTTTAAGTACTTCTAAGTTCTAGGGGACTTATGACCACAGCAGTTGAGTCCCATAGTGCTCAGAGCCATTTTAACAATATCAGCTTATTCCCAAGGATTAGCATCTTTTACTCAGTTAATACTCGGCAAAAATCCAATTTGCATTTGGATCGCATTTCCGCAACTCTTGCCGGCCGTAGTGGCCGAGCGGTTCTAGGCGCTACAGCCTGGAATCGCGGGAGCTCTACGGTCGCAGGTTCGAATCCTGCCTCGGTCATGGATGTGTGTGATGTCCTTTGGTTATTTAGGTTTAAGTTGTTCGAAGTTCTAGGGGACTGATGACCTCAGAAGTTAAGTCCCATAGTGCTCAGAACCATTTGAACCTCAACTCTTGTGCAGAAAGGTGTGCAGTATACTGCTGCATCCATTTTCAATAAGCTACCACAAGAATTCAAAAATCTTAGCAGTGATCCGTGTGCTTTCAATTCTAAATTGAAGAGTTTTCTCATGGGTCACTACTTCTATTCTGCTGAGAAGTTCCTTGAAGATTCAAGCTGTTTCTTCTATTGTTGATTGCGTTTACTTAAACTTACGACTTGACTTTTCTTGGGTCCATAAACATTTTATTTTTTATCGGTTATTACTTTTACGTAGTAATTTCATGTACTGATACGTTCAATGACCTTGGAGATTTGCTCCTCAATTTGATCTTACGGAACTGGTTCAAATGGCTCTGAGCTCTATGCGACTTAACTTTTAAGGTCATCAGTTGTCTAGAACTTAGAACTAATTAAACTTAACCAACCTAAGGACATCACATACATCCATGCCCGAGGCGGGATTAGAACCTGCGACCGTAGCGGTCGCTCGGTTCCGGATACTGTAGCGCCTAGAACCGCACGGCCGCTTCGGCCGGCCTTACGGAACTAGACTTATAAATGAGAAAAAAGGATAAACAACAAATCTGTGCAGCATTCATCCGCGCTGGAAGCAAATCATTAAATGACCACAAGTTGGTGAGCAGATTATTAGGCTTAAAGGCAAAGATCAGGGTGAGTAGGGTGGGTTCTTAAACTTTGGTCTTGGGCGTATTAAAGGCGTACCCTAGCCAATATAAGGGACTGTCCCACTGGGTATGTGTATGGCTATGGGGATGTAAAGTGATCTAGGGCGCCCTAAAATACGCTTCATCCGTTAGCGAACGGAAGGTTCTGATAGTAGACTGTGATTGTACTATGAGTCACTCCTAGTTTGAAGCAGAAATTACTAATTGCAGTGAATTTATAGGACATAGCATTACTAGACCCCAGCATGCTTCAGAGTCCATACATACCAAATATACCTCACAGTTACCTTGTAATATTACGAGTTGGAAGCAGCCAGCAGAACGACATTAATGCGTCTACGCAAACAAGGATACACCATTTGTACTCTCTAGAACGTGTGAGCGACTCCACGTAATCAACATATAACTTTTGCATGTGTTCAATTGCAACATCGGAATAAAGACAGTCTTGTCACATATTCAACGCGGGTTTGCTCATCCCACAAGTTTTGCGCCCTAGCTCCAGCTCCTTGTGCTGTTTATCACTAATCTTCATGCTCGTTTTCTACATCCACAAATGATCTCTGTTTATACTTGAGCAGTAAACAAACAAGGTCTCCCGGGAGAACGATTCTCTCTCCTCGTCTTCCGAGCCCAGAGCAACACTTTACATTTCCGTTCAAGCAATAGCGCCTGATGATTTATCGTTTCCTTATCCTTTTCTTAATGCGACTTATCTCATCCTGTTGTACGGCAATATCCTTATAGAGAAGTGGGAAACTACCGAGAATGGCTCAGCTTTGATTATATAACAATTCCAGAGTATCCTCCCCCAGGGGTTCCTCATCTTCCGGCTGCTCCTCTGACTCCTTATTAAACATTCCGCTCAGGCCGTCAGCCACAATATTTTCGGAGTCGCAGATATGTTGGATTAACTCATGGTCAGGGTTCACAGTCATGTAGAACTATCGAGACGACATCGTATTCCTTGTTGATTGTAGAAATTATTTATTTCACAGTTGCAAATGACCCAAAGGCAGAAACTGCAATTGTGAAATATATGATTTCTACGGTTAACAATAAATATAATGTCCTTTAAAAAGATATGTTTGACTTTAAACTGATATGCTAAATTACACACTGTCCATACAGCGATTCGCTTCACTTGCCTTGGTATCGCCAACACCCAACTCAGAGCCTAACAAGCAATGGTTGGTGTTGAACTACAACGCATATTTTTCAGAACAGAACAAGACTGCCAGGGCCTCCAGCTCGTATAATAAATACTTGGCTTCCAATGGCGAAAGGCTACTTGAAAGGTGCAGGCTTCTTTCTGGGCGCTTCTTCTTGTAAAAGAATGGTGGAGACTCCAGACATGGAGGTATCTGTTTGGACAAGATATTCCTTACTGAAGTTAACCATAGCCTATGCAAGGGCAATGTCTGAAGCTTTATCTGAGATTTAAAAATACGCTTGTTGTGACAGATCTTACTCGATCTTTTTTCCGTTCTTCCGAAGATCATTTAATGGTGTCGCTAGCTGGACGAAATTAGGAGCAAATGCTCGGAAGGAAAGTATCATTCCAATAAACATTTTTAGGAAAGGTAAACGAATAAATCGTCTATGTGCAGTCATGATCGATTCCAACCCCTTGTCAGAAATAATGTGGCCTAGAAAGGGTATTTCATGCTGAGCAGATTTTACCTTCTGAGGTGTAACAAGAAATCATACCCTTTGCAACCATTGGAGCACTTCTATAATGTGCCCTACATGCTCCTGGAAAGTCCAGTTTAAATAACTACATCCCAAAGACAATGAATGCTACACTCAGACAAAAGATCAGATAACACGCTATCCAGGATACCGGGAAAGGACTGTCACCACCATAGATCGTCCAACTGGAACACGATTGTCCTCTTAAAGCATCCGAACAGTAGCAAAGGCCATGTCTGGTTTGGACTCCTTAGTAAGATGTAGACTGGTGTCCAAAACTAAAGCCACAAACCGTTATTTCCCCGTCCTTTGTCTAATTCACGATATAATGATACAAACTGTCAACCAGATGTCCGTATGATCTGGTTCTGCACGGAAGATGCTCTTCCGGTCAGCGGACAATCATGCCGACGATGATGTCAGGGCATCTGACACGAGATAGTATTTTCTAGGTAGTTCCACATCCACAAGCGCTGTGTACACAGCGACGGACGGTCCTGTATGATACAGAGAAAATGCCTACCAGGCTCTAAGCGGTGGAGGGTCATAGAAAGAACGGAAGCAGGACTGTCACAAACTGATATAGCCTGATGGCTTAGTGTGAATCGTTCTGTTGTCTCTCAGATGTAACGACTGTTTGTAGAGACTGGAGCTGTAACCCGAAGACCAGGACAGGGCTGATCATGTGTGACTTCAGAAGAGAAAACCATCAGTAAGGGTACGACAGTAACGCCTTAGTACTGAACGGCTACTGTATGTGAGGTCGCAACAACCACTGGGCGTGCTGTATGGAGACAAACGGTGCGCGGAAAGCTTCGTCTGAGTAGCCTTTACTGTTATAGACCTTCTGTATACCTCTGGCATATCTTCACAGAAGGGAACATCCAGAATAGGGTCATCAACATGCCATCTCGGCCTTCGAACAGTGGGCCAATGTTGATTTCAAAGATGAGTCCCGATTTAGTCTAGAGAGCGATTTTCGATGGATTCTCATCTGGATGGAACGTAGAACATGATTTCGGAACCCGAACATTGTGGTAAGAGACTGATATCGAGGAGGATCCCTAATGATGTGGCTACGGATTACGTTTACCACTTGAACCCCTATTCATGATATTGTATGAATAAATCGGCAAGGTTTAACTGCTGTGAGATCTGGAATGCACAAGAGAGATGACGCGTCAGCATCTACCAACTACTCTCCAAAACTACGAGCAGCTCTGCAGGAAGAATGGCCGTTACTGCCTCAAAATGGAACTCACGGCATCGTTCATAGCATGCCCCACCGTTGTCAGGCCTGCACTGCTGCCAATGTGGGTCACACCCCATACTGGGCACATCAACCAGTTATCGGAATGTGTGTGCAAATTCGTTGAATTGGAAAAAACTAAGAGCATCTTTGTCTAGCGTTATGCACGTTCCAGTTGTTTACGTTCAGAAATTGGTAAATTTCCGTTCGTTGCTTTGATTTTGGACTCCAGTGTATTTGGTAATAGGTCTGGTTTAGGACAAATGTAGAGACATTTGCCCTTTGGAACCACGAGAAGCACGAATGCAAATCATGAAGGAGTTTAGACCGGAAGACTACCTTTTATAAGGTGTCTAGTAATTAACAATGGGACGCACGCCACCCCGCACCCCTCGCCGTTTCGCCCCCCCCCCCCCCCCCCACAAAGGCTTGGTTATCACAAATAGAGGACAGGAGAAGAGAGATTTGGATTGCTTTACAGCTCCCTCATTCAGCATTTCATAAATAGTTCTTGCAATGCTTTCATTAAAGGTGGTGACAACCCGTATGGCAGGTACCTTATGGAAATGTTATCTGTCAATTCAGTTTTATACCTGGCATCTTTAACGTCCACTAACCTATCAGTGGGTATATCAGTAAATTCTTCACCTAACTTAACAATCTGCCCCTTCTGTTCAGGTTCGAATCCTGCCTCGACCATGGATGTGTGTGATGTCCTTAGGTTAGTTAGGTTTAAGTAGTTCTAAGTTCTAACGGACTGATGACCTCAGAAGTTAAGTCCCACAGTGCTCAGAGTCATTTGAACCATTTGAACCTTCTGTTCAGATGACAAAAGTTTGAGATCGAACGTGGTAATGTTAACATCCACTGAGTTAATTACATGCTTCTGGAGTCCTATACCATCCCATTCATTTCAGGCTTACCAATCTCAAAAATCTACTGGCACCCAAAAGCAAATTCTAACCTTCTCTCTGCCGGCCGGAGTGGCCGTGCGGTGTAGGCGCTACTGTCTGTAACCGCGTGACCGCTACGGTCGCAGGTTCGAATCCTGCCTCGGGCATGTATGTGTGTGATGTCCTTAGGTTAGTTAGATTTAAGTAGTTCTAAGTTCTAGGGGACTGATGACCACAGCAGTTAAGTCCCATAGTGCTCAGAGCCGTTTCAAACCTTCTCTGACTCCACTGGGGAAATAATCCAACCTTACATATAAAGTCCAAACACAAAATAGGCATCACACATAGATTATGGGCCAGCTTATCTCAAAATTTCCGTGTAAAATCACTGATATGGATCTTAATCTCTGCCTTTATGCAGAATCGACTTGCTGACAGGATACAGTTGAACCAAACAGTTGTGGCAATATGCAGTCCTTAAAATATATCAACACCCGCTCCTCCTTTATCAGGGTTACAGAGCTACCGTTACTGAGAAGTACACAAACGGGTTTCTCACTTATAGACAGAAACCCAACAGGAATTCGAGTCCCGGGGTTTGCAGTAACTCTTCTACAAAAGGCAAATATCCAGTGATCCTCACCTAAGATACGGTCAACTGTCCTTACATCTTCCCTGTCTTTTACAATTCCTCACAGTATGTCCACTTACCTTACACTTAAAACACTTTAATATAGATGACCCCAGCTCCCAACTGGGACTACTATTAGCTGTTCCTTGCCACTCCATGGTAAACACTTCTTCCCATCATTATTCAGAGTGCACTAAAGATTGTATACAGCTTATCAGCTCCTCTAATTAGTGTCTGAAGTTAGGTGTCTGCTCGCAAAAAAAACTTCACTACAATACACAAACACACGCTTCTAGTACTATCTTTTATTCTTTAGATATAGTTCTCTAATCTTTCATCATAATGTTACAGACAGAGTTAGCCTTTGCCAACAAGCTCAGGTCAGGCAGAGGCTCTAAGATAGGTCTTATTAATTAATTCAACAAAAGTCTATGCGGCATTGCGCCCAATAATGCCTGCTCCTGTCACCACCTCACTGTAGGGCTCAGCAACCTGGTAACAATATCCAGCACTTAATCCAAAAAATTTCCCTGTATCTTGAAATTCCAACAAGAATTTTACTACCTTCAGCACCCTGTTAAAAGAATGTCAATACCCAAGCTCCCCACAATAATCCACCTAATGGATTGGGTAACTTAACAAATAAATTAGACATTGTTATTGAAGGGGTTTTGTGAGAAGCTTGTGTAAGTAGGCTGTTTAGGTTTTAATGCTGGTAACGCCACGTAGCGCTCTATATGAAAATCACTGACTGTGCTGCGTGCAATCTGTGACTGGTTTGCATTGTTGGAATTTGCTATTGTAGTGTTGGGCAGTTGGCTGTTAACAGCGCGTAGCGTTGCGCAGTTGGAGGTGAGCCGCCAGCAGTGGTGGATGTGGTGAGAGAGATGGCGGAATTTTGAGAGCAGATGATCTGGACGTGTGTCCATCAGAGACAGTAAATTTGTAAGACTGGATGTCATGATCTGATATATATATATTATGACTTTTGAGCACTATTAAGGTAAATACATTGTTTGTTCCCTATCAAAATCTTTCATTTGCTAACTATGCCTATCAGTACTAAGTGACTTCAGTAGTTAAAATCTTTTATTTAGCTGGCAGTATTGGCGCTCGCTGTATTGCAGTAGTTCGAGTAATGAAGATTTTTGTGAGGTAAGTGATTCATTAAAGGTATAGGTCATTGTTAGTCAGGGCCATTCTTTTGTAGGGATTATTAAATGTCGGACTGCGTTGCGCTAAAAATATTGTGTATCAGCTTATTGATGATCACAATAAGTAAAGAGAGAAATGTCTGAGTACGTTCAGTTCTGCTCAGCTGTTTGAAAATCAAATAACGTAAGGGGTTTACCAGCACAATCATTCATAAATTTTTCTAATGGGACGTTTCACTTGCTCTCTTTATGGATGGCAAAATTCCCCTGGAACAGTCTACCCCATGTGGACTAACGTCCCTTGAGATCGTGCCAGCAGTTCATTCGGTTGTTCGCATAATGCCTTGCACACAGAGTTGGTCTGTTTGAATCTACATAGATCGTGTACCTTCCCAGCATAATGTACAAGCATGGGTTAAAATTCTGTTAACCTACAGCGAGATGCCTTCTAGACTCAGAAAAAGAAACTACTGACTATGAATGAAACACACACAACACTCGTGAAAAACTCTGCACTTTTTATTATTTGCAGATATTACACCAAAGTTGTGTGTGTTCCATTCATGATGTATAGAATATTCTACCAAGAATGACAGAGCAGTCAATGAATGCAAGCAAACTATTGATTCTAAATCTGTTAATGTAGGTTTAGTGCTAGACTCACCTGTGTTTCCAGCAAGTGTGGTGGGACCATCCGTTGACCAAAAATATCTCACTGACAGCCCACTAGCTTGTCAACGCTGCCCATTTTATCAGCTCTGCTAATCTTTAGTTTGTGAGCTAATTCTTCCTTTCTTAATTCCACCACAGTAGTCCAGCAGTCAAACTGAGACTGCCTCATTTTAATATGGTAGGATGCATCGAAATCATGAGTTGATGTCAACACCATCATATGGCCGGCCGGGGAGGCCGAGTGGTTCTAGGCGCTACAGTCTGGAACCACGCTACCGCTACGGTCGCAGGTCCGAATGCTGCCTCGGGCATGGATGTGTGTGCTGTCCTTAGGTTAGTTAGGTTGAAGTAGTTCTAAGTTCTAGGGGACTGATGACCACACAAGTTACGTCCCATAGTGCTCCGAGCCATTTGAATCTATATCACAATGTAAACTACATGACTTAGATTATGGGTGACAAGTGCCTTAAGCCTAAGGCTGATGCTGTTAAAATATAATCCATAAATAGAACATATGTTTGTATATAGCGAAGTAATCAAATTGAGGCGAATCTTCAGACAAAAGGCCCCACATAAAATGAGCTAGACAGATAAACTAATCTAACCAATAACATATTCCTCAAACAACACACATTAAAACTATCATAGGCAAAAGTGCTTGTCATTTTATATAAACTACTTACAGTACAGGCTTACAGTTTATATATGTAAATTTAATTTAAACTGAATTACTGACGTAAGTTACAGCAGGGTACCACATTGTAACTGTTGGTCCATGGTTTTTTTTCAGTTGACTGAAACCATCAAATGAAGCTAGTCTCTGTAGCTAATTGAACACTTCTACTAACTCTTTGGGTGTGAGTTTTTAATTTACATACTACTTCATCGTATTCTGTTATACATGAAGAATGGACTAGGGTTACTAAATTTTTTGGAGGAAAGTATCTTATTTCAAAGGGAGGGGAATAATTACACAGTTAAAAATATGGAGCATTTTAAAAATTTAGGTGTTTATTTACACAATTATGAATTTTTTGTCCCTCTGGCATTAAATATGTAATTTATTGAAGGTAACTTACAAATGTATTTATATCTAAAACAAATGAACAACTATAATATATCAATATGCTGAGACTATTTCTGTCTCTCTCTCTCTCTCTCTCCCCTTCTCTTCTTGCAGGTTTTCAGCCATCACTGAAAATTCTATTTCAGTAAGTGCAGAGCCCACTTGAATGATATGAAACGATACAAGATCCAATTTGTAAACGGTTTGGTGAGTTAAATCACTTCCTTCGTAAGAAAAGACCGTAATTTGCCACAAGTATTTTTTGCAAGCAATTTTTGTCATTTTCTCTGAATTTCTATGGTTAATGTAGTTTAATATTATGATTCATTCTTGCAGATACTGTAAAACGCACTGAATTTAACATCAAGATCGCTTTTCATTCTGTAATGGTTTCTTCCATTCAAATCTCAATGATCATTTCGGAATGGTGATCTAGACATATATTGCAGCTATTAAGAAACAGCTAATTCATTAACATGGACGAACTGTGACCTTTCTGACAGGAAATCACGAATCCAGTCGTACAACTGAGGCGATAATCCGTAGGAATGCAGTTTGGTTAGAAGACGCTTGTGAGGGACTGTGTCGAAAGCCTTCTGGAAATCTAAAAATATGGAATCAATTTGACATCCCCTCTCGATAGCACTTATTACTTCATGAGTATAAAGAGCTAGTTGTGTTTCACAAGAACGATATTTTCTGAATACGTGCTGACTATGTGTCAATAAATCGTTTTCTACGAGCTACTTCATAATGTTCGAATACAATATATGTTCCCAAACCCTACTGCAAATCGACGTTAGTGATATAGGCCTGTAATTCAGCGGATTACTCCTATTTCCCTTTTTGGGTATTGGTGTGACCTGAGCAAAAAAATGGTTCAAATGGCTCTGAGCACTATGGGACTTAACATCTGTGGTCATCAGTCCCCTAGAACTCAGAACTACTTAAATCTAACTAACCTAAGGACATCACACACATCCATGTCCGAGGCAGGATTCGAACCTGCGACCGTAGCAGCAGCGCGGTTCCGGTGACCTGAGCAGTTTTCCAGTCTTTAGGTACGGATCTTTCTGTGAGCGAGTGGTTGTATATAATTGCTAAATATGGAGCTATTTTATCAACATACTCTGAGTGGAACCTGATTGGTATACAATCTGGACCGGAGGTCTTGCCTTTATTAAGTGATTTAAGCTGCTTTGTTGCACCGAGGATATCTACCTCTATGTTTCTCATCTTGTTCTTGATTGGAATTCAGGAACATTTACTTCGTCTTCTTTGGTGAAGGAGTTTCGACAAACCGTGTTTAATAACTCTGCTTTAGTGGCACTGTCATCAGTGACTTCACCGTTGTTATCGCGAAGTGAAGGTATTGATTGCATCTTGCCACTGATGTGCTTTATGTATGACCAGAATCTCTTTGGGTTTTCTGTCAGATTTCGAGACATAATTTCGTTGTGGAAATTATTAAAAGAATCTCGCATTGAAGTACGAGCTATTTTTCGAACTTCTATATAACTTTGCCAATCTTGGGGATTTTGCGTTCTTTTAAATTTGGCATGCTTTTTGCATTACTTCTGCAACAACGATCGGACCCGTTTTGGGTACCATGGGGGATCAGTACCAGTACTTATTAAATTATGTGGTATATATCTCTCAATTGCTGTCGATACTATCTCTTTGAAATCATTCCAAAATTTTTCTACACTTACATGATCAGTTCTGAAGGAGTGAAGTCGGTCTCTTAAAAAGGAGTTAAGAGAATTTATATCGGCTTCTTTTAACAGATATACTTTGTGTTTCTTTTTAATGGTTGTAGATGTTACTGTATTCAGCCTAGCAGCAACTGCCTTGTGGTCGCTAATCCCTGTATTCGTCACAATACTCATTATTTGTCCAGGATTATTAGTTGCTAAAAGGTCAAGTATGCTTTCGCAACCATTTACGATTCGAGTGGGCTCATGAACTAATTGTTCAAAATATTTTTCTGAGAAAGCATTCAGTACAATTTCGGATGACGTTTTACGCCTGCCGCCGGCTTTAAACGTATAATTTTTCCAGCATATCGAGGGTAGATTGAAGTCACCACCGACTATTATTGTATGAGAGGGGTACTTATCTGAAATGAGACTCAAGTTTTCTTTTAACTGCTAAGCAACTATATCTTCTGAGTTCCGGGGGGGTCGGTAAAACGATCCAATTAATAGTTTAGTCCGGTTGCCAGGTATAACCTCTACCCATACTATTTCACACGAACTATCTACTTCAATTTCGGTACAAGGCAAACTACTTGTGACAGCAATAAATACTTCACCACCAACTGTATTTAACGTACCCTTTCTGAACACTGTTAGATTGTTTGAAAAAAATTCGTCTGAACCTATTTCCGGTTTTAGCCTGCTCTCTGTACCTACAACTATCTGAGCTTCAGTGCTTTCTATTAGGGCTTGGAGCTCTGGTTCTTTTCCAACAAGCTACGACAATTTAAAACTACAATACCAATCGTTTCTACAGCTACCTTACTGTGTTTTACCTACCCACTTTTAGACGGACGCCCCTTCTGTGGTTCCCTGAGACCTTCTAACTTAGAAAGCCGCGCAGTCCCTTCCACACAGCCCCCGCTACCCGTGTAGCCGCCTCCTGTGTGTAGTGGACTCATGACCTATTAAGCGTAACCCGGAAACCCACCACCCGATGGCGCAAGTCAAGGAATCTGCAGCCTACATGCTCGCAGAACCGCCTGAGCCTCTGATCAGACCCTCCACTCGGCTCTGCGCCAAAGGACCACAGACGGTTCCATCTACGATGCTACAGATAGTGTGCTCCGCCTTAATCTGGGAAGCACATTTCCGCTACCCGCGCGAAACCAGACACAATCTGCTCCAATCCAAAACGACACACGTCGTTGGTACTAACATGAGAAACCACCTGCAGCTGCCTGCACCCTTTTCATGGCATCCAGAAGCACCCTTTCCACATCCGGAATAACTCCCCCCAGAATGCACACTGAGTGCACACCGGCTTCCTTCCCCTCCTTGGCAGCCATGTTCCTAAGGGGCCTCATTACGTGCCTAACATTGGAGCTCCCAACTATCAGAAAAACCCACCCTCTGTGAATGCCCAGACCTTGCGGGCCGAGAAGCTTCCTCTGAAACAGGGTGGATGACTGTATCCGGCTCAGAGACATCAGCAGCCACAGATAATGCCCGATACCTGTTCGTCAAACGAACCGAGGAGGCCTTACGATCGGCCCCTCGGAAAGCTTTTCGCTGCCTACCAGACTTTGGAATGATCTCCCACTCGACCACAGGTGAGGGGCCAACTTCAGTGCAGGCAGTACCAGGGGCGGCCACAGCAGTGAACCGGTCGGAGGACCCGTGGGATGTGCTCGACGTCCCTCGCATCCCCGCGTTCGGTCCCCCACAGTGACGCCCTTTGGCAGCAGCCTCAAGCTGTGTGACAGAAGCCAACGCAGCCTGGAGCTGTAACCAAAGGGTCGCCAACTCAGCTGGCATCTGTACACAACAATCACAGTTCCTATCAATAAATGCAGTCGCTACTCTGTGAAGGTCATAAAAATATGCAACAAACGAACGATGTACTCGCCTTATTAGCTGCAAGAAATCGAAGTGCTCTCTCACTGACGGTCTAACCGACACTGAGCTCTTCTAACCAAACAGACAAAAGCCTGTACGATACGAGGGTCCATAGCAATGGCGCTACTGTACACTGCACTGTCAGTGAAATAAAAGATTGTGCCTATTAAGCACTCAAACATAGAAGAAGTTACAAAAACGAATTACACAGATAACTGAAAATAAGTCGCTCCTGTTTGAAGCTCGTAAAAACATGTAACAATCGAACGGTGTACTCTCCTTATTAGTAGCAGCAACTAGCGGTGCGCTCTCGCTGACGGTCTAACCGACACTGAGCTGTTATAACCAGCCAAACAAAAGCCTGTACGATACGAAGGTCGATACAACGATCGAGAGCAACGGCGGTGCTTTACACTACACTGTTATTGAAATAAAAGGTTGTGCCTAGTAAGCATGGTAGGCGATAAAGGAGTGCAGTCAACAAAATGATGCAACAATGGCTAAACTACAGAAAGTTTATAACTTAAAATGAAGGCGCAGAACTGCATCGACTATTTTTATTCGGTCACTACCACAGACTGCTTTCACCAACAGGAAATGAATGAATAATAATCCTACGGATACGTAAAACTACAACCAACTGAACTGCCGTTTTTCATTCAGGTGCTTCCATAGACTGGTTTCACTTAAAAGAATGGATGAATAATTCATGCGTTACCTAAAACTACAACCGAATTAGTCGTTGTTTTGAAACAACGTGTTCAACTGATTGTTTTCATTCGGTTATTCCCATCGCTATTGAACGAGGTTTCTTATAAACTGATGAGGTCTTGCTTACGTTGCGTCGAATAATCATACTTAAAAATACTACGCAGCAGAGAGTATGTTTTGATGCTGAATTACCAGACCTTTTAGATGAGAAAACATAGCGTTATCTAGCTGTTTATAGACTATAAACATGAATCCTGTCTCTGTGACTGTTAGTTTTATATTTTTAATGTATTTAGCGCAGAATTTCTGGTTATTAAGAGCTTTTAAAGTGTATTTTTTTTAAAATCAAAGTGATAGAAGTTGAGTGTGACAGTGAAGTCATCTGGTGGCGAATAACAGGTTTAGGTGAAACCAAGTTAATTGTTGAATGTTTTTAGCTGCCACCCGACTCACCTGTGACAGAGTCATTCAAAGAAAGTCTATGGTCAATAGCGCGTAAATACCCAGATAAGGCAATACTGGTTGGAGGTGACTTTAACCTGCCGAGTATAGAATGGGATGTCTGTGGATTCATTACGGGTGTAGAGACAGACAGTTATGCGAAATACTTTTGAACATGTTTTTCTGAAAATTATCTTGAGCAGCTAAATCGGCAGCGCACACACAATGGAAATATATTAAACGTTGCAGCTACAAATAGGCCGGATCTTATCGACAATCTCACTATAGATACGGGGATTAGCCATCATGATATCATTATAGCAACTACGATTGCGAAAGTTAATATATCAGCCAAGAACTCTATGAGAGTGTTTCTGCTAGATAGAGCGGATAAGCAATTATTAACATCTCACATAGACAATAAACTGGCATCACTAACATCCAGTAAGACGGATGTAGAGGAATTGTGGGCAAAGTTTAAGCAGCCTGTAAATCGATATCGGGGGAGATAGGTGCCTAGTAAGTGGACAAAGGACAGAAAAGACCCACCATTGTTTAATAACGAAATTCGGCAGATGCTGAGGAAGCAGAGGCTGTTGCACTTTCGGTTCAAGAGGGAACTCAGAAATGACGACAAGCGAAGGTTAGTAGGGATTCGCGCGTCTGTGAAAAGATCTGTTCCAGAAGCATACAACAACTAACTCCGTTACATCTTAGAAAATTATCTGACAGGGAACCCGAGAAAATTCTGTAAATATGTAAAATCGTTAAGCGGGTCTAAAGCTTGAGTTTAGTCCCTTGTTGACCAGTCTGGTGTGGCAGTTGAAGACAGCAAAAAGTGAGCCGAAGTTTTAAATTTCACGTTCAAGAAATGGTTCACTCAGGAGAATCGTGCAAACATACCGTCATTTGCCCATCGGACAGACTCCTGTATGGACGATATAGTAATAAGCATACCTGGCGTAGAGAAACAAGAGAGAGACTTGAAAGCAAATAAACCATCAGGTCCGGATGGAGTCCCAGTTCTAGTTTACAAAGAGTACTCTGGGGCAGTGGCCCCTTACCTAGCTTGCATTTATCGTGAATCTCTCGCCCAGCACCAAGTCCCAAGCGTTGGAAAAAAACGCGGGCGATTCCCGGTTGAAAGAAAGATAAAAGAACTGACCAGCAAAATTACAGACCAGTATGCATAACTACTGTTTTCTACATGATTCTTGATTATGTTTTCTCTTCGGGTGTAATGAATGTTCTTGAGACTGAGAAGCTTATGTGCACGAATAAGCATGGCTTTACGAATCATCGCTCATACGAAACTCAACTTTTCCTTTTATCGCAAGACATACGGAGAACTATGGATGAACGGCAAAGGGGAGATTCCATAGTTCTACTCGTAGATTTACGAAAACCATTTGACACGGCGCCCCATTGCAGGTTGTTAAAGAAGGTACGAGCATTTGCAATAATTTCACTGATATGCGAGTGCTTCGAAAAGTTGTGAGGTAATAGAAACCGGAATGTTGTCCTCGACGGCGAGTGTTCATCAGAGACAAGGGTGTTGTAAGGAGAGCCCCAGGGAAGTATGATAGGGCCACTATTGTTCTCTATAAACATAAATGATTTGGCTGGCGGGATGGGCAGTATTCTGGAGTTGTTTGGTGATGATGTCGTGGTGTACGGTAAGATGTCGAAGTTGAGTGACTGCAGGAAGATACAAGACGACTTAGACAAAATTTACAGTTGGTGTGTTGAACGAAAGATAGCCCTAAATGTGGAAAAATGTAAGTTAATGTGGATGAGTAGGAAAGTCAAACCTATAATGTTCGGATACAGTATTACTAGTGTAATGCTTGACACAGTCAAGTCGTTTAAATATCTGAGCATAACGTTGAAAAGCGATGTGGGGTGGAATGAGCATGTGAGAACTGTGGTGGGGAAGGCAAATGGTCGAATTCGGCTTATTGGAAGAATTTTGGGAAAGGTTGGTTCACCTGTAAAAGAGACCACACATAGGACGCTGATGCGACTTATTCTTGAGTACTGCTCTAGTGTTTGTTGAGGTCGGACGGAAGGAAGATATCGAAACAATTCAGAGGCGGGTGGTTAGATTTGTTACCAGTTGGTTCGGAAAAAACTTAAGTGTTACGGAAGTGCTTCGGGAACTGATATGAGAGTCCCTGGAGTGCCGGCCGGAGTGGCAGAGCGGTTCTAGGCGCTACAGTCTGGAACCGCGCGACCGCTACTGTCGCAGGTTCCAATCCTGCCTAGGACATGGATGTGTGTGATGTCCTGAGGTTAGGTAGGTTCATGTAGTTCTAAGTTCTAGGGGACTTATGACCTCAGAAGTTAAGTCCCATAGTGCTCAGAGCCATTTCAACAATTTTGTTTTTAGTCCCTGGAGTGAAGGCGACTTTGTTTTCGAGAAACACTATTCAGAGAATTTAGAGAATCGGCATTTGAAGCTGACTGCCAAACGATTCTACTGCCACTAACATACACTGCGTGTAAGGGCCACGAACGTGAGAGACAAGAAATTAGTGCTCATATGGAAGCATACAGACAGTCGTTTTTCCCTCGCTCTATCTGCGAGTGGAAAAGGAAAGGAAATGACACGTAGTGGTACAGGGTACCCTCTGCTACACACCGTACTTTGGCTCGCGGAGTATTTATGTATGCAGATGCCTTAAAATAACTAAATTTAGGGACTAATTTTTATTAAATTTGTAGTAATGTAACGTTTTCCCTCACAGGAAACCAAACGAACGTCTCTTCTGAAGACAGATAATCAGCCTAATTTGGTATGAAGACAGTGAACCAGGATAGGTTATCGGCTACGCAACTCTTTTTCAGTTATACTACGAGAATAACTGAAAAATAAATACGTAAAAAAGTCTGTGGCTTTTTCTGTGTCTATGGTTTCTCACTAGCCTACGAACCACACATATAGCTGCTGTTTCTGCCTCGACCCCCACCTGTAAGGCACGATTGTCACTTAAGAAAAGAGGAACAGTTCAGTATCATAATTATCCATCTGCCTTATTTCACATAGATTGTTTACCAGTTCCTTGAAGTAGAAAATACACTACAAGGAGAACAACCCAACAAGCCTCCACATTACAAGGGTCTGATATTGAGGGTAAGGATGACAAACCGCACAGGCTGAGTCAAGTAATGTTGAGAGATCTTATTAGAAACTCTAAGAGACAGAATTTCTAGGGTCAAGGCTCCAGCAATGGGATCTTTTACATCGTGATACCCGGACATCATAGTACAGGCATCTATAGATAGATACATCTTTTTAAGGGAACAAAATCTACTGTGTTGTTTGTTGTGACTTTATTGGCTGCGTGGTATATTTGAAGTGAATCGTGACCCAACTGATCCCAGTTTAATCACAGGCTACATCAAACTGAGTTTCAAAACTGTGGTACTGTACAGTGGCAATCGTCTCCTCCATGTTAATGTTAGTCACGTACTTCACATGAATGAGACCTGTGCTAACATTGCAGTCCTGTCCGACCCAATCAAATATGCTGAATACAAGTGGAAAATCTGTAGATCTAAAAGTTATCACTGTACTAGTAGGAACGCAGCTAGTTACACTAAATACTGCTACTACGTATGTACGTGGCACAACAGGGTTAAGAAATCACGTTACATTCAAGAAGACTGACCTGCAGGAAATCTGAACTCTAGCGACAAAAATGACGTTGCCAAGATTTACATGGTCCCAAAGGCTGTTCCTCTGCCAGAACAAGACACTGATTGCCACAGCTTGGCACAGTACGTGTTTTTTTTTTTCCCAACGAATGTAAATATTTTCAATGTCTCATTGTCAATAATTTTACTATAACTTTCTTGTAAATGATTGATAACAATTTTATAAATGATATTAATTTATTTTTATAGGGTTCTAGCATACGTACTTTTTAGTCATCAAAAATTGAAACGATTGACAAATACAGCAAGTTAAGATTCGACGTTCATCTACATACATTTCAGGACATACGTTCGTAAATTTATAAATATTCTTACGTAGACACGTTGCCAGTATCACGGATCTTGCTTTGTATAAAATCAAAGATATAGTCTAACAGCTAGTAACTGCATAAACCCCGTTCAAGACTCACAAGAGGAGGAAGCAGCAATGGAAAAGGTCAGGAGACACAAGAAGATTCCTGTTAAATTCCATCACAGTCAGACAGAGATTCCGAAATCAGATATTGGATTGTAAGGCGTACCAATGAGCAGATACAGAATCAGATCACAGGTTAGTAATGAGGAAGAATAGGCTAGAGTTTAAGGGACTGTTCAGGAAGAGTCAATGCGCAAATAAGTGGAGTACTGACAAGGGAACCTTCCCATCGAACCCCCCTCAGATTTAGTTATAAGTTGGCACAGTGGATAGGCCTTTGAAAACGGAACACAGATTAATCGAGAAAACAGGAAGAAGTTGTGTGGAACTATAAAAAAAAAAATAAGCAAAATATACAAACTGAGTAGCCCATGCGCAAGATAGGCAACATTAAGGATAGTCTGAGCCCAGGAACGTTGTGGTCCCGTGGTTAGCGCTGGCAGCTGCGGAACAAGAGGTCCTTGGTTCATGTCTTTCCTCGAGCGACAACTTTACTTTATTTATTTTCGCAAAGTTATGATCTGTCCGTTCGTTCATTGACGTCTCTGTTCACTGTAATAAGTTTAGTGTCTGTGTTTTGCGACCGCGCCGCAAAACCGTGAGATTAGTAGACGAAAGGATGTGCCTCTCCAATGGGAACCGAAAACATTTGGTCGCAAGGTCATAGACCAACCGATTCCTCCACAGGAAAACACGTCTGATATATTTTGTACGACACTGGTGACGGCATGTGCGTCACATGACAGGAATATGTTGTCGAATGGCGAATGGGTAAAAAGATTCTTCTAGCTTGTCCGATTTAGGATTTCTTGTGGATGTGTTAATCACTCCCAAAAAAGTGATGGAAACGTAACGGACGGACAGATAATAATTGTCTGAAAATAAAAAATTGAAATTTTTCACTAGAGAGCAGACTTGAACCAAGGACCACAGCTGGTCACGCAAACCACGGGGCCACGGCTCTCCTGGGCTTACACGCTCCTTAATGTTGCGTATCTTGCGCATGGACTACTCAATTTGTATATTTTCCTTATTTTTTCATAGTTCCACACATCTTCTTCCTGTTTTCTCGATTGATCTGTGTTCAGTTTTTCAATGCCTACCCACTGTGCAACATGCAACTAAATCTGAGGGGGATGCGATGGGGAGGTTCCCTTGTGAGGTATTAAGACATGAAGATATACGCTTGAGGTTCTCCAAGGCTATAGAGATAGCGATAATGAATAGCTCAGTAGGCAGTTGAGTTAAAGAGGGATGGACATCTCTGAATAGAGCACACAACGAAGTTGGAAAGAAAACCTTAGATACAAGAAAGGTAACTTCGAAGAAACCATGGATAACTGAAGAAATTCTTCAGTTTATCGACGGAAGAAGGAACCACAATAACGTACAAGGAAATTCAGGAATACAGAAATAGAACGAAATAAATAGGAAATGCAGAGAGGCTAAGCCGAAATGACTGAATGAAAAATGTGAAGATATCGATGAAGGAGTTAGTGTCTTATGGTCCGACTCAGCATACGGAAAAGTCAAAACAAATTAAAAGCAAGGGCGGTAACATTTACAGTGGAATGGGAATTCCACTGTTAAATTCAGAGGGGAGAGCGGGTACGCAGAAAGAGTATATTGAAGGCCTCTGTGAGAGGGATGACTACCGTGATAAAGATGTGGAAAAAGAAACATGAGTCTAGAGGGAAGAGACAGGACATACCGTAGTAGAATCATCATTTTAAAGAACTATGGATGACTTAAAATCAAATAAGGCAGAATGACTAGAAAATATTCTATCGAAATTTCTAAATTTATAGCGTGAAGTGCCAAACAAAACGACTATTTACGTTGCTTTGTAGAATGTACGAGACTGGCGATATAGCATCAGACTTTCGGATAAACATATACCACGGAATTCCGAAGATGGCAAGAGCCGAAAACTGCGAGAATTATATCACAATCAGATTAACATCTCACGCATCAAATTTGTTGACAAGAATCAAATACAGAAGAACGGAAAATAAAACTGAGGATCTGTTAGCTGAAGATCGGTTTGCATTTAGGAAATGTAAAACCACTGGAGAGGCAGTTCTGACGTCGCGTTTGGTAATGGAAGCTGACAGAAAAACGTCAAGACACGTTAATAAGATTTATCAACCTGCAAAAAGCGTTCGACAATGTCAAATGGCGCATTATATTGGAAACACTAAAGAAGATACGGGTACGCTAAGGGGAAAGAGGGGTAACGTACAATATGTATCAGAATTAAGAGCGAGTAGTAAGAATAGAATACCAAGAACGAAGTTCTCGGATTAAAAAGGGGTCTGAGCCAGGAATGTAGTCATCCGTCCCTAAAGTTCAATACATCCATGGAAGAAGAAATGATGGAAATGAAAGAAAGATTCAAGAGTGGGATTAAAAATCGAGGTGTAAGTATAGCATTTAAAATGTTCACTGATGACATTGCTGTCCACAGTGAAAGGAAAGTAGCATTACAGGAACTAATGAATGTAATGAACAGTATAATGAGTACAAAATATGGATTGAGAGTAAATCGAAGAAAGACGAAAAGTAAAGAAATTTCTGTGAATGTACATTTCGAGCAGAGTATTGTATGGTAGTGAAACATGGGCGCTGTGAAACCCGTAAGAAAAGAGAGTCAAATCATTTGAAATTTGATGCTGTAGGCGAATATTGAATGTTGGGTGAACTGAAAAGGAATGAAATGTGAGGTTTATCCGCTGTTTCGGTGAGGAAAGGCTTATATCGGAAACAGTGCCTGCACATGTAGCTGTAGCTCTTTTGAGAAAAGTGCAAGTGAACGATCAATGTTGCAACCAAAGAAAAACAAACTGAAATGCTCTTGATTTACGGAGAATGGAGGAGAAGTGTTGAGGAGGCTGTCGCTTTCTTTGCCGAGCGTTTTCCATAGAAAGTTCGCTGTTGTTTGTTCTTTTAAAAGGTTGTGAACGCCTTTATGTGTGATGGCAGCATACCGACCGACAAAGGCAACGAAGCAGACATGTTACAGGAATCGATAGAGAAATAGCTATACTAGTGGCAATGCACCACAACCCGCTTATAGAGGCCCAGCAGTTACATCGGTATGCCGATATGTCTGTAAGTAGTAATGGACACTACTGCATCATCCTAAGTTTCATCCGTACCACGTGTTACTGAATCAAGAAATTCATAGCGCCGATTTCAAGCACCGGGTAGTGTTTTGTGAATGAGCGCGTCGACAAATGCAAACGACCCCCACGTTCTTTGCGAGGTACTGTTTTCCGATGAGTCTGTATTCACAAACCATGACAGCGTTAACTGGCACAACATGCATTACTGGAGTGTAGGCAATTCCCACTAGTTACGGAAAGCTGACCAGCAGCGTCTTTGGTCTGTTTATGTATGGTGTGGCATTATGGGGAACAAAACAAACTCACTGGTCGGTACTTTACCGACGGAATGTTGAACAGACGCAAGTATTGAACGTTTTTGGAACAGAAACTATCGGTAATACAGCAGGCGGTTGCCCTGGATGTTAGCATATGTGGTTTCAGCATGAGGGTTGCCAAGCGCATTATCCATTTGAAGCACGGTAGGTATTATACCGTGTTTACATTGGTCGGTGGATCGGCAAAGGTGGCCCGATCAATTAGTGCGCTCGGTGGCCGTATTTGACGTCACCAGATTTCTATCTGTGGAGATATTTAAAGGACAGGCTGTACCAGCATGTTTCAAGAGGCCGTGAAGACATGGTCGACCAGGTCAGAAACGCCTGTGCTGCCATTCCCGCATGTATCATTCTCTTCTGTATGCGGTCATTTGGAAAGCGGATCAATAAGCAAATGGTTCAAATGGCTCTGTGCACTATGCGACTTAACTTCTGAGGTCATCAGTCGCCTAGAACTTAGAACTAATTAAATCTAACTAACCTAAGGACATCACAGGAGGCAGGATTCGAACCTGCGACCGTAGCAGTCGCTCGGCTCCAGACGGCAGCGCCTAGAACCGCACGGCCACTCCGGCCGGCATCAATAAGCATATTGAAGTTAAAGGTACTTCGTTAGAACACTTTCTGTAATTGGAAAAGTAGAGTAACGTTCGCCTCGAGCGGCTGTCGCGTCGAGTAGTCTGCTGTTCGATATTTTGGAGGAATACAATGCTGCGAATGCGGATTCCAGTTAGCAGCTATGAAATACTGATTTGTCCTATCATCGCTGCATGGACATGGTGTCCCACGTGTCAATGGATATTTAAGGGCCATTCAGTAGCATGTCGTAAATTACGATAGTATATCCAATTCCATTCCTCCGATGAAAGAGCCATCTGTGCTAAAACGGAAAAAAAAGAAAAATACCTCCGACAAAACGTATGTAGATTTTTCCGTACAATCGTAATCAGCAATAAAAAGCGGGGGTTCCCATTGCAAAGTTGCCCCCCGGCACCGACGCACGGGGTAGGGTGGGGAGTCGAGTGTGGTATCGTCGGATGTCCCCCTTCGAGTCAAACAAATCGGAATTATAGTTTTTCTGATCCGGTCTGTAGTTTTAGAGATACTGCAATGTCTTCAGTTAAAATGAACACCATGTATACTGACGACGTGATAACCGTATATGTACTTCCAGCAAAGCCTGGTGTATGAAATGAGCAATCAGTTTGTGGGCCATAGTGCAACTTCAGTTGAGGAAGAAGCTTCAAGAAAATTACAAAGGGGGAAGTGTGGTCAAAGCGTAGCAAAATTGCTTTCGATCGGAATAGAAGCCTTCGTTAAATTGGTTATTGCCGCCAGACTATTACGTTGCATCAGCAACTTAGCCTTGAATTGTTTCCCTCTTAAATTATTTTTCATCAGGAAAAAGAAGGTTGATATTTTTAAAGGGAAGTTTCCGTAATAAGACACAACGTTAAGAAATATGATTATCGGAGCACTGAATTTCATATAATACCGCGAACAGCGGAGAGGAACCCACAATCTCGATGAACATGGTCCAAAATTTTAGACAACAGATAACAGTAATTGCTAATGACGTCAAATAATTAAGCATTATCGCAATACGTCAGGCCACAGTCCATTATAATTGTGGGGTAGACATATAACGCTTTTTGTCGAGTCAGTGTAAGCTGATCCCTGGTGGTTGCGGTGGTCTGTGAGCAGTACACACGCGCGCGTACCTCAACCACTCAGGTAACTCCATTTTGTAAACGTCCCTACGGCAACCCCGCTACAACTCTGCAAGCCCTACAGGCGGCTACAGTTTCTACTTACAGTCGTTTGCGCTTAAATGATAGGAACAGAGCTGTTAGCTGTCAGTGATCATGTTACACTGACTCAAATGTCACTTCATAGTTTGCACGCAAGCTGAGAAGGAGGCACCGACCTCCGTTCCTGTCGTAATTATGAGATCACATACCATTTTCGTCCACTACAACAGCAGCTGCGAGCAGCTAGTACTTTTGCAACCAGTGAAGCCCTTGCCATTGTCATTATTCGAAAGGTAATTGCCCATTCAAAATTAATTATTACGTGGTTTCATCGAGGTTCCATAAAATTATGTCGTAGCTAACAGAAATAACGTTATAAGAAGCTACCCTTTCAGAACTGTAAAGGAGTTACCAGTGTCGTAGAAGCATTAACTGGACAATACATTGCGTATGTAAAATTTTTATCCAAATACTACATGAATTATTTACCCAAGTCACTATCACAATAAGCAGGATCCATATGCCATCATTTTGAAAACCGAGTATGACGCTGTAAAAAGGAGAAACGGCTAATAGAAAACTATTAAATGTACTAAAACATAAATCTAAATTTCTATCTTGCCTTAGATGAATTATTCTTTCAAGTTAATAAAAGCTATTAAACAACTTTATACGACGACAAAACTAATGAATTTTTAAAAGGGATATAAATTAAATATTGTAAGCAGTGAATCTAGCAAAAATAGTGTAAATTGTATTCTCTCCTTCATATACCTTAGTTAAATTGTGTGTACTTGGTAATTCTATATCAAATTTTCAATATAAATTGCTGTAATATTCAAGGAAAGTATTTCTGTAGGGTCATAAATTCGACGACCTTTGAAGGCTCCGGCATCATGTGTTCAAATTTTGGAATGGAAAGAAAAGGAAATTTGGGAAGCCTTAAAAGGAGTTCAAAATTGATTTTTTGGGAAGAAAAGAGATGAAAGTTAGAGTCACTTACGTCAGCATTTCTGCAAAAATACTATCAACTCTGATGCAACATGTCCCTTAGAAATTCATTTTCTCAACTCCCACAGAGACATTTTTGCTCCTGGTTGCGGATATGTCAATGATAAAGACGGGGAAAGATCCCATCAGGATATTTCTGAAATGGAAAATTGGTATCAGAGTCTTGGGAATGTAGCAATGACTGTGCATTACTTGTAGTTTGTGTCTTAGAGAGGCTCACTCTCTTCCAAGACGAAAGATGTCATCACACGATTCTCTTCAGACCCATGCAACTGCCAGGCATTCTTCCTATTTACAAGTCTCAGAATGTTACTGTCACTGCAAATGTCAAATGGACATTCTGTGTTGTTGCAAAACGTGATTGTAATTCACCGTTATGTACTAATCTGTAAAAACAAAATACTTACACCTAATGCTTATTCGCTGGATCTAGCACCAAAGATCTTCGGCAGGCCTCATAATTCTAACAATATGACTTTACAATTACATTCCCTGACAAGTACTATTTTACACATTTTACTCCTGCATCACGGCCTGAATTAAACTGCATAATCACTTTTGCAACGTTTGAACAAAATATTATTTACGTACAGCACATTCTTTTAATAATAATAACAAAATATGAAGTTGTTATTTCAGCCAAATTGGTTCATCTGACACTGAGTCTGCCGGCCGAAATGGCCGAGCGGTTCTAGGAGCTACATTCTGGAACCGCGCGACCACTACAGTCGCAGGTTCGAATCCTCCTTCGGGCATGGATATGTGTGATGTCTTTAGGTTGGTTAGGTTAAGTAATTTTAAGTTCTAGGGGACTGATGACCTCAGAACTTAAGCCCCATAGTGCTCAAAGCCAATTGAACCTTTTCAACCATCGATTAGTCTCATCCAAGTGTTAATAACTGCTTCATCTCTCATTTAATTTACCGGGAGCTTATTTTTCACAATAAAAGGTTCTTTAAGATTTTCCTTAACTTTGACTCGAAATGTACAACTTCATATTCCTTAATTCAACATTCGTGATGTGATGACAGCTCTAAAAGTTTATCGTCGTCGAATTAAAGTTTGGAGAAATTCTGGAAGGAAACTTTAGTTCACACTTTAAGAAATAATTGATAAGAGCCGAGATATTAAAGTAAAAGCCACAAACGAAACAGAACATAAATTATGCTGTATGCTCCACCTCATAGAAACTGAAAGGACTCGCTATACTACTTCCGAAAAGTTGTAATAAGTACTGTCTATGTGGAGCACACGTCAGCTGTTCATTTATGATACGTTAATATAGACCTTTTCTGTCTTGCTATTAGTAAAATGGGCGTAGTTATTACGATTTAAATTGAAGACAATATAGTTGAACTGAAGTAAGACAACTCTGTTCGTTTACTAAACGACAATCAGTTTCGATAATTCTGAAGTTTTAATTGACAGTTGTGATATAGTGCTGATGATGACTTGAATTTCTGTGCATATTGATTCCAAAAGTTAATTATCAGACATAACATGCGTGTTGACGTACTATAAAACAAAAGACAACCCATAATTTAATGTTTCTGAGTATAAATAAGAGGGTTGTCCAGAAAGTAAGTTCCGATCGGTCGCGAAATGGAAAGCACTGGGAAAATCCGGTAAAGCTTTTCACAGATGTGTTGGGCAGTGTCTCCAGTACGCCCGTCGATCGTGTCGCGTCGCTCCTTTCAGTTTGGAGTGAACAGTGAGCACGTAAAGTTGTGTAGGGAATAGTGTCTCCCGCCAAGGCTGGTGACCTGGTTAGAGATTTCGCCTGTGTCATGCAACCCACATAACACAACTCTCTAGCAGTTCCTTTCGGCTGCACCCTGCAGGTGCAATGAAGACGCTCCTGTAGCGTTTCCTATGAGAAGTGTTTGATCACCCACAATACAATCCTTAACTGGCTGCCCCTGAGTCTCGTCTCTGCTCACAAGAAGCACTGGCTATGAAGACGGAATTTTTCCACTGACAACGAGCTGCAGACCAGTACAGATAACTGGCCGAAAGCACAGGCTTCTGCTTTCTATGACGAGGATATTCGAAAGTTGATACAACACTGCGACAACACTCGAAGTTGGAGCGGTGAAAATATAGAGAAGTAGGTGGAAGGTGTACCTAACTGTTTCAAATTAAACGTTTCTGGTTTTCACTGTGGTTTCCATTTCGCGACCGATCGGAACTTACAGTCTGGACAACCCTCGTAATGTGGCGTGTTTATATGATTAAATTTGTATGATGATCACACTTTCAGCAGCGAAACTGAAATGAAGCGTAATTAACTTTTCGTGTATATCATTTTACCTTCTAAAGGGTGTTACTTTCGTTCATCATTCAAGTTACAGCAGCCTTATAGAAGAAAAACAAAGTAAACGCGTTTCAAAAAAATTTACAATTGTATTTCTTCTGACTTGTTTTAATAATAATCTGTTCTTTGTTCTTATGACTTTGAGGACAAGTGTGGTCAAGCTGGTACTTTTGAAGAATGCTTTCCCTTAAGGGTAGGGGTACATTAACTTTACTTTCTTATTTGAGTGCTCATGGGGGACTGTAAATGCTACACGCTATAATGAACTGTTTACAATAATGACTTTCTCTAAATCAAGGATTTAGAGTGTTGTTGAGTAACACCTACCCTAAATATAAATGAGTGCCTTAAGCTTTACACTGGTCATACTTGGCAAATAAAATACACGAAAACAACATAACAACACACAGTTATTTCACTTCTCATCGATTTAGGTTTACTAGACGTGGCAAAGAGAATAAAGACCCGGAGTAGGTATTATAAAATCTGTCAATAATAGGGACACGTTAGTACCGTGCAGTCATACGCCTACGCGAGAAATAGGATGAGGGGGAAGTTAGGAAGCGACATGCCACCTCCTTTAATCTAGGAGTATTTATTTATTGCAAGAAAACATTTCAAGCAATGGTTTGGTGTAATATTAGTAACTACCTGACGCGCTGAGGATTACGAGATACACTATGGCTTAGGAAAATACGCTATCATGTTCAACATAAGAACGGAAGTTGCAATGTTTGTCGGCTTTGCGTTTGACGCCGGCAACTAACAAAGCATATATACTTGGCGAGTTATCGTTAGCCCAACCCGTGCGCTCAGGCTAGCTTCCGCCGTATCCGGCTCAGCTTCTAGAGGGCCTCCCGGTAGCCGGCCATACGCAGATTTCAGCGGCAGACATGCACCCCTTGCAGCATCCTCTGGAACTTCGATAGGCTGATGTACCTTAATCATTTGAACACCGCCTCAGATCGGACGTCGCCTTCGTCACCCAGACGCCTGCACTCCCACGGTCTGTGCTCCGAGACCTGGCGTTCTGCGCTGTAGATACGTCGTGCTGCTCATGAGATAGAGCTTCGAACATGTGCTTTGTTTTGAAGACAGACTTTTCATTGGTCAAGAGAACGTAATCTATGCTCTCAAGAATGTGCACTACTGACCATTAAAATTGCTACACCACGAAGATGACGTGTGACAGTCGCGATATTTAGCCGACAGGAAGAGGATGCTGTGAAATGCAAATAATTAGCTTTTCACAGGATTCACACAAGGTTGGCGCCGGTGACGACACCTACAACGTGCTGTCATCAGGAAAGGTTCCAACCGATCTATCATACACAAATAGCAGTTGACCGGCGTTGCCTGCTGAAACGTTATTGTGATGCCTCGTGTAAGGAGGAGAAATGCGTACCATCACGTTGCCGACTTTGATAAAGGTCGGATTGTAGCGTATCGCGATTGCGGTTTATCGTATCGCGACATTGCTGCTCGCGTTGGTGGAGATCCAATGACTGTTAGCAGAATACGGAATCGGTGGGTTCAGGAGGGTAATACAGAACGCTGTGCTGGATCCCAACGGCCTATTATCACTAGCAGTAGAGATGACAGGCATCTTATCCGCATGGCTGTAACGGATCGTGCACCCACGTCCCGATCCCTGAGTCAGCAGATGGGACGTTTGTAAGACAACAACCATCTGCACGAACAGTTCGACGACGTTTGCAGCAGCATGGACTATCAGCTCGGAGGCCATGGTGCGGTTACCCTTGACGCTGCATGACAGACTGGAGTGCCTGCGATGGTGTACTCCACGACGAACCTTGGTGCACGAATGGCAAAACGTCATTTTTTCGGATGAATCGAGGTTCTGTTTACAGCATCATGATGGTCGCATCCGTGTTTGGCGACATAGCGGTGAACGCACATTGGAAGCGTTTATTCGTCATCACCATACTGGCGTATCACCCGGCGTGATGGTATGGGGTGTCATTGTTTGCACGTCTCGGTCACCTCTTGTTCGCATTGACTGCACTTTGAACAGTGGACGTTACATTTCAGATTTGTTACGACCCGTGGCTCTACACTTCATTCTATCCCTGCGAAACCCTACATTTCAGCAGGATAATGCACCACCGCATGTTGCAGGTCCTGTACGGGCCGTTCTGGATACAGGAAATGTTCGACTGCTGTCCTGGCCAGCACATTCTCCAGATCTCTCACCAATTGAAAACGTCTGGTCAATGGTGGTCAATGGTGGCCGAGCAGCTGGCTCGTCACAATACGCCAGTCACTACTCATGATGAACAGTGGTATCGTGTTGAAGCTGCATGGGCAGCTGTACCTGTACACGCCATCCAAGCTCTGTTTGACTCAATGCCGAGGCGTATCAAGGCCGTTATTACGACCAGAGGTGGTTGTTCTGGGTACTGATTTCTCAGGACCTATGCACCCAGATTGCGTGGAAACGTAATCACATGTCATTTCTAGAATAATATATTTGTCCAATGAATACCCGTTTATCATCTGCATTTCTTCTTGGTGTGGCAAAATGGCCAGTAGTGTATTTCTGTTTTGTTGCAGAACAATATTCTCTTTCAATTTACTAAGATGAATTTCAGGTGAACATCCATTTTCATTTCTTGTACTGCATCAGAAACAGCAGAGATGTTGGAGGTTTCCTTCTTCAAATAAACAAAGTTTAATTACTTGTGACTTATAGAAATATTCCGAGTTACGAATACTTCAATTGGAGATGAGGTATTTGGAAGACTCAAGCGACAGTCACAGGTGGTGCCAGTCTCAGTGCTTCGTCATAGATACTGACGATGAGCCGGTGAAAATAATATCTTGCCGCCTTTCGTCTGCAATGTATACAGCGCACCAATCAGCGGCTTCTGGAGAGGTTCGCAGTGTTCCTGTAACCGGTGCCGGAATTTCCGGGACGCCTGGACCAGTGCTCAACTTCCAGTAGCAGAAACCGCCGTTCTGTGAATTCGACCGCAACTTGGAACGTTGTTCCTGTTACATAGTGTGGATGGAGTAATATCTCCTCAAGCACGAATAACAGGTGCACCTCCCACCCATTTCAAAGGGAACGTTCCTCTCCCTTTAGTTTCTCACGAAAGTTCCAATAGGTTAGACGCTGCCTGTGCCAGCTGCCGTCTTGTGCTCAATACTTAATTAGTCACCAATAGCAATAGTGCTGCATGCGGAAAGCTGGGTCACAAGCCGTATGTGTGCCGCCATGTTAGTCGACTAGACTGTCACAGATGGCACCAAATAGTATGTTCTTGTTGAGGACGTCGCATTCCCAGACGTTTACTTTGTGCAGTCTGTCCTTCCCTCTCAACCAGGTCCAAAAATATGGTTCAATGGTTCTGAGCACTATGGGACTTAACATCCGTGGTCATCAGTCCCCTAGAACTTAGAACAACTTAAACCTAACTAACCTAAGGACATGATACACATCCATGCCCGAGGCAGGATTCGAACCTGCGACCGTAGCGGTCACGTGGTTCCAGACTGAAGCGCCTAGAACCGCACGGCCACACCGCCCGCCTCAACCAGCTCCAAGTCTATCCCAGCGTTGATGGACGGCGTCCCAGTTCAACTACATACTGACGCGACCTCATCCACCATTATCCCTCATTGGCAGAGTTATCAAACATTTGAGGCCCCATCTCTCGAATGTTTCGACAACCTACTCAATAGCTTTAGTGACGATCTCCTTTCTATCAAGAGGCCTTCTCTGACTGCTTACCTTATGGTGCGACATCGATTACTGGCCACCACTATCACTGATTGGCAGAGTTGTCAAACATTTGAGGCCCCATCTCTCGAATGATTCGACAACCTACTCAATAGCTTTAGTGACGATCTCCTTTCTATCAAAGACGCGTTCTCTGACTGCTTACCTTATGGTGCGACATCGATTACTGGCCATGTTTTGATAGTGAACACACCTCGAGCTTCCAGTCTTCTTGGTCGTGAACTCTTCAATCCACTAGGTTTGGAAATTTACAGTTCCGACCTACAAGTTATCCAGGTGACAGCCAGCTCCTGCGCTTCTGACTTGTTTGCCAAGAATCCTGCCAAGTTATTGGCGTCTTCCTCTGGCGTCTGGGGTTTTTCGGCTCATATTACGCTCCTTCCTACTGCCGTTCCTAAGTTCTGTAAAGTCCACATCCTATTTGCCATACTGGCGTATCACCCGGCGTGATGGTATGGGGTGTCATTGTTTGCACGTCTCGGTCACCTCTTGTTCGCATTGACTGCACTTTGAACAGTGGACGTTACATTTCAGATTTGTTACGACCCGTGGCTCTACACTTCATTCTATCCCTGCGAAACCCTACATTTCAGCAGGATAATGCACCACCGCATGTTGCAGGTCCTGTACGGGCCGTTCTGGATACAGGAAATGTTCGACTGCTGTCCTGGCCAGCACATTCTCCAGATCTCTCACCAATTGAAAACGTCTGGTCAATGGTGGTCAATGGTGGCCGAGCAGCTGGCTCGTCACAATACGCCAGTCACTACTCATGATGAACAGTGGTATCGTGTTGAAGCTGCATGGGCAGCTGTACCTGTACACGCCATCCAAGCTCTGTTTGACTCAATGCCGAGGCGTATCAAGGCCGTTATTACGACCAGAGGTGGTTGTTCTGGGTACTGATTTCTCAGGACCTATGCACCCAGATTGCGTGGAAACGTAATCACATGTCATTTCTAGAATAATATATTTGTCCAATGAATACCCGTTTATCATCTGCATTTCTTCTTGGTGTGGCAAAATGGCCAGTAGTGTATTTCTGTTTTGTTGCAGAACAATATTCTCTTTCAATTTACTAAGATGAATTTCAGGTGAACATCCATTTTCATTTCTTGTACTGCATCAGAAACAGCAGAGATGTTGGAGGTTTCCTTCTTCAAATAAACAAAGTTTAATTACTTGTGACTTATAGAAATATTCCGAGTTACGAATACTTCAATTGGAGATGAGGTATTTGGAAGACTCAAGCGACAGTCACAGGTGGTGCCAGTCTCAGTGCTTCGTCATAGATACTGACGATGAGCCGGTGAAAATAATATCTTGCCGCCTTTCGTCTGCAATGTATACAGCGCACCAATCAGCGGCTTCTGGAGAGGTTCGCAGTGTTCCTGTAACCGGTGCCGGAATTTCCGGGACGCCTGGACCAGTGCTCAACTTCCAGTAGCAGAAACCGCCGTTCTGTGAATTCGACCGCAACTTGGAACGTTGTTCCTGTTACATAGTGTGGATGGAGTAATATCTCCTCAAGCACGAATAACAGGTGCACCTCCCACCCATTTCAAAGGGAACGTTCCTCTCCCTTTAGTTTCTCACGAAAGTTCCAATAGGTTAGACGCTGCCTGTGCCAGCTGCCGTCTTGTGCTCAATACTTAATTAGTCACCAATAGCAATAGTGCTGCATGCGGAAAGCTGGGTCACAAGCCGTATGTGTGCCGCCATGTTAGTCGACTAGACTGTCACAGATGGCACCAAATAGTATGTTCTTGTTGAGGACGTCGCATTCCCAGACGTTTACTTTGTGCAGTCTGTCCTTCCCTCTCAACCAGGTCCAAAAATATGGTTCAATGGTTCTGAGCACTATGGGACTTAACATCCGTGGTCATCAGTCCCCTAGAACTTAGAACAACTTAAACCTAACTAACCTAAGGACATGATACACATCCATGCCCGAGGCAGGATTCGAACCTGCGACCGTAGCGGTCACGTGGTTCCAGACTGAAGCGCCTAGAACCGCACGGCCACACCGCCCGCCTCAACCAGCTCCAAGTCTATCCCAGCGTTGATGGACGGCGTCCCAGTTCAACTACATACTGACGCGACCTCATCCACCATTATCCCTCATTGGCAGAGTTATCAAACATTTGAGGCCCCATCTCTCGAATGTTTCGACAACCTACTCAATAGCTTTAGTGACGATCTCCTTTCTATCAAGAGGCCTTCTCTGACTGCTTACCTTATGGTGCGACATCGATTACTGGCCACCACTATCACTGATTGGCAGAGTTGTCAAACATTTGAGGCCCCATCTCTCGAATGATTCGACAACCTACTCCATAGCATTAGTGACGATCTCCTTTCTATCAAAGACGCGTTCTCTGACTGCTTACCTTATGGTGCGACATCGATTACTGGCCATGTTTTGATAGTGAACACACCTCGAGCTTCCAGTCTTCTTGGTCGTGAACTCTTCAATCCACTAGGTTTGGAAATTTACAGTTCCGACCTACAAGTTATCCAGGTGACAGCCAGCTCCTGCGCTTCTGACTTGTTTGCCAAGAATCCTGCCAAGTTATTGGCGTCTTCCTCTGGCGTCTGGGGTTTTTCGGCTCATATTACGCTCCTTCCTACTGCCGTTCCTAAGTTCTGTAAAGTCCACATCCTATTTGCCCTCAGGGACAAGATGAAACTGGAACGTTTTCAAAACGATAGTATCCTTACGCCTCTATCCGACAGTCGTTGGGCTACCCCCATCACTATGTTCGAATAGCCAACGGGGCATTACACTTTTCTGGGGATTTCAGTGCAATAGTGAATTCTCACCCTGCCATTTACTCATACCCTATTTCGAACATGGAAGAGATCTGGCCTAAAATAGGAGGGGCCAAGTGCTTGCAAATTTGGCCTTCGTAATGCCTACCTCCAGTTTCGTTTAGATGCAGCCTCCCAGGAAGTGTTGGTGATAAATATGCCATTTGACTTCTTACAATACAATAGCTTTACCTTTGGCACAGCAAGTGTGCTGGCGATCTTTCAGTGATGCCTTGAGCAGTTACTGTGTCAGGTTCCCGGAACTGGTAACTACATGTTCTCAGTATCTGATCGTGTAGGTCTCTGGTGAAACAAATACAAGTGTGATCTTTTTATGGGACAAGTGGAGTATCTTTGACATGTGCTCATTGTTTCAAGCATTCATATTATTTCTCATGACGTGGAAGCGATCCGAAAATTGCCAGGCCCTCAGCACAAATCGCATTTGAAGCCAGTGTCGGGGCACTTGGATTACTACTGGCGTGTTATCTCAATTTAGGCATCCATCGCTAAGCCTGTACATCACCTGATTCACAGAAATGTTTAGTTGCAGTAGTCTTCACAATGGGGTGGTGTGTTCTGGACTCTGAAATAGGCTTTCCTCCAGAATGAAATTTTCACGTTACAGCAGAGTTCTCGCTGATAAGAAACTTTCTGGCAGATTAAAACGGTGTGCCAGACCAAGATTCAAACTCGGGACCTTTGCCTTTCGTGGATGCGTGCTCTACCACCCTCGCAGCTTTAATTCCTCCAGCCCAAATGCTTGGAGGCACATGATCCTGCTCCTGATCCTCGCTCTGACTCCAAATGCATCCAGCTGTGGAACAGGGGTGATCCTCTGTCATGTGGTCAGTGGTGTGGAAAGTCCAACTGCTTTTCTGTCGAAGTCTCTCAATGCTGACCAACACAGTTATAGTAATTTCCAAAAGGAAACTTCACCTGTCATCTTCTGCATCAAGAAATTTCGTGACTGTTTCTATGGCCAGCCGTTCACTCTCCTCATCGATCATAAAACTCTGCTTCCTCTCCTCAAGTGGTTAGCAGCAAGCCCTGCCAAGACAACATACCACCTACAACACTGGGGGCTCTTCCTATCCAATTACATTTACATGACTAAGTTTCGGCCCACCATGCAGCATGCTGATGCAGACCTACTCTCCAGGTACCAGGGCGGCAAGATCTGATGTTCCATGCTCAGACTGAAGTGTGCTTTCACCTGCACTTCAGTGCAGAAGTTGCCATTGCACAGCCTCCAGTTGGTGTGACCTCGTCCAAAGACACATGGCTAGCGACCCCATTCTCCAGAACATGTGGCGGCATGTTTAGCAGTGCTGGCCTACGAAACACGCAATCATGGCACAGCCGGATCTACAGGCATTGTGGATACGTCGACAGGAGTTGTCCTCCCATGACGGGGTCATTCTGGTACAGGTTGACAATGGTCGCACTCAGGAGGTGATCCAGCTGCTACATGAAGGCTTCGTCCTCACGAAGTGAGTGGCCACACACCTGGTTACTGCCTGCCCTACATGTCAAAGCTAGCAAGCCACATTGACGCACAGATACTTTTTTCGGCAAAAACATCCCATCCCTGATCCCACCTCCACCTTAAGTTTGACATATGCTTCCTCAGCTCATCGCTCATCCCTGTGAATTCTGACACGTGGTTGTCATTTGTCTCCCATTTTACTTCTACCTCTGCTACTCAGACCACTAAGGCTCAGACACAGATTTTTGCCCTCGATGGACTGCTGGAAACTATTGTAACCAACAATGGCCTAAAACTTACGTCCTCTGAGTTTTCCCCCTTTTGTGCCTCCTGTGGTATTTCTTTCACTTACACTGCTTCTTTTCACACCACTTCAAATGGTGCAGCCAAACAGTTTGTTCCAACTTGTAAAACTGAACTGTTCAAAATCTGCCTTCATCATTCCTTGGCTGTAGTGTTCACTCTTATTCTAATATTGTACCAATCCACCGCACAGAATAGGTCTTCCACCTGTGGAGAGGAAGCATGGCCGACCTCTTCGACCTTCACTGCCCTTCTCTCAGCCTCAGGACAAACCCCACCTGGCCTCTCCCTCTTGTCGACACATGTTCACAGACGAAAACACCTCTGGATTATGAATTTTATCCGTCGACGGTCCCAGTGGCTTCTAATGCCGTCTCTGGCCGACTTGGCCGTGCCAGGCTCCTGGTTACTCTCCCAGGCATCACGCAATGCCGCAAGCAACTCGAGCAGATTTTACCCTCTTACACGACTTCCTGTTCCAGATACACAGGACATGGTGAGGTCTCCTGTGGACACCTAGGATGTGTTGCCTCCTCCCATTATTTCACATTATTTCCCATGGATGGCGACCCACAGCGTTTCTATCGCGGCGAAATGATGACACACAGACAACGACGTCATCGATGACATGGACACATGCCTCCGCCTCTCCTTAGTCATTATCGGAGGGGGGAGGGGTTGAAGAAGTATCGAGTCTCTCGGCTTCGCCTTCGACGCCGCTAACCCGCAGTGTATCTATACTAGCGGATTATCGTCAGCTCACCCCCAGCATTCAGGCTGGCTTCCACGATGTCCAGCTCAGCCTCCCGAGGACCTCCCGGTAACTAGCCAGAGGATGCAGAAGATAAATACAGGGGGGTTGCTCCAGACGTGCGCATCTTGCTGCATCCCTAACAACTTCGATAGCCAATAGGAAAACGGTAGCCCTCCGCAGCGCGAGATTTTCTGCCTGCGCAGAGCTTGCTAGAGCTAGTTCCATACTCGTCAGCCAGCAAGTTATGTACCATCAAATTTTGAACGCCACCTCACATCCGATGTCGCCTTCGTCAGTGCCTTCAGACTGCTGCATTAGAGCGAACTGTGCTTCGAGCCTTGGTGTACTATGCTGTAGATTAAGTCGCGCTTCTTATGAGATAGAACTTTGAATACGTCCTCAGCTTTGAAGGTAGACTTTTCATTGGTTAAGAGAACGTAATCTATGCTCTCAAGAACCTATTTTTGTTTCGTTGGAGAACAGTCGTTTGTGATGAACTTCTTCTTCTCATTAATAAAAATAATTACTGGAGAACATTTATTTTCTTTTGTTGCACTGCGTCAGAAACGGCAGACGGTTTTGTTCGAAGTTTGTGTTCGGAATTTTTTACTTTTTCAAATAAATAAAGTTTAATTACACCTACTTGTGATACTGTGGTTGTATTCCAATTGAGGAATACTTCAAATATAACTTTCGCGTTATGTGTCACTGCGTAGTAAGATAGTGCGATGGAACTTGGACCATGTATAGAAAGATATGCTACAGTATAGTATAGACGATTATTAAAAGAAAGACGCAATGACACGACCAGAAATGACAGTTTTATTCAAAGACAACAATTATACTGAAATCGTGATGGTACCTTGACATAAAAAAAAAAAAAAAACGCGAGACGTAGTTCTCAAAGGGGTGTGTGGTCTCCATGAACGGCAATGCATGCTCTGCAATGAACTCCCATTCTGTCCGCTAGGTTTGGGAAAGATATGAAGACGTGATTCGTCTCGATGAGCAATGAATCTTCCGCCGTCAGTGCGGATGAACAGTTTCGTTCGACCTCCTGCGGGAATCTCTAAGTAGCGAGCATGGAAGTAATGGATGGGAACTGCTGACAGGTGAGGCTGCGTGGGATTGTGGGTCGGCCGGGAGGCGTGCCGAGACAGTCCACACAGCTGCGATACAGAACGTCCAGATGGTGCAGTGGTTAACGCAACTATATGGTAAGCGGGAGATCCTGGGTTCGTATTCCAATCCGACACATGCTTTCACTCATCGCCACTTATTCCACATAAAGTCTCGATGCAACTGACGTGAATAGTACCTTCCCTTTAATTTCGTTTGTCCCGTCTCCACCTTTAAATTACATACTAAGTTCGGTAATGAGTTGTTATGACAGAGCTTTCGCTTGCTACACCAGCGAGTTTGGCAGTTGCTGGATGGTCGTCGGTACATGTGAAACCTAATTGGTATACAGTAAGGACCAGAAGACTTGCTTTTATTAAGTGATTTACCTTGCTTCACTACTCTGGGGATCTCTACTTAGGTTGGCAGCTGTTATTGATTCGAATTCTGGAATGCTTTTCTCGTCTTATATGGTACGCTCACTTTTCATCGTTATTAGGGCCACATACTCCTTCCCATTTTTATCTTTTCAGGGTTCCATTCAGCCCTGACTGTATTTTATCGACGAGAATACGCGACCGAATCGAACTGGTGAGGTGAGCTGAGGTTCTTGGCACGAGAGGATTTTCGCTGAATGGAATGACATGTCCGTTCTCCCGACTTAAGTCCAATCGAACACATGTGAGACGCGTTACAACTAATATGGATCCCCAACGCATCCCGCATGTGTTCGATGAGACTTAAGTCGGGGTGACGGACAGGACGTTCCATTCAGCGAATATCCTCTCGTGCCAAGAACCTCACCTCACCAGTTCGATTCGGTCGGATATTGTCGTCCATAAAATACAGTCAGGGCTGAATGAAATCCCGAAAAGATATAAATGGGAAGGAGTGCCGGGCCCTAATAACGATTAAATGTGAGCGTACCATATAAGACGAAGTAAATACGAGAGTGAGTCAAATGAAAATCTTATATTTGTAATAACAAACCGAAATTTCGCGCCTTTATCCTGTAAGTTGGTACGCGTGCTACAAACAGCGTGCAGAATGGCCTGTATGTGGCAGCATAGTGCAGATGCACACATACCATCGCAGTATCAGTATAAAGATGGCCGCCACACTTGCGACTTGCACCAGGGAAGAACAGCGTTCTGTAATTAGGTATTTGCGTAGTGAAGGTGTGAAACGTATTGAAACTCATCGACGAATGAATGTTCAGTACAGTGATGCATGTTTGTCACAGCAGCAAGTCTACCAGCGGATTAGGAAGTTCGCAAATGGTGTGACTTCGGTGGAAGGTGCTCTGCGTCCAGGTCAGGTACAACGAGTTGTGACTCCACAGAACATTGCAGCAGCTGAAGCCATAGTGAAGGAAAACCGCCGAGTGACACTGAATGACATTGCATCATGTTTACAGATTAGTCATGGGTCAGCACACCACATTGTGCATGATGTGCCCCAGTTTCACAAAGTGTCTGCAAGATGGGTGCCACGGCAGCTGACTCCTGAAATGAGAGAACGACGTGTTGATGGTTGTGAAGAACTTCTTCGGCTCTTTGAACGAGAAGGTTATGGCTTCCTTGCAACAATCGTTACTGGGGAAGAAACCTGGGGTCACTTCCACCAACCGGAAACGAAGAGAGCGAGCAAGGAATGGCGCCATTCCTCATCACCAAAACCAAAGAAGTTTTCAACAGAACCATCAGCAGGGAAGGTTATGCTGACTCTCTTTTGGGACGAAAAAGGCGTCATTTTGGAGCATTACATGCCTAGAGGGACCACTGTCACCAGTGCATCATACACAGATCTCCTAAAAAATCATCTGCGGCCTGCAATCAAATCAAAGCGACGTGGATTGCTGTCAGCAGGTGTTCTTTTGCAACATGACAATGCAA
The DNA here is from genome assembly GCF_023864345.2 of Schistocerca serialis cubense. Classification (NCBI taxonomy): domain Eukaryota; kingdom Metazoa; phylum Arthropoda; class Insecta; order Orthoptera; family Acrididae; genus Schistocerca; species Schistocerca serialis. The sequence goes on from NC_064641.1 coordinate 180,955,976, forward strand.
GGCCCCACATTGTCCGCACAACAGTTGCGGTAATCACAGACCAGCATTTGGAGTGTCTTCGTCGTCCACCATACTCACCAGACCTTGCCCCTAGTGATTTCCACGTGTTTGGACCACTCAGAGGGAGTGGGAGAAAAGAAGTTCCATTCTGATGAAGAGGTATGCCACGTGGTGCACGAGTCGTTGCGCGGACTACCAAAAGAATTATTTTCTATAGGAATTTATGCACTTTGTAAGACCTGGAGGACATGCATTGAGCGTGGGGGAGATTATGTTGGAAAGTGATACAGCTTCTCAGCACTTCTGCACAATAAATAATATTAAATAGTATATTTAAGGTTTTGATTTGACACAGCCTCGTATTCCAGAAATTGAATCAAGATCAGCTGTCAACATGAGTAACCTAAGTAGTTATCGTCGGAGCGGTGAAGCATGTCTTCTGGTCCAGACTGTATACCAGTTAGGTTCCTTTCAGAGTATGCTGATGCAATAGCTCCACACTTAACAATCATATATAACCGTTCGCTCGACGAAAGATCCGTACCCAAAGACTGGAAAGTTGCACAGGTCTTACTAATATTCAAAAAAGGGAGTGAGAGTAATCCACAACATTACAGGCCCATATAATTAACGTCGATATACAGCAGGATTTTGGATCACGTATGGTGTTCGAACATTAAGAATTACCTCGATCAAAATGATCTATTGACAAACAGTCAAAACGGATTTAGAAAACATCGTTCTTGTGAAACACAACTAGCTCTTTACTCGCACGAAGTGTTGAGTGCTATTGATAAGGGATTTCAGACTGACTCTGTATTTCTTGATTTCCGGAAGGCTTTTCACACTGTACCACACAAGCGGCTTGTAGTGAAATTGCATGCTTGTGGAATATCGTCTCAGTTATATGACGGATTTGTGATTTCCTGTCAGAGAGGTCACAGTTCGTTGCAACTGAAGGGAAGTCATCGAGTAGCACGGAAGTGACTTCTGGCTTTCCGCAAGGTAGTGTCATATGTCCTTTGATGTTCCTTTACTATATAAACGATTTGGGAGACAATCTGAGCTGCCGTCTTAGGTTGTTTGCAGATGACGCAGTCGTTTATCGACTAGTGAAGACATCAGAAAATCAAAACAAATTGCAAAACGTTTTAGAGAATATATACGTGTGGTGTGCGAAAATTGACAATTGACCCTAAATAACAGAAAATGTGAGGTTATCCACATAAGTGCTAAAAGGAATCCGTTAAACTTCGGTTACATGATGAAACAGGCCTTAACTTCAACTAAATACATAGAAATAACAATCACGAACAACTTACCTTGGAAGGAATACAACAGAAAATGTTATGGGGAAGGCCTACCAAAGACTGCGTTTTATTGGTAGGACACTTAGGATATGTCACAGACCTACTAAGGAGATTACCTACATTACGATTGTCCGTCCTCTTTTAGAATAATGCTGCGCGGTGTGGGTCCATTACCAGATAGGATTGAGGACTACATCTAAAAAGTTCTTTTAAGGGAAGTGCGTTTTGTACTATGGCGAAATAAGGGAGAGTATCACTGAAATTATACAAGATTTCGGATGGACATAAGTAAAACAAAGGCGTTTTGGTTGCGGAGGAATCTTCTCACTTAATTCCAATCACCAGCTTTCTCCTCCGAATGCGAAAATATTTTGTTGACGCTTACCTACATAGGGAGGAATGATCACCATGACAAAATAATGGAAATCAGAGCTCGTACGGAAATATATAGGTGTTCCACGTGCTGTACAAGATTGGTGTAATAGAGAATTGTGAAGGTGGTTCTGTGAACCGTCTGCCATGCACTTAAATGTGATTTGTAGAGTATCCATGTAGATTTAGATGTAGATGTTCAAAGATTTGCAGGTCAGTCCACCCATGCGAAACCATGTCTCCCTCATCATACCACTTGGACCACCAAAACAATCATATTTGGCTATATCACTGAGTGCATTACGTGTTCCCTCCCATCGCCATATGAGGGCACATCCAGCATCGTCGAACGTGATAGTTTTGGTGGCTCATGTGATATGGTGTAGGGAAGCATGATGTTGCATGGTCGTGCTCACATCCAAAATTTGGAAGATGATACACTCAGGGGTCAGCGTTATTGTGACACTGTACTACTCGTATTTACCCCTGTGCGTCCTTTCACAATTGCACTCGTCCAAGACTATATTTTTATGAATGGTTATGCGCAACCGCATCGAATAGCGCCGGTGGGAAAACTCTTCGAACGACAGAGTATTGGGCAAATGGACTGGCCTGCCCTTTCCCCCCGACTTAAATCACATCGAGCACGCTTTGGGTGCGTTCACATGAACAAAGGACCATCACTAAGATGTCATTTACGTTGATTGACGGATGGAACGCGCAACCACAAGGACTCCTTACGAACCTCGAGGATGTCATGGAAGCTCGTTTCAGATCATGCACTGGCCTCCATTGTGGTCACTCACCCTATAGAGAACCATGTCCTGCCTTTTGTAATGTCCAGAGGATAATCACGAATCGCGTCGATTTTAGTCTAATTACTGTCTTCGAAACGAAATATCATTTCTATATATGTTTTTGCGTTTTTCTTTCTGTTACCACCTGCCTTATACTGTAGTAGTTATTTGTACGTATGATATTCATCACGGGGTTTGCAGCCGGATCATATCGTCGTCCAGGCACAATATTTCGGCGGACCAGCTGCCCGCCATCTTCGGGTGAGTTAATGTTTGTGCACTGCCTCTCCGGAACTGAATTCTAGCCACTCAGCGACAGAAACCTTTATACACCACGGACAGAGCACCGCGCGTGGGAGAGATGATGGACAGCGCCTCCTGGAGGCAAGTAGACAAGCAGGGCGCCGGTGGGAGAAGACGGCAGAAACGATAAATCGCAACAGCACTAGTTGGAAGAATCCAGTGATCGAAAAGAAGACCGTTGTTGTTTAATGTCGGACAAAATCTGATTCCATATCTTACTTAGAGGAAAACCTTTATCCCTTTTAATAACATTACTTGATAATCTAATTTCAATGGATTCTTTAAGAACACATTCCCAATAGCAAGGAGCAGGAGAGATCAATTGTGTCATGTCATACATCATCCTATGTCCTTCGTTAAGGCAGTGTTCTACCACTGCCGATTTGTCACGCTGGATCAACCGAGTGTGCCGATGATGTTCCACACACCAGTCCTGAATAGTTCGAATAGTTTGACCAATATACTTCTTTCCACAGTGACACGGAATTTCATAAACCCCGGGCTTCCTAAAGCCACGAAGGGCTCTAGTCTTGGCCACCGGCGTAAAAACACTTTTAATATCATATTTTCTTAAAATTCTTGAACTTTTGTATGATATACTTCCCGAAAAGGGTAAATAAGCAACAGCTTCAAAAGTATCCTCTATTGGCTCGCATGACGGACCAAAGTGAAGAGAACGGCTTATTTGTTGTTCAGTATATCCATTCTGTTTAAAAACAATCTTCAAATGATGAAGTTCTTCTTTCAAATGTTCGTCGTCAGAAATGGCATATGCTCTTTTCACCAGAGTCCGCAAAACTCCACTACGTTGGTGTGGTGCATAACAGTGGTCGCATGAAGATAGCGGTCAGTATGAGTAGGTTTCCGATACACTTTGTCCAAAAGTCCCATCGTCCTTTCTTTGAAGTAAAACATCAAGAAATTGAAGTTTACCATCACTTTCAATTTCCATAGTAAATTGAATACTCGGATGTAGACAATTAAAATGATCTAAAAAGCGATTCAAAGCATCAATTCCATGTGGCCAAACCATAAAAAAGCTATGAACGTATCTCGAAAAACACTCTGGTTTAAGAAACGAAGTTTTGAGTGCCATGTCCCTAAAGTCTTCCATAGAAAGGTTGGCGACTATGGGGGAGAGTGGACTGCCCATAGCCACTCCCTCAGTTTGCTCAAAATATACATCATCAAAAAGAAAATACCTTGAAGTCAACACACGGTGACATAACGTAGTAGTTCCTTCATCTGATTTCTCAGCGATTAGTAACAGGGACTCTTCAAGAGGAACCCGAGTAAAGAGAGAAATAACATCAAAGCTGACGAGCAAGTCAGAAGGACCACTGTTCAACGATTTTAATCGTCGAATAAATCTCTTGGATTAATTTTCGGCGCTCCTTACTTGTGCAATATCTGCATAATCCTAGTCACTTTCCTAATAATGTCAGTCAAGAAAATCTAGCCTCTTCGACACAGCTCATGTTAGGAGACATAATAAATTGAAACGAAAAACAATTAAATATCGAGAGGATCGGTAGCTTATGGCTGCCCAACGAAATGAAAATACTGGTATTTAAACTAATAACCGGAAGGGACACCTTCCTTATCTATTTAATCCTTTAGTATTACAATAGAGTCCATGATGTAACTACAAGAATGTACTATGTTGAAGCTACATAAATGTAAAATGTTGAATTCTCTTTCATTGGTTGAATCTACAGTACTAATATCCTAGCTGATAGGAAATTTTCTATTGTGATCTCTCTTACGTGCTCAAGGAAGGTTTCCTTGCCTGTAGAGGGCAACCCTGTGCTAATGATAACCATTTGTTTTATTTAATTTTCTAATGAACTTCTTTAAATTTCGCCCAATATTTACTGATTACTCAAAAGAAAAACCAAGTTACATAAAGATTCTTTAGCACTTAATTGACACTGTACGATGTTCTGAGTGCTTAAGTTATGAATACTGCGCTAACCAGACTATTGCTTTTCAGGATACGAAATGCATGGCGACAACCATAAATGTATGAAGTTGAAGTTCTAACGTTCTGATTGAAGATACGAACAGGAACTTGGGTAATTAAAATTTTTATTTTCCTTCAACATCCTTGACAGTTGAAGTAGTAGTCATTGCTTTCTATTGACTAGATTCGGACTATCACGTCCGTTTCCAAATCATGGCCTTAAATGTAAGAAAGTAAACTGCACGATTGCACTTGGTTTAATGCCATGGATTGAGAGTGGAGGTGACTCTAAAACTAACCACCACAGAGAAATAGCTATTATCGCAACTATGGCTGATATTGAGGGAAAATAAAGGAAAAATAAGTGAGAACAATAATTTTGTGTAACTGCAGACAGTCCTTACCACGTTTCAAAATGTTTCGCTTCAGTTTCTCTCACCTTCCTTATAAAAATGTTGTAAGGGTGATTATTTCTGGTCCCTAGTCATCCCTACAGCCGGATAATGTCCATACCTAACCGTCCCTAATTCAAGGTCGACTGTTAGGACCATTGATACCATTTAATTCTATAAATTGAGCTGTCAGCTTCTTGGCTAGTGAGACCTTCTTGGAATCACTTTTTGATTTGTTCTACTAGACCATTGGTCTATTACGCAACTTGTGCGTGTTTGGGGTCATTCGAATCTGATTCGTTTCATTGTACCCTCAGGTGTGTGCTACTCACAATCGCTAGCAGATCTTCTCTTGCACTGAAACGATATGTCTGACAGGAGCTATGGGGAACGGGAAAGTGTACTGTTTCTTCTGTTGATTGAAACTTTATTAATTTTGCTGTCTTCCACACAATTAGAAATAATAAAATAATTCTGTATCCGATTCCAGAGACTTCTCATAAACTTCTCTCGCTGCCATGATTTAGCCTTTTCAGTAGTGACACCTCAACCATATACCACTGCTGACGAAAGCAGTTCTTTATGATATATCTCAGTGTCTCTTTGTAACCAAGACTCGCTCTTTTCCACTATGTCTTAGCATAATGTGACATTCTGATTATCTGAGAGTCGGAGACATGGGAGAACGAAAGGAAATCAGACGCTGTAATGAATGCTCTAATTGACGGTATGTGAACACCTCACGTCGGAAAAGATGGCCAAACAATATATAACTGAAAAAACTGTATAGAAATCAAAATCAGACAGACAAAATCAGACAGACTATTCCCAGGTCAACGGACACAACAGATACAAGTAGTTTGCACAGATACGTGGTACGTAATGTCTAGAAATAAAAATCAGACAGATAAAATCAGACTACTCGCAGGCAATCAAACGCACCCGGTACAAATGGTCTGCAGAGATATGTGGTATGGACAGGAAAGGAGGACAATCTAATCAGTCTAACGACTTACGAGATTAAACTCAAATTAGAAGGAATGGCTTGGGCTATAAATGGAATCCGTAATGCTCTTTCGGTATAATGCAGCTGATTTATCTACATAAATAAAATATCTGTCTTTATCTCCCCACTAGCTTCCTCTTTGCTGGCGGCAGGCGCTTCGGTTATCTTAGGTGAAATCAAATTGCTGCACGATGTAGGTTTCAAATGACGAGAAAATCATTGGCCGATGGAAGATACATAGGATCGCCAAGGGTTGCGCAGAAGCAGAAAAATATTGCTACTGAAGCGACTCAACCGAACTGAGTTAGAGACATAGCGGCATAATTCGTCCTTGCTGATAAGACGCTCAATTAGGAGTGCTATCGCGTATTCAGGACGTTTGACGGAGAGGACGAGGAGAAAACATCCACAGAAGTGGCAAACGAACGAATGCGTACTGCACCATGACAATGTGCAGGATATGGACAATAATATGGAAACACCATTCCTATTACGATGCGGGAAACTAGTTGGTATGCATAACAGCTTCCACTCATCTCTGAATGGATGAAAAAAGGTCCTGTATAGTCCCCCATTCGGATCTCCGGGCGGGGACTACTCAAGAGGATGTCGTTATCAGGAGAAAGAAAACTGGCGTTCTACGGATCGGAGCGTGGAATGTCAGATCCCTTAATCGGGCAGGTAGGTTAGAAAATTTAAAAAGGGAAATGGATAGGTTGAAGTTAGATATAGTGGGAATTAGTGAAGTTCGGTGGCAGGAGGAACAAGACTTCTGGTCAGGTGACTACAGGGTTATAAACACAAAATCAAATAGGGGTAATGCAGGAGTAGGTTTAATAATGAATAGGAAAATAGGAATGCGGGTAAGCTACTACAAACAGCATAGTGAACGCATTATTGTGGCCAAGATAGATACGAAGCCCACACCTACTACAGTAGTACAAGTTTATATGCCACCTAGCTCTGCAGATGACGAAGAAATTGAAGAAATGTATGACGAAATAAAAGAAATTATTCAGATTGTGAAGGGAGACGAAAATTTAATAGTCATGGGTGACTGGAATTCGAGTGTAGGAAAAGGGAGAGAAGGAAACATAGTAGGTGAATATGGATTGGGGGACAGAAATGAAAGAGGAAGCCGCCTGGTAGAATTTTGCACAGAGCACAACATAATCATAACTAACACTTGGTTTAAGAATCATGAAAGAAGGTTGTATACATGGAAGAACCCTGGAGATACTAAAAGGTATCAGATAGATTATATAATGGTAAGACTGAGATTTAGGAACCAGGTTTTAAATTGTAAGACATTTCCAGGGGCAGATGTGGACTCTGACCACAATCTATTGGTTATGACCTGTAGATTAAAACTGAAGAAACTGCAAAAAGGTGGGAATTTAAGGAGATGGGACCTGGATAAACTAAAAGAACCAGAGGTTGTACAGAGATTCAGGGAGAGCATAAGGGAACAATTGACAGGAATGGGGGGAATAAATACAGTAGAAGAAGAATGGGTAGCTTTGAGGGATGAAGTAGTGAAGGCAGCAGAGGATCAAGTAGGTAAAAAGACGAGGGCTACTAGAAATCCTTGGGTAACAGAAGAAATATTGAAATTAATTGATGAAAGGAGAAAATATAAAAATGCAGTAAGTGAAACAGGCAAAAAGGAATACAAACGTCTCAAAAATGAGATCGACAGGAAGTGCAAAATGGCTAAGCAGGGATGGCTAGAGGACAAATGTAAGGATGTAGAGGCCTATCTCACTAGGGGTAAGATAGATACCGCCTACAGGAAAATTAAAGAGACCTTTGGAGATAAGAGAACGACTTGTATGAATATCAAGAGCTCAGATGGAAACCCAGTTCTAAGCAAAGAAGGGAAAGCAGAAAGGTGGAAGGAGTATATAGAGGGTCTATACAAGGGCGATGTACTTGAGGACAATATTATGGAAATGGAAGAGGATGTAGATGAAGATGAAATGGGAGATACGATACTGCGTGAAGAGTTTGACAGAGCACTGAAAGACCTGAGTCGAAACAAGGCCCCCGGAGTAGACAATATTCCATTGGAACTATTGACGGCCGTGGGAGAGCCAGTCCTGACAAAACTCTACCATCTGGTGAGCAAGATGTATGAAACAGGCGAAATACCCTCAGACTTCAAGAAGAATATAATAATTCCAATCACAAAGAAAGCAGATGTTGACAGATGTGAAAATTACCGAACTATCAGCTTAATAAGTCACAGCTGCAAAATACTAACACGAATTCTTTACAGACGAATGGAAAAACTAGTAGAAGCCAACCTCGGGGAAGATCAGTTTGGATTCCGTAGAAACACTGCAACACGTGAGGCAATACTGACCTTACGACTTATCTTAGAAGAAAGATTAAGGAAAGGCAAACCTACGTTTCTAGCATTTGTAGACTTAGAGAAAGCTTTTGACAATGTTGACAGGAATACTCTCTTTCAAATTCTAAAGGTGGCAGGGGTAAAATACAGGGAGCGAAAGGCTATTTACAATCTATACAGAAACCAGATGGCAGTTATAAGAGTCGAGGGACATGAAAGGGAAGCAGTGGTTGGGAAGGGAGTAAGACAGGGTTGTAGCCTCTCCCCGATGTTGTTCAATCTGTATATTGAGCAAGCAGTAAAGGAAACAAAAGAAAAATTCGGAGTAGGTATTAAAATTCATGGAGAAGAAATAAAAACTTTGAGGTTCGCCGATGACATTGTAATTCTGTCAGAGACAGCAAAGGACTTGGAAGAGCAGTTGAATGGAATGGACAGTGTCTTGAAAGGAGGATATAAGATGAACATCAACAAAAGCAAAACAAGGATAATGGAATGTAGTCTAATTAAGTCGGGTGATGCTGAGGGAATTAGATTAGGAAATGAGGCACTTAAAGTAGTAAAGGAGTTTTGCTATTTGGGGAGCAAAATAACTGATGATGGTCGAAGTAGAGAGGATATAAAGTGTAGGCTGGCAATGGCAAGGAAAGCGTTTCTGAAGAAGAGAAATTTGTTAACATCCAGTATTGATTTAAGTGTCAGGAAGTCATTTCTGAAAGTATTCGTATGGAGTGTAGCCATGTATGGAAGTGAAACATGGACGATAAATAGTTTGGACAAGAAGAGAATAGAAGCTTTCGAAACGTGGTGCTACAGAAGAATGCTGAAGATTAGATGGGTAGATCACATAACTAATGAGGAAGTATTGAATAGGATTGGGGAGAAGAGAAGTTTGTGGCACAACTTGACCAGAAGAAGGGATCGGTTGGTAGGACATGTTCTGAGGCATCAAGGGATCACCAATTTAGTATTGGAGGGCAGTGTGGAGGGTAAAAATCGTAGAGGGAGACCAAGAGATGAATACACTAAGCAGATTCAGAAGGATGTAGGTTGCAGTAGGTACTGGGAGATGAAAAAGGTTGCACAGGATAGAGTAGCATGGAGAGCTGCATCAAACCAGTCTCAGAACTGAAGACCACAACAACAACAACATAGTTTTCAAGGGAATCTCATACGATTCTTCCAGCTAAACTATGGTAAATTCAGGTAGCGATGGTGGAGGTGCATAGCGATCTTCATCGTTCTTTCCAAAGTGAGCACGAAGGTTCAATAATATTGAGAACTGATGGTTGTGGTGACTTGAAGAGATACAAAAGTTCATTCTCGAGCTCACAACATCAGTCCTGGACAATGCGAACTTTGTGAGCAGGGGCCATGTTGTCTTGGAATACAGCTTCAATACTGACGAGGAAACATTATAGCGTGGGATAGACTTGATCAGCCAAATGGTCAGATAAACATTACGAGTAATGTCACCTTGCAAAATAACCAACCAGAATAACCGCGGGTGTCAACAGTGTGAAACAAAACTCATCTGATCAAATGCCGTTCTTCCATTACTCCATAGTTCCGGATTTATGACTTCGTCACTACGTTTATCCGTTACGGGTATTTATAGCACTAATGTATGGTTGGAAACAAATGAACGGAGTAGGTGTTAAAATCCATGGAGAAGAAATAAAACTTTGAGGTTCGCCAATGACGTTGTAATTCTATCAGAGACAGCAAAGGACTTGGAAGAGCAGTTGAACGGAATGGACAGTGTCTTGAAAGGAGGGTATAAGATGAACTTCAACAGAAGCAAAACCAGGATAATGGAATGCAGCCGAATTAAGTCGGGTGATGCTGAGGGAATTACATACGATATGAGACACTTAAAGTAGTAAAGGAGATTTGCTATTTGGGGAGCAAAATAACTGATGATGGTCGAAGTAGAGAGGATATAAAATGTAGACTGGCAATGGCAAAGAAAGCGTTTCTGAAGAAGAGGAATTTGTTAACATTGAGTATAGTTTTAAGTGTCACGAAGTCGTTTCTGAAAGTATTTGTGTGGAATGTAGCCATGTATGGAAGTGAAACATGGACGATAAATAGTTTGGACAAGAAGAGAATAGAAGCTTTCGAAATGTGGTGCTACAGAAGAATGCTGAAGATAAGGTGGGTAGATCACGTAACTAATGAGGAGGTATTGAATAGAATTGGGGAGAAGAGAAGTTTGTGGCACAACTTGACCAGAAGAAGGGATCGGTTGGTAGGACATGTTCTGAGGCATCAAGGGATTACCAATTTAATACTGGAGGGCAGCGTGGATTGTAAAAATCGTAGAGGGAGACCAAGAGATAAATACACTAAGCAAATTCAGAAGGATGTAGGCTGCTGTAGGTACTGGCAGATGAAGAAGCTTGCACAGGATAGAGTAGCATGGAGAGCGGCATCAAATCAGTCTCAGGACTGAAGACCACAACAACAACAACAACAACAATGTATGGTTTTGGTATTCCAGCTCGTCCTCCATTTCCTAGATTAGAAAGCTTCCATAGTGGTTTTTTCGGTCCTGACAGGGTTCGCGAGTAAGACTGCACAGGTGCCGTTCGTGGTCAAAAACTACAGCCTAAGCTGCAGGCTTGTGCAACATCTTAATTTATGTTAAAGCATGAATTTCCCGTGGTGTTTCCATATTTTGTCCAACCCGTTACAATCACATATTACATTCTGTAATAATTTGCAGATTTTTGGTATAAAAACAGCGTGACAGTTGTTCCCCACCTGTTGCACTTACCAGGCTTGCCTCCATGTGATTTCTTTCTCCTCCCAAAGAAGGAGATCTGTTTCTAGTTGAGAAGATTGATAAAGTGGAGAAGATTCAAGCGGACTCGCAGAAGGTACTAAACTCACTAACAAAGCAAAAGCGCCAAAAACATTCGCTTCGAAGTACACCATTTTGAAGGAGATGGTGCAGAATGACATTTACCTAACATACTTCGGTACTTTTGAAAACCACTTCTTAGCTTTAGTGCATATCCCCAATGTCGCAATTCCTTTTATATTAATTTCAGTCCATTTATCTATAATATTTAGCTGATAAATTCTGGCATGTTTAGGATATCTTCCGAGGATATCAACAGACCCTCGTGTCTTCAGCTTCCGCAGCGTGGCTACACAGTGCTGCTGGATAGCGGCTTAGTAGGCAAGGCGGGCGGAGAACACGTGTGTGTGCGGGTTCCTGCCCCTGACCGCCATAGCAACCCACGTGTGGCGCCTCCACTCCCCTGTCCAATTACCGCCGCTCGTGACCTACTCGCAGTTCCAGGTGCGCCTAACGACCGCACGTGCCCATCACCTCCATCAGTGCAGGTTTCAGGGTAGGCAGCGTCCTCCTATTCGAATAGGAGGACGGTGTGGTGCTGCCATTCAGAGCCCTATTTTAATAAAAGTCGCTCGGTGCATCTCATATATTTTCCCCTGCTGCTCCTTTGACTCATCTACATCTCTATTCCGCAAATCATTGTGAAGTGTAAGGCAGAGAGCACTTACCACTGAATCAGATACTAACGTTTCCTCTCTTTCTGAGGTGTGGGAGATAGTGATTAAATGATTCTGTGTACTCACTATTTACTCTAATTATGTTTTCATGAAGCCTAATGGTGTAGTACCTTGGGAGCTGATATATATTGTTCCATTTTTTGCCTGGTTCTGGATTTTGAAATTTTATGATTATAGTAGACAATATTCCATTGGAACTACTGACGGCCGTGGGAGAGCCAGTCCTGACAAAACTCTACCATCTGGTGAGCAAGATGTATGAAACAGGCGAAATACCCTCAGACTTCAAGAAGAATATAATAATTCCAATCCCAAAGAAAGCAGGTGTTGACAGATGTGAAAATTACCGAACTATCAGCTTAATAAGTCACAGCTGCAAAATACTAACACGAATTCTTTACAGACGAATGGAAAAACTAGTAGAAGCCAACCTCGGGGAAGATCAGTTTGGATTCCGTAGAAACACTGGAACACCTGAGGCAATACTGACCTTACGACTTATCTTAGAAGAAAGATTAAGGAAAGGCAAACCTACGTTTCTAGCATTTGTAGCCTTAGAGAAAGCTTTTGACAATGTTGACTAGAATACTCTCTTTCAAATTCTGAAGGTGGCAGGGGTAAAATACAGGGAGCGAAAGGCTATTTACAATTCGTACAGAAACCAGATGGCAGTTATAAGAGTCGAGGGACATGAAAGGGAAGCAGTGGTTGGGAAGGGAGTAAGACAGGGTTGTAGCCTCTCCCCGATGTTGTTCAATCTGTATATTGAGCAAGCAGTAAAGGAAACAAAAGAAAAATTCGGAGTAGGTATTAAAATTCATGGAGAAGAAATAAAAACTTTGAGGTTCGCCGATGACATTGTAATTCTGTCAGAGACAGCAAAGGACTTGGAAGAGCAGTTCAATGGAATGGACAGTGTCTTGAAAGGAGGATATAAGATGAACTTCAACAAAAGCAAAACAAGGATAATGGAATGTAGTCTAATTAAGTCGGGTGATGCTGAGGGAATTAGATTAGGAAATGAGGCACTTAAAGTAGTAAAGGAGTTTTGCTATTTGGGGAGCAAAATAACTGATGATGGTCGAAGTAGAGAGGATATAAAATGTAGGCTGGCAATGGCAAGGAAAGCGTTTCTGAAGAAGAGAAATTTGTTAACATCCAGTATTGATTTAAGTGTCAGGAAGTCATTTCTGAAAGTATTTGTATGGAGTGTAGCCATGTATGGAAGTGAAACATAGACGATAAATAGTTTGGACAAAAAGAGAATAGAAGCTTTCGAAATGTGGTGCTACAGAAGAATGCTGAAGATTAGATGGGTAGATCACATAACTAATGAGGAAGTATTGAATAGGATTGTGGAGAAGAGAAGTTTGTGGCGCAACTTGACCAGAAGAAGGGATCGGTTGGTAGGACATGTTATGAGGCATCAAGGGATCACCAATTTAGTATTGGAGGGGAGCGTGGAGGGTAAAAATCGTAGAGGGAGGCCAAGAAATGAATACACAAAGCAGATTCAGAAGGATGTAGGTTGCAGTAGGTACTGGGAGATGAAAAAGCTTGCACAGGATAGAGTAGCATGGAGAGCTGCATCAAACCAGTCTCAGGACTGAAGACCACAACAACAACAACAACAACATGATTATACTTGGGAACGATGCTGGACATCTGTCTTCCGGCGTTGACCAAGTTGCCATCAGTCAATAATTCCATTATGCTCTTCTTTTAATCATACAAACTTGTGGCCTTTCGGAATGAACAACATTCCTTCGCAGAGACAGTCACTGAATCATTAAAACTTATTTTTTTATCTCTTAACACAGTACTTTTTTATGGCACATTCATAACTGGCTTCGACCTACAACGACTATCTTCAGATGCTACAACAGATAACAGAAACGTTTACATCAAGACTTGAAACAAGTATAATTATTTTCACTGGATCTACTTCTGATCTTAGTAAAGTACTATTAACGTAAAATTATTAACATACTTATGGTTCACACCTACGAGCGGCATTTGGTGACCAAATGTTCAAGTGTTGCCACAACAAGTGTTCATGCGTTGTCAACTAAACATAAAATCGTAAATCAGGGAATTATATACACTGAGGTGACAAAGTCATGGGATACCTCCTAATATCGTTTCGGGCCTTCTTTAGCCCAGCGCAGTGTGGCAGCTCGACGTGGCAATGACTGAAAAAGATTTCTCCTACAGAAATAATGAGCCGCGCTGCCTCTGTAGTCCTCAATAATTGCGAAAGGTTGCCAGTGCAGGATTTTGTGCACGAATTGACATCTCGCTTATATTCCATAGACGTCCGATGAGCGCTCAGATTATTCGATCAAATCATCCAGAAGATGATGAGTATGTCACTCGTCGAAACGTCGCAGTTTGAAGACACCGCCACCCGGCTGGAAGCCCGAGAACTCTTCGCCAGCTGTATACGCCGGGAAAGCATACATTCACATTCATCTCAATCTGTTTTTGCGCCGGCGCTGATGACTTCGCTGTTGTGCGCCATTACAAATACCTCCAACCATTATATAGTGTAACCTCCCCACACAAAAAAATTTAATAAATATTATTTAATATGAATAATGAATGTGATTCTAATTTAGTGTAACCTCTCTACAGAAATTCATTCACATTTAACCTCAACACAAAATGTGTTTCCCGTTTAATGTACCCACAAAATTCTTTTCTCATTTAATGTAAGCTCGAAACAGAAAAATTCCTAATCCTCGTAATAAAAAAAAAATTCAGTAACCTGGTAAATTTTGGACGACACCAATGCTGCGTCATGGCCATGTAAGATCATTCTGAATAAAAAGCAAAAATTCTTACCTCGATAAAGTCGGCAACTATCTGCTCTGACAATAGCTTTTTCCGGCATAGCTCTGTGCAATGCTGGCCTATACATTTGTCATTTATGAAAGGAAGCAACTGATTTTTCTTTTGTAACAATTGGAATGATCATGGATTGGAGAAATTAGTAAATTCTTTAAACTGAAATGAATGGTAGTTAGAAATTACTTTATATGACAAAGATTATTATTAGGACATTTTTAAAAGATTTACATGGGAGTTCACATAACATTACTAGATATGCGCGAGGCTGCTTTTACCTTATACTATAACGCTCAGGCTCCGCCATCGCTGCACCAAGACCGGCCCAGCCAATTCGATACACCAGACTGCTAGCTAGCAACAACTTACTGCTACACAGTTCCTACTGCATACAACACTGCTCTTTGGTCTCAGATTCTCTTATAGCTTACATATCGCAGGCAGCGCATACCTCTTACATAACCCTCCACTAGGGGGGGTGGGGGGGCAAAAATTTGGCAGCGATGGTGAGTGAATCGGACTTGCCATGAGCAACAATTTTTTTCTAAAATCTACTTAATTAACTAAGTTGACAGTCACAGAGTATATACATATATATATAAGTGCAGAACATGAAATGAAATAGAGTGCACATGCACTGAGTACGGAACATATCAAGAAATCACAAAATGTATACACAATAAATACAAAATGTATTAACAAATGACAAAGTGCACACGCGCTATAAAACTCTTTAGCATTTTTACAAAACATATCATGGAGTGAAATAAAGTGCACACGCACTGTAGAAGTCTTTAGCATTTTTACATAACATATCATGGAGTGAAATGAAGTGCACACGCACTGTAGAAGTCTCTATCACTTTACAAGAATTTAAACGCACTGTGTAAGTCTTTACCATTTTACAAGAACTAGGAAAGGTATGGGAAGGATTGCACCATGGTTGTAGCACAGTAGGTTGCACGTGGCTGCACTGAAAGTCCATATCTTTCTACAGAAGCACAACACCAAGTGAGACAATCTGAAGTTCTATTCCTGAAGTATTTATCAGAGTAGCCAAGACACTGAAATGTTGTATTAATATTGTATATTATCATTTTGGTAGTACATTAGTTACACGAAATATTATAACCATAATAACATCTCCATTGTTCAAAGTGGTGGACAGCATGATGTGTCAACACCACACTCTTTCATCAACGTAGAATTAGTGCAAAAACCAAATATGGTGCTCCATGATCATAAGGATGGACAGGACAAACGGATATTGCAATAATTTCTGGTAATTAGGTCAGAAGGGGTGGGAGACTGCCGCTAAAGGCGGAAGAATCAGCAATGATCAACGAAATGAGGATGCAGAAGGCAATGGAAACCACTGCATTAAAGACACGTAACGTGTATCCACAGGACATGTGGCCTGTATTTGAAGAAGTGTCATGATGATCTCTCCATTGGCAACAGATTCCGGAATAGTCCCCCATTCGGATCTCCGGGAGGGGACTGCCAAGGGGGACGTTACCATGAGAGAAAAATTGAATAATCAACTAAAGGATAACGTTCTACGAGTCGGGCCGTGGAATGTCAGAAGCTTGAACGTGGTAGGGAAACTAGAAAATCTGAAAAGGGAAATGCATAGGCTTAATCTAGATATAGTAGGGGTCAGTGAAGTGAAGTGGAAGGAAGACAAAGATTTCTGGTCAGATGAGTATCGGCTAATATCAACAGCAGCAGAAATTGGTATAACAGGTGTAGGATTCGTTATGAATAGGAAGGTAGGGCAGAGGGTGTGTTACTGTGAACAGTTCAGTGACCGGGTTGTTCTAATCAGAATCGACAGCAGACCAACTCCAACAACGATAGTTCAGGTATACATGCCGACGTCGCAAGCTGAAGATGAAAGATATTGAAAGGGTAATGCAGTATGTAAAGGGGGACGAAAATCTAATAGTCATGGGCGACTGGAATTCAGTTGTAGGGGAAGGAGTAGAAGAAAAGGTTACAGGAGACAAGGAATGAAAGAGGAGAAAGACTAATTGAATTCTGTAACAAGTTTCAGCTAGTAATAGCGAATACCCTGTTCAAGAATCACAAGAGGAGGAGGTATACTTGGAAAAGTCCTGGAGATACTGGAAGATTTCAATTAGATAACATCATGGTCAGACAGAGATTCCGAAATCAGATACTGGATTGTAAGGCGTACCCAGGAGCAGATATAGACTCAGATCACAATATAGTACTGATGAAGAGTAGGCTGAAGTTCAAGACATTAGTCAGGAAGAATCAATACGCAAAGAAGTGGGATACGGAAGTACTAAGGAATAACGAGATACGTTTGAAGTTCTCTAACACTATAGATACAGCAATAAGGAATAGCGCAGTAGGCAGTACAGTTGAAGAGGGATGGACATCTCTAAAAAGGGCCATCACAGAAGCTGGGAAGGAAAACATAGGTACAAAGAAGGTAGCAGCGAAGAAATCATGGGTAACAAAAGAAATACTTCAGTTGATTGATGAAAGGAGGAAGTACAAACATGTTCCGGGAAAATCAGGAATACAGAAATACAAGTCGCTGAGAAATGAAATAAATAGGAAGTGCAGGGAAGCTAAGACGAAATGGCTGCAAGAAAAATGTGAAGACATCGAAGAAGATATGATTGTCGGAAGGACAGACTCAGCATACTGGAAAGTCGAAACAACTTTTGGTGACATTAATAGCAGCGGTGGTAACATTAAGAGTGCAACGGGAATCCCACTGTTAAATGCAGAGGAGACAGTAGATAGGTGGAAAGAATACACTGAAAGCCTCTATGAGGGTGAAGATTTGTCTGATGTGATAGAAGAAGAAACAGGGGTCGATTTAGAAGAGATAGGGGATCCAGTATTAGAATCGGAATTTAAAAGAGCTTTGGAGGAATTACGGTCAGACAAGGCAGAAGGGATAGATAACATTCCATCAGAATTTCTAAAATCATTTGGGGAAGTGGCAACAAAACGGCTATTCACGTTGGTGTGTAGAATATATGAGTCTGGCGACATACCATCTGACTTTCGGAAAAGCATCATTCACACAATTCCGAAGACGGCAAGAGCTGACAAGTGCGAGAATTATCCCACAATCAGCTTAACAGCTCAAGCATCGAAGCTACTTACAAGAATAATATACAGAAGAATGGAAAAGAAAATTGAGAATGCGCTAGGTGACGATCAGTTTGGCTTTAAGAAAAGTAAAGGGACGAGAGAGGCAATTCTGACGCAACGGATATTAATGGAAGCAAGGCTAAAGAAAAATCAAGACACTTTCATTGGATTTGTCGACCTGGAAAAAGCGTTCGACAATATAAAATGGTGCAAGCTGTTCGAGATTATGAAAAAAGTTGGGGTAATCTATAGGGGGAGACGGGTCATATACAATATGTACAACAACCAAGAGGGAATAATAAGAGTGGACGATCAAGAACGAAGTGCTCGTATTAAGAAGGGTGTAATACAAGGCTGTAGCCTTTCGCCCCTACTCTTCAATCTGTACATCGAGGAAGCAATTATGGAAATAAAAGAAAGGTTCAGGAGTGGAATTAAAATACAAGGTGAAAGGATATCAATGATACGAATCGCTGATGACATTGCTATCCTGAGTGAAAGTGAAGAAGAATTAAATGATCTGCTCAACGGAATGAACAGTCTAATGAGTACACAGTATGGTTTGAGAGTAAATCGGAGAAAGACGAAGGTAATGAGAAGTTTCCAGAATGAGATTAGACGAGGTACTGGCAGAAGTAAAGCTGTGAGTACCGGGCGTGAGTCGTGCTTCGGTAGCTCAGTTGGTAGAGCACTTGCCCGCGAAAGGCAAAGGTCCCGAGTTCGAGTCTCGGCCGGGCACACAGTTTTAATCTGCCAGGAAGTTTCGTAATGAGAAGTAGTAGAAATGAGAACAGCGAGAAACTTAACATCAGGATTGATGGTCACGAAGTCAATGAAGTTAAGGAATTCTGCTACCTAGGCAGTAAAATAACCAATGACGCATGGAGCAAGGAGGGCATCAAAAGCAGACTCGCTATGGCAAAAAAGGCATTTCTGGTCAAGAGAAGTCTATTAATATCAAATACCGGCCTTAATTTGAGGAAGAATTTTCTGAGGATGTACGTCTTGAGTACAGCATTGTATGGTAGTGAAACATGGACTGTGGGAAAACCGGAACAGAAGAGAATCGAAGTATTTGAGATGTGGTGCTATAGACAAATGTTGAAAATTAGGTGGACTGATAAGGTAAGGAATGAGGAGGTTCTACGCAGAATCGGAGAGGAAAGGAATATGTGGAAAACACTGATAAGGAGAAGGGACAGGATGATAGGACATCTGCTAAGGCATGAGGGAATGACTTCCATGGTACTAGAGGGAGCTGTAGAGGGCAAATACTGTAGAGGAAGACAGAGATTGGAATACGTCAAGCAAATAATTGAGGACGTAGGTTGCAAGTGCTACAATGAGATGAAGAGGTTAGCACAGGAAAGGAATTCGTGGCGGGCTGCATCAAAGCAGTCAGTAGACTGATGACCAAAAAAAAGAAAGGTCAGTAGGTGAAGGACATTAAGTCTTATGCTAGTCATCATTGAGAATTACACTAGTCTATCAATCGATTTGAGTAATTGGTGGCACTCATCGCCTAGTTACTAAACATTTCTGTACCATGTATGAAGTATTACAGAATAATATTCATAAATCATCTGATTACAGTGAATATTGGCACTCATAGGCCAGTTACAAACCATCAGAAGTCATCATTTAAAACAGGAGCTAATGAGTGTAGCATCAAGCTACTGGTATTCATATATAATAGCATGTAAGTGACATAATACAAATTTAAAATATAAGAAACAGTGACATTCATGGGCCAGTTACTAAACATATAGCAAGTATTGAACATTGTTGTTGTTGTTGTGGTCTTCAGTCCTGAGACTGGTTTGATGCAGCTCTCCATGCTACTCTATCCTGTGCAAGCTTTTTCATCTCCCAGTACCTACTGCAACCTACATCCTTCTGAATCTGCTTAGTGTATTCATCTCTTGGTCTCCCTCTACGATTTTTACCCTCCACGCTGCCCTCCAATACTAAATTGGTGATCCCTTGATGCCTCATAACATGTCCTACCAACCGATCCCTTCTTCTGGTCAAGTTGTGCCACAAACTTCTCTTCTCCCCAATCCTATTCAATACTTCCTCATTAGTTATGTGATCTACCCATCTAATCTTCAGCATTCTTCTGTAGCACCACATTTCGAAAGCTTCTATTCTCTTTTTGTCCAAACTATTTATCGTCCATGTTTCACTTCCATACATGGCTACACTCCATACGAATACTTTCAGAAATGACTTCCTGACACTTAAATCAATACTGGATGTTAACAAATTTCTCTTCTTCAGAAACGCTTTCCTTGCCATTGCCAGCCTACATTTTATATCCTCTCTACTTCGACCATCATCAGTTATTTTGCTGCCCAAATAGCAAAACTCCTTTACTACTTTAAGTGCCTCATTTCCTAATCTAATACCCTCAGCATCACCCGACTTAATTAGACTACATTCCATTATCCTTGTTTTGCTTTTGTTGATGTTCATCTTATATCCTCCTTTCAAGACACTGTCCATTCCATTCAACTGCTCTTCCAAGTGCTTTGCTGTCTCTGACAGAATTACAATGTCATCGGCGAACCTCAAAGTTTTTATTTCTTCTCCATGAATTTTAATACCTACTCCGAATTTTTCTTTTGTTTCCTTTACTGCTTGCTCAATATACAGATTGAACAACATCGGGGAGAGGCTACAACCCTGTCTTACTCCCTTCCCAACCACTGCTTCCCTTTCATGTCCCTCGACTCTTATAACTGCCATCTGGTTTCTGTATAGATTGTAAATAGCCTTTCGCTCCCTGTATTTTACCCCTGCCACCTTTAGAATTTGAAAGAGATTATTCCAGTCAACATTGTCAAAAGCTTTCTCTAAGTCTACAAATGCTAGAAACGTAGGTTTGCCTTTCCTTAATCTTTCTTCTAAGATAAGTCGTAAGGTCAGTATTGCCTCACGTGTTCCAGTGTTTCTACGGAATCCAAACTGATCTTCCCCGAGGTTGGCTTCTACTAGCATTTCCATTCGTCTGTAAAGAATTCGTGTTAGTATTTGGCAGCTGTGACTTATTAAGCTGATAGTTCGGTAATTTTCACATCTGTCAACACCTGCTTTCTTTGGGATTGGAATTATTATATTCTTCTTGAAGTCTGAGGGTATTTCGCCTGTTTCATACATCTTGCTCACCAGATGGTAGAGTTTTGTCAGGACTGGCTCTCCCACGGCCGTCAGTAGTTCCAATGGAATATTGTCTACTCCGGGGGCCTTGTTTCGACTCAAGTCTTTCAGTGCTCTGTCAAACTCTTCACGCAGTATCGTATCTCCCATGTCATCTTCATCTACTCCTCTTCCATTTCCGTAATATTGTCCTCAAGTACATCGCCCTTGTATAGACCCTCTACATACTCCTTCCACCTTTCTGCTTTCCCTTCTTTCCTTAGAACTGGGTTGCCATCTGAGCTTGTAACCTCCCCACCGTAATTTTAAAAGAAAGAAAGACAATACTTAATACAAATATGACAATATTTAATTATGAATGCTAATGGACACTGCTCTAAGCGTAACCTGCCCACAATGAAATGTACTGACAATGGCAACAAAATGTGAAATTCGCAATCTAACTCAGATATAAATTCTTCAGCAAAAAATTAAAGTCCATTCAGTGATAAGAAAATTCAATTAAACCGAAATATCGGTCTTTGGCCCTGTGTAAAACAATCAGAATTAAAGTCTTACCTCAGAATAACTGGATGTCAAATTTCTGCTCTTATTTCAGCGCACGGCTTGGAGGAACTGCATTGCAAATAATAATATTCCTTTTTTCTGTGAATTTACTGAAATTTTTCTTCAAAAGAAGTGGAATGAAATGGGAAGTGCAACGAAATCTTTAGTTCAATAAAAAATAAAATTTTTTAAAAAAATGCTTTTGAAATTAAAATTATTATTGGGGCACTTGTTGGAGAATAATTACAATAAATAAATTTTTACATTATCTAATGATTATATTAATTAACAGTATACCTCATTCAGCATCTTGACCAGTGTTGCCGACCGCCTACATCACACAACACACTGGGCTGCTACTACTGACCGACCGCTCTGCATGACGACTATTAGCGTACCGCACTGCGCGACTGCTACTGACAGAGTACTGCCCTCAACTAGACAGAGCTACAGACTCGCAACGACTACTGACAGACTGAGAACCGCTCGCAACACTCGCGCGGTCAAGCGCAAACTCTCTGGTCACAGATGCTACAATGCCTCGCCATCGCTGCTATGTTACATACGTGTTTCATAACCCTCCACTGGGGGGGCAAAAATTTGGCAGCGATGGTGAGTCATTTGGACTTGCCAAGCGCGGCAAAATTTTTCTTTAATTAACAAAATCCTACAACTTACAGAATATTTAAATGTTGTGCACACGCACTAAGTACAAAATATATCAGACAAAGACAAAATGTGAGTACAAAACGTAGTAGCAAATCAGAAAAATGTATATACAAATTATTTGACAGAAAACAAAGAGCACAGGCACTGAAAAAAATTCTTTAGCATATTCAGAACAAATAAACAGACTGGCAAAATATTACATTGACAAGTGACATGAGTGCACATTCACTGTAGTTCAGAAAATAAAAAAAATGTATATACAATATAAAAGACAAGAGTGTACATATACTGTACTTCAGAACAAATCGAAAAATGTCTTTAGCATTTTCGCAATAAATAAACATAATGGCAAGAAAATCATGTCCAAAGTGCACATGCACTGAAAAATGTCTTTAGCATTTTCACAACAAATAAACATAATGGCAAACATCATGTCGACCAGTGACATAAGTGTACTCGCACTGGAGTTCAGCGAATCGAAAAAAATGTATAACCTACGAACAGAAATGATGTTACCAAAAAAATGATTTTCATTATGTGACAAGAATTAGGATAGGAAAGGGAAGGATTGCATCATGGTTGTAGCACTTTAGATTGCACACAGCTGTTCTGAAAGTCCATATCTTTCCACAGAAGTACAACACCAAGTGACACAACTTGAAGTTCTTTTCCCATCAGAATTTATCAGTGTAGCCAAGACACTGAACTGTCGTAGTAATGTTCCATGTTTACATTTTGGCAGTACATTAGGTACACCAAACAGTGGGACCATAATAACGTCTTCATTGCTCACGGTGGTGGACAGCATGTCGTGTCAACACCACGCTCTTACAAGGCACACCAACGTAGAATTAGTGCAAAAACCAAATATAGTGCTCCATGATCACTAGGATAAACAGGACAAATGGACATTGCAGTAATTTAGGGTAGTCAGCTTATGAGGTGAAGGACATCAAGTCACATAATATTGACAATTACAGACTTCATTGATAGTTTGTGGCATCCATAGCCCAGTTATTGAACATTTCTGTACCAAGTATGTAGTATTACAGAAAAATGTTCATTAAGTGTTTTACATAGGATCAGTAGCCTTCTTTTCCTGGTTACAAAGTATTATGAAATAATCGCCTTCTTTTCAGTTACAGAATATAATTAAGAATCATTAACCTTCTCCTAATTACAGTTAATTAATCATTTGTCATTCCAATAATAATCATTAGCCTTTTCCTAATTACAGTTAATTAATCATTTGTCGTTAATTAATCATTTGTCTAATTACAGTTAATTAATCATTTGTCGTTAATTAATCATTTGTCTAATTACAGTTAATTAATCATTTGTCGTTAATTAATAATTTGTCTAATTACAGTTAATTAATCATTTGTCGTTAATTAATCATTTGTCATTCTAATATAGTAAGAATCATTAGTCTTCTCCTAATTACAAAGCATTATTAAACAGTCACATTCATTTCCAATTACAAAGTATGAACATTGCAAACAAGAGTTAATTAATGGCATAATTAAGAACAATTCATCGAGTGACATTAATTATTGGCACTCAGTGGCCACTAAGTATTGAATAGAATAAAACATAGTTCATCATTCAGTATTATTCAGATCATTACGAAGTCATTATTAAAAATCAGTTAATTACAGTCATAGCATTAATAATCACAGGCATTATAAGTAGTCTCATTACCATAAACAGTGTTCCTCCTTCAGTAGTATTCAGATCATTACAAAGTCATTATTAAAATCAGCTAGTTACAATCAAAGCATTAATAATCATGGGCATTATAAGTAGTCTCATTACAATAAACAGTGGCAGTTATTAGCCAGTGACAAAGCATTATCTTAAATATATACTTTTTTTTTTGTCTCATGAAGAAGTCATTACTGAAGCGACATACTATTCAGAGCTAATCAGTATTATTCAGAATTATCATAAACTAGTGACATTATGTGGGACTGGTAATACATTTTTTTGGTTGCAATGCATTGCGTTGGGATCGATAATTAATTGCTGAAACATAACACTATTTGCTTTTGACCTATTGCAGCAAATGAGGATAGTAACGTCATTCGTCATGAGTCAGCTGTAGTAAGGTTATGTAACAAGGCAGTACATGTGATCACATTTATAAACGATAGACACAAATGGGTAAAAATATAAAAATGCAAGTACTAGAACAGGTATAATAAGTAACAGGTTTAGTAAGTATCATGAAAAGCTTCTCCTGGAAAAAATACAAAAACGGATTATTGACCTGAAAGAAGAAACGCACACTATGCTGAAAAGTAGTGAACTTCGAATTAACAGGTAGTGAAATGTGTATAAATTGTGTTCCATAGCTGTCCTTTCCAAAACTTTCCGTCATCCTACTATGCAATATAACACCTGCTGTCAAAACAAACTGCAACAAACACTTAAATAACTACATAGCATAAATATAAAACTCCAACATTATCCTCATCTGTAAAGAAAAAACTTCATTATCAATCACTTCAATATCCATATTATCATAACTTCACTATTATCATCACCTGTAAATAAAAACTTCATTATTCATAATACCATATCCTTCATCATTATTCATCAGTATTCATTATCATCTGCAAAAAATCACTTCATTACTCATTATACAACTATTCCTTATCTCAAGCATATTTCATCACTAAAACTAAGATGTGTAGTTCAGTCTGACAGCCTGCATCAATCACCTTGTATTCTGAAAGAAAAAATTAGTTAAGACTGCTATTCTGTGATGAGTATAGTATAGTCTTGTTAATGCTTGTTAATCCTGATCCATTTACTCTTCCTCATACAGTTATTGCATCTCCTTTCGTTTATCCCGTAGGTGAAATTCCCATTTCTGTTGAATTTATTTCTTACATGCATCATTTCTTTCTGAAATTGATGACAGAGTTTAATGTCCTGCATTTAAATCATATACCCATTAAATAATGACTGGTTTATGGTAACATAATTAGCCGTACAGCATAACATGACAGAAAACGTAATATGTCAAAGGCATTGACAGTGTTCAGAGGCAAAATGTACAGATAATATTACAATGCAGCAGCAAAAAAAATGTAAAACAGTCACGATGTTGAGATGTCATAGGGCAAAAAAAAAAATGTCAAAGTCGACTGGTGTGTGTTATATCTTAATTATTTCACAGTGCATATAAACAAAACTGGAATACAATCGTACATAAAAAAGACAAATGTGACGTTCGTTGTGTTCAGCTTGTATGTAGTGTAGTTAATAGAGGCGAGAATTAAAGCCTTTAATGAGGAAAAAAGTGTAATGAAATTAACATGTCATTAGCTAACATTGCATAATTAGTCATAAAATACGTAAGTTCATCTGGAAAAATATGCACGGTCTGATGTGTAACGACAAGAAAAGCGACCTGCTAACCTTACCTTGCCGGGCACTTGCCAAGAAAAAATACGATAATCATCAGTAATTAGTCACGTGAAATAATTGCATTAGTAAATGGCATCATAGTGTGTTGAATCATACAGTGGTTTCACTCAATAAACGGTTTAATGTTTGAGATATGGTGATTGCCTTTCGATTTTCTGGTTCTCAAAGTTTCGACGTGTACAACATTGGGGTGAGGGATGCTGCGAATCCGATATGGACCTGCGTATAGAAGTTCAAATTTACTGCACTTACCTTTTAATTTACTGGATAAATAGTGTGTACGTACTAATATCTTCTGTCCAACGTGAAAGTCGCGGCGTGTACAAACCTGTTTTTGCTGTCTTCTCCGGCGCTCTGCGGCACGTTTGATGTTCTTCAGCGCAATGTCAATTATTTCGTGGTGTCTTAGTCGCCTACATTTGGGTAATTTTACTAATTCTTTAATTTTGTTCGGTGGTTCAACGTTTTTCAGTATAACAGTCGGAGATAGCATAGTGGATTCATTTGGAATGGAATTAATTACATCTTGGAATGAGAGTATGTGTGTATCCCAATCAATATGTCTTTTGTGGCAGTATACTCTACACAGTTTACCAATTTCTTTCATTAATCTTTCACAGGGGTTCGAAGAAGCGTGGTACTTGGATATATAAATCGGAGAAATGTTTCTAGCTCGTAACATGCGTGTCCATACGCTACTACGAAATTGTGATCCATTATCAGAAATTACTTTCATTACATGCCCTACATGAGATAGAAAATGTTTTACAAATGCTTTCGAAACAGTTTTAGCAGTAGCTTTGCGTAACGGAGTGAAAGTAACAAATTTCGAAGTGAGCTCAACAGCGACAAAAAATGTAGCAAAAACCTCTGTTAGTTCTCGGAATCGGACCAAAAATATCTACTGCGGCCATATGTCTTAATTTAACAGGTATAATGGGATATAAAGGAGGAATATGTGAAGTGGTGTCTGATTTAGCTTTCTGGCAAATTTTACAAGACGCTAAAACTCGTCGTATACGTTTTTCCATGTTAGTAAAATAACAGTTCTGTCTCAGTATAAGAAAACATTTTCGTGCTCCGTAATGTGCGTAGCTTAAATGAGTGTACCAAATTAATTTGTTAACCAGTTCGTCAGGAATGCATAATAACCAATTGTTGCTGTCAGGATGAGAGCGGCGAAACAGAACGTCTTTGCGTACAGTGTAATGGTTTCTAATCGTAACATTTTTTTTATCTTGCCAAAGGTGTTTAATTTCTTTCCACACATTGTCTTTATTTTGCTCCTTTGCTATGTCCTGTAATGACGATGAAATAAAGTTTTCAAATGCAACTTGTTGAATGTACATGACACTGAAATTTGTTTTGCAGAAGTTGGTCGCTACGTCTTGCTGATTGTTGCCGAGAGAACGCGATAGTGCGTATGCTATAACATTTTGCGTACCAGGAATGTGAACTATTGTAAAATTAAATTCTTGCAAATAAAGTTTCCATCTGCTTAATCTGTCGTGAGTGAATTTAGCCGAAAGTAAAAATTGTATCGCTCTGTGGTCTGTGTAAACGGTGGTATGTCTGCCATAAAGAAAGTGCCGAAATCTCGTAAAAGCCCATACAACACATAATGTTTCAAGTTCTGTAACGGAGTAATTTCGCTCAGCAGGTGACAAAATGCGACTTGCAAATGCGATGTTTTTAATTACTGTAGAACCATCTTCTTCAATTTCCTGGAAAATGTGTACGCCTAAAGCGGTGTTGGAACTGTCGGTGGCAATGGAAAAATTTCTGGTAAGATCTGGGTGCGATAAAAGTGGTCCATTCAAAAGAGTATGTTTCAAATAACATTCTCGTGAGCAAAATTCTGCGTGTCAAAAGTAATGTTTGCGTTACTGTAATATGCAATCTGTGCTGTATCTGGTTAAATTCTATCATACGTCCAGTTATTTACGGGAGGATGCTGTGGCATATCCACTATATGAACTGTTCTGTTATTTCTTACTGACGTATTACGCTATCGATGACGCCTATTGTCTGGATCATTCATGATAATGTGTTGTTGCTCATGTTCTTGCTGCTGAAAAGATCGACTGTTATTAAATGTACGCTGAAAATTGTGATCATCATTTTTTTACGTCTGTCATGATAGTAATTTCTATACGGCGCATTGCGATACGAGTTGAAATAGTGTGTTATCTGTACGTAGTTATTTCTTTGCTGCCATGCGTTACTATTTGTTGGGACTGGGACTATACGTGCACGCGGCGAAACATTGAAGTTTGCTTGACCTTGTAGACTGCATTGTTGGTTAGGTATGCTAAGCGGCTGACTTTCATGCTGTTGTGGTGAAAAACGTGTATTGTTACCAAAAATGTGGTTCCTGTTACTAATAATTTTACACATACTGATGATTACGATTTTATCTGTAATTAAAATTACGGCGGTAGTTGTCATTACGGGAGTGCTTAATAAAATTGTCACATTCGGTAAAGGTTTGTCATATCCGGTTTTCATTACATATTCTTAATCCTAAATAGAGCAATAGTTGAAGAGCAGTTTTGATAGATATAAAGGATAGTAGAAGAGAAGGCAGCAGTGCAGAAAACTAAAGATGAAATAGCACTACTACAGCTCGGGGCCCTATGCTCGCTACGGCACATATTCATTAAAGCGTAATGAATCCCCTGAGGTCATTTACGCACTGCAAATAAATTTTAGCTTTTGTGTTACAGGCAATAGCGGTAAAATTTCAAAGGCAAATTGTTGTATCCGTGCTAATTCAAATTTCTTCATTGCAGGCAATGCTGTTGTAAATACAAAAATAAATTGTCGCCTCTGGTTCAAAGCTAGTTTCTGCATTACAGGTAATAGCGGTGAATGTACAAAGATAAATTGTCGTATACAGTGCAAAGCGTGTGCCTGTACGCTGTCATTATTAAATTCCTCAGATTTTCTTACAATTGCAAATTGCTCGAAATCTACGTTCTCGTCACTTAGTTTGATAATACGTTCAGGTTTGTGTGAAAGTCTGTTTGTCTGTGTGATTTCGGATTTCAAGTTGCGTAGCTTTTCAGATTTTAAGTCGCGTGGCTTTTCGGATTTTAAGTCGCGTAGTTGCTGTAAATTGCTCAAATTATACGCACTGCGTAAGCCTGACACATGTTCATAAAGTGGCGTCTGTTGTGGCATGTTATTAACTGAAATGTTTTTCATCTCTGTTACTTCTTGTTGTAAATTTGATAACTTCCTACGTAACGTGTTGTTAGATGAATCGATCTCATTAATTGTCTGCTGTAAATTTTGAAATTCAGGTGTTTGGATAAATGAAACCGGTGCAGTATCGTCTGATTTATTGTCATTAGTATTTTCGATAACATCAATACGACTGGCCAATTCATCACATTTTTCAGTCAGTAATTTAACCTGATCATCGGTTTTAGAATCGGACGCATTAATCTGTTTTTGCAACTTACGCGTAGTTTCGCTCAGTTTTTTAACATCAGCTTTGATGACATCGCAATCCTGTGTTAGATCTAATTGTTCGAATCTGTCTGTCACTGTTTGAATATTTACTGTGTGTGTATCTGTTTTTGATTTAAGATCAGAAATTTCATCCCGTAATTCCGCGTTCAACTGTTCTATGGTATTAATTTTGTCGGACACTGTAGTAATATTATTGTCTATATACGTCTTCGCTTTCGCGAACATTTTACGTTTGTCCTCTTGTCTTTGTTCAGTGATTGTTTCCATAACCTGACGTTTGACTTTATTTTGATCCTGAATAAATTTGCGGAAACGCGTATCACTGTTCTGTATGTGCTGATTAAAGCGCTCGTTAATCTGAGTGTTCTGCTGTTCGAATTTCGCGTCTATCTTTGCGTCCATTGTGCGCGAAAGTTCTACCGTCATTGCTTTAAACTCGTCCCGTAATTGTGTAGCTTTTTCAGAGCACTGTTTGGCGACTCCGATAATTTCGTCTCTGAGTGTTTCTGTTGCGGCTGTTTGCATTTCCCTTAATTCTTGCGCAACAGACTTAATTTCTACGCTATTTTTTTGTGAACAAGCCTCAATTTCCGTGGGCAACTGTTCCTTAGTGTAATGACACTGCGCGGCAACGGCTCTAATTTGTTCACTAAGCTGTCTGGAATTGTCGTCTAATTTTTCATTAAGCTGTTTGTTCTGTTCCCTAAGTTGTTTGAGATCTTCGGCATTATTGTCAAGTTTTTCGTTCTGTTGTTTGTTATCTTCCCTAAGTTGTCTGAGATTTTCGTCATTTTTATCAAATTTTTCATTAAACTGTTTGAAATTTTGCCGCAAAAATGCCATAATTGGATCCGATTCAAAATTAGCATTTCTATTCTCTGTGCTGTTCAATAGTGGATCTGGAACTTTCTCGCTTACTGTAACCATTTGGTTATTCTGAGATTTAGAAAAAAGTTTGTCAGTCGAATGTACACTGTCAGACATTATTTCGGAATTAAATAAATCCGTCCTACTTTCAGTACATTGTTCATTTTCACTAGAGAAATTTGTCTGTACGTTACTTGAATTTTCCAAATCGCGTGTATTAAGCTGGGCAGCGCTCATTACAATAGAGCGTCCCGCGTCATCGATTGTCGTCAAATCCACAGAGGACATAACCGAGTTCGTTTGTTCATCATTAAGACAAAAGTCATCATTAGTGGTTGGAATACACTGATTGTTAGTGAACGCAGGATTGTCATCATTACACTGCGTGTCACAATTACTGTCGGTCACGCTGTTTAAGTCGGTAATTTCATTCAAAATACCTCGCGATACACTATTCACAGTCTTTCGCGGCATTTTAACAATAGTCAAAATTATTCACAAACAAATAAGCACAAATGCGAAAGCAACACACAAATACAATAGAGCAACGAATTGCCGTTGACCTGTAGAAAGAAAGTCACAAGTTAATAAAAGCGTTGCGCCAAATCCTAATTATATCTAAGCAAATAAGAGCAGATATCTGACTGTCGCTCAAAAGACTCTCAACGAAATACGATCCTGGCCTGGGTGTCGCCAAGTGTAACCTCCCCACCGTAAATTTAAAAGAAATGTAACAATACTTAATAGAAATGGGAGCCGAGTGTAACCTCCCCACAAAAATTTAAAAGAAAGAAACATGACAATATTTAATTATGAATCGTAATGGACATTGCGCTAAGCGTAACCTGCCCACAATGAAATGTACTGACAATGGCAACAAAAATGTGAAATTCGCAATCTGACTCAAATATAAATTCCTCACAAAAAATTTAAAGTCTATTCAGTGATAAGAAAATTCAATTAAACCGAAACATCGGTCTTTGGCCCTGTGTAAAACAATCAGAATTAAAGTCTTACCTCAGAATAACTGGATGTCAAATTTCTGCTCTTATTTCTGCGCACGGCTTGGAGGAACTGCATTGCAAATAATAATATTCCTTTTTTCTGTGAATTTACTGAAATTTTTCTTCAAAAGAAGTGGAATGAAATGGGAAGTGCAACGAAATCTTTAGTTCAATAAAAAATAAAATTTTTTAAAAAAATGCTTTTGAAATTAAAATTATTATTGGGGCACTTGTTGGAGAATAATTACAATAAATAAATTTTTAAATTATCTCATGATTATATTAATTAACAGTATACCTCATTCAGCATCTTGACCAGTGTTGCCGACCGCCTACATCACACAACACACTGGGCTGCTACTACTGACCGACCGCTCTGCATGACGACTATTAGCGTACCGCACTGCACGACTGCTACTGACAGAGTACTGCCCTCAACTAGACAGAGCTACAGACTCGCAACGACTACTGACAGACTGAGAACCGCTCGCAACACTCGCGCGGTCAAGCGCAAACTCTCTGGTCACAGATGCTACAATGCCTCGCCATCGCTGCTATGTTACATACGTGTTTCAAGCTCTTGATATTCATACAAGTCGTTCTCTTATCTCCAAAGGTCTCTTTAATTTTCCTGTAGGCGGTATCTATCTTACCCCTAGTGAGATAGGCCTCTACATCCTTACATTTGTCCTCTAGCCATCCCTGCTTAGCCATTTTGCACTTCCTGTCGATCTCATTTTTGAGACGTTTGTATTCCTTTTTGCCTGTTTCACTTACTGCATTTTTATATTTTCTCCTTTCATCAATTAAATTCAATATTTCTTCTGTTACCCAAGGATTTCTACTAGCCCTCGTCTTTTTACCTACTTGATCCTCTGCTGCCTTCACTACTTCATCCCTCAAAGCTACCCATTCTTCTTCTACTGTATTTATTTCCCCCATTCCTGTCAATTGCTCCCTTATGCTCTCCCTGAATGTCTGTACAACCTCTGGTTCTTTTAGTTTATCCAGGTCCCATCTCCTTAAATTCCCACCTTTTTGCAGTTTCTTCAGTTTTAATCTACAGGTCATAACCAATAGATTGTGGTCAGAGTCCACATCTGCTCCTGGAAATGTCTTACAATTTAAAACCTGGTTCCTAAATCTCTGTCTTACCATTATATAATCTATCTGATACCTTTTAGTATCTCCAGGGTTTTTCCATGTATACAACCTTCTTTCATGATTCTTAAACCAAGTGTTAGTTATGATTATGTTGTGCTCTGTGCAAAATTCTACCAGGCGGCTTCCTCTTTCATTTCTGTCCCCCAATCCATATTCACCTACTATGTTTCCTTCTCTCCCTTTTCCTACACTCGAATTCCAGTCACCCATGACTATTAAATTTTCATCTCCCTTCACAATCTGAATAATTTCTTTTATTTCATCATACATTTCTTCAATTTCTTCGTCATCTGCAGAGCTAGTTGGCATATAAACTTGTACTACTGTAGTAGGTGTGGGCTTCGTATCTATCTTGGCCACAATAATGCGTTCACTATGCTGTTTATAGTAGCTTACCCGCATTCCTATTTTCCTATTCATTATTAAACCTACTCCTGCATTACCCCTATTTGATTTTGTGTTTATAACCCTGTAGTCACCTGAACAGAAGTCTTGTTCCTCCTGCCACCGAACTTCACTAATTCCCACTATATCTAACTTTAACCTATCCATTTCCCTTTTTAAATTTTCTAACCTACCTGCCCGATTAAGGGATCTGACATTCCATGCTCCGATCCGTAGAACGCCAGTTTTCTTTCTCCTGATAATGACATCCTCTTGAGTAGTCCCCGCCCGGAGATCTGAATGGGGGACTATTTTACCTCCGGAATATTTTACCCAAGAGGACGCCATCATCATGTAATCATACAGTAAAGCTGCATGCCCTCGGGAAAAATTAATGCCGTAGTTTCCCCTTGCTTTCAGCCGTTCGCAGTACCAGCACAGCAAGGCCGTTTTGGTTGTTGTTACAAGGCCAGATCAGTCAATCATCCAGACTGTTGCCCTTGCAACTACTGAAAAGGCTGCTGCCCCTCTTCAGGAACCATATGTTTGTCTGGCCTCTCAACAGATACCCCTCCGTTGTGGTTGCACCTACGGTACGGCTATCTGTATCGCTGAGGCACGCAAGCCTCCCCACCAACGGCAAGGTCCATGGTTCATGGGGGGAGGTATTGAACATTACAAAACATTTTTCATCATTCAAGTGACATACGACATATTTAAATTAATTATTGGGTCTCACTGGCCAGTTACAAACCATCAGAAGTCATCATTCAAAATTAGAGTTAATTATTAGCATAGCATTTATAGAGTATAACAAAAATATTATTTTCAGAAATTAATGGCATAGCATGTGTGCATTATTACAAAATATCATTCACTATTACTCAGAACTCATCATTCAAGTGACATATGACATATTTAAAATGTAACACACTGTAACTATTACTCAAGGTCTGTGATTCGAAAACATCATTCAGTATTTCTCAGAACTCTTAAACTGGTAGCATTATTTGGGACTGGTAATACATTTTTTTTTGTGCTAGCAATGCATTGCGTTGGGATCGATAATTAATTGCTGGGGCATAACAATATTTGCTTTTGACTTATTGCTGCAAATGAGGATAGGTAACGTCATTCATCATGAGTCAGCTGTAGCCAGGTTATGAAACAAGTAGAGTATATGTGATCACATTCATTAATGACATACACAAATGGGTAAAAAAAAGTGCAAGTACTAGAACAGGTTTAATGACTAACTGCTTATAGCAGATTAATTTCATGAATAGCTTCTCCTAAAAAAATTACAAAATGGATTATTAAGCTGAAAGAAGAAACGCATATTATGCTGAAAAGTAGTGAACTTCGAATTAACAGGTAATGAAACGTGTACTCAATATGTATATACTGTAGCTGTCCATGCGATATAAGACATACTGTCAAAACGAACTGCAACAAATACTTAAATAACTACATAGCATTTCTTAACTAATAGTAAATATATAAACCTCATCATTATTCTCATCTGCAAAGAAAAACTTCATTATTCATAGTACTATCATCATTTATTATAATCTGCAAAAAGACACTTACTATAGAGTTTCTTATTTCTAGCATATTTCATCACTAAAACTAAGATGTGTAGTTTTGTCTGACAGCCTGCATCAATCGCCTCGTATTCTGAAAGAAAAAATTAGTTAACACTGCTATCACACGATGAGTATAGTATATTCTTGTTAGTGTTTGTTAATTCTGATCCATTTACTCTTCGTGACGAGGTATTGCATCTTCTTTCGTTCATTCCGAGGGTGAAATTCCCATTTCATAGTAATCCACTGTGGTTTGTTCAATTTATTTCTTTTTCACGTTATTGCTTTCTGAAAGTGATGAATATGGATTAATATCTTGCATTTAAATCATATAACCATTAAATAAAAACTGGTTTCTAGTGATATAATTAAGCATACAGCATAGCATGACAGAAAACGTATTATGTCAAAAACATAGACAGTGTTCAGGTGCAAAAAATGTACACAGAGTATCATAATGTAGTAGCAAAAAAAAAATGTAAGATAGTCACGATGTTGAGATATCATAAGGCAAAATGTCAAAGTCAACTGGTGTTTGTTATATCTTAAAGATTTCGTAGTGCATACAAACAAAACAGGAAAACAATCATACATACATGAAAAATGGAAAATGTGCACGGTCTGATATATAACGACAAGAAAAGCGACCTGCTAACCTTACCTTGCCGGGCACTTGCCAAGAAAAAAATATGATAATCATCAGTATGTAGTCACATAAATATAATTGCTTAAGTGGTCATAAAATATGTAAGTTTATCTGAAAAAAATGTGCACGGTCTGATGTGTAACGACAAGAAAAGCGACCTGCTAACCTTACCTTGCCGGGCACTTGCCAAGAAAAAAATGTGATAATCATCAGTAAGTAGTCACACAAATATAATTGCATCATTGGTCACATAAAAAT
Organism: Schistocerca serialis cubense; assembly: GCF_023864345.2. NCBI lineage: Eukaryota > Metazoa > Arthropoda > Insecta > Orthoptera > Acrididae > Schistocerca > Schistocerca serialis. The sequence goes on from NC_064641.1 coordinate 180,991,195, forward strand.
CAGAAAATGGCATTACAGTGTGATAAATCATAAAGTATGTTCATTCAATAAACGGTTTGGAGACATGGTGATTGCCCTTGCTTTTTCTGGTTCTCAAAGTTTCGACGTGTACTACATTGGGGTGAGGAATACTGCGAATTCGATATGGACCTGCGTATAGAAGCTCAAATTTACTACATCTACTCTTTCCTCTGTTGGATAAATAATGTGTGCGTACTAACATCTCCAGTCCAATGTGAAAGTTACGACGTGTACAAACCTGTTTTTGCTGTCTTCTCCGGCGCTCTGCGGCACGTTTGATGTTGTTCAGCGCAATGTCATTTCATGGTGTCGTAGTCGACGAGATGTAGGAAAGGATACTAATTCTTTAATTTTGTTAGGTGGTTCAACATTTTTCAGTATAACAGTCGGAGATAGCATAGTAGATTCATTTGGTAAGGAATTAATTACATCCTTAAATGAGAGTATGTGTGTGTCCCAATCAATATGTTTTTTATGGCAGTATATTCTACATAGTTTACCAATTTCTTTCATTAGTCGGTCACAAGGGTTCGAAGAAGCATGGTACCTGGATATATAGATCGGAGAAATGTTTCTAGCTCGCAACATACGTGTCCATATAGCAGATCGAAACTGTGATTCATTGTAGGAAATTACTTTCATTACATGTCCTACATGAAATAGAAAATGTTTTATAAATGCTTTCGAAACAGATGTAGCAGTAGCATTGCGTAACGGAGTGAAGGTAACAAATTTTGAAGTGAGTTCAACAGCGACAAAGATGTAGCAAAACCTCTATTAGTTCTGGGAATCGGACCAAAAATGTCTACAGCGGCCATGTGTCTCAATTTAACAGGTACAATGGGATATAATGGAGGAATATGTGAATTCGTATCCGACTTAGCTTTCCGGCAGATTTTACATGACGCTAAAACTCGTCGAATACGTTTCTCCATGTTGGCAAAATAACAGTTCTGTCTCAGTATAAGAAAACATTTTCTGGCTCCGTAATGTGCGTAACTTAAATGAGTTTACCAAATTAATCTGTTAACAAGCTCGTCAGGAATACATAGTAACCAATTGTTGCTGCCACGGTGAGAGCGGCGAAACAGTATGTTATTGCGTATAGTGTAATGATTTCTAATGGTAACATTATTCCTATCTTGCCAAAGGTGTTTAATTTCTTTCCACACGTTGTCTTTACTCTACTCTTGCGCTATGTCTCGTAATGACGACGAAATGAAATTTTCAAATGCAACTTGTTGAATATACGTGACGCTGAAATTTGCTTGGCAGAAGTTGGTTGCGATGTCTTGATGATTGTTGCTGAGAGAACGGGATAGTGCGTCTGCTACAATATTTTGTGTGCCGGGAATGTGAACAATTGTAAAATTAAATTCCTGTAAATAAAGTTTCCATCTGCTTAATCTGTCATGTGTAAATTTATCGGAAAGTAAAAACTGTATAGCTCTATGATCTGTGTAAACGGTCGTATGTCTTCCATAAAGAAAATGCCAAAATCTCGTAAATGCCCATACAACACATAATGTTTCAAGTTCTGTGACAGAATAATTGCGTTCAGCAGGTGACAGGATGCGACTCGCAAAGGCGATGTTTTTAATTACTGTACAACCATCTTCTTCAATTTCCTGAAAAATGTGTACGCCTAAAGCGGTGTTAGAACTGTCGGTGGCAATGGAAAAATTTCTAGTAAGATCTGGATGTGATAAAAGTGGTGCATTCAACAAAGCTTGTTTCAGATTGGCAAATTCAGAATGTGCTTGGCTATCTCAGGACCAAATAGTGTTTTTACCTGTCAATTGACATAATCTAGGGGTGTCTAAAGCAGGGTAATGAATAAATTTACGAAAAAAGTTAATTAATCCCAAAAAGCTGCGTAGTTGTTTCTTCGTCGTAGGTACAGTAATGTCACGTAAAGCTTGAAGTTTTTCCGGGTCAGGCGCAATACCTTCTGCTGAAATTACATGTCCAAGAAATTTTATAGAAGTCTTGCCAAAGTGCGATTCACTGAGATTAACTGTGAGTCCTTGTGCACGAAAAGTTCGTAACAGTTGTTCAAGAATCAGATTGTGTTCAGACCAGTTAGCTTCTGCAATAAGAATGTCGTCTACATACTTTGTGATTCTGTCTTTTAATTCTGTCGGAAGTATAGTATTCAAACCGCGAATAAAAGCTGCTGAAGAAACAGTTAAACCGAACGGTACTTTACAAAGTTGATAACAGTCACCAAAACAGAAAAAAGCCGTGTACTTTCTGCAGTTCGGATGGAGCTGAATTTGCCAAAATCCCGATTTCAAATGTAATGTGGAATAAATAGCAGTACCATGAAATTTCTGTAGAAGTTCTTCTAGTGTCTGTGGGCGATCTGTTTCATTAATAATGTCGTTGATGTGACGCGAATCAAGTACGAGACGAAGTGAACCATCCTTTTTCTTAACAATTTGGAGTGGGTTTATGTACGGACTAACTGCCGGTTCAGTAATTCCTTGGTCAAGCATAGCTTGCAATTCTTTGTTAACTTGTTCTCTGTGAATATGCGGAATGGGACAATGTTTGGCTTTAAACGTGTCGTGCTGTTTAACTTGAAATTCATACATAAAACCGGACATAGCACCAGGGACGTTGTCAAAAACTGGAGCTTCCTGTAAAAGAATTTTGCGTAGTTGCGTGCGTTCGTCGTCTGTATTTGCACTGCTCTGTTTAACTTTATCAGAAATCATCTGTATAACGTCATAGTCGGCTTCGTCTGGAGTATTGTAAGTTGTGTACGTACGTATCTGTGAACAATGTGGAATGACAGTCTATATTACGTGATGCAGAAATGACCTCTGTAGATTAATTGTTTGTTCTTCCGCAGATAAAGAGTGCTGAAATTCTAAAGCCAGGTGTACATTTTCATCCTTTAACATTAAATAGGAGTTTTGGAAGTCAATAATTTGCGTCATGTTCTACCAGAAAATTCGTATATAAAATAACGTCTGTTGTCAATAAGGGAACAATCCAAAAATTTGAGTGAAATGTATGACCTGCAATACAAAATAATAAATGTGTCTGTGATTTTACATCTACTCCTTTACCAGATACTGCTCCTTTTACTTTAGTTTTGCCTAATGGTAACGTATGATAGGTATTCTCTTTGTTACATTCGTTGAAAGTTTCCTCATTTATAACTGACATAGGTGATCCTGAATAGATTACTGCTGAAAATTTGGATGATCCAATCCTTACTTCAAACACAGGGTGTGAAATGGTTTTTTGAATAACTGGTCTTTCCTGCAATAGAGTGTCTCGGATGTCGTCAAAAGTAATAACATTTTCGTGAACAAGATTCTGCGTGTCAAAAGTATTGCTTGCATTGCTGGAAGATGCAGCCTGTACTGTATCTAGTCAAATTCTACCTGACGTGCTATTATTTGCGGGAGGATGCTGTGGCATTTCGACTATTTGAACTGCTCTGTTATTTCGTCCTGATGTATTACGTTCGGGATGATATCTACTGACTGGTTCATTCATGATAATCTGTTGTTGCGGATGATTTTGCTGCTGGTAAGACCGACTGTTATTAAACGTACGCTGAAAATTGTGCTCATTGCTTTTACGTCTGTCATGATAGTCATTTCTATACGGTGCATTGCGATATGAGTTAAAATGGTGTGTTTTCGGCACGTAGTTATTTCCTTGTTGCGGTGCGTTGCTATTTGGTGGAGCCGACGCTATACGCGTAGGCGGCGAAACATTAAAGCTTGGTTGACCTTGCAGACTACATTGTTGGCTGGGTATACTAACCGGCTGGTTTTGTTGCTGTTGTGGGGAAAAACCTCTATTGTTACTAAAATGCGTTTGCTGTTGCTGATAATTTTACACATACTGATGATAAAATTTTTGTCTGGTATTAAAGTTCTCGTGGTTGTCATTTCTGGAGCGTCTAAAGAAAACTGTCACTTCCGGTAAAACTTGTCGTATCAGGCTTTCTTTACTAATTCCTAATTATAGATAGGTCGATAGTTGAAGAGCTGTTCTGATAGATATAAAGGATAGTAGAAGAGAAGGCAGCAGTGCAGAAAACTAAAGATGAAATAGCACTACTACGGCTCGGGACCCTGTGCACGCTACGGCACATATTCATCAAAGTGTAATGAATCCCCTGAGGTCTATTACGCGCTGCAAATAATTAGCTTCTGCGTTACAGGCAATGCCGGAGAAAATTCAAAAGCAAGTTGTTGTATCCAGTCCAATTGTAGTTTCAGCATTATAGGCCAAGCTGATGAAAATACAAAAACAAATTGTCATATCCAGTCCAAAGCGTGAATCTGTGTTCTGTCATTATTAAATACCTTAGATTTTTTTACGGATAAAAATTGTTTATAATCAACGTTATCGTCTCTGAATGTCTGAACAGGTTCAGGATTCAATGACAATCTGTTTGTCTGTGTCTCTTCGGATTCTAAGTCACGTAGTCTCTTTAAATTACTTAAGTTATACTGGCTGCGTGGGTGTCACAAATGTTTGGAACGTGGCGTATGCTGTGACGTGTTAGTGACAAACATTTTTCGTTTTTGTCACTTTAATACGTTCGTCGATTTGGCTGATCTGTTGTTCAAATTTCTTATCGACTTCCGTATCCGGAGTGCGTGAAACTTCTGCTAACATTAATTTAAACTCGTCGCGTATCTGTGTTGCGTTTACTGAATATTGTTCAGTGACTGCACTACTTTCATCTCTAAGTAATTTCGTTGTGGCTACACGTGTACTACTTAATTCTTGCATAACAGATCTAATTTCTTCATTACTGTCCCTAGCATAAGCCTTACTTTCCCCACATAATTGTTCTTTAGTGTCATAACGTTGCATGGAAACGGCTGTAATCTGTTCACTAAGTTGTTCGTTCTGTTCATTAAGGTTGTCGTGTTTTTCGTTCGACTGTTTGAAACTTTCATTAAATTGTTTGCACGATTCATTAAGTTGTTTATAATTGTTATCTAGTGTTTCACTCAGTTGTTGGAAATAGCTGTCTTGTTTTTCATTAAATTGTTTGTGCTGATTGTCTATTTTTTTATTTAGTTGCTTGAAGTGGTTGTCGAAATTTTCATTCCGCTGTTTGAAACTTTCATTAAGTTGTTTGCAATGGTTATCTAGTTTTTCATTCATTTGTAGTAATAATGCGATAACTTGATCCCAGCCAAAATTAGCGACTGTATTCACTGTACTGTGTGATGGTGTATCTGCGTTTGTCACGTTTTGTGTAACCATTTGGTTATTCTGTGATTCTTGAAAAGGCTTGCCAATCAGATGGGCACTGTTGGTCACTACACCGGAATCAAATAAATCTGGCGTATTCTGACTACACTGTTCATTTTCGTTGGAAACATTTATTTGTTCGTTACGTAAATTTTGTAAACCGGGTGTGTCAAACTGGGCAGCGTTCATTGCATCGGAACGTGCCAAGTCATCAATTGTTAAATTTACTGAGGACATAATTGAATTTGTTTGCCCATCATTAGAATTAAAATTATTACTAGTGATTGGTAGGCACTGATTATCTGTAATTGGGGGATTATCACTATTAGACTGAGTGTCGCTGGTATTATCTGTCAAATTATTCGAGTCGGCTATTTCACTCATTGCACATAGCGATGTACTGTTAACAGTTTTTCGCGGCATTTTTCACAAATCAAAATTAAGCACAAAAATGAAACAAAGACAAAGCAAAAATGGAGCAAATACAGGTACAACAAAGAGCAATAAATTGCCGATGATTTGTGAAAGATGGAGTGACAAATTAGTAAATGCGCTGCGCCAGATGCAAACTACATTTAAGTAAATAAGAACAGATATATGACTACTTCTCAGAGATTCACAGAGAGAATTTTAATAAATATTATTTAATATGAATAATGAAAGTGATTCTAATTTAGTGTAACCTCTCTACAGAAATTCATTCACATTTAACCTCCACACTAAATGTGTTTCCCATTTAATGTATCCACAAAATTCTTTTCTCATTTAATGTAAGCTCGAAACAGAAAAATTCCTAATCCTCGTAATAAAAAAAATAAATTCAGTAACGCGGTAAATTTTGGACGACAGCAGTGCTGCGTCAAGGCCATGTAAGATCATTCTGAATAAAAAGCAAAAATTCTTACCTCGATAAAGTCGGAAACTATCTGCTCTGACAATAGCTTTTTCCGGCACAGCTCTGTGCAATGCTGGCCTATACATTTGTCATTTATGAAAGGAAGCAACTGATTTTTCTTTTGCTACAATCGGAATGGTCATGGATTGGAGAAATTAGTAAATTCTTTAAATTGAAATGAATGGTTGTTAGAAATTACTTTATATGGCAAAGATTATTATTAGGACATTTTTAAAAGATTTACATGGGAGTTCACATAACATTACTAGATATGCGCGAGGCTGCTTTTACCTTATACTATAACGCTCAGGCTCCGCCATCGCTGCACCAAGACCGGCCCAGCCAACACGATACACCAGACTGCTCGCTAGCAACAACTTACTGCTACACAGTTCCTACTGCATACAACACTGCTCTTTGGTCTCAGATTCTCTTATAGCTTACATATCGCAGGCAGCGCATACGTCTTACAATATGTATATTGTTTTATGGGGAATTCAAATGGTTCAAATGCCCCTGAGCACTATGGGACTTAACATCTGAAGTAATCAGTCCCCTTGAACTTAGAACTACTGAAACCTAACTAACCTAAGGACATCACACACATCCATGCCCGAGGCAGGATTCGAATCTGCGACCGTAGCGGTCGCGCGGTTCCAGACTATGCGGAGTTCAGTGCTAAATTTAATACATGAAACTGTCAATTCTGTAAGAATAATGTTTCTAACCTTATGGGCAGTGAGTCGGTCTGTCCTTCCATGGCAGATACGGTTACGTCATTTCATGTTGTCATAAACTCTGGGCCAGAGATATTAAAAACTAAATTACCTTTTGTGTCGACGTATGGGTAATATGCGGTCTTGAATTGTCTTGTTGAGAGATAACGTCACAGAGGTCTCTGAGATTGCGCACAGGTGCCAGGTTTAACACACAAGAAATGTTTCAGCTGCTATCCAAATTAACAGCTATGTGGCCAAATGGCACCCCATGTCAGCACTGTGACAAGGGTGGCACTATTTTGATTTGGTATCAAGGCTGGCACCACTCTGGGTCACTGAGTCGCTGGGCAGAAATGATATTTGTTTCTTCGCGCTGCATCGGTGCTGCATCGCAGCTCCGACCAGTGGACGGAGAAGGAAATCGGCTGTGCTCTTTCAAAGGAACCACCTCACATTTCCCTGTATCGATTTAGATAAATCAGGGAAAATCTAAATCAGAATAGCCCGACGTCCTTCCGAAAACGAGTCCAGGGTGCTAACCACTGCACCACCTCGTTTAGTGACTGGCCGGTGTTGTCCGGGGTGTGATTTCTGACATATCGGAGAAGTAAATTTACTGCAAGACCCTTTAGTAAGTGTGTTTGACTTGCGCCTACAGAGAAGTGCTCAGATGCGGTACTGTAAGCTGATGTGTTCGCTAATTCTGCCCTCGCTTAGGTGCAGTGGTTGTATCGTTTTGGCTCTGTAAGAACGGTTTAAGCCTGGTATTTTTCAATTTTTTTTTCCTTTAAACTGTGCAGGTTCCATGCTGCAGGTCTATCTTAAAGGTGAACTAGCTGCACCATGAAAAACGGGGCATATCTCCTGGTAACCCTCCCGTATTCTAACTTTGATATTTGAGCTGCCACAATGTATAGGGTTTCGATAATTTGGCGGCAGATATCGTGAGCGCGTGTCCGGTGAAGGTGATGATAATCAAGTGAATTATCAGACTGAGCAATTTTCCGAACAAGGCGAAGCTTCCGATTTCGGGTCTCGTGCGGCACACATTTTCAATTAGCCAGGAAGTTTCATATCGGCGCACACTCCACTGCGGAGTGAAAAATTCATTCTGGAAGCATCCACTCAACTCTGGCTATGCCATGTTTCCGCAGTATCCTTTCTTCTAGGAGTGCTAGCCCTCCAAGTGTCGCACGAGAATTTCTGTGATGAGTTACTGAACGTAATATGACCTGGGTCTTACGTAAAATCTGACTGAGGGTCTGTGGACGGAACATTAGGATATTTGTTCGGTTTTTTAAATACTTATTATTTATTCTTGTTTTGTTGCAAGTTTTACCTCCTTGAAGGCTTCACTGTTATGAATCTGCGGAACGAAATTTGTATACCAACTAATGTAATCTTTCCTTTCTTGGTGTTAGTTGGTAGGTATGCAGGCGGACTCGACCGAGAGAACAGGTGCTGTGGTAAGTACTCGTGTACGATGGACCACCTGCAACTTCGTCCACCCGCTTGTTTCTCTCGAGTTCCATCTACAGAGTCTATAGAACTTTGAAATTCACGGAACTCTCCTTTTTTGAGAGCAATTTCCGTTTGGAGCACAGACAAAAAGACTCGATTTCAATATTCTGTCATTTATTTTCTTCGTACATTCCAGTATAGCAAATGAAGGTCATGGGATTTTTACGTCAAATATAGTTTGAGATATCGGCTTCGGCTTGCCGAAAACTGCATGTCCTATCTCGGCTTTTAATTTTTTTTGTTTGTTTTATTATTCAAAACCCGATGATGATAATTTTTATTCAAGATTTTCTTTCGATAATAGGGAATGTTCATTGTAATTGAAGTTGTAAAGAGAAAGGATTCATGTCTATTGGACTAACCCGCTATATACTGTTTTTCTACGAAAATTCTGTACTTTTCTAGATTATTCCACAATTATATTGAAACGTTAGTTACATCTTTAATTTAAAAGTTTTTGTGGTAACTGAAGATAATTTCAAGGGCCAAGATCGTTAAAGAGCTCTTTATTTTATGACCGGTTACGACAGAGATATGCTGTCATCATTGGATCTTAGGCTTATGTAATCTTGGCTTGTGAAATTTTCTTGTTATCACACATTACCGATCCCCCCCGAGATTGACTGTGTCTGGAATATTGGTAAAAGTTTCTGCCCATAAAAAATGGTTATCCTATTGATCTTATTTTAAATGCGTTATAAAATTTTTCCATATGTAGTTAACGTGTCATTACATAGAAAAATTTTTGTTCGCTAAACAGAAAACGGTTATTATGTTTTAAGAATACACATAATTTTTAAGTAAATAAGTCAGTATTTTCAAAAATCTAAATACATACTGTTTTTTTTCTTTTTTTCTTTTATTTTTTAGCGGCATATTCTACAATCTGATAATCTATGTTCTGCCACTTTACAAAATAAGTTGCACCTGTTGCTGCGGGTGATCTCATATTTGGTGATAAATGTGAATTTTGGCAGCCAAGATCGCGCGTCCACAGTGACCGGTTTCGACGGTCCAGCTACATTTTCGGATCTTCTGGAAATAATATCACTACACATGAGTCGTACAACCGTAATGAAAGCACACTCCTTTTATCCAAAGAGGACAGCTAGACACTGTCGATACCGGTCATTTACGAACGCCAAAGTTATTACTTGCAAATCTCACTTTTACCATTATTTTATTCCATTGGTTTATACAAGAGTGAAAAAAGATAAGTTTATATAAAATCGTTAATAACACAAAAACAGGATGTCAGTATAATCACAAATTTGAACAATACAACTGCCACAACTATCTAAAAGTTCATGTTTTCAAATTATCAGTCAGTCGTTGGCTGTCAGTACGTGCATTAGTCTTTGCTTCAGCGAGTCTACATCATGTCTTTGGGCTCATAAAGGTGTGAGTAAAAAGCTCTCTTTAGTCCTTAAGAGCTGAATGATCTACTTTTACTGTCAAGTGAAAAAGTAAAATAAAAGATGTTCTGCCATTCATGAAAAAATTGTCTTCACCTTATCAATAAAAAACCCTGGGCCTGAGATGATCTACTAGCCAAACAATAAGCACTGTATGAAAGACGCACAGCAATCGAGAAAACTCTTTTTTAATTGTTATATCCTAGCCAGTAATGCCACCCGAGCCCGCTGCCAAAAGGTTGGCAGCATCAAAGTCCGGACGCCGTCCGCATAAGCAGCGCCAGCGAGACAGGAAATCGCCGCAAGTCTGCGCGCGCCACCGCTGGCTTCTGGCTTCTTAAGCGCTGGAGTCGCGAGCGCTAGGACAGTTCTGTATTCGCCGCTCAGTTGTATACTCGCCACCGAATTGTGTACTTGCTAGTCAGTTGTGTGTTCATCGCAGCAGAGTTGTTTGTCGTCAGCCGACGCTGACCTAGCCGCTCCGACTCGAACTAGACACGGAGTTCACTACTGTGTTGCTGTATCTTCGTTAATAAAGATAAGTACCGACTTTTATTTAATCAGAGTGTTTGGGTTTTCATCTTTCTGTTCACTGTTCCAGCGGACCGGTCGGCCCGCTATTAAAAGTGTGGCGGTGACTTCGTAAGCCGTTTCTACAGCGAATTGCTTGTCGCTACGAACGCCGCCACAAAATTAATATTCTTATGTAACGAACTTTTAGGAAATGATTTACCTTTCCCGGAACTTTAAAAATGTACCTCATTTGCAGTTTGTGACGCTAGAAAATAACGTCATCTGGCTAAAAAAACTGCAAGATTTGTTATTCATGTAATTTTGGAAAGAGAATCGTTTCAACGCATGTAACGGCATATTTAGTGAGACTTGAGTCTGGAGATGTAGTTAAGCTCTTTACTGGTTACGCCTTAGTTAAAGGGAGAAGATGGGAAACCTACTGCTCTCGCAACGAGGAAAATAGCTTGTTAGATAGTGGTTTACGGCTATGGAGAGGATGGCTGGCCAGTCGCTTTGGGACAAAATGCCCTTGAAACAACGAATTCCACCAGTTTCCAGAAACGTTGGTCAAGATGTCTACAGACCCCTGGAATCCCTGTGGTATGATATGTCCTCTGGGAACTCCGGGGCTGTTTCGCAAACCCTGAATGGAAGCATGCCGGCAGCTTGCAAGCGTTACCTTCCCATCTACTGTAATGACCGTGACTCCCAGGCCACCGTTATACCAAGAAATTCATCTGCGAGGAGCAAGAGAGGCAGTGGGGGTAGCAGGGAGCTGAGTAAGCAATGACAGCTCATAGCTTGGTTGCTTGTGAGACAGACAATCAAAAGAGGGCATTGGGGTACAGGAGCGGAAAGAGCAGTGAAGTAGGAGGTGTTGGATTGAGTTTGTTTTCCTGAAGTGGAAGCGTGAAGTGGTGACTGCGGCGTGAGGAGTTAAAAGCCGCCCGAAGGAAGAAGGGCTGGGAATGGAGAGGTGCAGTGCTCAAAGGCAGAACTCTGTGGTAAACTTTGTACAGTTTCTGTTTTGGATGGGAGCAGGTAATTACAACCAGTCTAAGATTGAACGAAAGGTAGTTTGCGGGTTTTATTAGCGGCGAGAAAGGACTGAAAGTGTCCAAGGGTGTTTCAGAGAGTAGACTAAATCGTACTTGTCACAGCGCAAAGAAGGAGCGTTTATTAAACAGCGTAAGCACCCAGATAACAAGAATCCTTACTTGACAAAGTGTAAAACGATGGAAACAATTATTAATGGATGTGAGTGAAACTCTTTTTCATTTTTACATTTTGAAACGTTCCCTTAGAAAAATTAATGAATTACTGTGCTGATAAACCTCTTACATTATTTGATTTTCAAACAGCTGAGCAGAACTGAACGTACTCAGACATTTCGCTCTTTACCTATTCTGATCAACACTAAACTGACAGCCAATATTTTTAGCGCAACACAATCTGACTTTAAATAATCCCTACAAGAGAATGGCCCTGACTTACATTAACCTATACGTTTCACAAATCACTTACCTCACAAAAATCTTCGTTACTCGAACTACTGCAATGCAGCGAGCGCCACTACTGTCAGCTAAATAAAAGATTCAAACTACTGAAGGCACTAACTACTGATAGGCATAGCAAATGAAAGATTTTGATACGGAACAAACAATGTATTTACCTTAATAGTGTTCAAAAGTCATAATATAGATATCAGTCCATGATATCCAATATTACAAATTTACTCTTTCTGATGGACACACGTCCAGATCCTCCGCTCTCAAAATTTCACCATCTCTCTCCCCACATCCACCACTGCTGGCGGCTCACCTCCAACTGTGCAACGCTACGCGCTGTTAACAGCAAACTGCCCAACACCACAATAGCATATACTCCAACAATGCAAACCAGCCACAGCCTTCACAGAGCACAGTCAGCGATTTTCATATAGAGCCCTAGGTGGCGTTACCAACATAAAAACCTAAACAGCCTACTTACAATTTTTAGTATCCGCCTTAATCTTTCTGAAATGACAGTCATCTGTATTACTGCACTGGTTTCCCCACGGTTAGACGAATCTTCTAACGGACAGTGGGTCTTCGCGATTGTCAGACGTTCCAATGATTTCTGTTTATAATTATTCCGCTTGTCTCACATGGGGAACCATTTATAGTGAGGCTCCCAGATAATTAGTTATGGGCGTTGAAGGAATTGGTATTAAAGGCTGGCGAGAGCAATTATCGTCGGTGTGACTTCAGTTTACCCTCGATACGTTGGCGAAAATACATGTTTCAAGTCGGTGGCAGGCATAAACCGTCAGAGCGTACTTCTCAGAAAAATATTTTGAACAATTAGTTTAGGAACCCACTCGAATTGTAAATGGTGGCGAAAACGTACTTCACCTCTTAGTAACAAATGGTCCCTAGACTAATTACCATAACATCCAGACCCATCAAAAATAAACGCAAAATAAATCTGTTTAAAAAAGCAGATAAAAATTAGCTTGGCACTTTCCTAACAGACAGTCTCCACTACTTCCAATCAGACAATGTAGCGTAGCCCAGATGTGGTTTAAATTCAGAGAAATTATATCGACGTCGATACCGAGACATATACCAAATAATAAGAGATATTACAGATCACCCATTTTACACACAACATATCACAACGCTATACCAGAAGCAACGAATAACGCTTACCCGTTTAAAATGGTTCAAATGGCTCTAAGCGCTATGAGACTTAACATCTGAGGTCATCAGTCCCCTAGACTAAGAACTACTTAAACCTAAGTAATCTAAGTACATCACACACATCCATGCCCGGAGCAGGATTCGAACCTGCGACCGTAGCATCAGCGCGGTTCCGGACTGAAGCGCGTAGAACCGCTCGGCCACAGCGGCCGGCACCAGTTTAAAAGAAAGCTAAATCCTCAAGATCATCAAGTTTTTACTGAGGCTCAAAATTTCGCACGAACTTCAGTACGAGATACATTTAATAGTTACCACAACGAAATACTTCTCAAAATCTGGCAGAAAACTCAGAGCTTCTCGTCGTGTGTAAAGTACATCAGTGGCAAGACACAGTCGATACCTTCACTGTTAGATAACAAAGTGATGATATTGATGACAATGCCACTAAAGCAGAGTTATTAAACACTGTTTTCCGTAATTCGTTCACAAAGAAGGTGAAGTAAATATTTCTTCATTCGAATCAAGAAGAATTGCCAACATACGTTACTTAGAAGTAGACATCATCAGTGTAGTGAAGCAGCTTAAAAACACAAAAACACTTAAGAGAGACAAGGCCTCCAGTCCAGATTGTATACCTGTCAGGTTCCTTTCAGAGAATGCTGATACAATAGCTCCACACTTAGCACTCATATAAACCACTCGCTTATAGAAAGATCTGTGTCCAATGACTGGGAATCTGCACAAATCATACCAACATCCCATAAATGAAATAGCAATAATCCGCTGAATTACAGACCCATATCACTAACCCCGATTTACAGCAGGATTTGGCAACATATTCTGTGCTCGAAAATTATCAATCACCCCGAGGAAAACGATTTATTGATAATTAGCCAACACGGATTTACAAAATACCTTTATGCGCACGAAATAATGAGTGCTATCAACGGGGGTCGTGAAACTGATTCTATATTTTTAGGTTTCTGTAACGATTATGACAGCGTTGCTCACAAGCGATTTCTAATCAAATTGCGTGCCTTCGGAGTATCTTCTCAGTTGGGCGACTGGATTCGTGACTTGCGGTCAGAAAGGTCACTGTTCGTAGTAAATTACGTAGAGTCATCGAGTAAAACAATAGCCATATCTGGTGTTCCCCAAAGAAGTGTTATAGGCCCTCAGTTGTTCCTGACCTACAAAAACGATGTAGAAGACAATCTCAGCAGCCCTCTTATATTGTTTGGAGATGACGATGTCACTTTCCGTTTTGTAAAGTGATTAGATGATGAAATCGAATTCCAAAATGATTTAGACAAGACACCTGTACTGTGCAGAAAGTGGCAGTTGACTCTAAATGTAGAAAAGTATGAAGTCATCCATGTGAATACTAAGAAACATCTGAAAATTTTAGCTTACACGATAAATTTCTCAAGTTTAAAGGTTGTAAACTCAACTAAATAGTTAGAGATTACAATTACGAATAATTTACAGTGGAAAGATCACATATACAGGGTGTCAAAAAGGTACGGCCAAACTTTCAGGAAACATTCCTCACACACAAATAAAGAAAATATGTTATGTGGACATGTGTCCGGAAACGCTTAATTTCCATGTTAGAGCTCATTTTACTTTCGTCAATGTGTACTGTACTTCCTCGATTCACCGCCAGTAGGCCCAAATGAAGGAAGGTAATGTTGACTTCGGTGCTTGTGTTGACATGCAATTCATTGCTCTACAGTACTAGCATCAAGCACATCAGTACGTAGCATCAACAGGTTAGTGTTCATCACGATCGTGGTTTTGCAGTCAGTGCAATGTTTACAAATGCGGAGTTGGCAGATACCCATTTGATGTTTGGATCAGCACGGGGCATTAGCCGTGGCGCGGTACGTTTGTATCGAGACAGATTTACAGAACGAAGGTGTCCCGACAGGAAGACTTTCGAAGCAATTGATCGGCGTCTTAGGGAGGACGAAAATTCCAGCCTATGACTCGCTACTGGGGAAGACCTAGAATGACGAGGACACCTGCAATGGACGATAACCCTAATGTCAGCGTCAGAGAAGTTGCTGCTGTACAAGGTAACGTTGACCACGACACTGTATGGAGAGTGCTACGGGAGAACCAGTTGTTTCCGTACCACGTACAGCGTGTGCAGGCACTATCAGCAGCTGATTGGCCTCCACAGGTACACTTCTTCGAATGATTCATCCAACAATGGACGTTCTGTTGCTGTGTGTTTTCATTCCATGATTAATGTGATTTGAAGAGGATTAATAAAATGAACTCTAACATGGAAAGTAAGCGTTTCCGGACACATGTCCACATAACATCTTTTCTTTATTTGTGTGTGAGGAATGTTTCCTGAAAGTTTGGCAGTACCTTTTTGTAACACCCTGTATAAGGTTCTGGGGGAAGCAAACTAAAAACTGTGATATACTGGCACAGCACTTAAAAATTGTAACACGTCTACTAAGGAGACTGTTTACTACAATTGTTTGCCCTCTTCTAGAGTACTCCTGTGCGGTGTGGGATTCCCACCAGTTAGCACTGACGATGGACATCCAAGAAGTTCAAAGAAGGGCAGCTCGTTATGTACTGTCGCAAAATTAGGGAGAGAGTGCCACGGTTGTAATACACGAGTGGGCTGCGGCAGCTCCTCGTCACGAAATTTCGGTCATTAACTTTGTCGTCGGAGTGTGAAAATATTTCATCGGAGCCCGTCTATACAAGGATAAATGAACATCATAAGAAAAAGAGAAATCGGAGCTCCCACGGAGCGATGTAAGTGTTCTTTCTTCCCCGGGCGCTTTTCGAGAGTGGAGCATTAGAGACGTAGTTTGAAAGTCGTTAGATAAACCCTCTACCAGGCACTTAATTGTGAGAGCAGAGCAACCATGTAGATGTAGATGATTTAAGTAGCTCATTTAAGGGTGGTATATTGCACAAGGAGCGGTTATTTTCCTTTGTGTGACCTAAAACAATCAAACCGGTGTCGTATGTTCGATAGACAAGGTTGCAGTGATGAAAATCGCGAGGCAGTTAGCACGGGGCTCTAGCGCGGCTGAATCACCCACCGCCCCTAAGGTGGCGATGAAGGGAACGGTGAGGGGGGGAGGGGGGGGGAGAGAGAGACGGGCCAGACCGCAGGCGGCCCGTTTAACGCCGCAAGTGCCGCTTCCGTCCCTCCGTGGAACGCTTCTGATTGCCTCCCGCAACCTAATTAATTGGAAGACGCCGCATTCCGAGCAATCACTATGCAAATAAGCGAACTGAGCCTGAGGGATCAGACCACTGATCGCACACTCGCTCTCCCGAACGCACCTCGCAGAGGAGGAATCACCAGAGACTACCGCCTCGACACGAAGCTGTGAAACACAATGCGGCAGACGAAAAGTTCCACTGCAACGAATCTGATGTCTACTCCATCCTGTTTTAGAATTAAAATTATTTCGTGGTTTGTAGTCCTCCTCTGTCACCTCAAGTAGCAATTTTCAACAGCTGATATCAGATAGATTTTTTTAAAGCGATTTGCCACGATACATACAAGCTAGATATCAAAATAACATAAGGACTTATAAGTATCTTTCCTTTATTAGGTCATCAGTCTTTCGAACAGTACGACACTGTCTTCCATTTCTCCTCTCTTGTGGTAGTCCTCACATATTTGCAACTACTTTTCTCTTTTTCTGCGTGATCAATCTTCTGTCTGGCGTGATGCGGCCCGCCACGAATTCCCCTCCTGTTTTATCATCTTGATTTCACAGCAGCAATTGTATCCTAAGTGCTCAGTTATTTGTTGGATGCATTCCAGTCTCTGTCTTCCCCCAAATTTTCACCCTCTACTGCTTGCTCTAGTATCAAGGAGCTTATTTATTGATATATTGTCAATGTTTTCCGTGTGTTGTTCCATTCGACGATCCTGCGAAGAACCTCATTCCTTATCATATCTGTCTACCTAATTTTCAGTATTCTTCTGTAGCGCGTCATAGCAAATGCTTCGACTCTCTTCTGTCCCAGTTTTCCCATTGCCCGTGATTCACTACCATATAATCCCGTACTGCAAACGTGCATTCTCAGATATTTCTTCCTGAAATTATGGCATGTGTTTGATATCAGTAGACTCCTCCTTGCCAGGAATGCCCTATTTGCCTGTGCTAGTGCTCATTTTACGTTTTACGTTCTTCTTGCTTTGTTCGTCATGGGTTATTTAGCTTCAAAGGTAGCATAATTCCTTATCTTCGTCTGCTTCGTGATCATCAGTCCAGATGTTAAGCTTTCAAATAAAATTTTCAAATAAAAATGCATTGTCGGTTGCAGCTATTTATTTTAAAATTGGCACGTTTTAAGTAGTTTAAATCTTTACGGTTTCAGTAAATTAATAGTAATGTGTGTATTGAATGAAGATGTGACCACGAACTTATCCAATCTCTACTAAGTAGCTGGTGACTAAAGCAAAAGAAAAAGCTGCTTCCTTTAGGCAGTTTAAACAACACAAGTCAAAAAGTAGCCACTGAATTGACCATAATCGTAATCATCAAATGTAAAACTGGGAGCTTGAAACAATGAAAAAATTTTATAAAAATTCCTTCTAAAACAGAAAACTACTAGAACGGACTTTCTGTATCTATGGGCACGAAGAACCTAACCAGGTGTTATTACACAGTCACACCAGAGGATGGAGAAAACCAGTGCGTGGATAGGCTGGTATTGAAGAGGCACACCGCACAATAATTAACAACAACTACGCTATGCACCATGTTGGCTGCGACAGAGAGCAGTTCACTGATCTAATGTCATTGAATAACTGACTGCAACCGACAAGCGACGGCGATAGTTGGCGTGGTACGTGGCAGTCTATTACATACTGAACGATAAAACGAGGGTACAACATGTCAGAAATTGTTGCTGCTGTGGTCTTCAGTCCGAAGACTGGTTTGATGCAGCTCTCCATGCTACTCTATCCTGTACAAGCGTCTTCATCTCCGAGTAACTACTGCAGCCTACATCCCTCTGAATCTGCTTACTATATTCTTCTCTTGGCCTCCCTCTTAAGATTTTTACCCTCCATGCTTCCTTCCAGTGATCCACTGATCTCTCAGAATGTATCCTACCAACCTACCCCTCCTTTAGCTCAGTTTGTACCACAAATTTCTCATCTCCCCAATTCTATTCAGTACCTGCTCATTATTTACATGATCTACCCATCTAATCTTCACCATTCTTCTCTAGCATCGCATTTCGAAAGCTTCTATTCTCATCTTGTGTAAATTATTTACCGCCCATGTTTCACTTCCATACATGGGTAAACTCCATACAAATACTTTCAGAAAGGAATTCCTGACATTTAAAACTACATTTGACGGTAACAAATTTCTCTTCTTCAGAAATGCTTTTCTTTCCATTGCCAGCCTGAGTTTTATGTCCTCCATACTTTCAACCATCTACAATTAATTTGATTCCCAAATACAAAAACCCATTTTACTTTAAGTATCTGATCTCCTAATCTAATTCCCTCAACGTCACCTGATACAGTTCGACTACATTCCATTATCCTCGTTTTCCTTTTGTTGATGTCAACCTTATATCCTCCTTTCAATATATTGCCCATTCGGTTCAACTGCTCATCCAAGTCGTTTGCTGTCTCTGCCAAAATTGCAATGTCATAGGCAAACCTCAAAGTTTTTACTTCTTCTTCCCGGACTTCAATTCCTACTCCATATTTTTCTTTTGTTTCCTGTACTCCTTGTTCAACATACAGACTGCATAACATCTGGGACAAGCTACAACCCTCTCTCACTCCCTTCTCAACCTCTGCTTCCCTTTCAGTCCCTCGACTCTTATAACTGCCCTCTGGTTTCTGTACAAATTGTAAATAGCCTTTGCTCCCTGTGCTTTACCACTGCCACCTTTAGAATGTGAAAGAGAGTGCTCTACTCAACATTTTCCAAAGCTTTCTCTAATTCTACAAACTTAGATTTTTATTTCCTTAACCTGTCTTCTATGAGAAGTTCTAAGGTCAGTATTGCCTCGCATGATCCTCCAGAATCAAAACTGATCTTCCCCGAGGTCGGCTTCTGAAGTATTTACTTTCTTCTGTAAATGATTCGAGTTAGTATTTTGCAGTCGTGACTTATTAAACTGATAGTTCTGTAATTTTCACACCTGCCAGTACCTCCTTTCTTTGGAACTGGGATTATTACATTCTTCATGAAGTCTGAAGATATTTCGCGAGTCTCGTGCATCCTGATTACCAAATGGAAGAGTTTTGTCATGGCTGACTCTCCCAAGGCTATCAGTAGCTCTAACAGAATCTTGTCTATCCCGGGGGCCTTGTTTCGGTTAAGGTCTTTCAGTGCTTCGTCAAATTCTTCATGCACTATCATATCTTCCTCCTCACCTTCCTCTACGTCCTTTTCCATTTCCCTAACACTGTCCTCCAGTGCATCTCCCTTGCATTGACCCTCTATGTACTCTTTCAACCTTTCTGCTTTCCGCCGCGCGGGATTAGCCGAGCGCTCTAAGACGCTACAGTCATGGACTGTGCGGCTGGTCCCGGCGGGATTAGAGTCCTCCCTCGGGCATGGGTGTGTGTTTTTGTCCTCAGGATAATTTAGGTTAAGTAGTGTGTAAGCTTAGGGACTGATGACCTTAGCAGTTAAGTCCCATAAGATTTCACACACATTTGAACAATTTTTGCTGATTCAAGCCCATCCGTCAACCGTTACACAAAATAAGTGAACCATGTGTCATATTATTCTTACAACGAAGTCTGACAGAATAAATTTTTCATCGGTAAGTACACTAATGCTCATAAATGAAGGATAATTGAAAAGTGTGGTGCCACACATCGTGGCACTACACAAAACAGGCGCTAATAGCATAGGCACATAGGGAACCAACGCAACACAGATCTGTAATTCCACGGTGTTCGTGATAAGTTGAGAAAACCGTTCCGAAACACATCTCCTACAAAACGCCACTGTTTCCTGCGCATGTACCCCGACATCAATATGGGAAATCATCACCAAGCACGCGTACACAGGTCGCACAACGGGTTGGCATTCTCTGGATCAGGTGGTCGAGCAGCTGCTGGGGTACTGCTTCCCATTCTTGCACCAGTGCCTGTCGGAGTTCCTGAAGTGTCGTAGGGGTTTGAAGACGTGCAGCGATACGTCGATCGAGAGCATCCCAGACGTGCTCGATTGGGTTTAGGACTGGAGAACAGGCAGGCCACTCCATTCGCCTCATATCTTCTGTTTCAAGGCACTCCTATATGATGGCAGCTAGATGGGGCCATGCGTTATCATCCATCAGGAGGAAGGTGTGACCCACTGCACCCCTGAAGAAGCGGACATACTGGTGCGAAATGACGTCCGGATACACCTGACCTCTTACAGTTCCTCTGTCAAAGACATGCAGGGGTGTACCTGTACCAATCTTAATCCCACCCCGAACCATCAAACTACGACCTCCATACAGGCCCCTTTCAATGACATTAAGGGGTTGGTATCTGGTTCCTGATTCACGCCAGATGAAAACCCGGAGAGAATCACTGTTCAGACTATATCTGATCTCTTCCGTGAACATAACCTGGGACCTCTGTTTAAATGACCATGTACGGACTCTCCTATGACTAGGGGTCAGTGGAATGCACCTTGCAGGTCTCCGGGCGAATAAACCATGTCTGTTCAGTCGCTTGTAGACTGTGTGTCTGGAGACAACTGTTCCAGTGGCCCGAGCAAGGCTACCTGCAGTGTTCCGTGGCTGGCTGCGGTCACTGATGGTGAGATATCGGTCTTCTTGTGGTGTTGTACACTGCGTACGTCCCGTACTGTAGCTCCTGAACACGTTTCCTCTCTGCTGGAATCGTTGCCATAATCTTGAGATTACATTTTGTGGCACACGGAGGGCCCGTGCTATGACCTGCTGTGTTTGACCAGCCTCCAGTCGCCCTAGTATTCTACGCCTCACAACGTCATCAATATCTGTTCCTTGAGCCATTTTCAACACACAGTCACCATTAGCAAGTCTGAAAACGTCTGCACACCTACTCACTGCACCGTACTCTGACATGCACCAACACACCTCTGCATATGTGGACTACTGAGCGCCACCGTGCGACGACCGCAGGTCAGATGCACCGCATGGTCATATCACGAAGAGATTTAAACCCGCAAACCGCCCACCAGAGCGTTGTTTCACCATGTATCAGCATTATCCTTAATTTATGAGCATGAGTGGACTTACTGATTATAAGAGGTCATTTTTATCAGAACAGATTTCTGTTTACATTGCTAAATGTACTCACAAGTATAATAACAAGCAGAATACAACCAATACGTACCCTTAATTTTTCAAGTTTTCCAAAACTCCACTATTATAAATGCTTTCAGTTTCTTCTCAGAATATTCAAATGTTCACTGATCAAATCCATACCGTGGTGCACTGTTTCAGAAACTTTTTTCTCATTCCAGTATTAGTGTCTAGAAGCTTTACAGCTCATTTTCTGGTCGAAAACTTCCTTTCCCTTAACCAACCAACTTCTGGTAAGATTGAGAAACCCGCCTCAGTCGTAAAATATATTTTATTACCACGATAAGTTTCGGAGACTGATGCTCCATCATCGGGTGGTATATGTCGGAATCGCCAGACAAGTTTCCGTTTATAAGGTGGTGCATTTACACATTTCTTTAGTCTTGTTACTTTGAAATTGGATCATTAAGATATATTTAATGCTCATTCAAGCCCATTAGATAAACTGTTACGCGAAGTACCAGCTACCTGGCGAGACATGCCCTTCCCTGGCGGCTCCGGCACTTTATAGAACCCTATGATATTGCAACAGTCTGCTAAAAAGATCGTGCTAATAAAATATCATTTACAGTTGAAGTAGGTTTCTCAATCTTATCAGTATCATCCTCATCTGTGGTTGTTCATCTACTTATACTTTCTGCAACCAATTTACGACATCTTTTCACCCTATGAAGTCATGTTTCTTAGGTGGGAAAACTCTTCCTCTCCTACGACTAACGCATTTTTCCCAATTTCGACGTTTATCAAGTCTGTATTTTCTCTTCCTCTTCACAACCATCCTATTTGAGCTGTATATCCATAAGCCATATTCTGTGCTGAGATTTATATTCCTTTCAACGGGTGTTCTAAGTCTTCTTTACAGCAAACACACCAGCTTCGTAGACTCTAAATGTAAGCATTAGTATCTGTTCCTATCGCATTTTTCAGTTCCAAAAATTTCTTTCTCCTCTTCCACTGATTCCTGGACGTAAGAAGTTCAATAATATTGGCAAAAAGCTTTAAATCAGCCTTACACCGCACTTAACACAAAATTGGCTTTCTTCTCCCTTGGCTTTTATTACATACTCTTGGGTTTTGTAGATGTTGTAGATTACCTCCATTTCTTATTATAGTCTCAATTGTCTAAGGATGGTAAACATTTTATGTCATATTGCCGACGGTTTGATCCAGGTACAAATTCTGATATCTCTTCAGTATGCCGAAAGTATATTGCTTTATTATTACTGAGTTCAGCTGCTTTGATGTTTCATCCGTTTACTCCGTATACTGCCGTTAAGATAATACAGAAAATAAAAACACAATCGTTTATTAAGTTTCATATTATTTATTCAGTTTTAAATATCACTGCATTTCTGTATCTAATAGAGGTAGAGATTGCTTTTTCTGAATGTCGTCCTTTCCTCGTTCCGTGTTTTCGATTTAAACCATCGGAAGAATGGTATGCAATACCTGACGTGACATAAAGCCTATTAATAGGGATAGGGGCAAGAGAAAGAACGAAAAGGGAGGAAATCGTTTATAGAACGTTATGCCCAGGAATATCGGATTTTTAGTCGGCGAATACGCTTCTGAAACGAGTATTCGTGTTTCGCAAAAGCGACGCACACTCTACCATGCTAGTTAAAACACGAACAGAGAGTACTTCCCTCAAAACTGTCAAATAGAGAGGATATTTGGTTACAGTTCAAACACGTTATTAACCGCGATCTACATAAATACGTACCAAAGTAAGAACTTCAGTTTCGCTAAAAAGGTTAACGCAGAGAATCTGACTGAGAAAACTTCTTATAATAGCTGAATTTTAGCTATGTACGAAGCCAACGGTAAATTCGACAGTCCAGTGAGAAAATGGCAAAATGTCTCCAAGTTTTAGAAGTTCTGATCCCATGGAACTGCAGAAGATCGACCCATCAGCTCCATCAAGTCTCTAGTGTTCCAGACTCTTGTTGAAACTGAAATCCACAGATGAAATGCAAAAATATAGTATAACTGTACGTTTAAAAATGCGTTCATTGATGGAAATCCAGTGTGTCCGGTTGCCGGACATTCTGACAAGCGAGATAAATTTAAACAAGCACGCATACTGATGAAAAAACAGTTTATAGTTACCCAAAAGTAATATGACTCTAAGCCCTAGCGTTACTGCTATGGAATTTTCCATTTAACACGCTGGCGAATAGGCCCCCCTCCAAACTCGTATTTAATGAAAATTGCTTGCAGCAAACGGTTCCGCGGAGTTAGAAAAATATATGTCATTAAATTTCATAGGAGTTGATGGAATAAAAGAATTTACCTTATGCTGACACTTGGATACATGTACAGCATCGTTATAGACCGTTAATTCGATAGGAACTTGAAAATATATCCTTCGAAATACAACTGAATGACTTGCCTCCTTGTGATTGTTGCACGTAATACTCCCTCGAAGTTTCTTCAAATAATTCAAACATTTGTTGTAATTTAACCTTATCTTCGGTGAAAGTTATCTCCCTTCAACTCTAGTGCGAGTGTAAACACTTACGTCTACTTATCATTTTTCTGGTTTGATTTGTTTGAGTTCTACACAGTCTATGATGAGCCAAAAAGAACTGTCCAACGGAAAATAAACCTGCATGGCATGCATACTGCAGTAGAATATTACAGTACAAAAATTTATATACTAAGATGTTATCTATTCTTTCGGACATGTCCGAAAGAACAGATACCATCGGTGACCATGCAGCTCGTTAGAATGAAATTACAATGACAAGAACAGCTTTAGCTGCTTACAGGCGTCGACATACGTCAACGGGGACAGATGAAAATGTGTGCCCCGATCGGGACTCGAACCCGGGATCTCCTGCTTGCATGGCAGACGCTCTATTCATCTTTTTTTTTTAATCATTTTGTTCGATGTAGTTCGTTTGCTCCCTGTGCTTTACCACTGCCACCTTTTGAATTTGAAAGAGAGTGCTCTACTCAACATTTTCCAAAGCTTTCTCTAATTCTACAAACTTAGATTTTTATTTCCTTAACCTGTCTTCTATGAGAAGTACTAAGGTCAGTATTGCCTCGCATGATCCTCCAGAATCAAAACTGATCTTCCCCGAGGTCGGCTTCTGAAGTATTTACTTTCTTCTGTAAATGATTCGAGTTAGTATTTTGCAGTCATGACTTATTAAACTGATAGTTCTCTAATTTTCACACCTGCCAGTACCGTCTTTCTTTGGAACTGGGATTATTACATTCTTCATGAAGTCTGAAGATATTTCGCCAGTCTCGTGCATCCTGATTACCAAATGGAAGAGTTTTGTCATGGCTGACTCTCCCAAGGCTATCAGTAGCTCCAACAGAATCTTGTCTATCCCGGGGGCCTTGTTTCGGTTTAGGGGGAGAATGTACTCCGTTGCCAGCAGAGAAGCAATAACAAAAGAATGCGTCTGTTAAGAGAGCTTCTTTCCACAGTGACACGGAATTTCATAAACCCCGGGCTTCCTAAAGCCACGAAGGGATCTAGTCTTGGCCACCGGCGTAAAAACACTTTTAATATCATATTTTCTTAAAATTCTTGACTTCCAACGTGTACTAGTTATTCGGTTTTACCTGAATAACAGCTACGTCACGGTAATTTCAACCATGTTAAAGCTGCCCAAGTCGACCGTTGGTGATGTGATTGTGAAGTGGACACGAGAAGACCAAGCAGACCCTGGGACAGGGAAAGAAGAGCAATTTGGGGGACAGCTGTAAAAAATCGCAATAATTAGTGGGAGGAAATGTCCTGAGTTTCGAACCGCCACCAGCAGTCCGGCCAGTACAATGACTGTGAGTAGGGAGTGAAAAATAATGGGATGGAGTGGCCAAGCAGCTCCTCATAAGCCACACATTTCTGCAGTCAACGCTAAACAACACTGGAGTTACGTAAAGAGCGATGCCACTACAGGAAACGAACGATTTGGAATGCTGAATTACGCTGTGCCCTGTCGTAATCCTATAGTAGGGTTCGGGTTTGGAGAATGCCTGGAAAACTTTGCACGTCTGAATATGGCAGTGATTTTTGTCGTTCGGGTGTGGTCTCCTTATTGCGCTTAAGAAAACGTTAAATTCTGGACGAAATGAATACATCTTACAGCACTGTGTACTGCTTACAGTAAAGAAATACGAGGATAATCTCAAAAATAAGGTCTCCTATTTCTGTATAAGTACATAGACCTCTTTATTTCTACAAAGGTTTACATCAGTTTACAGCTTAAACATTTAGCTATTTGTTGAGGTAATCACCAGTCTGTCGATGCATTTTTGTAGACTTCGTGGCAGTTTTTGTATGCCCATATCATGCGAGCTCGCCGCTATGCTGTTCAAAATGTTATGAACTTCTTCTTTCACCTCGTCATCGGAGCTGAATCGCTTTCCCGCCAAATGTTCTTTTAACTTAGGGAACAGCTGATAGTCACCGGGCGCCAAGTCAGGACTATAGGATGGGTGGGTGATTATGTTCCACTGAAACTGTTGCAGGAGAGCAACGGTTTGCCGAGCGATGTGTGGGCGAGAGTTGTTATGATGAATGTGTATGCCCTTGCTCAACATTTCTCTTCTCCGGTTCTGAATTGCCCGTTTGAGTTTTTTCAGAGTCTCACAGAACCTGTCAGCGTTAATTGTGATCCCAGTGGGCATAAAGTCTACCAAAAATACCCCTTCCCCAAAAAACGGTTGTCATGACCTTATCGGCAGACTGTGTTTGTTTGAATTTCCGCGGCTTTGGCGAAGAAGGATGCCGCCTCTGGCGTGATTGTTGCTTGGTCTCAGCTGTAAAAGTGGTGTGCCTTGGTTTGGTCACCCGTGACAATTGAGTCCAGAAAGTTGGCCTGTTCGGCTGCAAGGCGGTGAAGAATGCGCGGGAAGCATCAACTCCTTGCCGCATGCGGTCGTCAGTGAGTATGTTAGGCACCCATCTTGCGCACTCCTTCCGGCAGTTCAATGTTCCCGTCAAAATTCTGTGAGCAGTGCTTTGGGAAACCCAAGGAACCAACGTGCAGAGATCATCCAGGGTGATCCGCCGATCTTCACGCATGCTTTGCTCAACCTCCAACACTGTCTCCTCAGAAATTAACGGTCTCCCGCTCTTTTGTTCGTCGCGAATTTCGGCCCGACCAGCTGCAAACTCTCTACACCATTTACGAACATTTTTGACATCCATGCACGACTCACCATACAATCTGTCAATTGGCAATGGGTTTCAATCGCCACAGTGCCCTTTGCGTTCAAAAATCGAATAACTGCGCGCAATTCGCACTTGGCGGTAACATCAAACGGGAGCTCCATTCTCAACGGCTGCCAAGCCAAGACTGAGCGCCTC
Source organism: Schistocerca serialis cubense (assembly GCF_023864345.2). NCBI lineage: Eukaryota > Metazoa > Arthropoda > Insecta > Orthoptera > Acrididae > Schistocerca > Schistocerca serialis. The sequence goes on from NC_064641.1 coordinate 181,017,843, forward strand.
AGCGAGGCGTGCGCATGTTTACACAGCGCGTGAAGCACTCTTCATAACAATGTAACCAACTGCCACACAGAGTTTTGTACTTACAAAAAAATAGGAGACCTTACTTTTGGTATTACCCTTGTAGTTTGGTGGTTCTCGGTGAATCAGCATGACAATCCGCCATGTCATGATACAGCATCTGTGAGGTAGTGGACTTGGAGAATAACATTCTTGAAATGGACTGGCTTGGTCGTAGTTCCTCTCTAATCACAAAGGAACACATTTCTGATGATTTCGCACTTCGACATCACTCCAGGCCCTACAGTCCAGCAGTGATACCTTCTCTGGTTTCAGTTCTTGAGGAATAACTGTCTGCCATTCCTCGACAGACATTGAGACACCCCACTGAAAGTGTTCCCGGCTGAGCTCTAGCCATCACTGAGGTGAAGGGTGAACACATCCCATAATAATGTCCGCTAATTTCTGGATAAGTTTGGTCAGATAGTGCACACTGAACGCTACCAAACTCATACTCGAATGTTTCCATACTGTGAAATAGATTGATAAATACTTCACTGTTTTAACTACTCTCACTCTAAAGCCATTCCGACAAATGAATAATTGTGAGAATACTTGATGCTTCGTGTTGTGTGTAACGTGTGAGGTAACGGGCGATTTGTGCCGCCCTGGAAATATTCTAAGTTCGGTCCAGGCCTTGGTGACGCGGTGTCGATGAAAGAGACATATATGCCGTGAGTGCCAAAGATGGCACACTTCGTGAAACCATCATGGCAGACATTTCACATTTCCTAAGGACGTTAAAAGTAGCCAGAGGAATCATGACACCATAAAAGGAAATGTACATTACCATTATGTGCACGACGATTCTGATGGTGTAATGAGATTTTCAATATTTTTATTAGTTTAAAGTTCAGTATCTGACTGTAAGTTATACAAGTAACATCCATCAACAAATTTCCAAAATCTAAACGGCTCATCCGGTTTCATCGATCGAAATGTCTTTAGAAAGCTGTTAGTGTAAACCTAAATTGGTATGAATTGCATAATGTAACTTGAATACTACATGAGTTATTGGAGGTCAAAGTGGCCGATTACTATCGATCGCGTCAGGCCATAAGTACTCCACAGTTACACGAAAAAACGGTAGCAGCATGCTTATAAATCTATTTATGTCTTTATGTCTTTGTTTATATCCGATATATACATTTCATGAAGAAATTGGTTAAATAGTTACTGTGTTTTAGAAAGCACAGAGACATTAGTCTACTCGCCTACCTTCTGTTTCCATTCCTTTGATATATGTTTATTTGATTTGTTTATGTATTTAATAATGTGTATTAGAGCGTGTTTATGGTCCAGCCGTAGGAATATTTATTTAATTTCAAGTTGTTTAAAAGTAAATCCAGCATTTTGTATGTGTTTCAATAGGTTTGTATGTGTTGGCTTGGAGACATGGAGGGATCGCTCTAACCAATCACAGCGCTCGTGAATGGGGAGACTGGTTGTAAGTGGGAGAACAGCTTCGTTTCGAGAGAGGACAGGGGAGCTCTGGACGGAACAGCACAGGACACGGGAGGTGCTGCATGCGACGGCGCGATGGAGGTACAGTCGCGAGAGAGACTGGAAGAGTGTGGAGCGGTTTGCGCGTGGTCGCGGGTGATAGAAATACGAGGGGCGTTCAGAAAGTAAGCTCCGATCGGTCGCGAAATGGAAACGACTATGAAAATCCGATAAAGCTTTGCACATATGTGTTGGGTAGTGTCTCTAGTATAACCCCAGTTAGCATCACGTCGCTCTTCTCATTTCTGAGCTCGCAGTGAGTGCGTAAAGATGTCTAGAAAGTAGTGTCTGCCGCCAAGTACGAGGGCCTGGTGAGAAATTTCGCCTGAAGCTGTGCAGCTAACATTACATAACTGTCGTGCTGTTTCTTCTTCAAGACAATTCTCAGCCGCATTCTGCAGGGGCAATGAAGATGCTCCTGCATCGTTTTCAAATGGAAATGTGAGATTACCCACAATACAGTCCGCAATTGTCTCCCCCTGAGTTTCATCTCTGGTCACATGAACCGCTGTCTTTGAAGACAACATTTTGACACAGACAACGAGGTGTAGGCCAGCGTGGAGAATTGGCGGAAAGCACTGGCGGCTGCCTTCTATGATGAGGCTATTGAAAAGTTGGTACAACGCTATGACAAAAGTCTAAGTCAGAACGGCGACTACGTAGAGAAGTAGCTGAAAGGTGTAGCTAATTGTTACAAGTAAAACATTTCTGATGTTCACTGTGGTTTCAATTTGGCAATCAATCGGAGCTTACTTTCTGAACAGGCCTCGTACTTCGGAGTGTCGACTTGTGAACTTTTGAGATTTTGGTGGTTTCTACTGTGAAGACGTAGTATGCGTTTAGAAGTGAATATCTCATGAGCCATGTTGTTGCTCATAACTGATTGCGTGAAGTAGGAATCGATTGTTTCCCTGTTATTCAATTTATATTTTATTTAATTGCTGGACCATGGACAACAGTAAGTATTTTGCAGGAATATATCACATTCTCAAAAGTGCTTGTACTATCGTACTCTTTTAAAGTCGATAAGATAGTACCTGCAGATTTTATTTAACTGCAATCTTTCATTTATAAATTTCTACGTTACATTCGCAATTGCCGAGTGATAGAAACCTTCGACCACTCGATTCATGTTTATATTCACATTGTATACTGTAGACTCTGCAGTATTTGGCTTGTAAGCCGGCAACTACGTATCCCAGCCCCTAGACAACGAAACATGCCAAAATTTTAATATCTCAACTCTGAGTCTGAGGTTACGTAGTTGAGGGCCACCTCACACATAATTTATTCAACTGAAAGCCCGCAAATGCTGCTGAAACTATTCAGGCGGGGATCGCCACATGTGGTGCAAAGAGGACGTACACGCTGACTTAATCGCCATCTATTGATTTCAAGGAAATACAGTAGTTGGCATGAGGAGAATCGCATCATCATATCGACAGGCAGCACAGACAATCTGAGTGTGATGCAATGACTGCAGAACTAGTGATGGCGCAGTGGACGCAGGACAACAATGTGGTGAGACTGGTAGGTAACTATTCTTGCTGAAGGACTATACAAAGAAGAGATTATTGTTTTGTTCGACTTGCTCTAACAAACAGACGTATGACAGCAGCAGAAATCTAGGAAAGGAATCTTCGGGAACAGATCACATGAGCCTGGCTTGTGTTGTCAACTTGCCAAGCTTCGTTTACCGCTAATCCGTTACCAAAAACAATAGACACTTGCGTGGAATAGCGCCAGAGCCTATTGGGACACGAAATCACATCCTGTGTTTTCAGTGACTAGCCTTGCTTACGTTTGAGGCGATCACGTCAACATCAAAGTGTCTGTGGTTGCCCGGTGAAACTGACCATTCTTGAGATCCATACCTCCCAAACTCTAGGAATCACAGTGTGAGGAACCTTAGATATGACAGTAAGACTGTTTTGGTACATTTTGAATGGAAGCTGGATGCACGACAGTGTCTGGCATAAAAGGTAAACCATGTTGTCATACCCATCATGACCAGGACACCAAATGGCATATTGCAGTAGAACTCCGGACGACCCTACACTGTAGTTCACACTACAAATGCCTTGAGACATGAATGACCTACCAAGTCCATAGATATGACTACTATAACGCATTTATTAGATGCGATGGAAAGACGTATATCTTCACAGGAAACGAGCATCGCATGGAATACACGCAACCATCGTTGCAATTACTACCCACATAAACCTCCACAAGTCGCGTATTATGTAAACTATTCACTAGTTTCGCTCAACAGATGCGAGCATCCTCAGATATTCATTATCCTGTTGACAGCACGTTAAGAGTTTAAAGCATTATTCTGCACTACTGTCAGCATAAAATCGTGCAACGTTGATGTACAGTGTTCACTATGAATTCGCAGATATACACTAACATCCTTAAATCGCTTCCATATCATACCCTATGAGCGTTGAAAATTAAGTGACCTGATAATAAATGCAGAGTTTCTTCAGAGAATCGGCGAGGAAACATTGAAGGAAAGAAGAGCGATTGGGGAACACAATATATTTTTAGACAAGGATATCGAAAACAATCAAAACTTTACAAAGACTAGATAAACATACAAGCAAGGGAATGACAACACGCAAAAAATTTGAAGTTTGAATTAAAAGTTTGAAGATTTACATGCCTGCAGCACAAGTAGTTGAAGATGGTAACGGATCACGGACAGACAAATAAAATTGCCTGAAAGCCAAATGACAGGTAAGTGAGCTCAATTAACGTGAAATTTTTAATAGCTACAGTAACAAAAACGCAAAGCAAGTCACAAGAGCTCAATGAATAATTAATCATCCTGGTACTTTGTTCAGAGAATGGAAAAACAAGTAACAAAACTTAGTAGCTGCAAATTTGGCATAAGGCTGCATTAAAATATCTTTCATCTGTAGGCAAAGAAATTTAAGTTTCAAATTGGCACAGTACAATATCCTCAACAAGGCAAAGGGGCAACTCAGAGCCAAACGACTTAAGGCCGAGTGAAATATCTTCTCGTTGGCAAGTCCAAAATAATTTAAGTTACAAACGAGTACAGTCAGTACAGCAAACAAGGTAACGGTACAAGCCACATCCAAAATTCCTGTTAGGAACTGCCCCAAGTGCTTCAGGCCCAATGATAGGGTTCATAGAAAAAAGATATGCAAATAACAAGAATACGCCGCAGATTAAGAAAATAAAACAAAATTCATAGTAAGAACCAACTTTTAGAATTATTATTACAAAAGAACTTAACGGCATTTAAAGAACAGCATTTGCTGAATTAATGAGTGGCGGACGATTACGCAAGCTTTACGACTGACATCGATGCCTCAGCAACTGCCCTAAAATTTGATGAAAACACAAGAGGTCCATAAATAATTTCATAAGCTCTCACAGCGCATTAGTGGGATAAGTTTTTACTACAGGACGCCATTAGCTGAAATCAACGCTTACCGTCAGCGGCAGTTAACAACAGCAGTAGCGGCTCAGATTTACTGACAAATTGTACAGTGCTCAGGCAGCACGAGCAAATACACAACTGACGAATAATTAACATACAGGGTGCTAGTTCACCAAAATAATGAATGGCAAGTCATGCGGATCTAATGTGCTTAGCCTGCCGGCTGTCTTACAAAACCATCACTTTTAACGAACGTATTACCAATTCTGTTTGACATCTGTCACAGCACTAAGGTATACAGTGATAAAACTTTAAGTAATGGTTGACATGTTCTGCAACATACACTTATAATTAAACAATAAGAGATTTTCACCCAGTTCGTAACATAAGATTATGAAGCACTTGAAGCACCAGCAAAATAAAATGAATAAGCATTACTTTCACAAAATTTGGGGCACTGGGCAACATGTCAGCCAAGGAAATGATAGGTAACTTTAACAGTAGTAACCTAGAACTCTGTTTAAAAATAATAAACACCTTGAAACACTCACTACGTGTGCAAGAGAATAGGTAATATATCACGGTATGTAATAGAAAGCACGTCTTAAGCACACCACAAGGCAGGAACGATGCTCAATAACGTGGCGACTAAATAACAGGTTCTACACATCTAACGCACGTTTACCACAAACCGCAAGTGCCTGCTTAGTTATCAAAAACATACTGCCAGCATAAGTCCACTATATTACATGGGAGCAGTCTCAGAGATATTAAAAATTAGCATGAAGAACCAGGTTACATAAATGTAATTCCGGTAATCAGGCACTTCACCATAGCCCACAATATGTGCAGGCAACATGTCACCAAACAGGTTCACTAACTTCAGCGACAGGGTACATGAAATTCAAATTCCCAACTAGTGTGATGGCGCCAATAACTCTTCAAAATCGTGGCCACCAACTTCCATCAATTTTCGACCATCGCGAAGCGCTCATACGTTCTTAATGAAAATTGGCCTCCTGCTACCAACTTCCATCTAGCAGTCGAAACCCAGGAATATATTCCATCCGCGTCTGTTCATGAGAGTACTCTCACAACCTAGAGTCCTCTTGTCGCCCATCAACGGCCACAGGCAAAGATTGAGCGAGTAGAATCGATACCATCGAAGGTCTCATGCACACATGGCAGAATCCTGCCCCTTTAAGCGGAACATGCGGAGTGGCTATCTTCAGCTGGCTGAAGTGAACCCTAACTCATCTACTGACGGTACTACAAACCGCAGCCACGTCTTCGTAGTTCCCATCCGTCCCCTTTTGCTTTTCTCCCCAAGTTCTTGTAATAGAGCCTGTCTCCCAGGTGTCGCGAGGTCTGACGCCTGCTGTTAATATACTGGGCAGTTTCCGAGCAGTGCACAAGGCTGTCGCTTTCTTGCAGGTTCCAATCGCGAGTTAACAGCCAACGCGAACACGAGTTTGGGGGGAGATTTCACATGAGTCTCATGTACAGCTGTATTAAAGGCAAAATGAAGCCACCCATTTCACTCCTCCCACTTCAGTGCGACTTCACGTGATAGATAACCTGTACCAACTTAAAGACTGCAGTTCACATATTCCGCAAAAGATCATTGTGGATACTAGTGAGCGGGGGCGGGTGGTAACGTGGAAAAATGCCAGTCTGAAACAGAGTTTCTTAAATTCACGACGTACAAAAGCTGGAACATTGTCACGAACCAGTACTTCTGGGGTCCCAAGGAACGAGAAAACATGGCGAAGGTGCTCAATAATTAGGCGCGTAGTACCTGCTGTGTTCTGCAGCAGCCAAATAAAACGGGAGAAGGCGTCCACCATAATTAAAACGTATCAGTTACCTTGCTTAATACGGAGTGGGGGACCTAGGGACTCACTCCTATTTCATACTTCGCAATCCACCTAATGGTGTGTGGCGGAGGGTAATTTCGGTATCACTATCTTTACCACTATCTGAACCGTCCAACCCCGTTCCACTCGCGAATAGAGCGTGGGAAGAATGATTGTCCGTAAGCCTCTGTATTGGGTCTAATTCCTCGAGTTTTCTTCTCGTGGTCAATGCGCTAGATGTATGTGGGGGGAAGTAATATGTTGTCTGACTCCTCCAGGAAAGTGCTGTCCCGAAATTTCAATAGTAAATCTCTCCGTGAGGCACAATGTCTTTCTCGTAACTTCTCCCAGTGGAGTTTCTTTAGCAGCTCCATAACGCTCTCCCGCCAGCTAAAGGGTCCCGTGACGAAACGCGCCACTCTTCGTTGGATCTCATCTATTAGTCGTACCTGATAGGGCTCCCAGATAGATTAACAATACTCAAGAACAGGCCGAACAAGCGCCCTATAAGCCACTTCTTTCGTGGATGAGTTACGTTTCCTTAAGATTCTTCTGATCAATCCGAGTCTCGTGTCTGTTTTTCCCACTATCTGTTTTATATGCCTATCCTCTTGAGGTCGCTCTGGATAGTTCCGCCTCGATATTGTACGACAGGCGCTGTCTCCAGTTGTTTGTCATCAGTAGTGTAACTGAACAGTAGTGGATTTCTTTTCCTATGTATGAGCAATATGTTACATTTACTTACGTTTAGTGTCAACTGCCGGAGTCTGCACTATTCATCAATACTGTGAAGGTCGTTCTGCAAATTCTTACTATCTTCTGGCGTTGCTACCTTGGTATAAACTACTGCATCATCTGCGAATAGCCTTAAAGAGCGTCCGGTGCTTTCTACTAGATCATTTATATGAATTGTGAACAGCAACGGTCCTATCACATTTCCCTGTGGTACCCCGGATATTACCTGCAAGAAAGTCTTGAATCCAATCGCAGGTCTGCTCCGATACTCCACAAGCTCGTATTTTTTTCATTAAACGGAAATGCAGGACGATGTTAAATGCCTTACTGAAATCAAGGAACACGGCATCAGCCTGAACGCCGTTGTCCACTGCGCTGTAGCTCTCACAGAGGAACAGAGCGAGTTGAGTTTCGCAGGATCTCTGTTTGCGGAATCGATGTTGATTTTTATAGAGGAGTTGTTTATTTTCCAAGAACGTCATAATTCTTGAGCATAAAACATGTTCCTAATTCTGCAACAGACTGACGTCAACGATATAGGTCCATAATTGTGTGGATCTTTCTTACGGCCTTTCTTAAAAACGGGAATTAATTGCGCTTTTTTCCAGTCATTAGGAATGAACACCTAGTCCACAGGATGCTCCACCCCATCCGATTTAAGTTTGTCTCCATCCGGGTGTTGGAGTTGGGTTTTGGCCTCAAGCATTCTCCGCACTGACCGGTCAAATTACGAACATCGCCATCCAGTGTAGGCAAAGTGAGCTGCTCCTTGATATGCAGAATAGTCTTATACGCCTCAGCTGCCCACCACACGAGGAGTGATGTATCTATGGACTGGAGGAATCAGCTCCTGTGCGGCCGGCAGATTTATCCTTGCCAGCATAACAGGTACAGAAACCCTGTTAGTCGAATACCCTGACACCTCTCCCTTCCGTTAGGTTGTTGTTTGATTTCAAATCAACATCGTGTCTTTCAGGCAACTCTCTAAACATGTCTGGGAGCTCTCCAAGGACTTTCCCCACCTAAATCATTTCTTCATCGCCCTGAGGGAGACCCGCTGCTTTTCATACTGGTGTTGGAACATTCGGCTAAGGGCGTCAGCTGCGTGGTTGTCCATAATCCTTACACCATGAATGTAAAAAACAGAAAGTGCATATCTTTCTTCCCAGTCTTCTGTGACCTACCTAGCACCCACATTTAGGCCTGGTATTCAGTCTCAAAGCGAAATAGCTAACGTTCATTGTAGAACTTGCATCACTATAATCCAAACAATATGGCTAGCTCTCCTAGTACATATACCGAGTATTTGTATATTCTTCACAGACAAAGATCTCCTAATCGATAGACTTCCTTTCTCCTTTTTTCTGTTTCAGATCAGCTGAAATGGCAACGCTGGAGGAGTCCGTCTGCAAGATAAACCTCGCGTCAAAGTCTGGAGTACCCAGGAAGGAAGCAAAAGCCAGTGCCGCCTTCAGTGCATCGAAGGATGCCTATTCAGATCATCTTACTGAAAATGTTTACCCTTCATGAGCAGTGGTTAAGGGGCAGCCCGGTGGACATATTTTTGGATGAATTTGAAGGAAAAATTCCCAATGCTCATAATCCCATTTATATAATTGTTATCATTGGGCTTGGAGAACAGGTGAATAGCCATTGCCCAGCTCCACACCTTCACTGGATGCAAAATCACTAAGGAATGAGATTTCTTTGTGGGCCACCTTGACCAGAGGCAGTGAATGACCTGGCCTATATGATTCAAATGCTCACTAAAGGTTTTGCTGTAGATAACATTGTCTAAGTAATTGTAGGTACGCTTGAATTTTAAGTCGCCCAACACAGAATCTAATAACCCCTACAGTATGCCTGCTCCTTTTGGAAGCTAAAAGGATCTTGGTTACATTCAGATAGATTCCAATCAGTTGACAAAGAAGTAGCGGGGTTGGTTTCTTCCGCGTGGTGGTACGTCTCATTCAGGTGAAGAGCAGTGAAATATAATTAGCCCCTGAAAACCAAAAAAAGGTACGGATTCCTGAATCACCGTTTAATAGGGTGCCCTGTAAACCACAACAGGAGGGTTCTTTTCTCCACTGAGTTTGGGAAGCAAAAAGATCAGTGATCCATATGGAGAGACAGACGGCCGAATTACACCATCAGCCGAAAGCTGATGAATAACTTTCCTTAATTCCCTCATCTTGGAACTGGTACCCGATCCATCAGCAAGATCTTACCCTGGATTTTGTCAGTGACACACAGCTTATCGGTGAGTACTTCCTGCTACCGTCCCAAGACTTCCAAGGCAAGTATCTTCTTTTTAATCAAGTGTGATACATCAAGTGGCAACCTCTCTGCCACCGTGGAACAAACCGTACTTTTGTACTGACGCGTGCAAAAATAATAAAAAAAGAAGATCCTCCTTTGACCTAAATTTGAACCTAGTGATCTTTCAGACATAATTTAATACGCACCCAGTATGGTGAAGAAAATCACACCATAGGAGCACCTCAGTGCTCAGACTTTCAGTAGGCAAAGAGCGCCCCTTAATTGCAAGATCTGTATAGCGCTCTACATTGAGGGAGTAAACAATATGTACGGAAGCAGTCCTGACAGCAACCTCGAAGTCTTGGTGATGACTTGAAACGTATCTCCTCAACATTCATTACTGCACAACCACTATAGTGCGTAATGGAGGATTCAAGGGTTAGACACCATACACATATACTGGTCAAACTGACTATACCCAAAAACCATGCACTAACAATCACTGCTCTATGGCACTATTGCTTCCTTTTATTCCCCTGTTGTGCAATACAGTGATTATCCGGTGGTAACTGTTCTGGTTCTGCAGATACGAATGCTTGAAGTGGTTGCCATGGAATTAGGGTGGTCACCAGGAGATTTTCTGTCTGTTCCACATCATTGCATTTTTCCAGGGGGAATAACTAGATGTTCTTCAAAGTTGAGGAGCCTCTGCGAATACTCTCTAAACAGAACAAATCTTTTCGAGTGATCTAGATTATTCCAACCACTGCAGAGTACAACTTGGAAACAGCACAAATCACACAGATCCACAGTGTGGCAGATAGTCTGAACCAATGAGCTGTACTAAGTAGGGGCAGCAGCCTTTTCAGTAGTTGCAGGGGCAACAGTCTGGATGATTGACTGATCTGGCTTTGTAACACTAACCAAAACGGCCTTGCTGTGCTGGTACTGTGAACGGCTGAAAGCAAGGGGAAACTACAGCCATAATTCTTCCCAAGGGCATGCAGCTTTACTGTATGGTTAAATGATGATGTCGTCCTCTTGGGTAAAATATTCCAGATGTAAAATAGTCCCCCATTTGGATCTCTGGGAGGGGGACTACTCAAGAGGATGTCGTTACCAGGAGAAAGATGGTTGGTTTGTGGGATTAAAGGGACCAGACTGCTATGATCATCGGTCCCTTTTTCCAAAAAACTAAAACCACCCAAAGAGAATAAAAAACGAACAACAGGAAAGACGGCAGACAACACAGGACAAGAAATACTCCGACGGCGATCAGACAAAACAAATTAAAATCACACAGAGTGGGACGGTCGTTGGCCGACCATAGAAACAAAAAAAGGAAAAGCCAACCACCGAGAAACTCATTAAAAACTCAGACTAAAATCGTAGGCCAAAGGCGAGAATCAACACAAAAGTACATAACAAACACTCAGATTAAACGATAAAAACCTCACCCAAATAAAACGTAAAACTAAGCCAGCCATAGTAGGTTCATCAGTTGAAAGGGCAGGGAGCGTATCGGGCAACGCAAATGTCTGCCTGACCACAGCTAAAATGGGGCAGGCCAACAAAATGTGGGCCACTGTCAAAGCTGTCCCGCAGCGACTTAGAGGAAGGTCCTCCTGGCGCAGTAAATAACTGTGTGTCAGCCAGGAGTGGCCAATGCTGAGCCGGCAAAGTACTACTGAGCGGCCGCAACGGGCAAGAGTATGGAGGGACTCCTGGATAGCCATCACCAGACGAGAACGAGGGAAGCACAGATCGAGAGCTCGTAAACCGCTCAGGGAATCGCTACAGATAACGAAGGACTCACCTGAGCAGGAGCGGATATACTCTAGGGCTCGAAAGATGGTGACCAGCTCAGCATTGTAAATGCTGAAGCCAGCCGGCAAGGAACATTTTTCGGAATGGTCCCCTAGAGTTAGCACATAACCGACACGACCAGCAACCATCGTACCGTCAGTGTTTACAACGCCAGAGCCCTGACGCGTGGCCAGGATGGAATAAAAGCGACGGCGGAAGGCCTTGGGAGGGACTGAGTCCTTTGGGCCCTGTGCTAATTCCAGCTGAAGACGAGGGCGAGGCACACACCACGGGGGTGTACGCAGAGATGCCCAGAAAGGAGGCGGAAGAGGTAAGGCCACAAGCCTGGAGAGAAGCTCTCGGACGTGGACCGTGATCGTACATCCAGCTCTGGGCCCACGTTCTGGAAGATGGATGTGTGACTGTGGGAATAGGAGCTGATAGTTAGGATGTACAGGCATGCTGAAAACATGGGCAGCATAAGCAGCCAGAAAACGTTGGCGCTGTAACCGCAGTGGAGGGACACCTGCCTCCACTAGTATACTGTCCACAGGCCTGGTACGGAAAGCACCAGAGGCTAGGCGTATCCCACTGTGGAGGATTCGGCCCAGCACCCGCAACGCAGATGGGGATGCTGAGCCATATGCCAGGCTCCCATAATCCAGACGAGACTGGATTAACGCCTGGTAGAGCCGTAACAGGATAGATCTGTTGGCGCCCCAGTGGGTGTGGCTCAAGCATCGTAGAGCATTTAGATGCCGCCAACATATCTGTTTAAGCTGCCGAATATGAGGCAGCCAAGTCAACCGAGCATCAAAGACCACCCCCAAAAACCTATGTGACTCCACCACTGCAAGGAGTTCGCCATCAAGATAAAGCCACGGCTCCAGGTGGGCAGTGCGTCGCCGACAGAAATGCATAACGTAGGTCTTGGCTGCCGAAAACTGGAACCCATGAGCTACAGCCCAAGACTGCGCCTTACGGATAGTGCCCTGTAGCTGACGTTCAGAAGCTGCAATGCCAATAGAGCTGTAGTAAAGGCAGAAGTCGTCAACATACAAGGACGCTGAGACAGATGTTCCCACCGCCGCAGCGAGCCCGTTAATGGCTATTAAAAACAGGCAGACACTTAAAACAGAATCCTGTGGCACAACGTTCTCCTGGACTTGGGACGAACTATGGGAGGCCGCGACTTGCAAGCGGAAGGTACGATACGACAGAAAATTGCGGATAAAGATCGGCAATGGGCCCCGAAGACCCCATCCATGAAGTGTAGAAAGGATGTGATGACGCCATGTCGTTTCGTACGCCTTCCGCATGTCGAAAAAGACAGCGATCTGGTGCTAACGGCGGGCAGTACGGATGCCCGACTCCAGGCTCACCAGATTGTCGGCGGCGGAGCGGCCTTTACGGAACCCACCCTGAGACGAAGCCAGAAGGCCCGAGACTCCAGTACCCAGGTCAACCGCCGGCCCACCATCTGTTCAAGCAACTTGCAAAGAACGTTGGTGAGGCTAATGGGACGGTTCTTGCCTGGTTTCACAATGGGGATAACAATACTTTCCCGCCATTGCGGCGGAAACTCACCCTCGACCCAAATACGGTTGTAAAGGTCGAGGAGCCGTCACTGGCAGTCCACTGAAAGGTGTTTCAGCATCTGACAGTGGATGCCAT